>NC_067406.1:97071066-97802778 GCF_009764475.1 Pristis pectinata
ATGGGATATCCATAAGTTGAGTATATCCATAAGACAGGGAGGTCCTGCACAGCAATTCTGCTTGCAAATGGCCAAGGAATTAAACTTTTACAGAAAGTGCAAGCCAATCCAAAAACATTCCCAATGTACAAAACAAAATTTTTTTTCCAGAAACACAGCTGACCTGGACCTGATGGGTACGGATGAGTACCAGTTATAATGTATTCAGGTTCGTGATCTAAAACAGAATAGAATCAAAATACAATTTAAGTTAGACTTCAAAGTAAATTTTAATGATACAATTTTTAATAACTGGTATTCAATTAGTGTGCAAATAACACTGGATTTTTTTAAAGAAAAAAATGTCTTTCAAATGTAGAACAAAGTACTTACAATAAAAATACATCTTTAAAAAGGTCACTTATGTTATCCCTGCTCTGAGTATTAAAACACTTCAGTCAGATAAAAGAACTAACTAAATAAATAAAGTGGAACATATAGAATATAATAGGCAGAATATTGAGAAGCTAACGGGACATTTGGGGACAGAGGGGATGCCAGAATTTTTAATGCATCAGTGGAACACAGAAGGGGGTAGGTAATTAGCTGGCAAGTCAGATCCTTATTATGGTGAAGGTATTGAGGCATTAAAATTCATAGTTTAAACAAGGTACAGATACTAAGAAAGAAGAAAGATTTTTTTTCAGATCATAGATGGGCAGATGAGACATGTTGCTTACAACTACTATACATCAAGTGGCAACTTCAGGACATTCCATGTGTCCAAGAATTACATGTGTACATGTTCAGTTGCCAAGATTCAGTGGCAACTGAAGTCATTACAAAGCATTGCAGAGACAGTTTCTTGGAGGGTATACTCCAGGTTGCCACACCACTAGAACAGAAGCCACTTGGAAGAGTAGGGAGAGACAGTAATAGAGGAATCTTCAAGGTGTTCGCACTTTCAAAATGATAATCAGCGCTGGTAATGATGAATGCAGCCCAGACCACAGCACTAATGAGCATAGAAGTATAGTCATTATGAGAAGTTCCATGAGCAGGCATTTCTGCATTCTTTCAATGGCAATCCTGCATTGATGTGTTATCTCCTTCATAGCAGGGTAAAGGACATTAGAATGAGGGTGACATATATTCTGCAGGAGGAGGGGAACTGGGAAAAGAGAGGGAGCCAAAAGTTAGGAAGGGCAAGAATAATATTCCTACAGTCAGAGTGTCACACGGCTTTGGAGGAAGTTAAAATGTAAGACCTCTAAAAATATGATAATCTCTCCATTAATCCCATCCCATAAACCAGCACAGGCATAAATAGGAAGCTGTGCAAAGTACAAGAGTGAGAGCTTCAGATTCTTGGGGTACTGGGGGCAATTCTGGGACAGGAGGCACTTAATAAAAAGATGGGTTGCACAATCAAGTCAGGGAATTTCCCTCTGGTTCAATGAAGAACTCAGAAGAGAATAATGGCAACAGCATGATGCATTGCTAAAATTGAGGTGCACATATTGAAAATAAAAAGAGAGCAGCAGCTATTTGCAGCTTTTAGCTCTAAGATGTGATTGAAGTCAGCTCATTATAAACCCAGAATCTCCTATATTAGCAGAGTTCCTCCAGTGATATCAGAAATTTATAAATTAAAGCTCATAACAGGACAAGTAGAAAAAAAATACATCGATTTCCCAGCTGACATGCAAAAGACAATGCTACAGCTGCTGTAGAACTCTGGTCTTGAATATAATGCTGATTACATATTTTAAAGGTTATGCTGAAAAGGAATTAAATTCATTAAAACTAAAGCTGAGGACTGAACAGTACATTACAGTGGCTGGCATGATGAATGTGTATTAGTTGTAACATCAGACCACATATTGGTATGGGATTGCTACTGACGAGGCATCTTATAGAACATAGAACAGTAGAGCACAGTACAGACCCTTGGGCCCATGATGTTGTGCCGACCTATATAAACCTACTCCACGATCAATCTAGCTCTTTCCTCCTACAAAGCCCATAACCCTCCATTTCTCGTATGCATATCCTTCAATGCATATAAGCCACCAAATGTTGCTTAGTGTACATTTGCAGATTGTGAACATCACTGGCAAGGATGGCATTTACTTCCCCTAGATGAGAGGAGGTCACTTTATATTACCACAGTCTGCTGGTACTCCCACTCTGTTGTTGCATCGTTTCAGGACTTTTAACCCAATGCATTTACATTCATCCACCAGATTTTGCTGTTATTGTTGCAAAACTGTTGACATACAAGTATAGCCAGTTTCAGAACTTCTACTTGAACATGGAAATTCAAAACTTACTGGCCAAGCTTTAATAGCCATCTCATGGCTATGCTCTGCTACTGGACTCCCTATGGAAGAAAGTTGCTGAGATTCCTATGCATTTAACACTAGGGAATCTATTCAATCCATCAACTCACTGATTTCAATGAATATTGTAGGACCACCAGGGGGAGGGTTTGAGGAGGAGGAACAATAAGGTTGAGGTTTCTTTCTTTAATTATTTGTGGTTTATGATGGATATTTGTACTTTTTTCTAATTGTGAGCTCACTTAACATTTTAAGTATCAGTTTTAATATTTTCATTTTCTAATAATTTTTAAAACTCACAAAAGTATTCCAAAATTAAAGTAGGCTTCTGAAATCAATAACATAGAATCCTAAAAATCACCAAAGAGATTACTTAAAACAATCCAGATTTAACACATGCAGACACTTGCATGATTTAATATCATGAACAAGATAAAAGAATAAAGGAATATGGAACAATACAGATCATCTTTTGCTGTGAACACTTACCTTGATTTAGGCTATAATGTCCATGGTTATAGGAATCAGACTGAGAGCATTTTTCTCTGATTTCTTTAAGTATAGGCATGTGAAGCACAGGACTGTACTCTGTTTGCAACTTCACATTCATCTTGAGCTTGTAACTGATCAATTAAAATGGTATAAAACAGTGAATTCATACAAATATGATCAGTGTCTCCATGGCTCTTATACAATAGCATATCAGCGATTGATTTGAATAAACAGAATGTTATTTACAACTAAATGTAATTCATGAAAATAACTTCCCATTTTCTTTCACTACGATACAATTATCATTTTATATCTAATTAAATGAATTCTGGTTAAAATTGTGCTAAAACTAGTTTCCAAAATTTTCCAAGCAGGGAAGGATTACCCCCTGTCAGACGACCCCTTAATCCTCCCCTGACTGTAACCCACCTAGTCCCTTTATTAACCCCCACCCCCTTTACTCCTACTCCTTTTTCTCTAATTATCCTTTTACTCTATGAAAAATATTGGCATTCCAATTATATTTAACAAAGCAATGACAAACCCAAGGAACTAGAATTTTTTTAATGGCACATTTAACTGTGATTAATTTTTACATGTTATAATGTTAAAAATATTAAAAATATTGTTACATTTTGGGAAGCAAAATGTAACACAACAAGTAGAGCTGCTACTTCATGCTCAGTGGCAAAGGTGCTGTCAAGAGTTTGCATGTTCTCCCGTGACCACATGGGTGCCCTCCTGGAGCTCCCCATTTGTCCTATATCCCAAAAACATGCATTGGCAAATTAACTGGCCACTGTAAATCACCCCTAGCATGCAGGTGAGTGGTAGGATCTGGAGGGGAGATGATGGAAATGTGGGAAGAATAAAATGGGTGAGGGCAAGATTAGTGTAAAAATGGGCATGTGATGGTTGGTGCAGAGCCGGAGGGTCAAAGAGCCTGTTTCCCTGTTGCATCTCTCTATGACTATAATGTTGATGCTAACAAGCTGAAACTTATTTCTGCTGCACAAACAACTCATTAATTTAAGTTTCTTTTAATACCAAGACTTTGATTAATTGTTACTTTCAGTAGAAGCTTTTTGAGTCCTGTCTGAACTACTTAATTCTTTTTTATTCCAAAATAAACTTTATTCATCATAAAAAAAAACAAACTATATACAACAATAAGACAGTACAAACCTTTACATTCATGTACAGATCAATCATTAGTGTTGCCTTTTTATATATAAAAAAACAGCACTGATGCCATTTGTGTGGCTCCCTGGGGTGCTACCCCAATCCCATATTTACAATATTTAAGGGGCTTCCTCGCTGACCCCACCCTTCCCTCTCCAGTGGCAGAAGAACCTTAAACTGTAGTCCTTCCCCACCGAGCCCTTGTGTTGGCTGCGCCCAGCTTCAGTGCGTCCCTCAGCACGTACTCCTGCAGCCTGGAATGTGCCAGTCGGCAGCATTCCCCTGTGGACATCTCGCAGTGCCGGGAGAGCAACAAGTTTCGGACAGACCAAAGGGCGTCTTTCACCGAGTTGATGACCTTCCAGCGGCAGTTGATGTCCGTGTGCGTGTCCCCAAGAACAACCCATAGATCAAAGAATCCTTTGTTACACAGCTGCTGCGGATGAAATGTGACAATGACCCTTGCATCTTGTCACACCCTCCTCGCAAACCCATAGCCCGCAAAGAGGTGGGCAACTGTCTCATCCCCAGCACAGTCCTCCCGGGGGCAGCACGCACTGGGACTGATGTTTCGCCCATGCAGGAAGGATCTGACTGGGAGGGCCCCTCTCACCACCAGCCAAGCGAGGTCTTGGTGCTTGTTGGTGAGTTCTGGCTGGGCTGATACCCCACAGTATCCATAGAGTCCTTCTCCTGCAGTGTCTGCAGGATGTTCCGTGCTGGCCACTGCCTGAAGGACTTGTGGTCAAAGGTGTTGGTCTGGAAGAATTTTCTCACGAAGGATAGGTAGTGCGGCAACATCCAGCTGACTGGAACGTTGCGCGGCAACGGGGCCAGGCCCATCCTTCGGAACACCGGGGACAGGTAGAAGCTCGGCACGTAGTGACACTTGGTGCCCACGTACTTTGGTCCCACACACAGCCTGATGCAGCCACAGACGCTGAACTTCTTAATGCTTTTTTAAACATTTCTCAGTCCTTGCATACGAGCCGAGCTCAGAAAGGGTTGACCTATATGATTATCGGCCACATCAAATTGAATGTGATACATATTGCTTTCAGCAATCTAGATTAACCTGCAGTAAAGGGAAATAATGTTGCTCCAGTTATGAAAAAAATTCCACATCTTATGCACTAGACATAAAACAGTGGGTTTTTAAACATGGTAGTAATGCAGTCAAGAGCTTTTTTTGTTGTAGATGTGTGCTCATGATCCAATGAGATAACACTTTGCTTCTATAAAGACTGAAAACACTTACCTTTTCTCATCTACTGCAACAGGCTTGGCATGATCACTAACAAACATGTCATGTGTTCGTTTTAGAGATCTGAATACCAGTGTGTGCACTGAATGTTTCTGCACCTCCTGACAAATAACAAAAATAAATTCCTTTAACTGAAATTTAAGAATTAAAACTGAAGCATGGCTTAATGTTTAAGCAAATTTAAATGCAGTGAAATTCTTGAAAAAATATTAAATTTACATAATTACACCATTCAAAAATAAAAAATCTTATAAATACAATCAATAAAATTTATGACTTTAAGTGAAATTATGCATTCAAATAATATCTCATTTCTGGATCCATTATCAAATAACACCCCCTAGTGCCCTGCCATTCACTAGCTTAACTTCCCAAAATGCATCACTTCATACTTGTCTGAGTTAAGTTCTATTTGCCATTCCCCTGACCACTTTCCCAGTTAGACCATGATAATAGGAGCAGAATTCGGCCATCTGGCCCATCAAGTCTGCTCTGCCATTCAATCATGGCTGATTTTTTTTTTAAAACCCCATTCTCCTGCCTTCGCCCCATAACCCATTTACCAATCAAGAACCTATCAATCTCTGCCTTAAATACACCCAATAACCTGGCCTCTACAGCCCTCTGTGGCAACAAATTCCACAGATTCACCACCCACTGGCTGAAGAAATTCCCTGTCATCTAGTTTTAAAGGGATGTCCCTTTATTCTAAAGCTATGGCCTTAGATCCTAGAATCTCCTTCTAATGGAAACATCCTCCCTATGTTCACTCTTTCCAGGCCTTTCAGTATCCAGTAGTTTTCAATGAGATTCCACTCTCTCCCCACTCCCCAATTTTCTGAAAGTTGACCAATATTCTGTGGTAACCTTAGACAACCTTCTTCACTGCCCAGTACACCATCAATTTTGGTGCTATCTGCAGACTTACTAATCATGTCACCTTCATTAATGATCTAAATCATTAATATATGACAACAACAGAGGGCGCAGCACCAATCCCTGTAGCACATCACTGGTCATAGGCATACAATCTGAAAAACAACCCTCCACTACCACCCTCTGTCCCCTGCCACCAAGCCAATTATGTATCCAATTGGCTAGCTCACGCTGGATCCCATGTCATCTAAACTTCCAGACCAACCTACCACGCAGAAGCTTGTCAAATAAGATATTTTTATAAGTCACATATACATCGAAACACACAGTGAAATACATCTTTTATCAGAGGGCAGCCCGCAAATGTCGCCACGCTTCCAGTGCCGACATAGCATGCCCACAACTTCCAAACCTGTACATCTTTGGAATGTGGGAGGAAACCAGAGCACCTGGAGGAAACCCACGCAGACATAGGGAGAACGTACAAACTCCTTACAGACAGCGGCCGGATTTGAACCCGGGTCGCTGGCGCTGTAAAGTGTTACGCTAACTGCTACACTACCGTGCCTGCCAAAGTCCACTAAGCCAACACCTATTGCCCTGCCCTCATCAATCCTCTTGGACATCTCTTCAACAAACTCAATGAACTTTGAGAGACATGATATATCATGGACTATCCCAAATCAGTACTTGCCTTTCCAAATATAAATAAATAGTCTCTCAGAATCCCTTCCAATAGTTTTCCCACCACTGATGCAAGGCTTACTGGCCTGTAGTTCCAGGCTTATCCCTGCTGCCCTTAGTAAATAAAGGCACAGCATTAGCTATCTTAGTCTTCCAGTACCTCATCTGTGGCTAACAAAGATACAAGGAGCCCTTCCTTGTTTAACATAACATCCTGGGATGCACATAATCAGGCCCCAGGGACTTATCCACTATAATGAGTTTCAGGACCTTCAACACTTCCTCCTTTGTAGTTTGATATGCTCCAGGATATCTGCTCCCCCCCCCCCCCCCCACCACCGAAGCTTCCACGTCCTTCTCCATGATGAAAACAGATGTAAAGCATTCATTTAAGACCTTGCAGCACCAGAGGGACATCAAGGACTGTTGGGTACTCTGCTTCACAGAGACATGGTTCACTCCTAAAACTCCAGACACAGTGCTCCAGCCTGACGGCTTCACCATCCACTGTGTGGACCAGATGGTGCATCAGGTAAAGGTAGAGGTGGCAGCATTTACTTCATGATTAACTCATCATGGTGCACAAACGTGGTGGTTCTGACACAGTCCTGCTCCCCCAACCTGGAACATTTGGCAGTCAAGTGCCGACCATTTTATCTGCCAAGGGAGTTCTCTGCTGTCACCCCGGCAAATGTCAAGCTGGCGCTGGAGGAGCTGAGCACCGTGATCAACAGCCACAAGACAGCGCACCCTGATGCCGTCCCGATCATTACAGGGGACTTCAACCAGGCCAGCTTGAAGAAGTCTCTGACAAACTACCACCAACATGTCCACCTGCAGAACCAGAAGAGCCAACACACTCAATCACTGCTACACCACCATCAAGAATGCTTACTGCGCCATCCCGCACTGGCACTTTGACAAGTCTGACCATATGGCTGTACTTCTACTTCTGACATATATGCAGAGACTGAAGACCACAGCACCAGCAGTGAGGACCGTAAAGGTATGGTCAAGGGAGAAGGAGGAGCGTTTACAGGACTGCTTTGAATCAGTGGACTGGACCATATTCAGGGATTCATCTTCGGATCTGAATGAACATACCACGGCCAACACTGACTTCATCAAGACCTGCGTGGATCAGTGTGTGCCACTGTGAACATGCCACGTTTTCCCAAACCAGAAGCCCTGGATAAACCAGTTCTGGTTGCCTCATTATAGGAAGGATGTGGAGGTGCTGGAAAGGATGCAGAGGAGATTTACCAGGATGCTGCCTGGATTAGAGAGTATGGATTATGAGGAGAGACTAAAGGAACTAGGGCTTTACTCATTGGAGAGAAGGAGGATGAGGGGAGACATGATAGAGGTACAATAAAGAGGAATAGATAGAGTGGACAGCCAGTGCCTCTTTCCCAGGGCACCAATGCTCAATACAAGAGGGCATGGCTTTAAGGTAATGGGTGGGAAGTTCAAGGGAGATGTCAGAGGGAGGTTTTTCACCCAGTGAGTGGTTGGTGCATGGAATGTGCTGCCTGGGGCTGTGGTGGAGGCTGATACGTTGGGCAAGTTCAAGAAATTGTTAGATAAGCATATGGAAGAATTTATCTTATGGAGGGATATATGGGAGGAAGGAGTTAGATAGTCTTAAGAGTGGTTTGAAGGTTGGCACAACATGTTGGGCCGAAGGGCCTGTATTGTGCTATATTGTTCTATTCTCATTTTGCTGAGGGCTAGATCTGTGGTGTTCAAGACTGGCGATCCAGAACCCTACAAGAAGTCCAGGTATAACCTACGGAAGGCCATCGTGAGAGCGAAAAGGCAATTCTGTGTGAAGTTAGAGACACAATTGCATGCACAACAGCTGTGGCAGGGTTTGCATGCCATTACTTCATATAAGGCGAAATCTAACAGCATAAATGGCAGTGATGCTTCACTCCCTGATGAGCTCAACACCTCTTATGCACGCTTTGAAAGGAAGAGTAACACCACACCTACACGAATCCCCACAGCGTTTGGTGACCTTGTAATCTGTCTCTGAGGCCAACGTCAGAACATCCTTCAAAAGGGTGAACCCTCACAAGGCATCAGGCCCCGACGGTGTACCTGGCAGGGTACAGAAAATCTGTGCCGATCAACTGGTTGGAGTGTTCAAGGACATCTTCAACCTCTCACTGCTGCAGTTGGAGGTTCCCACCTGCTTCAAAAGGGCATCAATCATACCAATGTCCAAGAAGAGCAGGGTGAGCCGCCTCAACGACTATCGCCTGGTAGCACTCACATCTACCTTGATGAAGTGCTTTAAGCGGTTCGTCATGGCTAGAGTTAACTCCTGCCTGAACAAGGACCTGGACCCACTACAATTTGCCTACTGCCACAACAGGTCCACAGCAGACTCAATCTCACTGGCTCTCCAGTCAGCTTGGGAGCACCTAGACAACAGCAAAACATATTTCAGGCTGCTGTTTATCTTGGCGTTCAACACTATCATCCCCTCAGTACTAACTAACAAGCTTCTCTGTACCTCCCTCTGCAACTGGATCCTTGACTTCCTTATCGGGAGACCACAGTCAGTGCAGGTCAGTAGTAATATCTCCTCTTCGCTGACAATCAACACAGGCGCTCCTCAATGATGTGAGCTTAGCCCACTGCTCGACTGTCTCTACACTCATGACTGTGTGGCTAGGCACAGCTCAAACGCCATCTATAAATTCACCGATGACACCACTGTTGTTGACAGAATCTCAGATGGTGATGAAGAGGCGTACAAAAGTGAGATAGATCAGCTGGTTGAGTGGTATCACAACAGCAACCTCGCACTCAATGTCAGCAAGACCAAGGAATTGATGGTGAACTTCAAGAAAGGGAAGTCGGAGAACACACACCAGTCCTAATTGAGGGGTCAGCGGTGGAAAGGGTGAGCAGCTCAGAGAATCCATCTTGGGCCCGACACAATGATGCAATCACAAAGAAGGCACGCCAGCAGCTCTACTTCATTAGGAGTTTGAGGAGATTTGGTATGTCACCAAAGACTCTTGCAAACTTCTACAGATGTACAATGGAGAGCATTCTGACTGGTTGCCTCACCGCCTGGTATGAATGCTCCAATGTGCAGGATCAAAAGAGGCTACAGAGGGTTGTAGACTCAGCTGGCTCCATTACAGGCACAACCTCCCCACCATCGAGGACACCTTCAAGACGCAGTGTCTCAAGAAGGCAGCATCCATCATTAAAGACCCTCATCATCCAGGACGTGCCCTCTTCATCTTACTATCATCGGGGAGGAGATACAGGAGCCTGAAGACCCACACTCAACATTTCAGGAACAGCTTCTTCCCCTCCGCCATCAGACTTCTGAACTGTCTATGAACACTACCCCGTTATTCCTCTTTTGCAGTATTTATTTTTGTAATTTATAGTAATTTTTATGTCTTTATATCTTGCACTGTACTGCTGCCACGAAACAACAAGTTTCACAATGTGTCAGTGATAATAAACATGATTCTGATATTTCCTGTGGCTCCATACATAGATTACCACACTTATCCTCAAGGGGTGCTATCCTTCCCCTAGTTACTCTTAATATAGTTATAGAATCTTCAAGGATTCTCCTTTATATTATCTGCCAGGGATATTTCATGGCCCCTTTAATTTCCTTCTTAAGTGTATTCCTAACCCCCGATACTCCTCAAAGGATTCTCTAGATCCCAGCTATCTATACCTGTAATAATAATATTTATTAGTCACATGTACATTGAAACACATTTTGGGAAATCAGCCCACCAGGCTGTGCTCCTTCTCCCTGCATACAAACAGAAACTGATACAGGAGGATCCGGTACAGAGAGTCGTGCAGTGCTGGTCTGAGGAAGCAGATGAGCTCCTATGTGACTGCTTTGAGACAGTGCACTGGTCCATGTTCAAAGACTCAGCTGCCAGCCTTGATGAGTATGCCACCACCAGACTTTATCAGCAAGTGTGTGGAGGACTGTGTGCCAAAGAAGACAATTTGGGGTGTTCCCAAATAGGAAACCATGGATGAACCGGGAGATCCACTCCCTACTGAAGGCGAGGACTGCTGCACACAAATCTGGTGATCCTGATCTGTACAAGAAATCGAGGTATGACCTTCGGAAAGCTATCAGGGATGCCAAGAGTCAATACCGACTCAAAATAGAATCCCTGACCAGCCGTCAGTTATGGCAGGGCTTACATGCACATTTTGAACAGAAGGGAAGTGGATTGTCACCATCCACCCTGACAGCCTCCAATGCAGCCGAACCTGTGATCACAGGTGAGGACATAAGATCAGTCTTCCAGAGGGTGAACACGAGAAAAGCACCTGGCCCAGATGGTGTCCCTGGCCGTATGCTCAGATCTTGTGCTGATCAGCTGGCAGAAGTACTTGTGGACATATTTAACCTCTCCCTGCTTCAATCTCAGGTTCCCACCTGTTTTAAGAAGACCACTATCATGCCAGTACCGAAGAAAAGCAAGGTAACATGCCTCAATGACTACTGACCAGTGGCTCTGTCATCCACCATCATGAAGTGCTTTGAGAGGCTGGTCACGGCACACATCAACTCCAGCCTCCCAGACAACCTTGACCCACTGCAATTCACCTATCGCCGAAATAGGTCTACAGCGGATGCCATCTCCCTGGCCCTACACTCAGCTTTGGAGCATTTGGACAGTAAAGACACCCACATTAGACTATTGTTTATTGACTACAGCTACAATACAATAATCCCACACAAGGCTGTCACCAAACTCCGAGACCTAGGACTCAACACCTCCCTCTGTAACTGGATCCTTGACTTTCTAACCAACAGACAGTGAGGATAGGCAGCAATACCTCCAGCACGATTATTCTCAACCTTGGTGCCCCACAAGGCTGTGTCCTCAGCCCTCTACTCTACTCCCTATACACTCATGACTGTGTGGCTAGATTCTGCTCTAACTCCATCTACAAGTTTACAGATGATACAACTGTATCTCAAACAGCGATGAGTCGGAGTACAGGAAGGAGATAGAGAGCTTAGTGGAATGGTGTCATGACAACAATCTTTCCCTCAATATCAACAAAACAAAACAGCTGATCATTGACTTCGGGAAAAGGGGCAGTGTACAGGCACCTGTCTACATCAATGGTGTTGAGGTTGAGAGGGTTGACAGCTTCAAGTTCCTGGGATTGAACATCACCAACAGCCTGTCCTGGTCAAATCATGTAGATGCTACGGCCAAGAAAGCTCACCAGCGCCTCTAATTCCTCAGGAGGCTAAAGAAATTCAGTTTGTCCCCTTTGACTCTCACCAACTTTTACCGATGCACCATAGAAAGCATCCTATCTGGATGTATCATGGCTTGGTACAGCAACTGCTCTGCCCAGGACCGCAAGAAACTGCAGAGAGTTGTGGACAAAGCCCAGCGCATCACGGACACCAGCCTCCCCTCCTTGGACTCTGTCTTTACCCATCATTGCCTTGGTGTAGCAGCCAGCATAATCAAAGACTCCACCCACCCGTGACATTCTCTCTTCTCTCCTTTTCCATCGGGTAGAAGATACAGGTCCCTGAGGCACGTACCACCAGACTTAAGGACAGCTTCTACCCCACTGTGATAAGACTACTAAATGGTTGCTTTATACAATGAGATGGACTATGACCTCACCATCTACCTTGTTGTGACCTTGCACCTTATTGCACTGCACTTTCTCTGTAGCTGTGACACTTTACTCTGTACTGTTATTGTTTTTACCTGTACTACATCAATGGACTCTGTACTAACTCAATGTAACTGCACTGTGTAATGACTTGACCTGTATGATCGGTATGCAAGACAAGTTTTTCACTGTACCTCGGTACAAGTGACAGCAATAAACCAATACCAATACCAGTGAAATGTGTCTTTTTGCGTTAACAACCAACACATTCTGAGAACGTGCTAGGGCAGCCCACAAGTGTCGCCACACTTCCAGTGCCAACATAGCATGCCCTCAACTTCCTCCTTTTTCCTGACCAGAGCCTCAATATCCCTTCTCAACCAGGGCTCCCCAATCCTGCCAGCCTTGCCCTTCACTCTTAAAGGAACATGCTGGCCCTGAACTCTTCCTATCTTGCTTTTAAAATCCTCCCACTTGCTAGACATCCCTTTACCTGCAAACAACCTCTTCCAATCAACATTTGTGAGTTTCTATCTGAAATGAGCCTTCACCCAATTTAGGACTTGAACTTGAGGACTGGACATATCTTTTTCTATGACTATTTTGAAACTAGTAGAATTATGGTCACTGGTCCCACAGTACTTCCCCACTGTCTTAAGAGGAGGTCAAGTGCAGCCCCCTCTCTGGTAAGGCCATCTACATCTTGCTTTAGAAAACATCCTTGGGCACACTTAACAAATTCCCAGTCAACATTAGGGAAGTTAAAATCACCTACTATTATTCCTACAGCTATCTGTGATTTCCCTCTCCTCTGACTCTTACTGACTATTGGGGGGCCTATAGCATAATTCCATCAAAGTGATCCCCCTTTTTTTGGTACACACGAGACTGCAGATGCTGGAATCTGGAGCAAATAAATCTGAAAAACTCAGTGCGTGGAGCAGCACCCATGGGGGATAAGGAATTGTCGACATTTCGAGTCACGGCCCTGCATAAACAGTTTGTTTTTTGATTGCCTTTGTACATTTCGAAGTTCTGCCCCTACAGCCTCACTGGATAACCCCGTCCCCAGGAAATCCTCTCTAAGTACTGTCGGGATATTCTCCCGAATCAATAACACAACTCCCCCTTTTCTCTTATCTCCACCAGAAGCATCAATACTCTGTAACACTGAGTTGCCAATCCTGCCCAAATCGCTACCACTTTTTCATAATAGCTATAATATCACAATCCCAAGTGCAGATCCATGCTCTGAGTTCATCTGTCTTACCTGTCAGACTTATTGCATGAAAATAAATGCAGTTTGGCCTATCAGACCATCCTGGTCCTGCCCCTGCCTGGCCTGCCTACCGGACTTGCTTGCTTTAACCTCTATATTAGATTCAACTTTCTCATCTGTTACACCACTCCCATGCCAGACTAGTTTAAAGCCTTCCAAGTAGCATTGGCAAACCTCCCTGCAAAGATATTGGTCCCCTTCCAGTTCTGATGTACAGGTCACCTCAGCTCCAGAAGAAATCCCAATTGTCCATGTAGGTGAAGACCTCCTGCCTGCACCAGCTCTTCAGCACCACATTCATTTGCCATATCCTTGTGTTCCTACACTCACTAGCACATGGCACAAGGAGTAATCCCGAGATCACCAGAATGACCTGCTTTTTAACCTTCTGCCTACCTCCCTATATTCACTTTGCAAGACCTCATCTCTCTTCCTGCCTATGCCATTCGTACGGATCGTAACTTCTGGGTGCTCACCCTCCTTGTTCTGCAACCACTCGCATGAATCCTTGACCCAAGAACCCGAGAGGCAACACACCATACTGCAGTTTCGCTCACGGACACAGAAACCTAATTACCCGGAAAGAATGCTCAACAACTATGTAGACCTCAGCATACTCTCTTATGACAGGGAAAAGTTTCCAATATGACAATCCATCATGACAACTTTACTGGCCCATGCACAGGATGAAATATTGCCGCACACCCCACCCCTTCCTCCCTCCTCTTTCTCCCCGCAGCGCCCCCCCCCCGATAAATATCGATGCCCCCTTTTTCAATGGTTGCAATAATGCAGAACGGCAGATACTGACCAACAATTAGGAAGTCAAGGTGTAAAAAGCCACCCGCCACCCGCTCCCACTCTTATTTCCTATGCAATGGGTTGAGAGAAGTCCTTCGCCTTTCGTTACGACAGATCTCAGATCCTTCCAAGGCGCTTGGGCGCCAAACCACCCAACAATCTCCCGGACCCCAAACAAAGGCAGCTGCCCAGGCCCAGAGATGTTTAACACCAATCTCACCTCCACCATGGTCCTGCTTGATGGCAGCCGCCAGAACCGCCAGCCGCTTTTAAAAACCACCGCAAATGCGGCCAACACCGTAAGCTTCCTCAGCCAAACCCGCCGATTATCACCGAGAACCACAGACCAACCCCACAGCAACGAAGTCTGGCACGACGAGGGACAGTGCGATGACAGGAAGTCATTCACGTCTCCTCTGCCTTGCACGCCGCCTACAGCGACACCCAGCTTGAGCGGCCCCACGCCGCACATACAGCTCAGGAGAGGACACCGAGTATCGCCGCCGTTGGCTCGGTCACTATTTTGGAACACGCTGAGGCTAGATAAACATTGGGCAAATCAAACCCGGATTTAATAAGCAAAGGAATTAACAGTAAACCGATTTTGCAAAGTGCCACCAATAACAAAAACGTGCATTAATACAGCACCTTTAATCCCAAAATGTTTTCCGGGGAGCATTAGCAAACGCCTGGCGAAGTCATCCCTTTCCACAGATGTCATCTGACCTGCTGAGTGTTTCTTGTGTTTTCCGCTCTTATCAAACAAATCATTGACGTAAGCCACTTAGAAGTAGCTTTTGTTTCCAGCATTTCCTGCTTTTGTTTGTGAAAGGTGTGAGTTTGACATGACAACTTTATGGAGCATGGGACCAGGAGGACACCAAAGTTAGGGGCTGATGTAGGTCTAACTTCGACACCCAGGAATCACATTTTTAAAGAAAAGATAATTTGGAAGTTTGCAACTCATTGCCTTGCTTTTAAGACTGAATAAAATATATTGACAGTAATGGAATAAAAATGCATGCATAGAGTTTGGGTTAATCATGATCCAGTTGAGTGGCAGAAAAGGATTGAAGGCCTAAATGACATGTTCATTTCCCAATGTTTCTTATATATCACTTCTCAATAAGATAGAAGAAGGAGCATCAGCTTTAGAAAATTAGCAACTGCAAAACATGTTAAAATTGTGGCTAATCCTCCACTCCCTTGCACCTTATTGCTCATTCAGAATTCTTAAAAAGGAATTGGAATTAGTTTATTATTGTCATATGTACCAAGGTACAGTGAAAAACTCGTCTTGCACGCTGTTCATACAGATCAATTCATTACACAGTGCATTGAGGTAGTACAATGTAAAACAATAACAGAATGCAGAATAAAGTGTAACAGCTACAGAGAAAGTGCGGTGCAGGTGGACAAGGTGCAAGGTCGTAACGAGGTAGCTGCTAAGTTAACAGTCCATCTTATCATACTAGGGAACCGTTCAATAGTCTTATAACAGTGGGATAGAAGCTGTCCTTGAGCCTGGTGGTATGTGCCCTCAGGCTTTTGTATCTTCTGCCTGATTAGGGGGGGAGGGGGGGAAGAAGAATGTCTGGGTTGAGTGTGGCCTTTGATTATGCTGACTGCTTTACTGAGGCAGCGAGAAGTATAGATAGGAGAGGAGGCTTATTTTCTTAATGTGCTGAGCTGTGTCCACAACTCTTTACAGTCACAGGCAGAGCAGTTGCCATACCAAGCTGCGATGCATCCAGATAGGATGCTTT
The DNA here is from genome assembly GCF_009764475.1 of Pristis pectinata. Classification (NCBI taxonomy): domain Eukaryota; kingdom Metazoa; phylum Chordata; class Chondrichthyes; order Rhinopristiformes; family Pristidae; genus Pristis; species Pristis pectinata. Next base: position 97,087,390 of record NC_067406.1, read on the forward strand.
CTGTGGTGCATCAATAAAAACTGGTAAGGGTCAACAGGGACGTGCCAAATTTCTTTAGCTTCCCAAGGAAGTAGAGGCGCTGGTGAGCTTCCCAAGGAAGTAGAGGCCATGGCATCTACGTGGTTGAACCAGGACAGGCTAATGGTGATGTTCACTCCTAGGAACTTGAAGCTCTCAACCCTCTCGACCTCAGCACTGTTGATGTTGACAAAGGAGATGCATGCTGTGTTTTTATTAAGGTGGATGCAACACAACACCACAGTAAGATAGCATGACAACACTGCTATAGAGATCGTCATTGCAAGTTTGGGGTTAAAAACTTGCTTCAAAGAGCAGAAAGAGATACAATGAACTCACAAAGATGGCCAGGATAAGTTCAGGCTCTGATGCCAACATATATCTTACACCACTCACCAATTACACACTTTCCTTTGTAGCACCTAAGTGCTAGCAGAAAGCAAAAACTACTTATGATGGAAATCTGAAATAAAAACAATTGCTAGAAACACTCAGCAAGCTAAGGCAGTATCAATGGAGAGTGTGAGAGACAGTGTAAATGTTTCATGTTGATGACCATTTATCAGAAATGTCTAACCTACTGAGTATTTCATTGACAATGTCTGATTTTCACAGACATGCACAAATACGTGCAATTTCCATTGTCTCTATGACATTCACAAGCTGATAATATTGTCTTCAAAAGATACCACAACACCAATACCCCACAAGGACAAACATAACAAAGTATAGCACAGAAACAGGCCCATCAGCCCACCATGTCTGTGCTGAACATGATGGCAAATTGAACTAATCCCATCTGCCTGTATGTGGTCTATATCCCTCTATTCCCTGTCTGTTCATGTGACTGTCTAAATGCCTGTTAAACGTTGCTATCTTATCTGCTTCTACCACATCCCCTGTCAGCATGTGCCAGGCACCTACAAATCTGTGTAAAAAATACTTGCCTCATAAATCTCCTTTAAACTTTCCCTCTCTCACCTTAAACATATGCCTCTAGTATTTGACATTTATGCCCTGGCAAAAAGACTCCATCTACCCTATCTACCAGAACGTCAATGAAAACTCAAAAAATATTAACCACAATTAAAAGTTGGTCAAGGGGGAACGTGATGAGTTTATTCATGCTGAAAATAAGCTAGATCCAGCACTTTTTTACCTTTAGGCTAGAAACATAATGATTGAGAAAGGAATTCATACATTTTTCAGAAATTCATTTCCCTTTTTGCTACCTTCCCAGTCTAGATTAGGATAATTAAGTATTTCATTATTTTCATTATGACTATTAGGAAGTTATTATATATTTCTGCAATGTGTATGAAAATTTGTTTGTCTACCTCTTTCCCAATATTTGGTGACCTAAAGTATAACATCACCAATAACAGCACATCTATTGACCCTTAATTTGAACTAAGTGAATTCTTATTTTGAACGCCCAGGCATTTCATCTCCTTCTCATTATGTAACAGGTTGTTTGATCAATATTGTTACAGCATGCTCTTTTAGGCATTACCAGTAAGAGAACAGAAACACCAAAAATCTAACTCATATCAATCATGGCATATTTTTATTGAAGTGAGTTAAGAAAGCTTTCCTTCTTTAACCAATAATGGGATTGAGAAAATAGTTGATAAAGGCTGATAATCTTTTGAAAAATCTTCTATTCTCTTGACTTGCTGCAAAATAAAGCAGATGCACCTTAAGATAGCAAACAAATTTTATAGTACCCATCAAAAGCTAGTAAAAGATTACATTGTAATAGTTGAAGAAGAGTGGTTGAATTCTCTAAGTTTCCGGTTATATTTATCTTTCACCCAGCATTAATAAAACTGACTAATAGATCATTTATCTCATGGTTGTTTGGAACATCTTTAGGTCATGAAAGGTGCTACAAAATGCATGCTATTTGGATAAAGAGTAAAGCCTCTCTTAAGGTGGATACAACATAACAGGACAGTAAGGTAGAATGACAACACTGCAACAGAGATAGTTATTGCAAGTTTGGGGTTAAAAACTTGCTGCAAAGAGCAGAAAGAGATACAATTGCCAAGATAAACTCAGGCTCTGATGCCAATATGCATCTTATAACACTCACCAGTTACACTCTTAAATTTCTCATTTTAAAATGTTTCTTAACCCTGTTGCCTAATGCATTCCCATTTCCTTTGCCCCCTAATCAGACCTACACAATCAGGTCTTTAACTCCTCAGGTACTGGAATTCACAGTCTAAGCCTCTTTGTCTCTTGATGATTCTTTCTTCCTGTAGGACCACCCTTAAGATGCACACCTTTGACCATCTTTTGATCATTCCCTCCTAATTTCTTCTTTCCTTGTCAGTGACAAGTTTTGGCAAATTTTCCTGGTGCAATGTGGCTTGGTTTCTATTATAAATTAAAAGTGTAAGTGATGTTTTTGTGATTGTTCTTGACGAGGACTTTTCTCACATTAACCCCCAGGAGGTATTGTCATTGCATTAAGTTTTTTGTAACCTTTGTTGTGATGGTCAATTCTGGAAAAAAACAAGAAAATGTAGGACTGATATTGATTAGGATACCTGAAATTTGGATTATCTATTTTAAGTTCTGCTTTTGTTTTTGTGGACAAAGAATATATGCCTGAAGATAATCAATCTGAATACATACTGACTATTTGAATATGGAGGTTTGTATATTTTGATCCCAAAATAAGAGGCTGAAAGTATGCATTTCAAATCACTTAATTGAAAAAAAACAGTAACTCTGGAAAAATATCAAAACTCTTCATCCAACATTACTAAAATCTCAGACAATAGTAAATGCTTCAATAAAAAATGCTATACAAATTCTATAAAAATGCTTCTACTTCTGTTGATATATCTACCATGTCGATGAGTTTGCATATTAAAAAATTCATAACATGTAATTAAAGAAAGCATAGTTAGTTGAACCTACCTTTTATAATGCTGCTTCCATCTCATTATTGTTCACTTTGAAGCATATGGCTAGCCTGAGTTTCTTCATCAGGAAGATTGTGCACATTCACATCATGGCTACTTCTGAATCCCTTTGAACCACCCTCTTTCGACCAGCGTTGTGTTTCATGAATAACTGTTCTTGTTGAACTACTAAGCCCATCCACTCTGACACCTGGCTCTCTGCTATCTGCAGTGCCAAAATCAGTGAAATCCCCTAGGTTTGAGAAGTCGCCTGAGTCACTAGTGCTTGTGATTCTATGAACTACCCTACTACCCACCTTAGATGCAGTGGATTTGGTACCTGAAGTCCGAAGACTTTCAAAGTCAGGTGAGTGATGTGTGGATGTGCTAGTAGCAGTCTTAGTATTTAATGGTATTCCTAATTCACCAAAAGAATGTTCAACTGGAGAAGAGAGGAAATCAGGCGCACCTACTGTGACTGTTTCAGTAACTCTACCATCTTTTGAAATGATTGTTTTAGTAGTTACAGACCCATGTGAAGTGGATGTTTTAAGCTGGGAACTCTGGGTGAAATGTCGATTTGGGACATGTGATTTTTCATCAAGATTGTCTGCGAAGTGGTGCAATTCACTACTATATATACCATCACCTCGCAATATGCTATGTTCAACATCTGCATCAGTTAGTGTTTTTCCACTTGAGTGTGTAGTTACATGCCGAGATGTGCCACTTGTACCCCTTCCATCAGTTAGTGTTTTTCCACTTGAGTGTGTAGTTACATACCGAGATGTGCTACTTGTACCACTTCCATCAGTTAGTGTTTTTCCACTTGAGTGTGTAGTTACATACCGAGATGTGCTACTTGTACCACTTCCATCAGTTAGTGTTTTTCCACTTGAGTGTGTAATTACATGCCGAGATGTGCTACTTGTACCCCTTGTATCAGTTAGTATTTTTACACCTGACTGTGGAGTTGCACTAACTGCTGGATCATAACTAATTAGACCTTTACTTTCAATACCACTTGAAACTTCAGTATTTGTTTCTAGGCTAAATTCCCTCACATTTGTGTCATCCCAGAAATGAGGATATGTATCTCCTATATCAGCAGTTTTATAATTAGTATTGGTTACACCTTTTAGTAACCTTATTTTGAAAGTGTGAGTTGGTTTTCCATATTCAATCCTTTCAATTCTGAATGAAGTCATAGACATAAGATTTTTTGCCAGTTGTGCATTACGTTCTCTATCAATGTTGTAAATGAATGATTTTTTACAAGATCCTTTGCAAGCCCGTATCTTGATATCAATGTCAACCTACAAATAAGGATAATTTTTTAAAATTTGTTAAAAATGCAAGATATCTTATGAAAGCATTTCATATTGCAATCTTTTTCTTTCCCAATTTCCAAGTTATTTAAAAAACGCACTAAAGATAATTCAGCTAAACAAAGCTAAGGTTGGCAAAATGTTCTTCTGCTGGGCTTGAAAGCCTCTGTCACCATAAAAACCACTGAACAAAGTTATATCATTACCTGAAAATCTGATTCTGTTTGTGTTAACACAATCAACCAATTGTTAATAATGTGAATGGGTGATGTTACAATATCATTGCAGCAGATTTGTTGCAAAATGCAGATTAAGGTTCTAAATGAGGTTCAAAAACATATGGTAGTGGGTCACTATTTGGGTCAAGAGCTTGAAGGTCCAACCAAAGGATGTGGAAACAAATCTCAGATGGCCTGCTCCAGGATGGCATTTTTCCTTACAGCTGTCACTTTGTGATGGCTGCTTTAAGGGAGCATGCTTGCAATGCTTCATGCTAATTTCAATTTTTTTGGTGTGTTAGTTGTAAATGGGGCTAATAGCAGAACAATATTCTAAACCCATCTGACCTATCAATGAGTGGCTGAAATGCCCTTTTACAAAAGATAATAGGTTCTTATTAACATGGAGTTCAATATTACAATAGTTCCCATTTCAGAATGGGACTGAGAAAATCTATACTATGCATCTACTCCACACTTTCTGCAGTTTTTCAATAGAAAAGATGCTCAGACTACACATTTAGGGACCTGGCTGCGCAGGATTTCTTCTTCAGCTGCCAGAAATCTAGGTTTGCACTGCATATCTTGAACTGACACTTCCCATTTGTTCATCCTTCCCCATTTCTCTATTCCACTCAACCTACCTTTCTCTAGAAAGGCATCTGCACAATGCAAATTGTGTTATAAGCTGGAGCCAGCCATTCTGCAGTTTTGTTTTCTGTCTGCAGTTTGGTAATCTTTTGCAAATGATGTGTGCCCCAAAGCTCATGGGGCCCAGTTCTTAAAATAGATTGGTCTATCTGACAGGTAGCTGGGGTACCAAAAAGATCTTCAGTGAACAAATAAAAGAGGAGACCCAAGCAACTGCCACTTCAACTATGCATCACCAGTGATGCAGAACATATAGCAGTATCTAAGGGCTTCCAATGACCAAAATGGCACTGTAATTGACTTTGATCTTGAATCTGAAATATGATCCAAACCTTTTCTGCAAAAATAGAAAAATAAAACAAAAATTGAAGTTTTAAATGAATTAAAAGGCAGCTGGAAAGACAAGGACTGATTGGAAGGAATTTTGGTTTTATGCGGGGGAGATCAAGTCTCACAAAGCTGACTGAGATTTTTGAGGAGATAACTATGAAAATTGATGAAAGCAGAGAGGTAGATGTGGACTACATGGACTTCAGTAAGATATTTGAGAAGGTCCAACATGGTAGGCTGGTCCAGGAGGATAAAGCACAAGGGATCCAAGGCAAGTTGGCAAATTAGATCCAAAATTGGCTTGATGATAGAAGGCAGAGGGTAGTGGTGGATGGTTTGTTTCTGAATGGAAGTCTGCCATAAATGGTGTACTGTGGGAATTGGCGCTGGCACTTCTGTTGTTTGTAATATATATAAATTACTTGAATGAGAATGTAGGTTGTCTGATTAATAAGCTTGCAGGTGACACAGAAATTGATAGTAGATAGCAAAAAAAGTTGTGAACAGGATTGTGATGGAGTTTAATTCATGCAAGTGTGAGGTAAGGTATTTTGTTAAGTCAAATTCTGGTAGGACATATGGAGTAAATGGCAGGGACCTTAGGAACGTTGATGCACAAATATACTTGAAAATAGAGTCACAGGTGGATAGGGTAGCAAAGAAGGTATTTGGTGTACTTGCCAAGATAAGACATATGACGAGACATTAAGTATAAGACTTGGGATGTCATGCTGCTACTGTATGAAACATTGTTTAGACCACTCTTAGAGTATTGTGTATAGTTCTGGTCACCACACTACAGGGAAGATATGGTAGCAGTAGAAAGAGTGCAGAAGAGATTCACCAGGACTAGAAGGTTGTAGTTATAAGGAGAAATTGGATAAGCTTGATTTATTCTCACTGGAACATAGGAGGCTGAGGGGTGACCTTGTAGAGGTTTATAAAGTTATGAGGGGAATAGATAGAGTCTTTATCCCAGGGCAGGGGAGACTAGAACTAGACCTCACAGGTTTAAGATCAAAGGGTAGAAATTTAAAGGCAATCTGAGGGTTAAGATTTTCACACAGATGGTGGTGAATATCTGGAATGAGCTGCCAGAGGAGGAGGTAGAAACAGAAATATTTACAATGTTTAAAAGGTATTTGGACAAGTACAAGGATAGGAAAGGCATAGAGGGATACAGGCCAAATGCAGGCAGATAGGACTAACATAGGTAGTCATCACGGTTGACATGGATGAGCTGGGCAGAAGAGACCTATTTCTGTACTGTATTATTCTATGATTCCATGAAGTTGTTACCTCCAGTCTTGTAATCTCGTTGAATTGTTCTAAAATGGTGTTTCGCAGTCGATTTATTTTATTAATTTGTTCATTGATTCTGTTCTGCAAAATAGTAAGTCTGGAATTCAGATGATCTACTTGCTGATAATAGTTATCACCAAATCCTAAAGAGGTAGTAAAATATACAAAACTTCTGTTAGAAATTACTGATGGGAAAAAGATATAAATAAATACCTCAATTTTTTTTAAATACAGTTGTATAATTGAGTGAGAGGAAGAAATTTAAAACTACTAACGAAATCTAGGTGCAAACATTTCCTATCAGCTAATATCATCAATATTAGTAGTAGTTTTGCTTTACTTGGGCTTTACAGGATCTTTGTAAAGCATGTATAAGAGAATAACATTAAAAATACCATAAGTGCCTAGTAAAGGATAGTCTTGTAAGAACAGTGAAACTAAAAATTCCAGTGATTTAGTGATAAAATTTTAAAGGAAAATCCATAAGTGTTGAATGTGAACAACTGTGAACTCCTTATGTTTATGTGAACACAAAAGGTGAAATTTTCTCATAAACACACTCACTTCCCAATCCATCCAGAGACTGTCTGATTCTATTGATAGCTTCAGTCACAGTAATGTGAGTATTCCCAAACATTTTGGAATACTCTTCCAACAGGCGTCGGATGTCTCGTACCCGCTCATCATTTTCTTGGTTTTTAACATCTATTAATCCTTGCATTCTGCATCCAGATGGACATTTAGGGCCCTATATTAATAATGCACAATTATATTATTGTATTTCTTTGCAATGTAACAAATCTTCACAAGAAGTGAGAAAGTGACTGCACCACCTACCAAGTCATCGTCAGTACAGATTGGCCATTTGTTCTGCTCTGAACATGAAGATGATCTTAGGTGACCAAACTCGGTAGGTCGTGGACCACGGGGCGAAAGGGTGGACACTGACTTTTTGTAAAAAATTAAAGAAAAGGACATTAATTTCACACAGGCAATACGAAGCCACAAACATTTCATCCAGCTGGATTCCAGCTTACAAATGTTGCTGTTTTAAATAAATTGAAAGTAAATTACCAAATTCTCATTTGTTTCTGCAAGACACAATTTACAATAATTAAAATAGGCAGGTTTAACTTAAAAAAACATAAATCTACTTGCAATTCCAGGCCAACGAAAGCAAACTTACTAAATGAATGAAGCATATTATCAAACCTAAGACCAGTGTTCCTCGCATTTTACCAGCTGTGGAGCATCCAGAATGTCTCATCTTTCTCTCATCTGTCAAGTTTTAATCCTAAAATCGACAGTCAATATTTCGACATCCCACTTATCAAGAAAGTGGAAGGTCTGTCAAATATTTACCATTCAGCTGTTTCACAATGCACTGTGAATCACAGTACATTATCTTTGATTGTTCAAAAATCTGTTGGCATGTCAAGGATCAATAGTCTAAAATATTTCTTCAATCATGACACGTTCCTCAAAATTGGCATAACACTGTATTTTGCAACAACTAGTGAAGAAAATAAATTAATAAAGAACCCCCCCCCCCCCCCCCACCTCCCCACACACACTCCTCAGTAATAACATCTTCGGGAAAAATGGGTTGAGTTTAGGATTTCAATCATTTGCAGAGGCCCTCCTCCTCCTCACCATAGCCTGTAATGTGGTGAAGCAGAACATTATATGACATTGCAGTAGGGCTTCTCCATGAATGCTTCAAGATGTAATAGGTGATCCACAAGCTGAATGAACCACTCATGCTGAGCTGCCAATGTGTGGTCCTTTTAGGCTCAAATCCCTGGGCTCAGCATCTGCAAACGGTTTTGAGGAAGCCTTTCAGCAAGTTTCTTAAATGTCACCTACACATATTGCTCCTGATCCATTCTCTTTTTCCTTTCTGCAACTAAAATAATGACCCCCAATCCTCCTCCTCTTGAATAATGGTGTCCCTAATTATGGGTGAGACTGTAAAGTGGGTGATAATTGGATGTTGTGAAGTGGTTATTGTGGCTGCATATTCAGCACAATTATTTCCTTCACTTTCACTCCTTTTAGACAAGATGTGCAATGGTCAGCAGTGACGGGGTAGGCCAAAGGCGTGTTTCCATGCTGTAAAACTCTACAACAGCACAGCATTTAAGAATGCAGCAGGAAGATAGTAATTGAAATAAAGATTCCATAGAATACATTTCATATGTGTCAGAAGGAAAGCCTATATGTGGAGAAACCTTGAAAAAAAGGAAAAGAATGAGAAACAAATGATAGAATTAGCATTGAGTTTTAGGAAGACCAGCAACCTGCTTCTTCCCACATCCTCTAATGGTTCAGTAGCTGTGGGATTTATCCTGAAGACTGGAAGTACTCAGCTCTAAAAAGGATTTGCCTTCTTCAAGAGGATTTCTTTCAATGGAGTTGACTTATTGTGTGTACTTTCTCTCAAAAGTGTGAGATGAGGGATCCTTCTTGACTTCATTGGCCAGGGCATTGAACATTGGACTAGGGAGGTATTGATACAACATTGTAGGGCATTGGTTGAGCCACAGCTAGAGTATTGTGTGCAGTTTGGGTCGCCACACTGTGAGAGACTTAACTTGAGTTCATAAGCCACAGATCTCACTGAGGACAATCAATGCAGTTTGAATGCTGGCCCTTTAAATAACATGTTTTTTTGGGAAGTTGGTTGAGTAAGACTTGATTATTCTGTAAGTAAGTAGAGTCATGGATATAGCATAGATACAGCTCCCCACATTCTCATCAATTCTCCCACCCCCCACCCCCCCTGCAGATCACACCACTCATCGACACATTGGGGCAATTTAAGTGTCCAACCCACAAGTCTTTGGGATGTTGGGAGGAAACTGGAACACCTGGAGGAAAACCACATGGTCACAGGGAGAATGTGCAAACTCCACTCAGACAGCACCTGAGATCAGGATTGAATGCTCTTGGTTTTTTAAGCCCATGAACATCACACTAAATGGCATTAATATTAATGTCATTTGGAGTTAATATTAGGAGTTAAACTTTCTGATGGCCACTAACACGTCTAGAATTGTGTGCAAAATTGCTGTACTCTGGGTACAGCACCATTTCTTTTGGAGCTGTGCATAAGAAATTTATAACCCCAGTTGTATTAAACCTGGAGTGCTTTCAATATATTGTTTAAAACTGCTTAGAAGTTGGAGTTCAGTCTCTTTGGTGCATTGCGGGTATTTGATGTAGCCAATCAAATGATCTGCAAAGAAACAACAGTTAATTGGCATTCAAAAATTTCATTCGAAAAAAAGTTCATTCGAAAATTTTACCTGTGATTTCCTAATAGCAGCTGCCAGTAGAGGTCGCAACTGTTACATCATTCACATGCTAAGCACTAGGAAGCAAATCAGCCCTCAAAGAATACTGTCCAAGACATTCAATGTACTGCAGCATAAAAGTCTGCCATGGAGGCAAGAAAAAACATAGAGGAGAATTGGGAAAGTGAACTCTCATTTGCCTCTGGGCACAACCAGCATAATGGCCTGGCCTGGCCTGATAAATTCCCGTGTTGTGAGTAATGCCCCTTGTCAAAGCATGGCCCAAAGCTATTGCATATTACAGGTACATGAAGGGGCCAATGATCACAGCATCTTACACTGAAGTGCATAATATACAGATGCTACAATCTTTGTCAGTGATACTTTGGATTAAAGCTGAGCTCAGAAAAATGAATTAAGTAATAAATTAAGTAAACAATGGGCAAAACTGGGCATCAATGTTTCAGTTGGGACCCCTCATTTTATGTCTCTTGCCAACTTGCTGTGGCTTTTGCTTCTTGTTTTACTGTGAGCGAAAATTGCATGTCATAAATCACATGTGGTCAAATTCTCCACTAGGGAGGATTATGCCCAAAAGTGCCCAAGCCAATTTCTCAATTTCCAGGCATGTGTGCTTGGTATATTGAAAAATTATTCAAATGGGTTGACCATACCTTATGCACTGAGCCACAGAGGCACAGTAGCCTAGAATCATTGAGTTATACAGCACAGAAACAGGCTTGTTGGCCCAACTTGTCCATGCCGACCAAAGTGTCTGACAGAGCTAGTCCCATTTGCCTGCATTTGGTCCATATCCCTCTGAACCTTTCCTATCCATGTACCCATCAAAATAGTCTTTTAAACATAATCGTTGTACCTGCCTCTAGCTCTTGCAGTTCATTGCATATACCCATCACCCTATGTATGAAAAACTTGTCTCTCAGGTCTTCTTCAAGTCTTTCCACTTTAACCTTAAACGTATGCCCGATAGTTTTAGACTCCCCTACCCTGGGAAAAGGACCATTACAATCTATTTTATTTATATCCCTCATGATTTTATAAACATCTATAAGCTCATTCCTCAACCTTCTTCACTCTAGGGAAAACAGTCCCAGCTTATTCTCCTCCTAAAGGCAGAACCCTTAGGACCAATGATGTACAGAGGGATTTTGGGTCCAAATCCATTGCTTCCTAAAAGTGGCAACACAAGTAGATAGGGTGGTAAAGAAGGTGTATGGCATGCTTGCCTTCATTGGTCAGGGCATTGAATATAAGAGTCATGAAGTCATGTTGCAGCTGTATAAGAATTTAGTTAATCTGCACTTGGACTGTTGTGTGCAGTTCTGCTTGCCCCATTACAGGAAGGGTGTAGAGACTTCGGAGAGGGTGCAGAAGAGCTTCATCAGGATTCTGCCTAAATTGGGGAGTATAAGCTATAGGAAGTTGGACAGACTAGGATTGTTTACTCTGAAGTGTCACAGTCTGAGGGGAGACCCAATAAAAGTTTATAAAATTGTGAGGGGCATAGATACATTAGATAGTCAGAGTTTTTTCAAGGTTAGAAATGTCAAATACAAGAGGAAATAGCTTTAACATGAGAGGAGGAAAGTTTAAAGGAGATTTACAAGGCAATTTTTTTACACCAAGTATGGTAGGTGCCTGGAACGTGCTGCGATGGGTAGTGGTGGAAGCAGACATAATAGTGACATTTAAGAGGCACTTAGACAGGCACGTGAACATGCAGGCAGTGGAGTGATATGGATCATGCGCAGGTAGATAGGTTTAGTTTAATTTGGCATCATGGTCAGCACAGACACCATGCGACAAAGGGCCCTTTCCTGTGCTGTACTGTTTTATGTTCTATCCTTACTACTGGATATCTGAGATGAAACAGGAAAATACTGGAAAACCTCAGCAGATCAGATTGCATTTGTGGAAAGAGAAACAAAATTAACATTTCAGATCAAAGACACTTCATCAGTTGAAGGGTCTTGACCTGAAATGTTAACTCAGTTTCTCTTTCCACAAGGGCTCATTATTTTGTAGGTGTTTGTAAATGCCATTATTTCATTCAGAAAGTCAGGAGGTGTGGGATCCAGGAAAACTTGGCTGTGTGGATTCAGAATTGGCTCACTCATAGAAGACAGAGGGTGGTTGTAGATGGAGTGTATTCTGCCTGGAGGTCAATGACCAGTGGTGTTCTGCAGGTTTTTATGATTTTTATAAATGACTTGGATGAGGATGTGGAAGGGTGGGTTAGTAAGTTTGCTGATGATACAAAGGTTGGTGATGTTTTGGATAGTGTATAAGGTTGCTGTAGATTACAACAGGATATTGATGGAATGCAGACCTGGGCTGAGAAGTGGCAGATGGAGTTCAACCTGGAAAAGTGTGGTGATACACTTTGGGAGATTGAATTTGAAAGCAGAATACAAATACAGAATACAGGATGCTTAGAAGTGTGGAGGAACAGAAGGATCTTGGGGTCCACGTCCATAGATCCCTCAAGGTTGCTGAGCAGGTCAATAGGGTTGTTAAGAAGGCGTATGGTGTGTTGGCCTTCATTAGTTGGGGTATTGAGTTCAAGAGCCGTGAGATAATGTTGCAGCTCTATAGAACTCTGGTTAGACCACACTTTGAGTACTGTGTTCAGTTCTGGTTGCCTCATTATAGGAAGGATGTGGAAGTTTTAGACAGGGTGCAGAGGAGATTTACCAGGATGCTGCCTGGATTGGAGACCATGTTTTATGAGGATAGGTTGAGTGAGCTAGGGCTTTTCTCTTTGGAAAGAAGGAGGATGAGTGGTGACTTGATAGAGGTGTACAAGATGATAAAAGGCATAGATCAAGTGGACAGTCAGAGACTTTTTCCTAGGGCGACAATGGCTAACATGAGGGGGCATAATTTTAAGGTGATTGGAGGAAGGTATAAAGGGGATGTCAGAGGTCTGTTTTTTTTTTGTTTACACAGAGAGTGGTGGGTGCGTGGAATGCACTGCCTGCAGAGGTTGTGGGGGCAGATACATTATGGACATTTAAGAGAATGATAGAGAAATGGGGAACTATGTGGGAGGGAAGGGTTAGATAGATCTTAGAGCAGGATAAGATGTTGACACAACATTGTGGGCTGAAGGGCCTGTACTGTGCTGTAATGTTCTATGTTCTATGTTCTAAACTATAGATTCAAAGGCCTTCTCTTGTTGTCAAGCCATCAACCACTATAGTGCATCTGTGTCTTCAACACATTTGTCCAGAGGTTCAGTTGCGTAACACTGATTTTCAACATCATGCAACTGAAAAATCAATCTTTTCTGGACTGACCTGCAATAATGTGCATTTCTGAATGTATCACTCCTGGAAGTCAGTTGTCCCATCACTTTCTGCCAAGCATACCTGGTCATTGTTCTGGAAACCTCCTGCACCCCTCTTTCCTTGACCCCCAGCACAAAGGCCCTCTCGCTGTCTGTACATTCCTCACGAAGATAACAAGAAGCACTCTGTCCTTTCTCCTGTCTTTTGCTCTGCTTTTTTCTTGCAGCAGTTTTGAGCCTGAATTGTGCAGGTCCCTTTGGTGCACTCACCACTTCATTCTGCAGCTGGTTGGAAGTGCATCAGTTCTGTAAATTTCATACCCCAGCCCTGTGCACTGCTATCATTGAAGAGGGGTATGTATGTCCATCAGAGCACTAGTGAGACCATGCCTGGAATATTGTAAGTAAGTCTACTTAACTAAGAAAGAAAAAAATGCCTGTAATAGAGGGAGCGCAATAAAGCAGCAAAGGGTTACCAGGAATTTGGGGGATTAGGGAGAGTTGGGAGGGAATTCCCCTTTAAGGAACAATTAAGCGGATTAGGCCTAAAATGCTTAGAGTTCAGAACAATAAAAGGTCATCTCAGTGAAACATACAAAATTACTACAGGACTTGACCAAGTTAGAGTGATAGAGTTATACAGCACAGAAACAAGCCCTTCAGCCCAACTCATCCATGCCGACCAGAGTGCCTATCTGAGCTAGTCCTATTTCCCTTTGTTTGGCCCATATCCCTGAAAACTTTTCCTATCTATGAACCTGTTCAAATATCTTTTAAACATTGCAATTGTACCTTCTTCTACCACTTCATCTGGCAACTTGTGCCATATAGCCACCACCTTCTGTGTGAACAAGTTGCCTCTCAGGTCCCCTTTAAGTCTTTCCCCTCTCACCTTTAACCTATGCCCCTGAGTTTTAAACTTCCCTTCCCTTGGAAAAAGACTGAAGCATGACCTTATCTATGCCCCTCATGATTTTATGCATCTTCATAAGGTCACCCCTCAACTTCCTATGCTCCAAGGAAAACAGTTCCAGCCTGTCCAATCTTTACTTCCCCTCTTTGGGAGTGTCCAGAACTGAGATGAGAAGAAACTTATTTACTTGGAGGGAAGGTAGTGACCCTTTGGAATTCTCTCTCCAAGGTGGATGTGGAAGATAAGTTGCTGAGTATACTCAAGAGAGAGATGGGCAAATTTAGGGACATTAAGGGACTCAGGGGATATGGAATTAGGGTAGTAAAGAGGCACTGAAGTAATACATTTTATTGACTAGCAGAGCAGACACAATGGCCTACCCTTTTATTTCTAATATTCTCCTCCACTCGGTTGTTCAACTGGCCACCTGGTTGTAACAGATTGATCCACTGGTTGGTCATGGAATCACTCGCTCAGCCTATTATAGCATGCATTTTTAAAGCTTTCAAATAGTTTTGTAATTATCATCTTTTTGAAAAGCTAGCTTTCATCTTTTCTGTTCCTCATCTTATAAAATCTAATTCCCCATTCCGTTCTGAGAAAATTGGAAGTCCAAATACTATCCAATTCTATGTGCATTTTAATGATTCCCAACTAGATCTCTTTGCCATGGTGTCTGCTTGACAATTCATGCATCTTCTCTATGTATCTTTTTGGCAGAATCCATTGTTCCACTTTTTTATTATTCCTATAATAAGCACAAACATTGTTTTATCTTTCTCAGAGTTACTTTTACAATACTACAAAGACAATTTCCTGTACAACTAAGTACATTACAGGTGGTATAGTGGACACTGAAGATGGTTATAAAAAATTACAGGGGTGTCTTGATCAGCTGAGTAAGTGGGCTGAGGAATGGCAAATGGAGCTTAATTCAGATAAGTGCAAGGTGTTGCATTTTGGGAAAGTGAAATCAAGGTATAACTTTCACAGTGAACAGTAAGGCCCTGGGGAGTGGTGTAGAACAGAGGGACCTTGGAGTTCAAGTACATGGTTCCTTGAAAATGGAGTCACAGGTAGGCAGGTGGTGAAGAAAGTTTTTGGCACACTGGTCTTCATCAGTCAGGGCACTGAGTATAAGATTTGGGAAGTCATAGTGTGGTTGTACAGTAAGGTGCTGAGGTCGCACTTGGATTATTGTGTTCAATTTTGGTCAACCTGCTATAGGAAAGATGTTATTAAACTGGAAAAAGTGCAGAAAAGATGTACAAGAATGTTGCCGGGACCTGAGGGACTGAGTTATAGGGAGAGGTTGGACAGGCTAGAAGACTGGCCTTGAGCAGGCTAGGAGACTGGCCTCTCAGTCTCCTATGCTTCCTTGGAGCATAGGAGACTGAGAGGCGATCTCATAGAGGTGTATAAAATCATGAGGGGCATAGATAGGGTGAATGCATTCATTCTTTCTTGAGGGACAATACTTTTTACGCCAAGAGCCATATTTATGTGGAATAAGCTGCCAGAGGAAGTGGTTGAGGCAGGTACATACAATAACAACTTATAAAAGATAGTTAGACAAGCACATGGGTAAGAAAGGTTCAGAAGATTATGGGCCAAACCCTGGCAAATGGGACTAGCTTGGATGGGCATCTTCGTCGGCATGAACCAGTTGGGCCAAAGAGACTGTTTCTGTGCTGTATAACTCTATGACTCTATTATCAACTGGGTATGTTATCATAAAAAAAGAAATGCTAATTTTTTTCTTGTTGTTAATGACCCATCAGTTGAAGCTCAAGGGCTTGTCTCTTTAAAAAGCATTACTTCTGAAATCAAAATTAGTCATGGTGATATCCAGATAGTCATTCATTTTTGTTAAAGGGTTCATTTGATGCCATGAGTGAGAAGATTAACCAGTAATGTAATTTGTTGCCATTTTTCTTCTAAATTCCACTTTTCACATTGAGTTAAATACCAATGACCTTTTGTTTTCTTGTTCACTACCTCAATCAATGCTAATTTAATCAGACAGGATGAGTTGGAAAAGAAACATTTGCACATGATGTAACTTTTAAATATTGATGCAATGATGTACTTTGATGTCTGCTTGAAAGGCAAATTTATCTTTGGACACTTTTGTGTAAACAAAAAGTGTGTTCCGAAGTAGCTAAACAGACTCATGAACACAGATCCAGGCCCTTCAGCCCACCATATCTATGCTGACCTCAGGTACCTATCTATTCTAATCACATTTGGCCCGTAGCTACTATGCCTTGGTGATTCAAATGCTCATCTGGATGTTTCTTAAATTTTAAATCTACCTCCACAATCTACTCAGACTGTCTATTTCAGGCTTGTGCCATCCGCTGGGTGAAATTTTCCTCAGATCCCTTCTAAATATCTTACTCCTCACTTTAAACTTATGCCCTCTGCCATGGGGAAAAGTTTCTTACTATCTACCCTATCGATGCCTCTCATAATTTTGTGTACCTTTTATCATGTCCCATTCCAGCTTCCTTTGCTCCAAGGAAAAATAAACCACCCCATCCAGTCTTCCCCCACAACCAAAACACCCTGGCAAGTATTCTGGTGAATCTCCATTGCTTCCCTCCATCCCCATGCAACTACATCCCTCCCACAATGTGGTGACTAGCATAGCACAGAACATTCCAGCCATGGCCCAACCAATGCCATACAAAGCTGTACCAATATTTTCCTGTTCCCACATTCTGTGCCACAGCGAATGAACACAATGATCTTGCATGTCCTCTCCGCCATCCCATCCACCGATGCTGCCACCCTTGGGAATCTCAGACCTACACATGAAAGTCCTCCCCAACACATCAACATTCCCCAGAGCCCCATAACTCAATGTGTACTTCCCATTCCTAATCCAAACAACAACTACCCAACCCTGATGCATCATTTCACACCCACCAGGACCAAATTCCATCTGCCCTTGCTCTGTCTGACTCTATTTACAAATTTACAAGTGATACCATCATAGTGGGCCATATCTCCAACAATGATGAATCAGAGTAGAGGATGGAGATAGAGAACCTAGTGGCATGGTGTCAAGGCAACAATCTTTCCCTCAATGTCAGCAAAACAAAAGAACTTGTCATTGACTTAAGGAAACAGAGTGGAGTACATGCCCCTGTCTGTATCAATGGTGCTGAGGTGGACATGGTTGAGATCTTCAAGTTCCTAGGTGTTAATATCACCAATAACTTGCCCTGGTCCAGCCACATAGATGCTATGACCAAGAAAACACACCAGTACCTCTACTTTGTCAGAAGGCTAAGGAAATTCGACATGTCCTCATTGACACTCACAAATTTTTACAGATGCGCCATAAAAGGCATCTTGTTGATACGTCACAAGATCTGGCAGAGTTGGATTGGGTAAGCCCATTTGAAGGGAAAGGAATGAATAGAAAGTGGGAGGCTATTAAGAGAGTCATATCAGAAAGCCAGGAGCAGTATGTTCTTGTTAGGGTGAAAGGTAAACCTGGCAAGTTTAAGGGAAATTTGGCTGACAAGAGATATTGAGATATTGAGGTTCTGGTCAAGAAAAAGAAGGAAGCATTCATTGGGACTTCCAGACAAGCCTTCCACATGGGATCTTGTCAAAACCCTTGCTGATGTCTACCAGCCTTCCCTCACCAATCCTTTCTTGGTTACCTGTTCAAAAAATGATCTTCTCTTCCAGTCAACTTACAACGCACTTGTGACCAGTGAAGATTTAAATATCTGTGTCAGGGGCCCAGCAATCTCTTCCCTTACCTCCCATAGTAGCCTGAGATACATATAAGCCTAATTTTGCAAATTTTCCTATTAATAACAGCTAACATAAATCTGAAATGCTAGTCAATCTAATAGAGTCCTTATAGTGAAATATTTTAATTGAGCACAAGGATTAGAGTATTAATTTCCACAGCTAATATATGAATTTGTGGAGCACCTCAGGGCTGCAGGGAAGCTCAAACTACAGCTGTTGGGCCAAACCTCCAGACTGACCTGCAAGGCCTCTAATATTCTGTTGAGCAGGAGACTTAAGGCATTGAATGCAGTAAAACAGGCCTTCCCTTCAGGACCTCCTGACATTAGGTGTGGGTTTACAGGGAGAAAAACACAAGGTGAGGGGTGTGGAAGGTCAGAAGAAGTATTGTGAGGATGTGGGTGGGGGATAATGGTTTAAAGGAGGGCAGAAGATAGAAACTTTAAGAGAGGATCTTGTGAGAGTGTGGTGGAGTGATTAGACAGAAAAGAACATAAGAGCAAAAGTAGGACACCTGGCCCTTTGCGCCTGCTCTGTCATTCATCAAGATCATGGCTGATCTTTTCCAACAGTACCTTTATATTCCTTAATTCCTGAAATATTAATAAATCTCTTGATCTTTGTTTTGAATGAAAACAGCAACTAAGCCTCCACAGCTGTCTAGGACAGAGAATTCCAAAGGTTCTTCACTTTCTGTGTGACGAAATTTCTCCTTCTCTCAATCCTTACTTCTTATCCTCAAACTTTGCCCCTGGTCCAAGACTCCAAAACCAGGGGTAATATCCTCCCTCCATTTAATTTATTATGCTCTTGAAGAACTTTTTAAGTTTCAGTGAGATCTCCTCTCATTCATCTAAGCTCTGAAGAATACATAGAATGGTACAGCAGAGGAACAGGACCTCTGACCCATCACATCTGCACTGACCATGATACCAATCAATATCTGCCTACACATTGTCTATTCCCTGCCTGTTCATGTGCTTGTCAAAATGCCTCTTCACTATTGTATCTGCTTCTACCACCTCTATTCCAGGCACCTACCACACTCTGTAAAAAGTCTTGCCTCACACATCTTCTTTAAACTTTCCTCCTCTGAGCTGAAACCTCTGCCATCTAGTATTTGACATTTCCACCCTTGGAAAAAGCTCTGATTATCTACACTATCTATGTCTTTCATGATTTTATAACTTCTATCAGGTTGCCCTCAACCTCTGACACTCCAGAGAAAACAATCCAAGTATGTTCAAATTCTCCTTATAAGCTAAAACTCTCCCATCATATTGGTGAACCTCTTCTGCACCCTCCCCAAAGCCACCTATAGTTTGGCAACCAAAACTACACACTCTACTCCAAATGTCTCATATAGAACATAGAACAGTACAGCACAAGACAGGCACTTTGGCCCATCTGGATGTATCACGGCTTGGTATGGCAACTGCTCTGCCCAGGACCGCGAGAAGCTGCAGAGAGTTGTGGACACAGCCCAGTGCATCATGGACACCAGCCTCCCCTCCTTGGACTCTGTCTTTACCTCTCGTTGTTTTGGTGTAGCAGCCAGCATAATCAAAGACCCCACCCACCTGGGACATTCTCTCTTCTCTCTTCTTCCATTGGGTAGAAGATACAGGTCCCTGAGCGCACATACCGGCAGACTTAAGGATAGCTTCTACCCCACTGTGATAAGGCTATTGAATGGTTCCCTTATACAATGAGATGGACTCTGACCTCACGATCTACCTTGTTGTGACCTTGCACCTTGCTGTGACCTTGCACCTTGCACTTTCTCTGTAGCTGTGACACTTTACTTTGTACTGTTACTGTTTTTACCTGTACTGCATCAATGCACTTTGTATTAACTCAATGTGACTGCACTGTGTAATGAATTGACCTGTATGATCAGTTTGTAAGACAAGCTTTTCGCTGTACCTCAGTACAAGTGATAATAATAAACCAATACCAATACTGCAATGTTGTGCTGAACTAATTAAACCAATAATTCCTAATCAGTCTAACCCTTCTGTCCCGCACATTGATCATATCCATCCCTTCTCTGCATATCTATGTGCCTATCTAAGAGTCGCTTAAACACTCCTATGTTATCTGCACCTACCACAACCCCTGGCAGTGCATTCCAGGCACCCACCACTCTCTGTGTAAAAAACCTGCCTTGCATATCTCCTTTGTACTTTCCCCCTCTCACCTTAAATACATGCCCTCCGGTACCAGACATTTTGATCCTGTCTACTCTATCTATGCCTCGCAAAATTTAATAATCAAATCTCCCCTCAGCCTCCACTGCTCTAGGGAAAACAGCCCCAACTTGTCCAACCTCTCCTCATAGCGCATTTCCTCCAAACCTGGCAGCATCCTGGTAAATCGCCTCTGTACCCTCTCCAAAGCCTCTATATCATTCCTATAATGAGGTGACCAGAATTGAACACAATACTCTAGATGTGGCCGAACCAGAGCTTTATAAAGCTGTAACATAAATTCCTGGCTCTTGAACGCAATGCCTCGACTAATGAAGGCAAACATACTATTCGCCTTCTTCACCACTCTATCAAACTGTGCAGCCACTTTCAGGGAGCCATGTACCTGGACCCCAAGATCCCTCTGCTCAACAACGTTTAGGATCCTGCCATTAACTGTGTACTCTCCATTTATGTTGGATCTGCCAAAGTGCAGCACCTCACACTTGTCCGGATTAATCTCTACCTGCCTCTTCTCTACCGATATCTACAACCGATCTATATCCCACCGTATCTTTTGGCAATCTTCTATGCAATCCACAACACCACCAATCTTTGTATCATCTGCAAACTTACTCACCCACCTTACCACATTTCCATCCAAATCATTCATATATATGACAAACAGCAGAGGTCCCAGTACAGATCCCTGCGGGACACCACTAGTCACGGACCTCCATCCGGAATAAGGCCCATTGCCTTCTGTCTTCTAAGGGGAAGCCAATTTTGGATCCAATCAGCCAAGTCACTGTGGATCTCATGCATCCTAATTTTCTGGATGACCCTATCACGTGGGACTCTGTTGATTGCCTTACAACATCCACTGCTCTACCTTCATCAATCGCCTTCATCACCTCTTCAAAAGCCTCAATCAGATTAATCAGATATGACCTGCTGTGCACAAAGCCATGCTGACTGTCACTAATTCAACTATGCATCTCCAAATGCTCATAAATCCTATTCCAAAGAATCCTCTCCATTAATTTCCCTACCACTGACATGAGAAGCACCGGTCTATGATTTCCAGGATTATCCCCTTTTCCTTCTTGAACAAATGAACAACATTAGATTAGGAACATTAGGAACATCATTCCTAATGAAGGGTCTCGGCCTGAAACGTTGACTGTTTATTTCCCTCCATGGATACTGCCTGACCTGCTGAGTTCCTCCAGAGCTTTTTGTGTATTGTAACATTAGATACCTGCCAGTCCTCTGGTGCCACACCTGTGGCAAGTGAAGATACAAAGATATTGGTGAAGGCACAACCAATCTCATCTCTTGCCTTTCTCAATAACCTGGGGACTATCCCATCAGGCCCTGGCCAATGAGTATAATATCCACCTTAATGTTTTTTCAAGAGAACTAACACTACCTCTTTCCTAATCTTGAAATGTTGTTGCAATTTAGCATGCTCCACTCTGATCTATGTCCTCCTTCTCAGTAAATGCCAATGCAAAATGTTCATTTTGTATCTCGCCCACATATTCCACCTGTAAGCACAAGTTCCCTCCTTTATCCTTGAGCAATCCTACCCTCTTCCTAGTTATCTTCTTGATGTATGTGTAGAATGCCTTGGGATTCTCTTTAATCCTACTCACCAAGGACTTTTCATGACACTTTCTAGCCCTCCCAAGTCCCTTCTTGAGTTCTTCTCCAGCTTCTTTATAATTCTCAAGGCCCTGTTTAACTCCATCTACAAATTTGCAGGTGACACTGTCACAGTGGGCCCGATCTCAAATAATGACGAGACATAGTACCTTCTGGCTCCTTTTCAGTCCTCAAGCACCCTATTCCATTCCAGCTTCCTAAGCCGTATATAAACTTCCTCCTTCTTCTTGACTACATTAACCACCTCTCTCATCATCCAAGGTTTCCGTACCTTGCCGTCCTTGTCCTTCCCTCTTACTGGAACAAACCAGTCCTGAACTTTGTGCAGCTGGTCTTTAAACAACCTCCACATGCCAGATGTCGATTTGCCTGAAAGCAATTCGTCCCAATTAACTCTACCCAGCTGCTGTTTGATGCCCTCATAATTTGCCCTCCCCCAATGTAGTACTTTCTTGCAAGGTCCATTCTTATCCTTATTCATAGCTATCTTAAAGCTTAAGGAGCTATGATCACTGTTTCCTAAGTGTTCGCCCACTGAATGGTCAGTCACCTGGCCAGGGTCCCCCAGTATAGCCCCCAGTAAGATCCAGTATAGCTTCCCCTCTGCTTGGACTATCCACGTCCTTCTTCAAGAAACCTTCTTGAACGCACCTAACAAATTCTGCCCAATCTAAACCTTTTGCACTAAGGAGTTCCCAGTCTATGGTGGGGAAGTTGAAGTCACCAACAATGATAACCCTGTTTTATTTTGTTCCTTTCCATAATCTCCTCAATGTCCCTATGGCTATTTGGAGGTCTACAGTGTAAACCCATCAGAGAGATTGCACCTTTCTTATTTTTGAGTTCTACCCATATAGACTCAGTCGATGAGCCCACCATTTCTTCCCCTCTGAGTGCAGCTGTGATATTGTCTTTGACTAGTAATGTAACCCCTCCCCCTCTTTGACCTCCCCCCACTATCTCTTCTAAAACATTGAAACCCTGGAACATTAAGCAGCCAGTCCTGTTCCTGTCTCAACTATATCTCTGTAATTGCTACAACATCATATTTCCATGTACTGATTCATGCTCTTAAGTTCATCACCCTTACTCTTTATACTCCTTCCATTGAAATAAACATATCTCAATCCATCTGTCATGTTGTTTATATGCCCTAGCTCCT
Organism: Pristis pectinata; assembly: GCF_009764475.1. Lineage (NCBI taxonomy): Eukaryota > Metazoa > Chordata > Chondrichthyes > Rhinopristiformes > Pristidae > Pristis > Pristis pectinata. The sequence continues at coordinate 97,110,464 of NC_067406.1, forward strand.
AACCAAACTTTCATATAGCTACAACATATCTTTCCAAATGTTATACTCATTGCCCCAACTGATGAAAGTAAGCATGCCCTCTACTTTCTTTAATATCCTATCTAGTTCTGTTGCCACTTTCACGAAGCTATGGACTTGCACCCCAAGGTCACTCTTCCATCAATGCTCCCAAGGATCCTGCCACTTACTGTATACTTTCCTCTTGCATTTGATCTCCCAAATGTGTCACCTCACACTTGTCTGGATTAAACTCCATCTGCCATTTCTCTGCCAAATTTCCAACTGAGTTATATCCTGCTGTATCCTTTAACAATCTTCCTCACTATCCACAGCTCCATCAATTTTCATGTCATCTGCAAACTTACTAATAAGACTACCTATGTTTTCATCTAAACACACATACTTCAAACAACAGAAGTGCCAGCACTGATCCTTGTGGAATGGAACCGGTCACAGACCTCCAGTCAGAAAAACACCTCTCCACCACTACCTTCTGTCTTCTTTGCCCAAGGCAATTTTGTATCCAATTTACCATGGGTCCCATAAGACTTAGTCTTCTGGATCTTACTACCATGAGGGACTTTGTCAAAGGCTTCACTAAAGTCCATGCCGACAACATCCTCTGTCCTACACTCATTAATCATCTTTGACACCTCCTTAAAAAACTCACTTAAATTTGTGAGACAGTACCTCCACCAGACAAAGCTATATTGACTATTCTTAATAAGTCCATGCTTTTCCAAATGCAAGTACATCTTGTCCCTAAGAATCTTCTCCAATAATTTCCCTACCACTGATGTAAGACTCATCAGCCTATAATTTTGTGGATTTTCCCTATTGCTCTTATTAGGCAGAGGAACAACATTGACTATTCTCTAATCTTCTGGGATCTCAACTTTCGGGTAAAGAGGATACAAAGATCTCTGTCAATGCCCCTGCAAATTCTTCCCTTGCCTCCCTCAGTATCCTGAGACAGATACTGTCAGGCCCTGGGGACTTATCCATCTTAATGTTTTTCAAGACACCAACACTTCCTCCTTTTTAATATCAACATGCCCTAGAATATCAACATACCCCTCCCTGATCTCACCAGCATCCACATCCATCTCCTTAGTGAATATCAGTGAGAAGTACTCCTTTAGGACTTCAACATTTCCTCTGGTTCTGCAAATAGGCTACCCCTTTGGGTCCTAGGAGAACCACCCTTACCCTACCTACCCTCTTGTTCCTGATATATTTATGGAAAGACTTAGAATTCTCCTCAATCTTACCTGCCAAGGATATTTTATGACCTCTTTTTGCCATTCCAGTTTCCTTCAAAAGTACTCTCCTGTACCCTCTATATTCCTCAAAGTATTCACTGATTGTAGTTGCCTATACCTGCCTTCCTTTTATTCCTGATCAATTCTTCAATAATCTTTGCAATTCAAAATTCCTCAATCTTTACCTTTCACAATTACTGGAACATGCTGTCCTTGAACTCTTGCTATCACTCTTTTACAAGACTCCCATGTCAGATGTTGTTTTACCTGCAAGCATCTGCTCCTAATATACTTTGCAAGGTCCTCTCTTGTGCCATCAAAATCAACCCAGCCCAATTTCAGAGCCGTTGCCAGTCACTTCAACTCCCCCTCCCACTCCATCATTGATATGTCAGTCCTCGGTCTCCTCCACTGCTGGGAGAAGTCCAAACGCAACCTAGAGGAACAGCACCTCATTTTCCTTATTGGGACCTTACAGCCTAATGGCATGGACATCGAATTCTCCCACTTTAAGCAAACCAACCCCCTCCCTCCCCCACCACCTTTCCTTTTCTTCCCTTCCCTAGCCTATCACTCTTTTTTCTCCTTGTCATATTTTTCTCTACCCTTTTCCTCTTCTCCCATCCCCCCCATGCCATCTGCCTCCATACCTTTGACCCATCCCCTGCTGGATCTGCTCTCCCCCTCCCCTGCACCTGCCTATCACTATCTCTTACCTGCATCTACCCATCACCACCTTGTGCCCACCCCGCCTCCCCTCTTTTGTCCACCTATCTCTGCTCCATTTATCCCCCTTATATATTGGACTTCCCCTTTTCCGATCTTCAGTCCTGAAGAAGGGTCCTGACCCAAAACGTTGAATGTCTGTTTCTCTCCACTGATGCTGCCTGACCTGCTGAGTTCCTCTGGCATCTTGTTGTCTTTTCATCTAGATTCCAGCATCTGCAGTCCTTTATTTCTCCAATTTCAGACCTTAACTTGAGGGCCAACCTTATCCCTTTCCATAACTACCTTGAAATTTACAGAATTATGGTCAGTTTCCTATGTGTTTCCCAATCAATACTTTCACCACCTGCCCAGTTTCATTTCCTGAGATGAGGTCAAGTACAGCCTACTCTCTGGTAGGATTTACCGACATGTTATCTCAAAAAATTATCTTGGATGCACTTAACAACTTCTGTGCCATCCAAACCCCTTATGCTAAGGCAATCCCAGTCAAAACTGGGAAAATTAAACTCTCCCACTGCTATAAACCTATAGCTTTTACACCCTTTTGCAATTTGCTTAGACATTTGTTCCTTCATTTCCTGTTGACTATTTGGAAGTATATAGTATAACCCTAGCAATTCCCTCCACCATCAGATTTCTGAATGGTCCATGAACCAATGAACACTACCTCGTTATTCCTCTTTTGCACTATTTATTTATTTTTGTAACTTATAGTAATCTTTATGTCTTGCACTGTACTGCTGCCACAAAACAACAAACTTCAAGACATATATCAGTGACAATAAACATGATTCTGATTCTCATTCTGATTCTGCCCTTTGCTCAAACATGTTTGCGTGATGACAACAAATAGAACATAGAATAGTACAGCACTGGACAGACCGTTCAGCCCACAACATTGTGCCAACCTTGATGCTAATTTATACAAAATGTATTCCTCCTGTGTATCATCCATATCCCTTCATTCCCTTCATATTCATGTCTCTGTCTAGAACCCTCTTAAACTCCACCAAACTGCCTGATTCCACTATGACCCCTGGTAACCCATTCCAGGCACCTACCACTCTCTGCGTAGAAAACTTGCCCCTCACATTGCCTTTAAACCTCCCCCCTCTAACCTTAAAAGCATGTCCTCTGGAGTTTGACATTTCTACCCTGGGGAAATGATTCTGACTGTCTACTCTATCTATGCCCCTCATAATTTTAAAAACCTTTATTAGGTCTCCTCACAGCCTTTGACACTCTAGAGAGAACAATCAAAGTTTGTTCAATCTTTCTTTATAACTCATACCTTCTAATCCAGGCAGCAACTTGGTGAACTCTTCTGCACCCTCTCCACAGTCTCCTATAATGGGGACGACCAGAACTGCACACAATACTCCAAATGCAATCTAACAAAAGTTTTATATAGCTGCAGCATGACTTCCTTACTCTTGTACTCAACACTCCTACCAATGAAGGCAAGCACTCCATACGCCTTCTTTACCACCTTATCCACTTGCATAGTCACTTTCAGTGAAATATGGACCAAGATCCCAAGATCCCTCTGTACCTCAATGCTATTTGGGAGGTCAAGTGAAAGGAGAAAATCTACAGTTTATGGGTCTACCATAAACTGTATATTTTCTCCTTTCACTTGACCTCCCAAAGTGCAACACCTCACATTTGCCCGGATTAAACTCCATCTACCACTTCTCTGCCCATATCTGTAACTGATCTATATCCAGCTGTATTGTTTGATAGTGCATTACACTGTCCACAACTTCACCAATCTTGGCATCATCTGCAAAAGTGCTAATTCACCCATCTACATTTTCATCCAAATCATTGATAAATATCACAAACAACAGAGGTCCTAGCACCAGTCCTTGCAAAACACGGACCTCCAGCCAGAATAACAGCCTTCCACCTCTACTCTCTGTCTTCAATAAGCCAGTTTCAAATCCAAACTTGCAATTCACTCTGGATGCCATGCATATTTACCTTCTGAATCAACCTACCATGAGGTATCTTATCAAATACCTTACTAAAGTCCATGTAGATAATATCTACTACCTTACCCTCATCAAGCTCCTTTGTCACCTCCTCAAAAATCTCAATCAACTTTGTAAGACATGACTTGCCCCACGCAAAGCCATGCTGACTGTCCCTAAGCAGGCCATGCCTTTCCAAATACGCATAAATCCTATCTCTCAGTATCCTCTCCAAAAACTTCCCTACCACTGACATCAGGCTTACTGTCCTATAGTTACCTGGATTATCCCTATTTCCCTTCTTGAACAAAGGAACAACATCCTGTCCTCTGGGACATCACCTGTTGCTAGTGAAGACACAAACATCTTTGTCAAAGCCCCAGCAATCTCCTCACTTGCTGCTTTCAATATTCTGGGATATATGCCATCACACCCAGGGGATTTATCTACCTTAATACTTTTCAGAAGACCCAGCACTACCTCCTCCTTAATCCCAAAATGTCCCAGCACATTTGCATGTCCCACTCTGCTTTCAAAATCCTCCAAATCCTTCTCCTTGGTAAATACTGACACAAAGTACTCATTTAATACCTCAGCCACGTGCTCTGACTCTAAAGCACAAATTCCCACCTTTATCCTTGAGTGGACCCACCCTTTCCTTAGTTATCCCCTTTTTCTTCATATAAAATGCCTTGGGATATCATAATTCTACATGCTGATCCATGCTCTAAGATCATCTGACCTACCCCTGAGGGTCCTTTCATTAAAGTAAATGCAGTAGAACCTACCAGCATCGCTCCCTCACCCATGTTCCCTCACCTGTCTCTGTTTGCTCTGTTCATTGGACTTGCCTGATTAAATTTGGGTCAATCTCCTCACCTGCCACACTGCAGCTGAGTTTCCCACCCATTGCCAATTTAGGTAAAACCCACCCAAGCAGCATGAACAAACCTCCCTCCAGAGATGTTGGTTCCCTTCCAGCTTAGATGGAACCCATCCTCCTTGTACAAGTCCCACCTGCCCCAGAAGCTATCCCAATGGTCCAAGTACCTAAAGCCTTCCCTCCTGTACCAGTTCTTTAATCACACATTCATCTGTAATATTTTTCTCTCCTGAGATTATGACTCTGGAGGTCCTGCTTTATAACCTCTGTCTAACTCCCCAAATTCACTCTGAAAGACCTCATCCCTCTTTGCTGTTAGTCCCAACATGTACTGTGACCTCTGACTCTTCTCCCTTCCCTTTCAGAAAGCTCTGCACCTGATCTGAGATATCTCTGACCCTAGCATGAGGGAGGCATTTATTCCCTCTCTTTGCTCTTGCCCCATATCCATTTCTGTATCCTTGTCAGTATATTGCCCTCATCTCCATTTGCTCTAACATTGTTGACCAACTTTCTGTGTTTCTACTTTAGCTGGTTAATTAAATACAATTTACCTTCCATAGATTGATGCTGATTATTTTCAGTGCTATTATTCTTTTCAAAGTGTTCATAGGAGTAGTGTTTGTTGGGTACATTATGGGAGTGGGATCAGGCATGTGAACAACATAGTCAGAATGATGATCATGTGGTGGTAGTGATTGATGGTGGTGGAGATTGCAGGTGCTGACCAGTGACAATTGAGAGTCAGAAGGTATGTACTTGGAGGAAAATGAACCCCTCACACTATCCAGTTGTGACCTAGTTAAGATGGAAAACTTCACTTAACACTAAAGAAGACCTCAAGCTTCTGGTTTAGAATTGCTTCAGGATTCTCATTGGCCTTGTTTGTACAGTAGAAGTTTATGTGACACCAACTGAGTGTCATATGTTGGTTGACATCACTATGCATGTCTAGCAGTCTTCGTGTGATGATCTCACATGTAGAGAATTGCCAGCACTAATTTTGACCCACAGTCTTCTGGTCTGAAAACACCTCTGAAACTCAAAAGTTTGGGTGCTTCTTTCATTAATATTGTTTACAATATAGTTGGCCTTTCAACTCCTTAACCCCAATTCAATTCGATCATGATGTATTTCAACTCCATCTCTAACTTGGTTTTTGGCCCCCCTCGGGTTCAGGTGTAACCTGAGGGGGGGCCAAAAATATCCTTGCAGGCAGGTTTGCTAGGGTGGTTTGGGAGGGTTTAAACTAGTTTGCGAGGGGGATGGGAACAGAGGGGTAGGTCAGAGTAAGAAGTGGATGGGGAAAAGTCAGATCTAACATGCAGAGAGGCTTTGAGGAAGGAGAAGCCGAGTACAGGGTATAAAAAAGTAGAAATGTGGATGGGCTAAAGTGCATTTACTTAAATGCAAGAAGTATCAGGAATAAGGGTAATGAACTGAGAGTACATGGGACTATGATATTGTGGCTCTTGCAGAGACTTGGCTGTCACCAGGGCAGGAATGGAGATTGAATATTCCTGGATTTCAGTGTTTTAAAAGGGATGGGGGGGGAGAAGAGGAGGAGGGGTGGCAATACTGCTCAAGGATACTATTACAGCTGCAGAAAGGGTGGATAATGTAGAAGGATCCTCTCTAAAATCAGTATGGGTGGAAGTTAGGAACAAGAAAGGAGCAGTTACTCTACTGGGAGTATTCTATAGGCCCCCCCGGTAGCAGCAGGGATACTGAGGAGCAGATTGGGAGGCAGATTTTGGAAAGATTTTTTACTCAGAGAGTGGTGAGTGCGTGGAATGGGCTGCCAGAAACGGTGGTGGAGGCTGATACGATAGGGTCTTTCAAGAGACTGTTAGATAGGCATATGGAGCTCAGTAAAATAGAGGGCTATGGGTAAGCCTAGTAATTTCTGGGGTAGGGACATGTTCGGCATAGCTTTGTGGGCTGAAGGGCCTGAATTGTGCTGTAATTGTTCTATGTTCTATGTTCTAAGATGCAAGAATAACTGGGTTGTTATCATGGGAGACTTCAACTTCCCAAATATTGATTGGCACCTGCTTAGTGCCAAAGGTTTAGATGGGGTAGAGTTTGTTAAGTGTGTCCAGGATGGATTCCTGTCACAGTATGTTGACAGACCGCCGAGAGGGAATGCCGTATTAGATCTAGTTTTAGGTAATGAACCACATCAGGTGACAGATCTATCGGTGGGTGAGCATTTGGGGGACAGTGACCACTGCTCCATAACCTTCAGCATTGTCATGGACAAGGATAGGAGCAAAGAGGACGGGAAGATATCTAACTAGGGAAAGGCAAATTATGAGGCTATAAGGCTAGAACTTGAGAGTGTAAATTGGAATGACATTTTTGAAGGGAAATGTACTATGGAGATGTGGTCGTTGTTCAGTGATCTCTTACAGGATGTTAGGGATAAATTTGTCCCGGTGAGGCACAGAAGGAATGGCAGGGTGAAGTAACCATGGGTGACAAGAGAGGTGGAAGAACTAGTTAGGAGGAAGAAGGCAGCAAACATAAGGTGTAGGCAGCAAGGATCAGATAGGGCTCATGAGTAATATAGAGTAGCAAGGAAGGAACTTAAGAAGGGGCTGAGGAGAGCAAGAAGGGGACATGAAAAGGCTTTGGTGAGTAGGGTTAAGGAGAATCCCAAGGCTTTTTTCTCATATGTGAAGAGCAGAAGGATGACTAGAGTAAAGGTAGGTCCGATTAGAGGCAAAGGTGGGAAGATGTGCCTGGAAGCTGTGGAAGTGGGTGAGGTTCTCAATGAATACTTCTCTTCAGTATTCACCAAGGAGAGGGGTCTTGATGTCACTGAGGACAGTGTTGATAAGGTTAACGTTCCGGAGCATGTAGATATCAAGAAAGAGGATGTGTTGGAGCTGTTAGAAATTATTAGGACAGATAAGTCCCTGGAGCCTGACGGAATATTCCCCTTATTGCAAATGTTGTCCCCTTATTCAAAAAATGTAGTAGGGATAGTCCAGGGAATTACAGACCAGTGAGCCTTACGTCTGTGGTGGGCAAGCTGTTAGAAAGGATTCTAAGAGATAGGATCTATGAGCATTTAGAGAATCATGGTCTGATTAGGCACAGCCAGCATGGCTTTGTGAAGGCAAGATCTTGCCTCACAAGCCTGATAGGGTTCTTTTTTTGAGGAACTGACCAGGCACATTGATGAGGGTAGTGCAGTAGATGTGGCCTACATGGCGTTTGACAAGGTTCCACATGGTAGTCTTCTTCAGAAGGTCAGAGGGCAATGGATCCAGAGAGGTTGGCCATGTGGATTCAGAATTGACTTGCCTGTAGAAAGCAGAGAGTTGTGGTGGAGGGAGTGCATTCAGATTGGAGGGCTGTGACTAGTGGTGTCCCACAAGGATCGGTTCTGGAACCTCTACTTTTCGTGATATTTATTAATGACTTGGATGAGGTGGTTTAGCAAGTTTGCAGATGACACAAAGGTCGGTGGTGTTGTGTATAGTGTGGAGGGCTGTCAAAGCTTGCAGAGGGATATTGATAGGATGCAGAGCTGTGCTGAGAAGTGGCAGATAGAGTTCAGTCCAGAGGAGTGTGAGGCAGTACACTTTGGAAGGACAAACTCCAAGGAGGAGTACAAGGTTAGTGGCAGGATTCTGGGTAGTGTGGAGGAGCAGAGGGATCTGGGGGTTCATATCCACAGATCACTGAAAGTTGCCTCACAGGTGGATAGGGTAGTTAAGAAAGCTTATGGGATGTTAGCTTTCATAAGTTGTGGGATCGAGTTTAAGAGCCGCAAGTTAATGATGCAGCTCTACAAAACTCTGGTTAGACGACACTTGGAGTACTGTGTCCAGTTCTGGTCGCCTCATTATAGGAAGGATGTGGAAGCGTTAGAAAGGGTGCAGAGGAGATTTACCAGGATGCTGCCTGGATTGGAGAGTATGGATTATGAGGAGAGACTGAGGGAGCTGGGGCTTTACTCATTGGAGAGAAGGAGGATGAGGGGAAACATGATAGAGGTATACAAAATATAGAGTGGACAGCCAGCGCCTCTTTCCCAGGGCACCAATGCTGAATACAAAAGAGCATGGCTTTAAGGTATTGGGTGGGAAGTTCAAGGGAGATATCAGAGGGAGGTTTTTCACCCAGAGAGTGGTTGGTGCATGGAATGCGCTGCCTGGGGTGGTGGTGGAGGCTGATATGTTGGTCAAGTTCAAGAGATTGTTGGATAAGCATATGGATGAATTTAAAATAGGGGAATATGTGGGAGGAAGGGGTTAGTTAGTCTTCGGTGTGGTTTCAAGGTCGGCACAACATGGTGGGCCAAAGGGCCTGTATTGTGCTGTATTGTTCTATGGTTCTATGGTTCTATGAACTTTTAAAAACTTTGGCATATAAAAACATAATAAATAGTTTATTTGGCTCTCATGTCTGCTATGCCATTCAATAAAATTATGGGTGATCATTTACCTCTGCCATTTTCCTCCACTAACTCTGCATTCCTTAATTCCCTGAATATCCAAAGATCTCTCAGTCTATCTTGAATATACCCATTGACTGAGCCTTAATGCTATAGGGGACCTGAGAGTCAAATGAATATTAGGTACTGGAAGGATGTGTTCACAGCTGGAGTTGCTGTCTGCCACTTCAGACAATTATGTCATTTAAGGTACTTCTGGTTAATTTGACATGCATGAAGTTCTTCACTGTGTCTGAAAGGCACCTCACCAACTAAGCTACTTAGAAATCCATACATAGATTCATACAGCACAAAACAGGAACTTTGGCTCAACTTGTCCATACCAACCTAATCCCATTTGCCTGTATTTGGCCCATATCCCTCTAAACCTTTCCTATCCATGTACCTGTCCAAATGCCTTTTAAACTTTCTAATTGTACCTGCCTGACAAACTCCTCTGGCAGCTTGTTCCATTTATACATTCCTCTCTGTGTGAAAAAGTTGCCTCTTTAAATCTTTCTCCTCTTACCTTAATCCTATGACCTCTAGTTTTAAATTCCACTATTCTGTGACGATATACTCTGTCTATGCCCCTCATAATTTCATAAACCTTTACAAGGACAACCTTCAGCTCTAGGGAAAACAGTCCCAGCCTATCCAATCTCTGTTTATAACTCAAACGTTTCAATTCTGGCAACATTCTTGTGAATCTTTTCTGCAAACTCTCACATACTTCCTCGAGAGTAGCAACCAGAACTGCACACAATATTCCAGATGCGACCTAAGCGATAGTTTATACAACTTAGAACATAGAATATAGAACAGTACAGCACAAGGCCCTTCAGCCTACAATATTGTGGCAAGCTAATTAAACTACAAATTAAACAACTAATCCCTTCTACCTACACAATGTCCGTATCCCTCCACACTCTGCACATGTGCCTATCTGAGAGCCTCTTAAACACCTCCATTGTATTTCCCTCCACCACCAACCCTGGCAGCGCATTCCAGGCACCCACCACCCTCTGTGTAAAAAATTTGCCGTGCACAACTCCTTTGAATTTATCCCCTCTCACTTTAAATGCATGCCCTCTAGCATTAGACAATTCAACCCTGAGAAAAAAAATACCAGCTGTCTACTCTATCTAGTCTGTCATAATCTTATAGACTTCTGTCAAGTCTCTGGTCAGCCTCTGCCACTCCAGAGAAAACAACCCAAGTTTGTCCAACCTCTCCTTATAGCACATGCCCTCTAATAAAGGCAGCATCCTGGTAGATCTCTTCTGTACCCCTCCCAAAGCCTCCACATGCTTCCTATAAGGGGATAACCAGAATTGAATGCAATACTCCAGATGCGGCCTAACCAGAGTTTTATAAAGCTGCAACATAACGTCCTGACTCTTGAACTCAATGTCTCGACTAATAAAGGCAAGCATGCCATATGCCTTCTTTACCGCCCTATCAACCTGTGCAGCCACTTTCAGGGAGCTATGAACTTGGATGCCAAGATCCCTCTGTACATCAACACTGTTAAGAGTCCTGCTATTAACTGTGTACTGTCCTTTTACATTTGATCTCCCAAAGCGCAATGCCTCACACTTGGCCGGATTAAACTCCATCTGCTATTTCTCCACCCATATTTGCAACTAATCTATATCCCGCTGTATCCTTTGGCAATTTTCTACACTATCCACAATGCCACCAATCTTTGTATCATCTGCAGCCCTACTAACCCACCCATCCATGTTTTTATCCAAGTCTACCTATCATAAACAGCAGAGGTTCCAGTACGGATGCCTGCAGAACACCACTTTTGATGGACCTCCAGCCAGAATAAGTCCCATCAAACACTACCCTCTGTCTTCAATGGGCAAGCCAATTCTGAATCCAGGCAGCCAACTCACTGTGGATCGTATGCATCTTAATCTTCTGGATGATCCTCCCATAAGGGATCTTGTCAAACACCTTCCTAAAAGCCATTTAGACAACATCTACAGTTCTACCTTCATCAATCATCTTCGTCAACCTCCTTGAAAGACTCAATCATGACTTTGCCCCACACAAAGTCATGCTGACACTCCTTAATTAAGCCATGGCTCTCCAAATGCTCATAAATCCTATCCCTAAGAATCCTTTTCACTTGCTTCCCTACCACGGATGTGAGACTCACTGGTCTGTAGTTTCCAGGATTATCCCTATCTCCCTTCTTGAACAATGGAACAACATTAGCTACTTGCCAGTCCTCTGGGACCTCGCTTATGGCTAGGGAGGACATAAAGATATTGGTCAAGGCCCCAGCAATCTCATCTCTTGCCTCTCTCAATAACCTGCGATATATCCCATCAGACCCTGAGGACATTCACTTTAAAAGCTCCACTGCCATTTCTCTGTTCTCCATTACTATTTATCCAGCATAATTTTCAAGCATCCAATGTCCAATCCAGCCTCTCTCTTACCCTTTATGTATCTAAAAAAAACTTCTGGAATCTTCTTTTCTATTTTTGGCTAGTTTACCCTCGTGTTTCATCTTTTCCTCCCTTATGGTTTTTTTAGTTGTCTTCTGTTGGCTTCTAAAGGCTTCCCAATCCTTTAGCTTCCAACTAATCTCCGCCATATTGTATGCCTTCTCTTTTGCTTTTGTGCTGTCTCTGACTTGCCTTGTTCTTGCCTTGTGCTTCTTCTTCTTGGTATGAAATTCTGCTGGTTCTCCCAAATTTCTCCCAGAAACTCCTGCCATTGCTGCTCCACCATCTTCCCTGCTAGGGTCCCCTTCCAATCTCTGTCCAGTTACTCCTTCATGCCTCCGTAGTTACCTTTAGAAACATAGAAAAACTACAGCACAATTCAGGCCCTCCGGCCCACAAAGTTGTGCCGAACATGTCCCTACCCTAGAAATTACTAAGCTTACCCATAGCCCTCTATTTTATTCAGCTCCATGTACCTACCTAACAGTCTCTTGAAAGACCCTATTGTATCAGCCTCCACCACTGTTTCCGGCAGCCCATTCCACACGCTCACCACTCTCTGAGTAAAAAACCTACCCCTGACATCTCCTCTATATCTACTCCCCAGCACCTTAAACCTATGTCCTCCTGTGGCCACCAATTCAGCCCTGGGAAAAAGTCTCTGACTATCTACCCTATCAATACCTCTCATCATCTTATACACCTCTATCAGGTCCCCCCTCATCCTACGTCTCTCCAAGGAGAAAAGGCCGAGTTCCCTCAACCTGCTTTCATAAGGCATGCTCTGCATTCCAGGCAGCATCCTTGTAAATGTCCTCTGCACCCTCTCTATGGCTTCCACATCTTTCCTGTAGTGAGGCGACCAGAACTGAGCACAATACTCCAAGTGGGGTCTGACCAGGGACCTATATAGCTGCAACAATACCTCTCGGCTCCTAAATTCAATTCTCTGATTGATGAAGGACAATACACCATATGACTTCTTAACCACAGAGTCAACCTTCGCAGCCACTTTGAGCATCCTATGGACTTGAACCCCAAGATCCCTCTGATCCTCCACACTGCCAAGAGTCCTATCATTAAGACTATATTCCGCCAACATATTTGACCTACCAAAATGAACCACTTCACACTTATCTGGGTTGAATTGCATCTGCCATTTCTCAGCCCAACTTTGCATCCTATCTATGTGCCTCTGTAACCTCTGACAGCCCTCCACACTATCCACAACACCCCCAACCTTCGTGTCATCCACAAACTTACTAACTGTAAGTTTGTAAGTTTGTTTACTTAACTGTCACACCGTTACATCAAATTTCAGCTTCTTTCTCTCAAACTGCAGGGTGAATTCTATCATATTATAGCCACTGCCTCCTAAGGGTTCCTTCACTGTAAGCTCCCTCATCAAATCTGCCTCATTACACAACACCAAATCTAGAATTGCCAGTTCCCTAGTGGGCTCTGCCATAAGCTGCTCTAAAAAGCCATCTTGTAGACATTCCACGAATTCCTCTACTTGTTGTCTACTACCAACCTGATTTTCCCAGTCTACCTGCGTACTGAAGTCCCCCATGATCACTGTAACACTGCCTTTCTCATATGCCTTTCCTATCTCTTTGTGTATTTTGTATCCCGCATCCTGACGACTATTCAGAGGCCTGCACATAACTCCCATCAGGGTCATTTTACCTTTGCAGTTCCTCAACTCTACCCACAAAGATTCTACATCTTCTGATTCTATGTCGCTCCTTGCTATTGATTTAATTTCATGTTTTACCAACAGGGCCACCCCTTCCCCTCTGCCCATCTGCCTGTCTTTTCGATAGGATGTGTATCCTTGGATGTTTAGCTCCGAGGTCTGATTCCCTTTCAGCCATGTCTCCGTGATACCCACGACATCATACCCACCAATTTTGATTGTGGTGTAAACTTATTTATCTTGTTATTTCTCCTGCGCACATTCAAATACAACACCTCAGTCCTGTATTCATTGCCTCCTTTCTCAAAGTCGTCCCTGTGTTGCCTGAAGTTAGATTCCTAACCCTTTCTAAATTCTCTGTCCTATTTTTTATTCTGGAGACTTTAATAACCTCTCCTGGTCTCTCCTTCCCTTTAACCTTTTCCTCAATTTTCCATGCCATTGAACCCCTCCCCGCACCCCCCACTGTTTAGTTTAAAGCTCATCAACCTTACCCTTAATACTCCCAGCATTAAACCTGTCTATCCCAAAGTATCCATTACCTTGCTCCTGCCTGTCCTTCCTTGAAGACTTACTGGTCATGACATGTACCTTTCTCTCAATCCCTCCACTTTCTGACCCGGTGCTCTGGTTCACATTCCCCTGCCAAACTAGTTTAAACCCTCCTGAGTAGCACTAGTGAACCTCCCAGCCAGGATTTTGGTTCCCCTCCAGTTAAGGTGCAACCAGTCCCTCTTGTACAGGTTGCCTCTGCCCCAGCAGAGGTTCCAATGATCCAAGAAACTGAAACCCTGCCCCAGCTCCTCAGCCACACATTCATCTGTTCCATCTTCCTATTCCTTCCCTGAGTATCACATGGCACTGGGAGTAATCCAAAGATTACTATCTTCAAGGTCCTGTTTTTCAGCCTCTTTCCTTATTCCAAATATTCACTGTGCAGGACCTCATCCCTTGTTCTACCTATATTGTTGATGCCAATGTACACCACGACCTCTGGCCCTCCGCGCCCCCCCACCCCCCGAAAATGTTCTGCAGCTGCTCTGAGACATCCTTGACCCTGGCATCCAGGAGGCAACACACCATCCTGGCGACTCTTTTACGGCCACAGAATCTTCTGTCTGTCCCCCTAACTAATGAGGCTCCTATCACCATTGCTCTGCCTGACTTTACCCTTCCCTGCTTAGCCACAGAGCAAGCCACAGTACTATTGACCTGGCTGCTGCTGCTGTGCCCTGATGTCATCCTCCCAGTGGTATCCAAAATGATATTGCTGAAGGGAGTGGCCACAGGGTAATCCTGCACTGTCTGCCTGCTCCTTCTACCTTACCTGGTGGTCACCCAACCATCTTTTGCCTGCATCTTAGGTGTGACCACATCGCTAAAACTCACCTATAATGTTCCCAACGTCCCAGATGATCCCAAGTACATTCAACTCCAACTCCAGTTCCTTCACAGGGTCAGTCAGGAGCTGCAGCTGGGCACACTTCCTACAGGTAAAGTCATCAGGGATATGGGAAGTCTCCCTGATCTCCCACTGTAACATGACATTACAAATGTTATACTCAATGCCTTGAGGTATGTAGTCAAGCATATCATATGCCTTTTCACCATTCTGTCTATCTATTGAGCCACTTTCAGAGAATTATGTATTTATAGCTCAAGTTCTCACTGTTCAATAACGCTCCCCAGGACCTTGCAGTTCGGTATGTATTTCCTGTCCTGGTTTAACTTCCCAGAATGCATCACTTCACTGAGTTAAGTTCCATCTGCCATTCCCTTGCCCACTTTCCCAGTTGGTCTAGATCCTGTTGTGACATTAGACAATCTTCCACACTGTCCACCACACCACCAATTTTGATGCCATCTGCAAATATACCAATCATGCCACCTACATTCTCTTTCAAATCATTAATATATATGATAAACAAAAAAGGACCCAGCACTGATCCCTGTGGCACATCACTGATTACAGTTCTCTAACCTGAAAAGCAGTCTTCCACTACCTCCTACCACCAGGCCAATTTTGTATCCATATATTCTAACCTTCTGGACCAGCCTACCATGTGGAACCTTGTCAAAGGTCTTGTTAATGTTCATGTAGACAATGTCCACCACCCTGCCCTCATCAATCCTCTTGGTCACCTCAAGAAAACTCAATCAAATTTGTGAGACATGATCTCTCGCCAACCAGTTAGACTTTTTATTACCATACATATTCAATACCTATAAGAGTATACAACACTTTCCAAATTGGCAATATTCTCTATTAAATGATATCTTGGTCAGCATGGACCAGTTGGGCCGAAGGGCTTGTTTCTGTGCAGTATAACTCTATGACTCTTATGTTTAAACCAAATGGGTGTGCAGATCTTTGCAGCTATTGCTTGATCTTTTGAAGCCCAATTATGGTGCTCAAATGTCTGTGAACCAACTGGAAATGGCTTTGTTGGTTCCTGTTGTGGAGCCAGTGACAGTTTGGCAAATGTTTGAACTCTCAGCTTTAGTAGGTGCTTCCTTTCTTTGCAACAACGCCAGTTCTCAGTTTCTTCTGGATCACACAGACAGACAATTATTAGCCTTTCAACTACTTGTCTGAGAGATCTGAACCCTGAAGGAGAATGGTTAGGGCAATTAGCTTACTTGGTATAAATTTTGTGTACTGTCATTGAAGATGAATAAGACCAAAGTTCCTGTTTGGTATTCTGCACCTGGTCCCAAAGGGTTTTAGCCTACCTGAAATTAACATCCTCAGACCCTAGAAACATCTGAGTCTATAGTTGCGTCATTTGCCACCTTGCTGTAAACACATAAAGTAGTAACATCCAATTGATGGAAAATGTTTCTCCCTTCTGCATCAGAATGAAATACCAATTAGTGCAGACACAAACTAACTTTTTGACAGAAAAATTATGAAAGTCAATCTGGATGCTACTGAAGACATAGTCCTGTTTGTTTTATTGTTAGTCAGGATGCCAATATTTAGTGTTAAGGACATGCAAGAATTGATTGAGTCAAGGGGTTATAGAACCCATGGAACTATAGCACTGTGAGGAAATCTATATTTTCAGCAAAGATGGGCAGGAGAGAAAATGTAAGTGAAAAAAACCTATAACAAAATATGGGATGGACTTTCTATAAAATGACTTGCAGTTGTTTTACCTCCTCACAACCCACCCCACCTGTCACTCCCACCCCACCCTGGTAAAGTCATAAGATCACTAGGTTCTAATACTGAAAGTTAACTTGATGTTGATGCACAGATTGTTAGATTGTGACACAGCTTATAATTCAGGAATAAGATTTTGTAATGCAGTAGTAAAAATGTTTATTTCTTAATGTACAGTAAACTTTAGTCACTCTTGTAACAAAATATCTTGTGAAATTATATTCTTCAGAAATGTATTTTTTTAATTAAGGGCAGTATGTTGACAGACAAGCAAACAATAACTGTTTACTGTCTACTGACCAATTGACATACACTGATCCCAAATCCAATATTTGTTGCTTCAAGTAGATAAATGTGCTGCTGCAGGAAGGTCGAGCTCTTTTAAAAAAAATCATTAAAGACCAACTGGTCAAGTTTAAAATTGACAAAGCCTCAGTTTAAGCAAATATAGTGGATCACTTTTCTCAAAATTATCAATCTTGCATAACATGGTTCCAGCAAAATTTGGAAAACATTTACTGATATGATTGTTCACTGACGACTCACCAGTAAATCAATTGCAAAATATGTCCTTGCAGTAGAGAGAAAATATTTGTTGTGATTTGCCAATATCAAATGCTGATGAACAATTATTCACTAATAACTTTGCGTACTTTGCATTGAATGAAGCCATATTTCTCTAAATGATGAAAATTACTGCATATGAATGCAATGAATACACATGCTGAATCCTTTCAGCTATTTTTATTTGTTTATTTAGAATTGTTAATCACTCTAAATAAAATTATTAAATAAGGAATGAGAAACACTGGTAATGAATATGCAAAATTATATTGTTTAGAACCTAATTTTTTAACGTTTAGTGCAGTATGTTGACAAACAAGCAAACAATGACTGAGCTACTGACCAATTGACAAACCAACTTTTGTTGTTTCAAGTAGAAAAATGTACTGCTACAGGATGGTTGAGGTTTTTTAAATTGCTCACAATAATTTCCATGCTTAGTGTGTTTTATGATTGTTTTAAGAGGGATTTGTTCTGTTCACTGTTGTTTCCATATAAGCCTATTGCTCTATATCTAACATTATAAAATTTCAGTTAGAAAATGAATAGAAGTTCCATTCATATAATAACTTACGTCTAATTTTGGATAGGTGAGGTTTATACCTGCTGGAGTTTCGAAGAGTGAAGGGGACTTGACTGAACATATAAGATCCTGAGGGATCTGGACAGGTTAAAGTGGAGAAGTGTTTTGTCTTGTGGGAGAATCCAGAACAAGGCTTCACTGTTTCAAAATAAAGGATTTGTGGCGACTCACCGTCTAGTCGGGCGAACCGGCTCGGCAGTCGGGTCGCGCGGTGTCGGAGCGACGAGGCCCAAGATGGCGGCGGGCCTCGTCTTTCCGAGCGACGGGGAGAACCCGCGCGCGGGAAAGTCCTGATGACGTAGGACTTACATCATTGCCGGTTTTTTGGGCGGGAGTTTTCTCCCTTAAAGGGCCCGCGCAAGGCGGGAAAATAAACCAGTTCTGTTTGGCAATCCTCCGAGTAGTCTTGTTTTATTCCGCGGTAGCAACCGCTACATTGGTGACCCCGACGGTCCAAACGGCTTTTGGACCCGCGAAATGGACGACAGCGCAGCAGCCAACGCAGTGGCCCTCAAGCTGCCCACCTTTTGGACACTTCGGCCCAGCGTCTGGTTTGACCAGGCCGAAGCGCAATTCCACCTTCGGCAGATCACCTCCGACTCCACGAAGTACTACCATGTGGTTAGCTCTCTGGACCAAGAGACAGCTGCCCAGGTTGGAGACTTCATCCAGTCGCCTCCGGAGGAAGATAAGTACCCAGCTTTCAAAGACCTTTTGATCCGGACCTTCGGCCTCTCCCGTCGTGAGCACGCCGCCCGCCTGCTTCATCTGGATGGCCTGGGGGACAGATCCCCATCCGCCCTAATGAATGAGATGCTGGCATTGGCCGAGGGACACAAGCCATGCCTGATGTTCGAACAGGCTTTCCTCGAACAGCTCCCCGATGACATCCACTTGTTGTTAGCTGACGCCGACTTCAGCAACGCCCGTGAGGTGGCCGCCCGGGCAGATGTCCTGTGGAGGGCCAAGCGCGAGAGCGGTTCGTCCGTCAGTCAAGTCACCAGGCCGCGAGCCCAATGCCCGCCTCGCCCGGCCCCAGCAACCGAGCAGCCACGCCCCAGGAACGCAGACGACGACACGGGTGACCAGCTGTGCTTCTACCATCAGAGGTGGGGTGCGGAGGCCCATCGATGCCGCCCACCCTGCAAGTTTCAGGGAAACGCCAGGGCCAGCCGCCGCTGATGGCTACAGCGGCTGGCCGCCGACAGAGCCTCCTCTTCGTTCAGGACAAGAAATCTGGACGGCGTTTCCTTGTTGATACTGGAGCGGAGGTCAGTATTTTGCCCCCGACAGGCCGCGACACTCGTGACAGGCCACCGGGTCCTCTACTCAATGCCGCCAACAGTACAACGATACGGTCTGTCGGCACCCATACCCTTCAATTACACTTTGGCGGCAGCCGTTTTACCTGGACCTTTACCCTTGCCACCGTCGCCCGACCACTCCTAGGAGCCGATTTCCTTCGGGCCCACAACCTGTTAGTCGACCTGTGAAGGAAGCGGTTAGTTCACTCTAGCACTCTCCAGACCTATCCCCTGGGAGAAATCAGCCCACCAGCCCCGCGCCTGGACTCCATTTCCCTTTCTGGCGACGATTTCGCCAAGCTCCTAGCCGAATTCCCATCGATTTTTGCACCTTCGTTTACAAATTCTAGGCCCACACATGGGGTACGACACCACATCATCACCACAGGGCCACCCCTTCATGCCCGATTACCTCCAGACAAGCTCCGCCTGGCAAAGGAAGAGTTCCGTCACATGGAGGAGCTGGGGATTGTTCACAGGTCAGACAGCCCCTGGGCCTCCCCCCTGCACATGGTCCCCAAAGCCACCGGAGGGTGGAGGCCCTGCGGCGACTACCGCAGGCTGAATGACGCCACCACCCCGGACCGCTATCCCATCCCTCACATCCAGGACTTCGCAGCGAACTTACACGGGGCCCGCATCTTTTCCAAAGTGGACCTCGTTAGGGGATACCACCAAATCCCGGTCCATTCGGATGACGTCCCCAAAACTGCCATTATCACCCCATTCGGCCTGTTCGAATTCCTTCGGATGCCGTTCGGCCTTAAGAACGCCGCGCAGACCTTCCAGCGGCTGATGGACGCGGTAGGCCGAGACCTGGACTTCGTGTTCATTTACTTGGACGACATACTGATCGCCAGCCGTAACCGCCAGGAACATCTTTCCCACCTCCGCCAGCTGTATTCCCGCCTCCGCGATTTCGGCCTCACGATTAACCCGTCCAAGTGCCAATTCGGACTTGACTCTATCGATTTCCTCGGCCACAAAATCACCAGCGACGGGGCAACACCCCTACCCGCCAAGGTGGATGCTATCCGCCATTTTGCCCGCCCCAACACAGTCAAAGGCCTACAGGAAGTCCTTGGGATGGTCAACTTTTACCATCGTTTCATCCCTGCAGCAGCCCGTATCATGCGCCCTCTGTTCTCGCTGCTGGCTGGTAAGGGCAAGGACATCATCTGGACTGACGAGGCTGCGGCTGCTTTCGTTAAGGCCAAAGACGCCCTGGCAGACGCCACGATGCTGGTACACCCCAGGACTGACGTCCCGACTGCCCTCACGGTAGTCGCGTCCAACACCACGGTGGGTGGGGTACTGGAACAGCTACTCGAAAGCCGCTGGCAACCCTCGGCATTTTTCAGCAAACACCTTAGACCGCCCGAACTGAAGTACAGCGCTTTTGATCGAGAACTTCTAGCGCTGTATCTGGCGGTCTGGCATTTCCGATACTTTCTAGAAGGCAGGCCTTTCACCGCTTTCACCGATCATAAGTCTCTGTCCTTTGCCTTCTCCAAAGTCTCCGATCCCTGGTCAGCTCGTCAGCAGAGACAATTATCCTACATTTCCGAGTTCACAACTGACATCCAACATGTCTCCGGAAAGGATAATGTTGTTGCTGATGCACTTTCCAGACCAACCATCCACAACCCATCCTTGGGTGTCGACTACACGGCCCTGGCTGACACACAGCAAGCCGACGACGAACTGCCCAGCTACAGAACTGCAGTCTCGGGTCTACAGCTCCGAGACTTCTTGGTTGGTCCAGGTCAGCGGACCCTACTTTGCAACGTTGCGACTGGTCAGCCCCGCACTATAGTCCCTGCAGCCTGGCGGAGATGCGTTTTTGACTCGGTACATGGGTTGGCGCACCTGTCCATCAGATCTACTGTCCGACTGGTCGCCAGCAAGTTTGTCTGGCATGGCCTGCGCAAACAGGTCAGTGAGTGGGCCAGGACTTGTCCGCACTGCCAGACGTCAAAAATCCAGCAACACACCAAGGTCCCACCACAGCAGTTCGAGCCTACCCGTAGGAGGTTCGACCACATACACATCGACCTCGTGGGCCCTCTGCCGGTTTCAAGAGGAGCCCGGTACCTCCTTACTATCGTGGACCGGTTCACGAGGTGGCCTGAGGCAACCCCCCTGACTGACATCACAACTGATTCCTGCGCCCGAGCGCTGCTCACAACTTGGGTCTCACGTTTTGGCGTTCCGGCCCACATCACTTCAGACAGAGGCACCCAATTCACTTCCAGTCTCTGGGCTGCATTAGCGAACCTGCTAGGGACGCAGCTGCACACCACCACGGCCTACCATCCTCAATCAAACGGGTTGGTGGAACGTTTTCACCGCCATCTAAAATCGGCCTTGATGGCCCGCCTGAAGGGTCCTAACTGGGTTGACGAGCTGCCTTGGGTCCTGCTCGGCATACGCACTGCCCCCAAAGAAGACCTCCGCACTTCGTCAGCTGAGCTTGTATACAGGGCGCCACTAGTTGTCCCCGGGGATTTCATACCTGCCCTTCGGGACCAAGGGGAACAACCCCCAGCAGTCCTACAAAGACTGCGCGAGAAGCTTGGCGCCTTGGCCCCGATTCCCACCTCATGGCACGGTCAAGCCCCATCCTGCCAGCCCAAGGAACTACGGGACTGTAAGTTTGTTTTCGTTCGCAGGGGCACACCTCGGGCGCCATTGCAACGACCATATGAGGGACCGTTCCGAGTCATACGGAATAACGGATCCACTTTTATTTTGGACATTGGAGGCAGGGAACAGGTTTTCACGGCGGACCGCCTCAAACCGGCCCATTTGGATCTGCAACAGCCTGTCGAGGTTGCCACGCCGTGACGCAGAGGCCGCCCCCCTAAGCAGCAGCTGGCACAGCCCACGGACCTTGGGGACTGTCTTGTCGGTTCTGGGGGGGGTTGTGTGGCGACTCACCGTCTAGTCGGGCGAACCGGCTCGGCAGTCGGGTCGCGCGGTGTCGGAGCGACGAGGCCCAAGGTGGCGGCGGGCCTCGTCTTTCCGAGCGATGGGGAGAACCCGCACGTGGGAAAGTCCTGATGACGTAGGACTTACGTCATTGCTGGTTTTTTGGGCGGGAATTTTCTCCCTTAAAGGGCCCGCGCAAGGCGGGAAAATAAACCAGTTCTGTTTGGCAATCCTCCGAGTGAGTCTTGTTTTATTCCGCGGTAGCAACCGCTACAGATTCCACCTTAAGACGGAGATGAGTTAAAAGGTTTACTCTCTTGGAAGGTTTTTTGGAACTCTCTTCCTCAAAGGATAGTGGAAACAGAGTCTTTGAAAATTTATAAGGCTGGTTTAGTTAAGCAATTGAGTAAAAGGCTACTGAACATTAATGGTGTGCAGAGTTGAGATTATAATCAGATCAGCCATGACCTTATGAAAAGGCTCTTGTGGGACTGAGTGACCTACTGCCTCTTCTTATTCATATGTTTGCAATGAAATAATAAATGGAAGAAATTAATGAGTGAGTAAACTTTGTGCAGTGGAGATTGTCCAACCCTCTAAAATATTTATGGTTTTAGTTATGAATGTTATTCTGACTTATGGGAATGTCATTGGGAAATCCTATTTAGAAAACTAGTTCTAGCTTTGAGTCATTGGATTGAAGCATTAATTCTGACTCTCTCCCCACAAATGCTATCTGACCTGTTGAATATTTGTTGAGTTTGTTGTTCTATTTCAGACGTTTCAGCATTAAGTAGTGCACTGCGTAGAAAAGAGTTTTAAAACAATCTACTATTGAATGTTTTACTTTGTAGTATTTGCAAATATGGAGTCATAGAGTAATTCAGCACGGAAATAAGCCTTTCGGCCCAACTCATTCATATCAACCAAGGTGTCCATTCAAGCTACTCCAATCTGCCCGCTAAACCTTTCCTATCCATGTACCTGTCCAAGTGTCTTTTTAAATGTTGTTATTGTACCTGCCTCAACCACTTCCTTTGGCTGCTTGTTCCAAATACGCACCACCCTCTGCTTGAAGATGTTGCCCCTCAGGTCCCTTTTAAATCTTTCCCCTCTCACCTTAAACCAGTGCCCTCTAATTTTTGATTCCCTTTCTCTGGGAAAAAGACGGAGTGCATTCACCCTATCCATACCCCTCATGATTTTATACACCTCAGTCTCCTACTTCCCTAAGAATAAAATCCTAGCCTATCCAACCTCTCCCTATGACTCAGGCCCTCAAGTCCTGGGAACTTTCTCATCTACCTTCTCTGCACTCTTCCCAGCTTAATAATGTCTTTCCTATAACAGGGTGACCAAAACTGTACACAATACTCCAGGTGCTGCCTCACCAGCATCTTCTACAACTACAACATAATGTCCCAGCTGCTATACTCAGTGCTCTGACTGATGAAGGCCAGCGTGCCAAACGCCTTCTTCACCACCATATCTACCCATGATGCCACTTTCAGGGAACCATGTACTTGTACTCCTACAACATTCCCCAGGGCCCTACCATTCATTGTGAAAGTCCTACCCCAAAAACAACAGTTCACACTTATCCAAATTGAAAGCCATTTGCCAATCCTTGGCCCACTTACCTAGCTGATCGAGATCCCCATTTAATTTTTGATAACCTTCTTCACTGCCAATGATACCACTTATTTTAGTATCATCTGCAAACTTACTAACCATGCCTTTTACACTCACATTCAAATCACATATAAATAATGAACAACAATGGGCCCAGCATCGACCCCTGAAGCACACTTCTAGTCACGGGCCTCCAGTCCAAAGAACAAACTTTCCACCATCACACTCTGCTTCTCCCATCAAGCCAATTCTGTATCCATCTAGATCTCCCAGGATCCCATGCAATCTAACCTGCCAGTCTAGTCTTTTACATGTGAGACATTGTCAAAGGCCTTGTTAAAGCCCATATAGACAATGTCTACCACCTGCACTCATCAATCCTCTTGGTTACTTTTTCAACAAACTCTAACAGATTTGTCAGACACAATTTCCAATGCTCAAGGCCATGCTGACTATCCCTAATCAGTCCTTGTCTATCCAAATGTTTATAGATCCTATCCCTCAGAATCCCCTCCAGTAAATTACCCACCACTGATTTCAAGTCACCAGCCTGTAGTTTTCTGGCTTGTCTTTGTAAGTAATGTTGTGCCTTACTTTCCCTTCTTAAGTAAGGCACCACATCAGCCACCCTCGAGTCTTCTGGAACTTCACCCTTGGCTAAAGATGGTACAAATATCTCTGCAAGGGCCTCTGCACTTTCTTCCCTATCTTCCAATGAGGTCTGTGGATGCACTTGGATGGGCCCTGGCGATTTATCCTGCTTAATGTGCTATAAGTGCTTTAATGTGTGATACCTCATATTTGGTCATTCCTATATGGTTCAAGACATCCTAACTCATTTCCCTCAATTCCTTAGCTTCCACGATCTTCTCCATAGTAAAAACTGGTGAAAAATATGCATTAAAAATCTCGTCTATCTCCTGTGGCTTCACACATAGACAGCCATGCTGATCTCTATGGAGACCTATTCTCTCTTTAACAACCCTTTTCCTCTTAATATATATCTGTAGAATCTCTTGGGATTTTCCTTAAACTTGCCTGCCAGATCCACCTCATGCCCTCTTTTTGCCCTCCTGATTTCCCTCTTAAGTGTACTCCAACACCCATTCTACACTGTTGAAATATATGCATTATTAAACATGTACATGTACATGTACATGTATTGCACAGCTTATAAAATTATATTGCAAGTACATAATGTCACATATACTGACAAAAAGGAATTTTAGGTGGGAGGATCAAAACTGGAATAGATAAAGTAGAAATAATATTTTGTTTGATGGATTTTTGATGTTGCAATGTCCTATAATTATAATTTATTGTAAAAACTCTTTAACCATTATTTATATTCTTGACAGACTGTTGAGAACCAAAGCAGGCTTACAGAAAGGAATTTTTTTCAGCTTATTAGCAAAATCAATGCATAATCATTTTACTCAAATAGGAATGCTGGGATAAGTACTGACATATTCATTTGCATTTTATGGTAAAAGTAACTGAGGCTATCAATGCACACACTATTATTAAAATAGTAAATTAGACAGCAAATTTATTTATTCTTGTGCTTTTATTTTGTCTCATCTTTCTCCTATTCTATTTTTTTTCTATTTTTTGTTTTGCTTTCAAATCAGGATTTAGTTTTGAATTAGTTATTCTAACTTGCATTTCCGAGTTCAGTCTCTGCAGACTGGATTTTAAGTTGGAGACAAGAATGGAACAGAATGGGATATTGCCTGTGGCTGGAAAACCTGGAAGAACAGGATTCCTGCAGGTCTATGTCTTGCATTTTTTTTCTGATTTCTAGTCGTGACTGGTTATATTGGCAGAGTCATAGGCAGCTGGTAGGTATAGGCTACAACTGAGAAATTGAATAGAGATAAAGGGAGAAATCAAAAAGCCTGAGTGGAATGTGCTGGAACTGAAGGGTTGAAAGTGTTAGCAGTAGGGATCTTATAGGCCTAAGATTTCATTCAGAAGAATCAAAAGGTTGTGTATGTTTAACTGTGGGAGGATTGATAAAGCAGGTAAACAGGATCACACTGAGAAGTACAATATACTTGTGTTTGGAAATTCCATTGCAAATTACTCTATTTCTTAGCATTATGCAATTGAGAAATTGGGAAATATTAATGTTCAAAGGGATCTGGATGTTCTTGTACCCAAGTTACTGAAAGCAAATATAGAAGATGCAGCAAGTGATGAGAAGTGCAAATGTTGTGTTGCCCTTTATTGCAAGAGGTTTTTAATGTAAGAATAAAGATGGTTGCTATAATTATAAATAATATATAAATTTCCTCCTCCTTACCTAAAGAATGTATTTATTCGGTAGAGAGGGAGTGCAGCAAAGGTTTACCAGACTGGTTCCTGGGATGGCGGGTCTGCCACATGAGGAGATATTGAGTCGGCCTATAACCTCTAGAGTTTTGATGAATGAGAGGTGACCTCATTGGACATGCGGTTAAACAACTAGGAGCAGAAGTAAGCCACATGGCCCCTAAAACCTGCTCTGCAATTTAATAATATCATGGTTGATATGATATTGTAACCTCAACTCAACAAGAATGCATTGTTGATTCATTTTCATAACAAATATCCATTTAAATCTGCCTTAATAATATATTACAAAACCCACCATCCTGTAAGGGAGAGAAGAATTCTTCCTTCATCTGTCTTAATTGGGTGATCTCTTATTTTGAAACAATGACTCCTAATCAAGATTTTCCCATAAAAGGAAACACCCTCACCACCTGTGCTCTATCAGGAACAATCAGGTTCTTATATATTTCGCTCAAGTCCCTTCTCACCCTTCAAAACTCCAGTAGATAAAAGCATAACCCGTTCAACCACCCCTCATAAGACAATTTGCCATTTCCAGCTATTAGTCTAGTTCATAAAATTCTTATAAGGCTCAGCAAGATAAATGCAGGAATATTGTTTCCCCTGGTCGAGCCATCTAGAACTATGGTTCACATTCTCCAAATAAGGGGTAGCCATTTAGAACAAATAAGAAAAAAAATCTTTACTCAATGCATGGTGAATATTTGTAATTCTCGTCCCCAGAGGACTGTGGAGGTTCAGTCACTGATTGCATTCAAAGCAGAGATTGATAGATTTCTGGATATTAGAGGAATCAAAGAAAATGGGAAAGGGGCAGGAAGGTGGTGTGGAAAATCAACCATGATCTTGTTGAATGACGAAGCAGGCTAATGTGCTGAATGACCTACTCTTGCTTCAATTTTATATGCTAGAAAATAGAACGTAGGACTGTACAGCACAGGAACAGGCCCTTTGGCCCATGTTGTCTGTGCCAACCATGACGGCAAATTAAATTAAACCAGTCTGCCTGATCCATTACTTCTTAAATGCCACTATCATGTTTGCATCCATCACTACCTCTGACAGCATGTTCTAGGCACCTACCATTGTGTAAAAAAAACTTGACTCACACATCTCCTTTAAAGCTCCCCCCTCCCCCATCATAAAGACCATAAGACCACAAGACACAGGAGCAGAATTAGGCCATTCGGCCCATTGGGTCTGCTCTGTCATTCGATCATGGCTGATTTACTTTTCCCTCTCAAACCCATCCTCCTGCCTTCTCCCTGCAACCTTTGACATCCTTTCTAATCAAGAACCGATCGACCTCTGCTTTAAATATACCCAATGACTTGGCCTCCACAGCCGTCTGTGGCAAAGAATTCCACAGATTCACCAACCTCAGGCTAGAGAGATTCCTCCACATCTCTGTTCTAAAGGGACATCCTTTTATTCTGAGGCTGTGCACTCTAGTCCACTACTGGAAACATCCTCTCCATGTCCACTCTATTCAGGCCCTTCAATATTCGGTAGGTTTCAATGAGATCCCCACCCCCCCCCCCCCCCCCCATTCTTATAAACTCTGGTGAGAACAGGCCCGAACCACCAAATGATCTTCACACATTAACCCTTTGATTCCTGGGATCATTCTTGTAAACCTCCTCGGGACCCTCTCCAATGCCAGCACATCCTTCCTTAGATATGGGGCCCAAAATTGCTCATAATATTCCAAATTTGGTCTGACCAATACCTTATAAAGCCTCAGCATTACATCCTTACTTTGATATTCTAGTCCTCTCGAAATAAAGACTAACATTGCATTTGCCTTCCTTTTACTGACTCAATCTGCATGTTAACCTTTAGGGAATCCTGCACTAGGACTCCCAAAACCCATTGCACCTCCGATTTCTGAATTCGCTCCCCATTTAGAAAACAGTCTATGCCTTTATTCCTTCTACTAAAGTGCATGACTGTACACTTCTCTACACTGCATTCCATCTGCCACTTCTTTGCCCATTCTCCCAACCTGTCCTAGTCCTCCTGCAGAATCCCTACTTCTTCAACATTACCTGCCCCTCCACATACCTTTCTTTCATCCACAAACTTAGCCAAAAGCCATCAATTCCATCATCCAGATCATTAACATATAACGTGAAAAGTAGCGGACCGAATACCGACCCCTGCGGAACACCACTAGCTACCGGCAGCCAACCAGAAAAGGCCCCCCATTTGCCTTCTGCCAGTCAGCCAATCTTTTACCTTTCCTGTAATACCAAGGGCTCCAACCTTATTTTGCAGCCTCTTGTGTGGCACCCTGTCAAAGGCCTTCTGAAAATAAAGGCTATGTCCTCCAGCATTTGACATTTCTACTCTGGGAAAAAGAACCTGACTATGCCTCTCATAATTTTATAAACCTCTTTCAGCCTCCCCTCAGCCTCCGACACTTCAGAGAAAACAATCCAAGTTTGTCTAACCTCTCCTAATAGCACATGCCCTCTAATCCAGGCAGCATCCTGGTAAACATCGTCTTGCACCCTCTCCAAAGCCTCCACATACTTCCTGTAATGGGGCAAGTAGAAGTGCACACAGTAGTCCGAATATGTCAAAGAGTCATAGAGTAATACAGCACAGGTACAGGCCCTTCGGCCTAACCAGTCCATGCCGACCACAGTGCCCACCCAACGAGTCCCTATTTCCCATGATCGGCCCATATCCCTCTAAGCCCTGCCCTGTGCAAGTGCTTCTTAAATTGTACTATTGTACCTGCCTCAACCACTTCCTCTGGCAGCTCATTCCATATACTCACCACCCTCTGTGTGAAAATGTTGCTCCTCAGGTCTCTTTAAATCTTCCCCTCTCACCTAAATCTATGACCCCCCCCCCCCCCCCCCCCCCCCCACTTTTGGACTCCCCTGTGCCGGGGGAAAGACTGTTACCATTAACCTCAACTATGCTTCTCCTAATTTTAAACATTCCTATAAGGTTGCCCCTTATTCTCCTACATTCCAAGGAATAAAAACCTAGCCTGGCCAACCTCTCCCTACAACTCAGGCCTTCTAGTCCTGGCAACGGCCTCATAAATCTTCTCTTGCACTCTTTCCAGTTTAACCATGATATAAACTGGATATCATAGGGTGACCAAAACGGTACACAATACCCCAAGTGTGGCCTCACCAGTGACTTATTCAACTGCAACGTAATGTCCCAACTCCTTTACTCAGTGCCCTGACTGATGAAGGTCAGTGTGCTAAATGCCTATTTCACCAACCTTCTACCTGTAATGCTGCTTTTAACAAACTGTGCACTTGTATCCCTAAGTCCCTCTGGTTCATTACACTCCCTTGTGCTCTAGCTATCACAGTATAAGTCTTACACTGATTTGACTTTCCAAAATGCATCACCTCATACTTATCTGTATTGAAATCCATTTGCCACTCATTCCCACTTCCCTAACTGATCAAGATCCCCTTGTAATTAACAATAACCTTCTCCACTATCAACAACACCTCCTAATTTTGTGTCATCCACAAACTTACTGATAAACCTTGTGCATTCTCATTCAAATCGTTTATATAAATTATGAATAACAAGGGTCCCAACACTGACCTCTGCTGCACACCACTAGCCACAGGCCTCCATTTTGAGAAACATCTCCAACCACCACCCTCTGCTTCCTTCCTCCAAACCAATTTTGAATGTATTAGCATGGATAGAGGATTTGTTAACCAATAGAAGGCAGAGAGTTGGGAAAAATGGGTGATTCTCTGGTTGGCAATCTGTGATGACTGGGGTACCGCAGGGGTCGGTGCTTGGCCTGCAACTGTTCACGATACACATTAACGATTTGAAAGAGGGGACTGAGTGCAGCGTATCTAAGTATGACACTAAATTGAGTGGAAAAGCAAATTGTGCAGAGGATGTGGAGAGTCTGCAGAGAGATATAGATAGGTTAAGTGAGTGGGCAAGGGTCTGGCAGATGAAGTACAATGTTGGTAAATGTGAGGTCATCCACTTTGGAAGGAAAGATAGGAGATCAGGTTATTATTTAAATGGCGAAAGATTGCAGCATGCTGTTGTGCAGAGGGACTTGGGAATCCTGGTGCATGAATCACAAAAGGTTGGTTTGCAGGTGTAACAGGTTATTGGGAAGGCACAAGGAATGCTGGCCTTCATTGCTCTAGGGATTGAATTTAAGAGTGGGGAGGTTATGCTGCAACTGTACAGGGTACAGGTGAGGCCGCACCTGGAGTACTGTGTGCAGTTCTGGTCTCCTTACTTGAGGAAAGACATACTGGCTTTGGAGGCAGTGCAGAGGAGGTTCACCAGGTTGATTGCGGAGATGAGGGGGTTAGCCTATGAGGAGAGATTGAGTTACCTGGAACAATACTCACTGGGATTCAGAAGAATGAGAAGATTTTACAGACACATATAAAATTATGAAAGGGATCAATAAGGTAGAGGCAGGAAGGTTGTTTCCACAGGTAGGTGAGACTAGAGCTAGGAGACATAACCTCAAGATTCAGGGGAGTAGATTTAGAACGGAGATAAGAAGAAACTGCTTTTCCCAAAGAAAAGTGAATCTGTGGAATCTTCTGCCCAGGGAAGCAGTGAAGGCTACTTCATTAAATATACTTAAGATAAAGTTAGAAAGATTTTTACATAGTAGGGGAATTAAGTGTTATGGGGAAAAAGCAGGTAGGTGGATCTGAGTTCACGGCTAGATCAGCCATAGTCTTATTGAATGGTGGAGCAGGCTTGATGGGCCAGGTGGCCTCCTCTTGCTCCTATTTCTAATGTTCTTATGTTTTTATTCCATTGCACCTAACCTTCCAGACCAACCTACCATGTGGAAGCTTGTCGAAGACCTTGCTAAAGTCCAAATAAACAACATCCACTGCCCTACCCTCATCTACCATTTAGATTACCTCTTCAAAAAGCTCTAAAATATTCATCAAACATGACTTTTCATGCACAAAGCCATGCTGACTCCTCCAAATCAAACTTTGTCTCTACAAATCCTGTCTCTCAGAATTCCCTCCAGTAACTTCCCCACTACTGATGTCAGGCAGACTGGACCCTTCTTAAACAATGACATTAGCCACCTTTCAGTCTTCAGGAACTTCACTAGTGGCTAAACCAGTTTTCTACAGCTGCTACATGACTTCCTGACTCTTAAAGTTCTTAAGTAAAATAGATTTTTTATGGGATAAAACATGATAATGACCATTCCCAGAGCGCATTGGGTCTCTCATAATTAATAAGGTACTTCTCGACTTCAGTCACGTTTGCAACACTGACATTATTTCCACACTAGGGTGCATGAGATAACATTATTCCTCATCCCATCAAATTTTGGAGCATTTCTGCAGAATTTGCACCATGTTGTCTTGGGGGCATCCTTCACTAGGCATTTCAGAACCAGTGCTGAACTAGAGGCTGGCAATGTAAATAAGCTAGTTTCTTTTAATCATTGGGCATATCCACCCACCGAATGGATCCCCAACATTTCCCCAATCTCTAGCCTGCTTTCTAACATCCCTAACCTGCCACTGCCACAAACTTGTGATTCCACCCAATCCTGCAAGTTAATCAACTCTCTCGCTAATCCAGGACTCCTTAACAACAACTGCCAGCCTTTCTCGAGCCCTTCCCCAACTGGGAGTCTTCGGCACCCAGTCTCCTACTAAATATATTGCCATTCTCTATTCCTCCACCAAACCTAATGCTAGTCTCCTGCTGACATTCCCATTCCCAATTCATCCAGCAAGAAACACCTGCTGGTCCTCCTTATCCACCTTTTTGCCGAAATTGCTGATCGTTCTTGATCATTTCTGCTCCCTTTGTCAGTCCTTCCTGACCCCATCAACCTCCATAGAAACAGTTATTTGCCCTGTTCACACATCCAATCCCTTGTAAATTGTACCATGCCGGTGACTTTCTAATTGCAGCAAGCTTCACTGCAAAATTTCATACCTATTCTGTGGGCAAGGCTGAGGATAATGATGGTATCACTCCAGTACTATCAAAACCAAATCTAGGCCTTTATATTCTTTACACAAAAGAGAATGAATATGAAAAAATTTTGTAAAAAAAAGCTTTAATAAATAAAATGTTGATTTTACAAAAAAATGACCAATTAAATTATTCTTGATATGCAATTAGTGAATTGTTTTGTTATCTAGAACCCAAGTGCAGTTAGGTTATGCCAGTAGGTGTGATACGATATATGAAAAACTTGTATATTTTGTATTTACAAAATAAATAATCCTCAAGGCACCTAAGCATAGTTTTATTACATATTGATGATGTTACGAATATGAAGGATGAAGTGCTCTGTGCACCATCTGACTATGGTAAAGGTGTTGTGGTTTAAATATTAACTCACTGGTAAAGATTTAAAGTATAGCAAACAATTGCACCAATCTCTATCCTTTATTCCCTTGAGATCCAGTGTAGAACCATATATAAAGGAAGGAAAAAGATTTCAGAAAGACTTTGAAGAAACGTGCAATATATGCAGTGAGTAATCAACAAAGAATCTTCAAAATGCAATTAATTTTGGTGTTTCTTTTCTGCATCGCAGCAGCTGAAGACCGATCTCTTGACTATGATGATTTAACTGGTGTGGTTGGAGCCAGAGAGGTAAAACTAAGGAAGTTAATTTGCATTGTGTTGGGGGTGGTGTGTGTGGTGACTTTATTGAAAGACACCAATATCAATACTGTGGTACTTCTGTGCAATATTCAAGCATTATGGTTTTTTTCCTGACTTTCAAAAACACCAGCTTCCCACAGAACTCTTGAGAAAACAATGCTCATAAATTGCTCCTGTGTGTTAAATTTGTTTGCTTTATATCTGCAGGGCAAGTTTTTTACACAGAGAATGGTGGGTGCCTGGAATGCACTGTTAGGGGTGGTGGTGGGACAAAAGCGATAGAGGCATTTCAGAGGCTCTTCAATTGGCACATGAACGTGCAGAGAATGGGCGGATACGGGCATTGTGTAGGCAGAAGGGATTAGTTTAGTTAGGCATTTAATTACTAGTTTAATTAGCCTGGCATAACATTGTAGGCTAAAGGGCTGTTCCTGTTCTATATTCTATGCTCTATGTTTATGATACATGGTCAGTGTATATAATATTATACAAGTTCTGGAGTTCTTTGGAAATGCAGAGTATACAGTATCTGAACTAAAGGTTTATGAAGTTGGTTTCTGATTTTGGGGATGATAGTGCCACCAAGAGTGAGAATCAAATGATATGGGGTTCCCACTGTTGCTATAAGCAACCAAACAATGCAAAATAATGTTTTAAAATACTAAAGTTAAATGCTGAAAAGTTCTGGGGCAGAAATTACACTACATAATACTGCAACGTTGATACACAGTATTTTACAAAATCGTTGCCAATGTTAAAAATACCATCAATATTCCAACTGTTAGAAAATTTCCCAGTATGTTTTTAATTATTTCGGGAAATGTTCTAAGGGAAGTACATAGTTTGATGTTGATTTGCACTCCTGCCCATTCATATGTATCTGCAGAATAATATCAGCCTCTGTTACTGGAAAAATTTCTGACATAAACCTAATGACCTCACAGCAAGTGGAAGTATTTATTCACAGATGCTGACAGTATTTTTGGAAACATGATCTATTTAGCTTATCTCCATGAACCCGTTCCCACAACTTCCCCCAGTTACCTTCCAATCTCTTCCTCACTCTTCAGTCATTTCCTCAGCACCAACACACCCACCCCTCCACACCTCTGGGGTTATAGAGTAATGAAAAACATGCATTTTGAGGCTTGTGGCCATGAATTTAATCTTTCATCCACCAGCCCTAACAATATATTCAAGATGTCAACCTGTTGTCCCCAGGTACAATTCACAGTGGTGATTTTCAAAGTACTCTCAACATTTGTTTTAATCAATGTTAATGCTAAGTTTTTATCAAAGTAAATTCTGGATTCAATGCCATCTTCAGTCACCAAAAGATCACATCTAATGTTCAAGACCTTCCTCATATTGGAGGCAAACCAAATTCCTGCTGTTCAAATGTATCAATCATTACTTTTGCTATCAGTCTGATAAAAGTGTTTGTTTCCTTAAAAAAATGTGTTTAGCATTTAATCACATTCAAACTGTTTGATAAAGAAGAATTTTCTCAATTTCCATGCGCTGCCAGGGGTGGTGGTGGAGGCAGATACAAAGTGTTTAAAAGACTCTCAGGCACATGAATACGCAGAGAAGGAGGAATATTGGACTATGTGCAAGCAGAAGGGATCAGTTTAATTAGACTTCATTAGCTTAATTAGGGCAAAGGGGCCTGTTCTTGTGCCATACTGTTTTAATTTTTATGTTCCATATATCCATTATTTGTCACCTTTTAGAATTAAGGGCAAGGCTGGCAGGATTAGGGAACCTTAGTTGACAAGGAATATTGAGGTTCTGGTCAGAAAAAAGAAAAAGGAGGCATATGTCAGGTATAGGTAGCTGGGATCAAGCTAAGTCCTTCAGCCCTTGAAGGATATAGGAGTACACTTAAGAAGGAATACTTCTTCAATATATTTACTATGGAGAAGGTCATGAAAGCTAATAAACTCGGGGAAGAGGACAGTGATGCCCTAAAACATATCAAAATCACGAAAGGGCAGGTAATGGTGGTGGTGAGGTGCATAAAGATGGCTAAGTCATGAAGATGGGGCCTGACCAAGTGAATTCTAAGTTGTTGTGTGATGCAAGGTTAGAAATTGCTTGGGCCTTGGAAGAGAATTTTGTATCTTCCTTAGCCACAGGTGAGGTATTGAAAGACTGGATGGTAGCTAATGTTGTGCCTTTATTTAAGAAGGGCAGCAAGGACAAACCAGTGAACTACAGGCCAATGAGCCTTTCATCAGTGGTGGGGAAGTTACTGGAAGGGATTCTAAGAGACAGGATCTACCTGCATTTGGAAAAGCAAGGACTGATTAGGGATAGTCTGCACGTCTTTGTGTATGAGAAATCATATCTCACAAATTTGATTGATTTTTATGAAGTGACCAAGAGGACTGACAAGGGCTGGGTGGTAGACATTGTCTACATGGACTTTAGCAAGGCTTTTAGACAAGATCCTGCATGGTAGGCTGGTCTGGAAAGTTAGATCACATGGGATCCAGGGTGAGCTAGCCAATTGGATACAAAATTGGCTTGGTGGTAGGAATCAGAGGGTGGTAGTGGAGGGTTGTTTCTTAGGTAGGAGGTCTGTGACTAATGGGCCACTGCAGGGATCAGTGCTGGGCCCCCTGTTACTTATTATGTATAAAAACAATTTGGATGAGAATGTAGATCATATGATTAGTAAGTTTGAGGATGGCACCAGAATTGGTGGTGTGGTGGACAGTGAATAGGTTGTCTAAGGATCAAGATCAATTGGGAAAGCAGGCAGAGGAATGACAGAAGGAATTTAACTCCGACAAGTGTCAAGAGATCCATATTAGGCAATTAAACCAGGGCAGGACATAGACAGTGAATTACATGACCCTGGTAGAAAAGAGAGACCTAGGGGTAGAAGTACAGAGTTCCCTCAAAGTGGCAGCACATGTAGAGAAGGTGGTAAAGAAGGTTCTTGCCTTCATCAGACAGGGCATTGAATACAAAAGTTGGGATGTCATGTTACAGCTGAACAAGACGTTGGTGAGACTACACTTGGAATATTGTGTGAAGTACTGGTCACCACACTATAGGAAGGATGTGATTAAGCGAGGGAGGGTGCAGGAAAGTTTCACAAGGATGTGGCCAGGATTGGAGGGCTTGAGTTATAAGGAGAGACTAGATAAGCTGGGACTGTTTTCCATGGAGCAAAGGAGGCTGAGATCTTGTAGAGGTTTATAAAATCATGAGGGGCATAGATAAGGTGAATGGTCGCAGTGTTTTACCTCAGGTAGAGGAGTCTAAAGCTAGAAGGCAAAGGTTTAAGGAGAGGGGGATAGATTTAAAGGAAACCTGAAGGTGGTAGGTACATAGAATGAGTTTCCAGAGGAAGTGGTAGAGGTGGATACAATCAAAATGTCTACAGGATACTTGGACAGGTATATGGATAGGAAAGGTTTAGGGGGATATGGGCCAAATGCAGGCAAATGGGACTAGCTCAGGAAGGCATCTTGGTCAACATGGATTAGTTGGGCCAAAGGACCTGTGTCTGTGCGATAGAACTCTATGGCTATTACTATTGGCACACTATTAGCCAAAGAAACTATTGCACTGTATTTGTCTTGGTATGAGTGCACTTTCATTTGAAATTCATATTGTAGTTTAATTTATCAACATGGTCATGGTGAAATGTGTTGGGTTGGACCAGGATTAAAGGGCTGTACATGCACAACAGAGGTAATTGTCCTTATGGCCTGCAAGACCCATTATATATTGTTTCAAAGGGCAAGTCTAAAACTTCAGAGAGCAGAAGAAAACAACCGATTTATGTAAAGGAAAAGTCAATAACGGCTTTCCCAGAAGGTTTCTGAAGTACTGATTGGACATATTGCTCTCCATAGGATGGGCTTTTCTGGTCTCAAAATTGGTGTAATTTCAGGAATAATCCAGGAAAATGCTCAGACATGTTCATAAGATGATAGATCAGGAATAGGAAAGAGAACTGGGGTGGAAAAGTTGCAGTTGCAGCATAATTAATTTTAGTTATGCACATCTTCACTCTAGAAGTTTCTTCTTTGCTTGTTTTCAGGTAGGACAACTCACTACATTATGTGTAGTTGAGCAGACAAATCCCTGACCCAATACTACACAGGCCTCTTCTTTGTAATCTCCCAACATGGTGGCATAGGGGGAAGTTATAGAGAGGTGAATTGGAGAACACTGTGAAGAGGATTGATGGGGAGATAATCAGGGGGTGATGTTGATTGTTGGATAAATAATGCAGGACTAGGTCAAGGGACATGAAAATAACTGCAGAGGACAAATGATCAAGGGAGAGAAATGTGGAGAGGGAGAAAATCAACAGGAATAGGAGAGCTAGGAATGGGTACTGGGACTAGGTAAAGCTAGGAGAGGATTTGAGTGGGCTGTGGAAATGAACAAGGAGCTAGGAATCAGGAGTTGTGGGGATTTTGGGGGAAGGTTGATGCTGGGGAAATGACTGCATAATGGAATAAAGATTGGAAGGCGTTTGAGGCAAAATTGTGGGAAGTGGTTCATGGAAAAGATAAGTGAGTCAGTTTGAGAGGATAGGTTTGTTGGATAGGGAAAGGAGGGTGCAGGTAGGATGGAGCTGATCAAACTGGATGTGAAGGGAGAAC
Organism: Pristis pectinata; assembly: GCF_009764475.1. NCBI lineage: Eukaryota > Metazoa > Chordata > Chondrichthyes > Rhinopristiformes > Pristidae > Pristis > Pristis pectinata. The sequence continues at coordinate 97,147,703 of NC_067406.1, forward strand.
AAGTAATTACTTGAAGGAAGGTCACTGTATCCTTGGGGAATCTTCACTGCAGTATTTTCCAACAATGGCCCAAATAAGGGTGGGCCAATTAATTGAAGCACAACCAGGTCATCAATCATTTATACTAAGCAAAAGATCTAACATGTAATGCCAGTTGTTAGTATATATGGCAAATGTTTTCACTGCACAAGTCCAGTTGCCAGCATGTGTGCATATGCATTTTATGCACAGACATACCATACTCAGATTTGGAGATATTTGTACGGAGCACCCAATTACACACAGAGAGGAAGTTTTGTACTGAATTTTATGTATAACACATGGAAGCATTGTTCTGTGCAATCGAATTTCAATCCTAATTAATTTTATAATTTTCTTATTAAACTATTTTAAAATACAGTAATTTGGTTGAGGAAGCCAAACTAAGAGCTTTGCTTATTTAATGTCTTCCACACCCTTTACAGCCACAGGATTACTTTTAGAACATAATTACCCTTCAGTTGTAGATGGAATTTATTTGTGGCAGAGTTCTACTGACATGAATGATAACTTGGAATTCTGGATATGTGGATTCAGGAATAAGCATTGTCCAGCTTAGATGAATGGAAGTTTCTCTTTCTGCAGCATACTCAAGTACAAAAAATGCATTTCTATTTTATTTGATATCCTTCAACTAAAATATAAATTAACATGAAAAAGGAAGTCTGAAAAGAGAAAAGCATGTAGTTGCAGTTTTTTGTCATTCAGTGTTATGATTATTTTCCTATAGGGTAAAAAATGGTCAGTAGATCCCCGTGGGCACAGACCTCTTGGTGTAAATGAACAACCGACTGAAATACATAGAACACCAGTCTCTACTACTCATGAAGCTGTCACCAGAAGATCAAGGTTCGAGGTTACTTCCACACCCCAGAAACAAAAATCTAGTCAGAGAAAATTTGACCACGACAAAGGAGGCTGCAGCTTTCTCACTGAAGAACTGGTAAGACAACAGAGAATGAGTCAGAAGAAAAGAGACTGTTTTGAAAAAGAATGTTTAAGGAAGCGAATACAGAAATATATGGCCAATTTTCCTCAGCTTTGAATACATTGAATTTTAGGGAACAGTACAAAGGAAAATTGAGCCTCTATTTCTGCAGTGATTTGCTCAAACAATTTGAGTTGTTTTGGATACTGGTTGCAATGCTTTCCAAATTTGAAGAAATGCTTATTATGTCTGTGACAGATAAGTTGTAGTGAAAGTGCATACTTCTAGCTATTTCTGCGATGACCCTGTTGGGCTAATTTATTCATTCTGTAGCAGTTTGCTATATTAATACCACTGTCTCAAAAGCTGCAACATGAAATTTTGCATTTACCACAGAGAGCAGCAGGCCTGAGAGTCTTCACACAGTCAAAATCATGTGGATTAATAAAGGATCTATTCAGCTATGCCATATGTCTCTGTATTGCAAAAAATGAGAACCCAAAGAAACTAGATCTCTGTTTCCTTTGCATTGCACAGGAATTTTCTAAGTGAAGAGCTTGGTAACAATAATACTGAAATCAAATATTCATGAGGCTATAGACTGTGGGATCTTAGAACTGCACACAGAAGGATACTGGGGGCTCAGGAAGGTTAGTATCCATTGTATCATAGAAGCATTGACGAGATTCACTGCTTGAGGCCTTTGGACTTCCATTTCTGGATAGTTGCCAGAGGACCTGAAATGGACAGACCAGATACCAAGGGCAAACTCTTGTTAACTGAAGGCCTGAGCCTGGTTGGTTATCAGGTAATGACATGAATCCTTAATTGGCAGTGCATTCAGGAATCATAATCTGTTAGGACAGCATACTTTGGGTGAACATTGTCTTACTTGCAGGCTCCCAGTACGAGGCAATGAAACTTCAAAATATTTAAATTACCAAGTGCCCATTAAGGCCACATAATTTGATATCCTTATGTCAGAAATTTGCATGACAGAAATAAAGAAGTTGAAGCTTCAGAAAATAAATTGTAATTTCATTTGAACTGATATTCAATTCTGTTTCTAAACCATCTTGAATCAACATTTGCTCATATTATTTTAACTCATCTATTTATTTTATAGGGGGTGCTGTGCCCAAATGGCTGTGAACTGAGGACTGCGCTTTTAAAGGACGAAAGGAGTATGATGCCAGTCATTGAAAACTTAAAACTTCAAGTTTCAAATCTTTCCCAGTCTTCAAAGAAAATTAACATTTATGTGGAAAGAGTAGATAATGAAATGCACTGGCGTGAATCACAGTACATAGGTAAGAATTTCTTGATGGCAAGCAAAAAACTGCAGGTGCTAGAAATTTAACATAAAACCAGAAAATATTGGAGGCACTCAGCAGGTACCTGACTTGCTAAATAATCCAGCATTTTCCGTTTTTATTTAAGAATCTTTTGATCTTTAATAACCAATTTATCTATTGTCTGTATGTTCTGCTGTAATACATACATTCTTTGCAGGGAACAATCAAATATTAAGTTCATACAATACAGAATTGGAGGAACGTTTTGCATTGATAAAAGAAAAAGTAACACAAACACTTCCTTCTTCTATTCGTCTGATGCGTTCCCTGGTGGACAGTCTCAAAGAGAAGCTGCAAAAGCTTGAACGAGCAGTATTGACACAGAAAGAATATTGTGCACATCCATGTACAGTTTCCTGCAACATACCTGTGGTTTCAGGCAGAGGTGTGTAGATTTAGGAAGTAATTTTTAGTTTATTTTTATTATATGTCTTTCAGTTTCCCTGTTAAAGATCAAATTGATTATTTTTCAGAATGTAATGAGATTTACGAAAATGGTGGTAGAACATCTCAGCTTTACTTAATCCAACCAGATTCCTTCAAGCCACCTTACAAAGTTTACTGTGACATGACAACAGATGAAGGAGGTACCTATGTTATCTTCAGGGTCCAAACAATATTATTTTAATTCAATTCTGTATATCTTACTTACTGCTGTTTGTTTTATATTTACAATAATACACATGTTTTCCAGGATGGACACTGATTCAAAACAGACAAGATGGTAGTGTTGACTTTGGTAGATCTTGGGATGCTTATAAAAATGGATTTGGTAACATAGCCTTTGATTCAGGAAAAGGTTTTTGTGATACTCCAGGTGAGATTGAAAAAACTATTTAAAAAACTTAGTTGGTCTTGTAAGAAACCATGACATGGATTGCTTTCATGTGGGGGGTTGCTGTGGTTGAGTGGCGGGGACATCCAAATTGAGGTCCTCAGGCCCCATTTGGTTTTTGAAAACTGCATGGATGTATCGTTATGGAAAGAGGCATCTCTGCCTGTAATCCTATTCTCATTTGTCCCCACATAATGTCTACATGTATACAATTCCCAGGATGGTCTCTGAACAAGTGCAGTAAACCTGGATGATTGTCTCCTTTCTAAGTGACGGTTGCTGAGCGGTGATCTAACTGACTGAAATCAATATCTTCATGATGTGCACAAAACCTTTTTATATGTGATGGCATATTACACACTTCATGTTGCTGACAATCTGGGATCACAACTGCACTTTCTATAAAATTTTCTTCAGGTGAATACTGGCTGGGAAATGACCGAATCAGTCAACTGACAAAACTGAGAACTACTGAGCTCTTTTTTGAAATGCAAGACTGGAATAATGATATGGTGAAAGCCCACTATTCCAAGTTTGTGGTACAGTCTGAAATCAACAAATATCGGCTATCAGTCAATGGCTATTCAGGAGTGGCTGGCAATACACTTATGGAAGGAGCTAAAATGCTGTTTGGAATCAACCGAACCATGACTATCCATCAGGACATGATGTTCAGTACTTATGACAGAGACAATGATGGATGGTAAGTCTGGGAGAGCAGTGTGTCCCGATCTTGTTACTTCTAATTTTTTAATTGGTTTTAGTTGGTTTTAAAATTCAGGATTATTTTTTAAATGTTGAAGGATATCTGAACTTCAGGTGTACAGTTCCACCACACACTTTTTCCACACAACAATTTCAGAAGTTGGTGTGGAATGCAAATGATTTGGGTTTCCACCCATCTAAGAAGAACTACTTCTTGGATTACTATTGGATGCTGCCTGGAACGCAGAGCATGCCTTATGAAAGCAGGTTGAGGGAACTTGGTCTTTTCTCCTTGGAGAGACAGAGGATGAGTGGGGACCTGATGGAGGTGTATAAGATGATGAGGGGTATTGATAGGGTAGGTAGTCAAAGGCTTTTCCCCAGGGCTAAATTGGTGGTCACAAGAGGACATAGGTTTAAGGTGCTGGGGAGTAGATATAGAGGAGATGTCAGGGGTAAGTTTTTTACTCAGAGAGTGGTGTGTGTGGAATGGGCTGCCAGAAACGGTGGTGGAGGCGGATATGATAGGGTCTTTCAAGAGGCTGTTAGATAGGTACATGGAGCTGAGTAAAATAGAGGGCTATGGGTAAGCCTAGTAATTTCTAGGGTAGGGACATGTTTGGCACAGCTTTGTGGGCTAAAGGGCCTGAATTGTGCTGTAATTATTCTATGTTCTATGTTCTACAAATTGCAACACACTGCATATAGCAATGTGTGCTTTGGATAAATCTGGATGTCTTGCCCTGCTCACCCAGTTAATGCTTATTAAGACCTGGTTAGTCAAAAAAAAAGATCTCTGGTTACTTGATGTCTGTTTTTATAAACTATGATAAACATATGAGGTCTGAAATTCTGTGAACACTTTTAAAAGTTTAGGGATGTAGCAGGATTGGGGTTCTGTCTGTCATTTTGCTGGGTTGATGACACTGTTCCAGACTAGATCATTTTAATATTCATGAGTAGAGTTTATCAGTGTCATCTATCACTGGTTCATTGGAATACCAGAGGGGAAGCCAACAAATCTGAGGGGTTTGTAGGTAGAAAGCATCTGCTAATGAAAAAAAATGCTGAAAGAAAATGAAAGGCAAATTATTGGAATTAATTCTGAAGGACAATATAAATATAAAGACAGGCAGCTTGGATTTGTTAAGGGAAGGCTGTGTCTGACTAACCTGATTGAATTCTTTGACAAGTTACAAGGAGGGTGGATGAAGACAGTGAATCTACGTGGCCTTAAGCAAGGCTTTTGACAAGGTGTTACATATCAGGCTAGTCAGAAGTACAAGTGCATGGTATCCAAGGGAGAAGGGGAAACTTCGTCTTTTTTTAACTGGTATGCTACTTCAAATGTGGTTCCAGAGTTCATTCCTGGATATTATTTACAGAATTATACTTAAGTGTAGGTGAAAAATAAAAAAAGTTTGTAGATGATATAAAAATTGTCCTTATTATTGATGATGAGGAGGAAAGCTTTTGGCTGTAGGAAGACAGAGGTGGGTTAGCTGGTTGGCAGTAAAGTGTAAAATGGAATTTAATCCAGAAAAGTGTCAGGTAGTCCATTTTGAGGAGGGGCAAAAAGGCAAGGGAATATACAATAAATGGAAGCACACTAAAAAGTGTGGATGGACAGAGGGATCTTAGAATGTATGCCCACTGATCCATAAAGGTCGCAGGACAGGTTGATAAAGGTAGTTAAAAATCAAATGGGATGATTTCCTTTATGGGTCCAGACGCAGAATATAAGAGCAGGGAGGTCATGTCTGAATTTCATGCAACACTAGCTAGGTCTCAGCTTGAGTACTGCATACAGTTCTGGACATCACATAAGCTTAAGGAGGTGATAGCACTTAGGAGATTCATGAAGATATTTCCTGGTCTGGAAAATTTTAGCTGCAAGGAAAGATTGGATAGGCTGAGGTGTTTCCTTTGGAACAGTGGAGTGTGAGGGGAGATTTAATTAAGGTGTATATAATTATGAACGGCCTTGGAAGGGTAACTAGGAAGGACCTAGTCGAAGTGTCAAAACCAGGACATAGATCTAAAGAAGAAGGATTAGAGGGGAGAGGAGGACATAATTTTTTTTCACAGCAGGATTTGGAACTTTCATCCTGAAAGGGTGGTAGAAATAGAAACCCTCAACACATATAAAATATCTTCAATGTGTACTTGAAGAGTTGCAGGGCAACAGATCAAGTTCAGGAAGGTGGGGTTAGTCTGGGCTTTGACCAGCAATGTTGTAAATTTTCTGTTATATCTATGAATTCTATATGATAGCAAATAAAATTGAATGATTCCTTTAGAAAGCACACTCCAAGAAAAAGTATGATTCTCTGAGCCTAAGAGGAGGTTGAAATTGGTTGAAATTCCTAAAATAAAACTATGAATGTGCCAGATGTATCCTCAGGGATAGTGCTGGAAAATAAAGACTGGCATGGATATTACCCAGCCTGATTTTTCAATAGCCTGCAACACTTTTTTATTTGGTGAAAAATGCAGTGTATCTACATAGCCTTAAAATTACAGTACATTGGCTCACCTTTTGCCATAGTGATATGCATTTGGATGGGGCGGAATTTGATGTGTGTTCAGGAAAGTTTTCTCTAGCAATATGCAGAAGCCCCTACTAGAGAAGGAGCAACACTAGACTCCTGTTGAGTCATAGAGTTATACAGCACAAAAACAGGCCCTTTGGCCCAACTCATCCATGCCAACTAAGATGTCTATCCAATCTATTCCCAATTGCCTATGTTTCCCTACTAACCCTCTAAACCTTTTCTCTCTATGTACTATGTCTTTTAAACATTGTAATTGTACCTGCCTTGACAGCTTCCTCTGGCAGCTCATTCCATGTACCCACCATCCTCTGTGTGAAGAAGTTTCCCCTCAGGACCTTTTTAAATCTTTCCCTTCTCACCTTAAATCTATGCCCTCTAGTTTTAGACTCCCCAACCCTGGAAAGAAGACTGCGACTGACCATCCACCTAATCAACCCCCCTCATAATTTTATACACCACTATAAGGTCACTCTTCAGCTTCATAAGCTAAAAGGAAAAAAGCCCCAGCCTATCTAGCCTCTCCTTATAACTCAAGCCCTTTAGTCCCCTAGCATCTTGTGAATCTTTTCTGCACCCTTTCCAGCTTAGTAGCATCCTTCCTTTAGCTGGGTGACCAGACTGCACACAATACTCCAAATGTGGTCTCACCAACAACTTATACAATTGCAACAAGATATCTCAACTCTTGTACTCAGTGCCTTGACCGGTGAAGGCAAGCATGCTAAACGCCTAATTCACCTCCCTATTTGCCTGTGTCTCCACTTTCAGGGAAAAATGTACCTGTATCCCTAGCTCTCTCTGTTCTACAGCACTCTCCAGGGCCTTACCATTTACTGTGTAAATCCTGCCCTGGTTGAACTTCCCAAAATGCAACACCTCACACTTGTCCAAATTAAATTCCATCTGCCAGTTTCAAGTAAATAATTTAGGATCTTCCAAAGAAGAAATTGTCTGCAGACCTTTTGGGAATTATTTCTAATATTATACAATCCATATTACATTTTATTGAGAATTAAGTTATTTTTTAGCCAAAAAGCAAAATTTTAAGCTGCCTCAAAAAGATAATATATTTACCTCATGTATACATCATTTCTAATGCAAGTTTTGTTTTAATATGATGGTAAATAGTAACATTTAAATGTATTTCAACAAAGGTAGCTAATGAACTTGTTTTAACCGCAACAGGGAACCTGAAAATCCAAGCAAACAATGTGCCAGAGAAGATGGTGGTGGTTGGTGGTATAATAGGTGTCATTCTGCAAATCCAAATGGTAGATATTATTTTGGTGGAGTATATACAAAAGAAATGGCAAAACATGGCACTGATGATGGAATAGTGTGGATGGACTGGAAAGGATCATGGTATTCATTGAAGACGATGAGCATGAAAATCCGACCAGAGTTCACTTCCTCAATTCCAGTTCAGGAACAAATACCTCAAGAGTTCCTGGCAGTCTGATAAATTCAAATATTTAAAGGATGTGGAATGAAAAATAAATTTTACATGGATTTCACATTGTCATTTTAGTTCTATTTTTACATTTAATCTATTTATGAATCATGAAAAGATTGGTGATATGTTTGGGAATTTACCGAAATATTAAAGTACGGAAAAAACTAAAATTTAGTCAATATATGTTGCACTTTGAAACAACTTACTTTGACTGAATGCTAAAGATTGTGAGAAATTCCAGTCGTGAACACCTTTTTGGGCTCTGAAGCTAGCCTCAAAAGTTCTGCAGTGTACAGTCACTCCTCTTCCTTCTCTTCTTCAGTCTTCTTCACCAGCGTATTCCTCTTATTTGATCTCTTCTATTTCTTCAGCTTCCTCCGAATTCCCACATATCGTATCTTTCCCCTTTTTATTCTTCTTCTGCACCTCCCCTTCCTCCAGCGAGGCATCCTTCTCCTCCACCTACTCGTTCTCTGCTTTTCCTGTATCTGTTCTTCCATCTCCTCTGCACCTCCTCTTCCTTCTGCTTCTCTCCCATCGTGTCCTTTCGTCCTACGCCTTCCTACCCACTTCAAACTATTCCTCTTCTTCTACTGTTCCTCACGGCCATCCTTCTCCTGCTAGTGTTTCTTCTCCCTCTCTTTCGTAGAGTCATGGCCCACCCATCATATACCCATTTTTCAACTAATTTTACCCTAACCCATTTATTCTCTCCACATTCCTGTCAACTCAGATTCTGCCACCCACCTACACACGAATAGCAATTTTTACAGGGGCCAATTAACCTACCAACCCACACTTTTTGGTCTGTGGGAGGAAAGCAGAAGCACCGGGAGGAAACCCACGCAGGGTGAACGTGTATATTCCACCCAGATGCTGCAGAAGCTCTACTAGCTGTGCCACTCTGCCACCCTTTCTTTTCTTCCTTCCCCTCCTCCTGCCATAACACTTATTTTATCTCCTCTTTTGCACCGCCATCTCCTCTGATGCAGCTGATTCCTCCCCCATATCACTTCTTTCTTCTGTTATCAGGGATTAATAGATTTCTAGATTAATAAATTCCACCCTAACCGAGTCCTTTGCACTTGGAAATCAATGGATTTGGGCACAGGGCAGGCAAACTGAACTGAAATAGAAGGTCAGCCAAGATTTTGGTGGAGCAAGCTCAAGGAGCCAAACAGAATACTTAGGGAGGATATTCTTGGCAGATCATCCAGTGGTGTTTTTATATGTTTTTATATGGGTGGAATATAGAAATAAGCAAGGGATTTGATGGTATTGTACTGTAGACCCCGCATTAGTTCATGGAAATTAGAGGAGTAAATGTATAGGAAGATCCCAGATAGCTGTAAGAGTAATAGGATTGCATTAGTAAGTGATTTCAGCTTCCCTAATATTGACTGGGATTGTCATAGTGCAAAGGAATTGGATAGGGAAGAATATATTAATTCTGTCCAGAAAAGAATTGTTGGTCAATGTGCAGATGGGAGGAGGCAACACTGGACTTCTTATTTGGAAATGAGGTAGGGCAAGTGATTGAGGTGTCAGTGGAGGAGCAGTTTGGGACCAGTGACCATAATTACATTTGTTTTAAAATAGTTACGGGAAAGGGTAGGACTGGTCCACAACTTAGTCCTAAATTGGGACAAGGCTAATTTTGATGCCATTGGACAGGGACTTGCAAAGGTTGATTGGGAGAGGCCGTTTGCAGGAAAAGGGATGCCTGGCAAGTGGGAGGTTTTTGAAAGTGACATGTTCCTGTTAGAGTTAAGGGCAAGGCTGGCAGGTTTAGGGAACCATGGTTGATGAGGGATATTGAGGCTCTGGTCAGGAAAAAGGAGCATATATAGCCAGCTGGGATCAAGTGAATCCCTTGAGGGTTATCCACTTTTTCACCAGGTTTTCCACTTTGGAGGCTCGAGATGACTTGCCGGGGCCTAGCAGCAGCAGCCAGGTCTGTGGCACTGGGACTGGTCCTACTGCTCTGAAGGGAAGGGAGGAGATGAGGAAGGCAGTAGTGATAGGGGACTCGATAGTCAGGGAAACAGATAGGAGGTTCTGTGGCAGTGAGCATGAATCCCAGATGGTTTGTTGCCTCCCAGGTGCCAGGGTCCGGGATGTCACTGATCGGGTCCACAGGATTCTAGAGCAGGAGGGAGAACAGTCAGAAATCGTTGTTCATGTTGGTACCAACAACATAGGTGGGAAGAGGGATGAGGTCCTGAAAAGTGAGTTTAGCGAGCTAGGCAGAAGGTTGAAGGACAGGACCTCGAGGGTAGCGATCTCGGGATTGCTGCCAGTGCCACACAATAGTGAAGGTAGGAATAGGAGGAGATGGCAGATAAACGCGTGGCTGAGAAGTTGGTACAAGAGGGAGGGTTTTAGATTTTTGGATCATTGGGATCTCTTCTGGGGAAGGTGGGACCTGTACAGAGAGGATTGGTTACACCCGAATCTGAGGGGGGCCAATATCCTGGTGGCCAGGTTTGCTAGGGTAGTTCAGGAGGGTTTAAGCTAGATTGCAAGGGGGAAGGGAACGGGAGCAGTAGGTCAGAGGAAGAAGGGGATGGGGAAAAGGCAGATCTGACAGGTAGAGAGGCTTTGAGGAAGGAGAAGCAGAGTACAGTCTACAAAAGTAGTAAGGTGGATGGGCTAAAGTGCATTTACTTGAATGCGAGAAGCATCAGGAATAAGGGAGATGAACTGAGAGCTTGGATAAGTACATGGGAATACGATATTGTGGCTATTACAGAGACATGGCTGACATCAGGGCAGGAATGGATTTTGAATATTCCTGGTTTTCAGTGTTTTAAAAGGGATGGGCGGAGGGGGGGGAGAAGAAGAGGAGGGGTGGCAATACTGGTCAGGGACACAGTTACAGCTGCAGAAGTGTAGATAATGTAGAAGGATCCTCTCTAGAGTCAATATGGGTGGAAGTTAGGAACAAGAAAGGGGCAGTTACCCTCCTGGGAGTATTCTATAGGCCCTCCTCGGTAGCAGTAGGGAACTGAGGAGCAGAATGGGAGGCAGTTTTTGGAGAGATGCAAAAATAACAGGGTTATTATAATGGGAGACTTCAACTATCCAAATATTTATTGGCACCTACTTAGTGCTAAAGGTTTAGACAGGGCGCAGTTTGTTAAGTGTGTCCAGGACAGATTCCTGACGCAGTATGTTGACAGGCCGACTAGAGGGAATGCCATCTTAGATCTAGTTTTAGGTAATAAACTGGGTCAGGTGGCAGATCTATCGGTGGGTGAGCATTTGGGGGACAGTGACCATTGTTCCATAACCTTTAGAATTGTCATGGACAGGGATAGGAGCAAAGAGGACAGGAAGATATTTAATTGGGGAAAGGCGAATTATGCGGCTATAAGGCGAGAACTTGAGAGTATAAATTGGGGTGACACTTTTGAAGGGAAATGTACTATAGAGATGTGGTCGATGTTCAGGAATCTTTTGCAGGATGTTAGGGATAAATTTGTCCCGGTGAGGCAGAGGAGGAATGGTAGGGTGAAGGAACCGTGGGTGACGAGAGAAGTGGAACAACTAGTTAGGAAGAAGAGGGCAGCATGCACAAGGTGTAAGCAGCAAGAATCGGACAGAGCTCGTGAGGAATATAGAGTAGCAAGGAAGAGCGAGAAGGGGACATGAAAAGGCTTTGGGGAGTAGGGTTAAGGAGAATCCCAAGGCTTTTCTCTCGTACGTAAAGGGCAGAAGGAGGGCTAGGGGATGGTGCTGGAGGATTGGAGGGTGGTGAATGTTGTCCCCTTATTCAAAAAAGGTAGTAGGGATAGTCCAGGGAATTACAGACTGGTGAGCCTTACGTCTGTGGTGGGTAAGCTGTTGGAAAGGATTCTAAGAGATAAGATCTACGAGCATTTAGAGAAACATGGACTGATTAGGGACAGCCAGCATGGTTCTGTCAAGGGAAGATCTTGCCTCACAAGCCTGATAGGGTTCTTTGAGGAGGTGTCCAGGAAGATTGATGAGGGTAGTGCAGTGGATGTGGTCTACATGGATTTTAGTAAGGCGTTTGACAAGGTTCCACATGGTAGGTTTCTTCAGAAGGTCAGAGGCCAAGGCATCCGGGGAAGCTTGGCCATGTGGATTCAAAATTGGCTTGCCTGTAGAAAGCAGAGGGTTGTGGTGGAGGGAATGCATTCGGATTGGAAGGCTGTGACTAGTCGTGTCCCGCAGGGATCGGTTCTGGGACCTCTATTTTTTGTGATATTTATTAACGACTTAGATGAGGGGGTGGAAGGCTGGATTAGCAAGTTTGCAGATGACACAAAGATTGGTGGTGTGGTGGATAATGTGGAGGGCTGTCAAAGCTTGCAGAGGGATATTGATAGGATGCAGAGCTGGGCTGACAAGTGGCAGATGGAGTTCAATCCAGAGAAGTGTGAGGTTTCTACACTTTGGAAGGACAAACTCCAAGGCGGAGTACAAGGTAAATGGTAGGATTCTGGACAGTGTAGAGGAGCAGAGGAATCTGGGGGTTCATATCCACAGATCACTGAAAGTTACCTCACAGGTGGATAGGGTAGGTAAGAAAGCTTATGGGATGTTAGCTTTCATAAGTCGGGGGATCGAGTTTAAGAGCCGCGAAGTGATGATGCAGCTTTATGAAACTCTGGTTAGGCCACACTTAGAGTATTGTGCCCAGTTCTGGTCGCCTCATTATAGGAAGGATGTGGAGGCGTTGGAAAAGGTGCAGAGGAGATTTACCAGAATGCTGCCTGGATTAGAGAGTATGGATTATGAGGAGAGACTAAAGGAGCTAGGACTTTACTCATTGGAGAGAAGGAGAATGAGGGGAGACATGATAGAGGTATACAAGATATTGAGAGGAATAGATAGAGTGGACAGCCAGCGTCTCTTTCCCAGGGCACTAATGCTCAAAACAAGAGGACATGGCTTTAAGGTATTGGGTGGGAAATTCAAGGGTGATGTCAGAGGGAGGTTTTTTACCCAGAGAGTGGTTGGTGCATGGAATGCGCTGCCTGGGGTGGAGGTGGAGGCTGATAAGTTGGAGAAGTTCAAGAGATTGTTAGATAAGCATATGGAAGAATTTAAGTTGGAGGGATATGGGGGAGGAAGGGGTTAGGTAGTCTTAGGTGTGGTTTGAAGGGCAGCATAACATGGTTGGTCGAAGGGCCTGTATTGTGCCGTATTGTTCTATGGTTATAAAAGGTGTAGGAGTACACTTAAGAGGGAAATAAAGAGGACATGAAATAGCTCTGGCAGATAAGGTAAAGGAGAATCCAAAGAGATACTGCAGGTATATTAAGAGCAAAAGAGTTATGAGGGAGAGAATAGGCCCTCTTATGGATCAATATGGTTGCCAATGTGTGGAGCCACAGGAGATGGGCAAAGTCTTAATTTAATATTTCTCATCTGTATTTACTGTGGAGAAGGTCTGGGAGTAAAGAATAGTGATGTCTTGGAACATATTTGCATGACAGAAGAGGAGGTGTTGGCGGTCTTTTCAGATATTAATTTGGATAAATCCCTGGGGCCTGACCAAGTGTATCCTAGGTCATTGTGAGAAGCTGAGGAAGGAATAGCAGGTGCCCTGATAGAGTTATTTACATCATTTTTCCAGGGGTGTGGTACAGGAAGATTGGAGGACGGTTATTATTGTGCCTTTATTTAAGAAGGGCTGCAAGGACAAGCCAAGAAACTACAGGCTGGCTGACATACAGCCTAACATCAATGGTGGGAAAGTTATCGTTGGGGAATTCTGAAGAACAGGATCTACCAGCATTTGGAAAGGCAAGTAATGGTTAGAGATAATCAGCATGGCTTTGTGTGTGGGAAATCGCGTCTCACAAATTTGATTGAGTTTTTTGAAGAGGTGATTGAGTTTTTTGAAGGGAAAGGCAGTGCATGTTGTCTTCATGAACTTTAGCAAGGCTGATGACAAGGTGCCACATTGCAGGCGAGTCAAAAGATTAGATCATAGAACATAGAACATAGAACAATTACAGCACAATTCAGGCCCTTCGGCCCACAAAGCTGTGCCAAACATGTCCCTACCCTAGAAATTACTAAGCTTACCCATAGCCCTCTATTTTACTCAGCTCCATGTACCTATCTAACAGTCTCTTGAAAGACCCTATCGTATCCGCCTCCACCACCGTTTCCAGCAGCCCATTCCATGCACTCACCACTCTCTGAGTAAAAAACTTACCCCTGACATCTCCTCTATATCTACTCCCCAGCACCTTAAACCTATGTCCTCTTGTGGCCACCAATTCAGCCCTGGGGAAAAGCCTCTGACTATCTACCCTATCAATACCTCTCATCATCTTATATACCTCAATCAGGTCCCCCCTCATCCTACGTCTCTCCAAGGAGAAAAGGCCGAGTTCCCTCAACCTGCTTTCATAATGCATGCTCGGCTTTCCCAGCAGCATCCTTGTAAATCTCCTCTGCACCCTCTCTATGGCTTCCACATCTTTCCTGTAGTGAGGCGACCAGAACTGAGCACAATACTCCAAGTGGGGTCTGACCAGGGACCTATATAGCTGCAACAATACCTCTCGGCTCCTAAATTCAATTCCCCAATTGATGAAGGACAATACACCATATGTCTTCTTAACCACAAAGTCAACCTGTGCAGCTGCTTTGAGCGTCCTATGGGCTCGGACCCCAAGATCCCTCTGATCCTCCACACTGCCAAGAGTCTTACCATTAATACTATATTCCGCCAACATATTTGACCTACCAAAATGAACCACTTCACACTTATCTGGGTTGAATTGCATCTGCCACTTCTCAGCCCAACTCTGCATCCTATCTATGTCCCTCTGTAACCTCTGACAGCCCTCCAAACTATCCACAACACCCCCAACCTTCATGTCATCCACAAACTTATTAACCTACCCCTCCACTTCCTCATCTAGGTCGTTTATAAAAATCACAAATGGTAAGGGTCCCAGTACAGATCCCTGAGGTACACCACTGGTCACCGACCTCCACTAGGAATATGACCCTTCAACAATCACTCTTTGCCTTCTGTGGGCCAGCCAGTTCTGGATCCACGCTGCAATGTCCCCTTGGATCCCATGTCTCCTCACCTTCTCCATAAGCCTCGCATGGGGTACCTTATCAAATGCCTTGCTGAAATCCATATACACTACATCTACTACTCTCCCTTCATCGATGTGCTTAGTCACATCCTCAAAAAATTCAATCAGGCTCGTAAGGCAGGACCTGCCCTTAACAAAGCCATGTTGACTATTCCTAATCATGTTATACCTCTCCATACGTTCATAAATCCTGCCCCTCAGGATCTTCTCCACCAGCTTACCAAGCACTGAGGTAAGACTCACCGGTCTATAATTTCCTGGGTTATCCCTACTCCCCTTCTTGAATAAGGGAACAACATCCGCAACCCTCCAATCTTCCAGAACCTCTCCCGTCTCCATGGACGACACAAAGGTCATTGTCAGAGGCTCCGCAATCTCCTCCCTCGCTTCCCACAGCAACCTGGGGTACATCTCATCCGGTCCCGGCGACTTATCTAACTTGATGCTTTCCAAAAGTTTCAGCACCACCTCTTTTCTAATATCTTCATGCTTAAGCTTTTCAGGCCACTGCAAGTCCCCACTACAATCCCCCAGACCTTTTCCATGGTGAATACTGATGTAAAGTATTCATTAAGTACCTCCGCTATTTCTTCCGGATCCATACACACTTTCCCACTGCTGCACTTGATAGGCCCTATCCTTTCGCATCTCACCCTCTTACTCTTCACATACTTGTAGAATGCCTTGGGGTTTTCTTTAATCCTGCCTGCCAAGGCCTTCTCATGCCCCTTCTGGCTCTCCTAATCTCTTTCTTAACTTCCTTCCTTTTAGCCTTGTACTCCTCCAGATCTCTAACATTACCTAGCTCTCTGTACCTTTTGTATGCTTTTCTTTTCCTTTTGACTAAATTTATTATAGCCTTCGTACACCACGGTTCCTGTATCCTGTCATGACTTCCCTGTCTCATCGGAACATGTCTATGCAGAGGTCCACACATATATCCCCTGAATATTTGCCACATATCTTCCGTACTTTTCCCGGAGAACATCTGTTCCCAATTTAATCTTCCAATTTCCTGCCTGAGAGCCTCATAATTCCCTTTACTCTAAGTAAACACCTTTCTAGCCTGTCTGTTCCTATCCCTCTCCAATGCTAACGTAAAGGAGATAGAATTATGATCATTATCACCAAAATGTTCACCCACTGAGAGATCTGACACCTGACCAGGTTCATTTCCCAATATCAAATCAAGCACAGCCTCTCCTCTTGTAGGTCTATTTACATACTGTGTCAAGAACCCTTCCTGAACACACCTAACAAACTCCACCCCATCTAAACCCCTCATTGTCTGGAGATGCCAGTCGATGTTTGGGAAATTAAAATCCCCAATCATAACAACTCTGTTATTCTCACACCTTTCTAGGATCTGCTTCCCTATCTGCTCCTCAATAACCCTGTCACTATTGGGCGGCCTATAAAAAACACCCAGCAAAGTTATCGACACCTTCCTGTTCCTAACCTCCACCCACAGAGACTCCGTCGACAGTCCCTCCACAACGTCCACCTTTTCCGCAGCCGTGACACTATCTCTGATCAACAGTTCCACTCCCCCACCTCTCTTACCTCCCTCCCTGTCCTTCCTGAAACATCTAAAACCCGGCACTTGAATCAACCATTCCAGCCCCGGAGCCACCCAAGTCTCCGTAATGGCCACCACATCATAGCTCCAAGTATCGATCCAAGCTCTAAGCTCATCCACCTTGTTCACAACACTCCTTGCGTTAAAATAGACAATCTCAAGCCTGTCTGAACACTTCCCTTCTCTATCACCTGCCTATGGTACTTACTCCTAGCCTCCTCTATTTGAGAGCCAGACACCTCTTCCCCAGTCTCTCCAGTACGGATCCCACCCCCCAACAATTCTAGTGTAATCTTTCCCCAGTAGGCTTAGCAAACCTCCCCGCCAGTATGTTGGTCCCCCTGGGATTCAAGTGCAACCTGTCTTCTTTGAATGGGTCATACCTGCCCCAAAAGAGGACCCAATGATCCAGAAAACTGAATCCCTACTACTTACTCCAATCCCTCAACCATGCATTTAACCTCCTCCTCATTCTGTTCCTATACCCACTGTCGCTTAGCACAGGCAGTAATCCGGAAATTACTACCTTTGAGGTCCTGCTTCTCAACTTCCTTCCTAATTCTCTTGTCTCTTTTCAGGACCTCATTCCTTTCCCTACCTATGTTGTTGGTAACAATATGTACCACGACCTCTGGCTGTTCTCCCTCCCCCTTCAGGATATCTTCGACACAAACAGAAACATTGGATCCAGGGTGAGCTTATCAATTAGATAAAAAATTAGCTTGGTGAAAGGAACAGGTGGTGATAGTAGAGGGTTGCTTTTCAGATTGGAGGTCTGTGACCAGTGGTGTGTGGCAGGGATCAGTGCTGCGTCTACCTTTGTTTGTCACCGATATTAACAACATGGATGAAAATACAGGTGGCATTCTTAGTAAGTTTGCGGATGACACCAAAATTAGTGATATAGTGGATAGTGAAGAGGGTTATCTAAATGGCAGATGGAATTGGAGTAATAGAGTCATAGTGTCATACAGCGCAAAAACAGGCCCTTTCGGCCCAACTCGTCCATGCCAACCAAGATGCCCTATCTAATCTAGACCCATTTGCCACATTTGACCCATATCCCTCTAAACATGCCCTATCCATGTACCTGTCCATATCTCTTAAATGTTTTATTGTGCCTACCTCAACCACTTCCTCTGCTAGCTTGTTTCATGTACATACCACTTCTGCATGAAAAAGTTGCCCCTCAGCTTCCTTTTAAATCTTTCCTCTCTCACCTTAAACCTATCCCCTCTAGTTCTTGATTACCCAACCCTGTAAAAAAGACTGTGCATTCACCCTACCTATGCCCCTCATGAGTTTATACACCTCTATAAGATCATGCCTCAGTCTCCTATGCTCCAAGGAAGTAAGTCGTAGCCTGCCCAACCACTCGCAATAATTCAGTCCCCTGAGTCCTGGCAACATCCTTGTAAACTTTTTCTGTGCTCTTTCCAGTGTAATGACATCTTTCCAACAACAGTAACCAAAACTGAACACAATATTTCAAGTGCAGCCTCACCAATGTCTTGTACAACTGCAACATAACACCCCACCTTCCATGCTCAATACCCTGACTGATGAAGGCCAGCATACCAAAAGCCTTCTTCGTCACCTTGTCTACCTCTGATGCCACTTTCAGGGAACTATGTACTTGTACTCCTTGGTCCTTCTGTTCTTCAACATTCCCCAGGACCCTACCGTTCACTGTGAAAGTCCTACCCTGCTTTAACTTCCCAAAATGCAAAACCTGACAGCCACTGATGCTTGCACGCCAGATGCCTCTGTCATTGACAGTTTAGTGAGATTTATCCCTTGTGTTGATCTTCTCACTACACAGTTCATGTCCTTCAGAATTCTGTAAGTTCTGTTTGTGGTGGTTCTACCAAGTTACCGGTGTTGGACATTGAAGTTCCCAACCCAAAGTAGGTTCCCCATAAATTGGCACATGCATGCTCTTGACCTCTGTTGAGTACTTGCAGAGCTGTATACCACTATATAATATCTCTGGTAAGCTGACATACCCAGGGATTGTAAAGGAGGATATGGCATATTGTCTTTAAGATATGACTCTTTAAGCATGACTTCTTCAGGCTGAATGGCTAATCTGTCAGACAATTCTCCCACCACCAGTGCCCAGATATTTGTGTGGAAGACTGTGACCTCAGAATTCCAGGGATCTGGGTTTGGAATTGACTACTTGTAAATTACCCTTGGGCTAGGAAAGTGGGAAAAAATCAAAGGGGAGTTGATGGGCATACATGAAAGAGAAAGGGTTTGCACTGTGGGGAAATCAGAACAGGGGAATGGGACTGTTGAGATTGTTCTGCTAGAAGCCAGCATCGACTGAATGGATTGAATAGCGTCCTTCTGCGTTGTAATATATTTCCTCTGCAAAGGACATTAGTGAACCAAGTGGGTTTTAACATCATTCTGATAATTCTGTTGTCATTCTTGCTATATTTTTTTAAATTCCAGATAATTAACTGACTTTAAATTCGTCAGAATTCATAGTGGGATATGAACTCTGCCTCTGGATCACAGTGCAGTGTAGTAATTCAGCCACTGTGCCACTACCACACCCAATAACAGCAGCCATGCAATCTAGGAATTAATTAGACCCAACTCAAGGTGTTCTTGGATTGGAAGCTCCACTATGTCTCAAAGGAAAAGACCAACTTTACATGCACCTGGAGGCCAAGGTCCAGCAGAAAACCCATGACCTAAAGATGATGGGTGGAAAGAAGAGAGGAGGTCCAGAACTTGCTTATAATCATGATTTGTGCAGATTCTTCAGCCAAAATACCTAAGGACCCATCCCGCTGAGAATCAAGAACAGAGAGTACTAACAGAGAGGCAGCTGGTGTCCACTAGAAAGTGCACCAAGAAGACCTTCTCAACTATGACTGTCTCCTTGTTTCCATCCCACAGCAACATATCTGATCCAGCTTTGTCACCATGCTAGAGCAACAAGAAGTTGAAAAGACCATACGCCAGTTGAAAGGTCTCTGAAGCAGATGTATCCCGATGAAGTTGCAAAACTTGCAGAGGAACTTCAGACACAATTCCCCTCCTCATCTCCCACATCTGGGAATAAAAAGCTATGTCAGGATGGTTCTTTGTAAATTAACTCACATCTCCTTAACAAGTGAAGTAGTTTGTGCCTGCATACAACAAGGTGTAGACAGGACCTTGGAGGCAGAGGGTGGTCCTGGATGGGTGTTCTGACTGTATGTCTGTAACCAGTGGTGTACTTCAGGCATTGGTGTTGGGAGCTTTGGTGGTGTGATTGGTAAGTTTGCTAACAACACAAAACTTGTGGGGTTGTAGATAGCCAAAAAAAGTTGTCTAAGGATACAGAGGGACATAGATCAGCTGGAAAGTTGGGCAGAGTGGTGGCAGATGGAATTTAATCCAGACAAGTGTGAGCTAATGCATTCTGGAACATCAAATGCTGACAGAACATATACAGTAAATGGCAGGGACCTTAGGAATGTTGATATACAGAAAGACCTTGGGGTGCAAGTTCATTGTTCCCTGAAAATGGTGATACAAGTTGGATAGGGTCACAAAAAAGGTATTTGGCATCTTTCCTTCATAGGCTGAGGCACTGAGTATAAGAGTTGGGATGTCATGTTGCACCTGTACAAAACACTGGTTAGGCTGCACTTAGAGTATTGTGTATAGTCCTGATTGCCGCAGTACAGGAAGGATGTGGTAGCAATAGAGAAAGTAGAGAAGAGATTCACCAAGAAGGCGGCAGAGTAGCGTAGCGGTTAGTGCAACACTATTACAGAGCCAGCGATCGGGGTTCGATTCCCATTCTCCCGTGTCTGCGTGGGTTTCCTCTGGGTGCTCCGGTTTCCTCCCACATTGCAAAGACGTAAGGTTATGTTAATTGGGTTTAAAATGGGCAGCGCGGACTCGTTGGGCCGGAAGGGCCTGTTACCACGCTGTAAATAAAAATTAAAATTTAAAAATTAAATATAAAAATTTAATGTTGCCTGGAATGGAAAGTTTAAGGTACAAGGGGAGATTGGATAGGCTGGGCTTTTACTCTCTGGAGCATAGGAGGCTGTGGGGTGAGTTTACAGATTACGATTATGATTAAGGTAGATATTCAGAGTCTTTTTCCCAGAGTAGGGGAGTCTAGAAGTAGCGGGATCAGGCTTAAGGTGAGAGGGGTAAAATTTAAAGGAGATCTGAGGGGCAGGAGTTTCACATAGAGGGTGGTGGTTATATGGAATAAGCAGCCAGAGGAGGTGCTGGATGCAGATATAAATACAATGTTTAAAAGGCATTTGGATAGGTACTTGGATAGGAAAGGAGTACTGCAGGCAAATGGGATTAGTGTAGATTGGCATCATGGTTGGCATGGACAAGATGGGCCAAAGGGCCCATTTCTGTGCCCTACAGCTCTATGACTCTAATATTCAGGCAAGGCTGAAAAGCAACATTCATGCAGCACTATTATCAGATGACATTATTATTCCATAGAACTGACAGTAATTGGCATTTCTACACATGTCTGCTTTAATGCATTTTAATGTGATTTCCATTCTCTGCAGCTTTCGAGGGAAATCATTTGAACATTCATAAATTCAGGCTATTTACAAACTTGTTGTGCTGTAAATATCTTATGATTAATTATGTAAGTCCAAGTAAGTTTTTATGATGTACTTAACCATAGCTATTGCTTTATACTTCAACTATTGCTTAATTACTGATTAAATTTTAGTATATTTCATCTTTTACTTTAGGACATGTACTTGCTACAACTTTTGGTTATTACTATTACATGTTTAAAATGATAACTAAGTTTGTCTCCTGGCATGAGTCTGTGTGAATTATTTAATGTACTTTTCTGTTCAAACACATTTTATCATCATCATATATGGCATTGAAACAGACCCTTCAGCCCAACTCATTCATACCAATCAAAGTGCCTTCCTTGAGCTCGTCCCATTTGCCTGCATTTGATCCATATCCCTCTAAACCTTTCTTATCCATGTACTTGTCCAAATAACTTCTAAACATTGTAATTGTACCCGCCTCTACCACTTCTTCTGGCAGCTCATTCCGTATACCCACCACCCTCTGTGTGAAATATCCGCACCTCAGGTCCCTTGACTTGGGCAGTAGATGCCATTGCTTGACCACTGACTGTAAATTCTCAGCCAGTGTCATTCAGCTGAAACATGCTGGTTGACAGATTCCACCTCCTGCTCTGGGTCTGCACTCAGCATTGAGTTCAGAGATGGAGTACTGGCATGCTGGAGAGAAGGGCCTGGAGGTCTGTATCAAATTTTCTATAATTCGATGATTTCCTGATTTCAGTAATTTATATATATAAGGCTTCCTCTGTTTTCCTGTGTCCTCTTTGGAAAAAATGATATAGCAGCTTGCTTTGGCAAATATGACAGAAGAGAACAGCCAGTAATGCACAGTTTATTGACTGACATTATGGGCATCTCTCCAGCACCCAAAGTACTAACAGCGTCATTCAATTGTCAAGTTGAAGTCCACTGGCTCTGTCATAACTTGACCACAGTCTGCATTCAATGGAGTCAGATTTTTCCGCATAGCACATTGAGTGAAGAATACCTCAAGAGGAAGCCATTCTGTACTTGTGGCTAAAAACCTTATCTATCATATACACTTACCTTACATATACATATACCTTACCAACCATATACACTTGTTATGATGTTCTGTATTTAAGAAGCAAGTTGTAGCCTCACTATGTAGCATTTCATTTTTAGGTATGCTGATGCTATTTCTAGCATGTTCATCCAGTTTTGAACATTTTGATTTATCCTTAATTTATCTAATTTGGTACGTGTTAATGCCACAAAGCATGAGCAGAGCATCCTCATTGAGAAGTCTATACAAGAACTGTGTAGTTGTCATTCCTACCAATACAGTCATGGATTAGTGCAGCGGCAACAGTTGGATTTGTGATCCCTTCTGTTGATACAGGTCCTGTGACCATCACAGGTCACAGGAGTCTGTCCTTCAGGATTTAGCTGTTTCAGTAAGAAAATGCTAACAAGCAACTTTTGATTATGGACATTGAGCCCAGAATACATTTTGAGCTATTGCTAAAGTTCAAAATATAAGAAGTACAGTTTCTTCAGTGGGGTGAGGTGGGTGGAAATCAGTAGG
Organism: Pristis pectinata; assembly: GCF_009764475.1. Classification (NCBI taxonomy): domain Eukaryota; kingdom Metazoa; phylum Chordata; class Chondrichthyes; order Rhinopristiformes; family Pristidae; genus Pristis; species Pristis pectinata. The sequence goes on from NC_067406.1 coordinate 97,170,396, forward strand.
ATGTTTTCTTGCTTATGCTCATGTTCTTGCCCAGAACAGGTTAAAAGATATGATCAAGCTGCTGCTTGATAAGTCTGAAGCTCCCCTATGTTGGCATTGTCCCAGAGGTTAAAGAAGATGATTTTGCAGGTTATCTGGCTCATTGTACCTTTGCCACGCTCAAACACAATCCATCCAGTTTTATTCTTACCATAGTTTTTTTTTAAGTGGTTTTAATGTAACTTGTTTCAGTAGGTATTTCAGAGGCAACCCAACATTGGTTTGGGTCTGGAGTTCCATGAAGGTCATGCAGGAGGTCAGATGGGTTTTTAATATAACTGGTATATAACTGGTAGTTCAATGTTCACTATTATTATGCCAGCTTTTCATTCTATTTAATTAATTGAATATGAATTGTTTGATTGTCATGATAGCACACGAACACATACCTCCAGGTCATTGGATATGGCCATATGGATATGGTCATAGAAACATACAGCAGAGTAGCAGGCCCTTCAGCTGGCCATGCACATGCCCATCATCTGCAAATCCCATTTTTTGGCTGGTCCATAGCCTTCCATGCATTGGTGATTCAAATGCTCATCCTGCTACTTCTTAAATGTTATGAGAGTACCTGCCTCCACTAGTCATGGAGACAGTGCATTCTTGATTCCAATTCTTCCTTTGTTCACCTCTAAGCCTGTTACCCCTTACCCTAAACCTGTGCCCTCTGATTTTCGACAACTTTGCTCTAGGGAAAAACCTCTACAATCTACCCTATCTATACCCCTCGTAATTTTGTATACCTCTGTGGTCTCCGAATTACTAATAAATAATATCACCCCTCTTCTGGAGTTCTGCTATGAAAGCAGTCCTATACTTATTTGCATCATGTATAGAGTCATAGAGTTACACAGCAAGGAAACAGAACCTTCAACCCAAATTGTCCATACTAACCAAGGTGCCTACCTATACTAGTCCCATTTGCCTGTGTTTGGTCCATGTGCCTCTAAACCTTTCCTATCCATCTACCGTTAAATGTATTACCTGCCTCTACCACTTCCTTTGGCAGCTCATTCTATATACCCTCCACACTCTGTGTGAAAAACTTACCACTCAGATTTCCTCTAAATCTTTCCCCTTTCACTTAAACCTTTGCCCTCTAGTTTTAGACTCCCCAACCGTGGGTAAAAAGTTGTGTCTATCTACCATCTCTCTACCTCTCATAATTTTATAAATCTTTATAAATTATCCCTCAGCCCCCTTCGCTCCAGGGAAAATAGCCCCAGCCTATGCACTCTCCTTATAACTGAGGCCCTCCAGTCCCAGCAACATCCTTGTGAATCTTTTCTGCACTCTCTCTAAGCTTAATCACATCCTTACTTAACTACACACAATAGTCCAAGTGCAATATCACCAATGTCTTGTACAGCTGTAATATGATGCCCACAACTCCAGTACTCAACTCCTCAACTGATGAAGGCAAGGATATGCCTTCTTCATTACCCAGTCTATCTGTGTCACCATTTACAGGGAACTATCTACCTGAACACCTAGGTCCCTCTGGTCTACAACACTGCCCAGGGCCTTGCCATTCACTGTGTTTGTCCTGTGAACCAGGTGGAGTCAGTAAACAAAATAGTTTGCTTTTGCCGTCTCTCATTAAAAAAATCGAGGCTGATTGTTATTTCCATAGATGAATCAACCAAGCATATAGGGATCATGGATTAAATCAGAGATTTTTCCAGCCTTGAGTACAGAATATGAGATATTGCATGCAGGATGCCTAATTTTACTTTTATTTTCATTTAATTATATATTCTTGACTACATTTGAATGAAAAGTGAATGTGTGAACAAGCTTTATGTTCTTGATTGACTATTAAATGAAATGTTATAATCACCTATTTGTTTATCATTTTATAAATCTTCCAACAGGATGTTCAAGTGTTGAGGCATTACAAAAGGAATTTATCCAAAGAGGTAGATTTTTGCTGAAGCCAGGACAAACATAATATTTGTAATAACATTTATACCACTAGGACAGAAACTCCCTGTCTAAACTGAAGTGCTTGGTCGAATTTTCATCTTTACCACTTTAAGAGAGTAGTCAATACCCCTAAAAGGGACCCAGACTACTCCATTTTCTATCTCATATGGCATATTATCACGAGGATCATACAGTCCGCCGTGGTAATAAATCCCATTCAGATTAGCTGCCTGACAATTATTATACCACCAACCTCCTCCATAGAACTGCGCACAGTTCTCCTCCCATTTATCATTATCTCTGTCAAAAGTACTGAATTTCATGTTTGCATGGGAAGTGTGTGCCCTATCCACTGATAACCCTGTTATTAGTGCATCCCCAGCATTCCCAGCATAACCGGTGATATTCAACATGTAGTTTTCTGATTCAGAGCCTATATTTACAATATACTCAGCATGTGTCTTATTCCCGGACCAGTCCTCCAGTTCTATCCGAAGGAATGTTTCCTTCTGTGTGAGTAAGTGAAGGATGTCATTTCCGAGCCAGATATTTCCTTGGCCTTGATCATCAAGGCTACCAAATCCCATTTTGTACTCATCCCAGGATCGGTTGAAATTTACTGATTCATCCATTCGCTGCTGAACCAATATCCAACCACCAACACCAGTGCTCTGATCACAGTAAACTGTCAGAACATCAAGACAGCCAGTGGGTTTTATCTTAAACAAACCATTTTCGCCACCCTTTGCATGTTTTTGCATGATATCGTCACAATCTGTAAGAAGTAACAAGAGATATGTTTTAAGTTAGCAAGGTTATATAGAAGTTGACAAACATCTTATTTTGGACATAAACAAAAATATGTGTATTACCTGAACTTCTCACCTAACACCTTCCCCAGATTATCTTTTGAGTATATCATCCATCCATAATGCACCTTGCACCTTCGTGGCATATGAAAAATATCTAGATTTATTTATATGACAAATTATTGGAAGGTATTCTGAGGGACAGGATACATATGTATTTGGACAGACAGGGCATGGTTAGGAATAGTTAACATGGCTTTGCATGGCAGGTCATGTCTAACCAATCTTATAGTTTTTTTCAAGGAGTTACCAGGAAGGTTGTTCAAGGGAAGATGGTGGACGTTGTCTACATGAACTTTAGGAAGGCCTTTGACAAAGTCCCGCATGGGAGGCTGCTCCAGAAGGTTAAGTCACTTGGCATTCAGGATGAAGTAGTCAATTGGACTCAACGTTGGCTTATCGGCAGAAGCCAGAGAGTAGTAGTAGATGGCTATGCCAGTACATAGACCTAATCCTAGGAAATGGAGCCTGGCAATTAGCGAAGTTCCAGTGGATGAGCGCTTTGGGGAGAGCGACCATAACTCAGTAAGTTTCAAAGTAGTTATGGAAAGAAATAAGGACAGTCCAGAAATTAACTGTGTGACTTGGGGGAAGATCAATTTCAATATCATTAGACAGGACCTGGAAAATGTAGATTTAAGTCATAGAGTCAATAGAGTCATAGAACAATAGAGCATGAATACAGGCCCTTCAGCCCAACCAGTCCATCCTGACCATAGTGTCCACCCAGCTAGGCCCAATCTTCCGTGTTTTGCCCATATTCCTCAAAGCCCTACCTCTCCATGTACCTACTTACAGGTAAATCTTCATTCAAGAAGTGAGAGTCATTCAAAAGTGAAATAGTGAAAGTTGAGGGTCAATGTGTTCCTATAAGGCTGAAGGATAAGGACAGGATGTGTGGGAAACCATAGATGTCAAGGAGTATCAAGGGTTTGATATAGAATGAAAGGATGCACGCAGTACTGAAAACAGAGGAGGTCCTTCAGACAGAGAGAGTGTAGAGGAGTGCTTAAGAAAAGGATTATGGGGTTAGAGGTTCCATGAAATATCACTGGTAGGAATTATTAAGGAAAATCCCAAGGCATTTTATATTAAGAGCAAGAGGGTAACCAGGGAAAGAATGAGGCCCATTAGAGACCTAAGGAATAATTTGTACATGGTGTTAGGGAACGTAGGCATGATCTTAAATTTTTCAAGATCTTAAAGTTTTCATCCATATTCACAAAGGAGAAAGGCATTGTTGTTGGAAATTTCACTTGGGACGGTAACATTTTAAGATTATAAGAAATTTTAGATCTTTTGGCTGACGTAAGTGTGGATTGGACTGATAAAGCCTGATTGGATATATCTCAGGCTGTTATGGGAGGCAAAGGAGGAGAATGCTGGGACTCTGAAGAATATATTTACATCTTTATTGGTCACAACTGAGGTGCCAGATGACTGGAAAACAACAAATGTGATACCTGTATTCAAAATAAGCAGCAAGGGGAATCCAGCTGTTTATAGGACAGTTAGTCTAAAAACAGTGGTCAAGAAATTATTGGAAAATATTCTGGGGGACAGGATAAATCCACACTTGGGAAGGCAGAGATAGATCAAGGATAGTCACCAATAGCCTGTCCTGGTCCAACTACGTCGATGCCACGGCCAAGAAACCTCACCAGCACCTCTACTTCCTCAGGGTGCTACAGAAATTTGGCATGTCCCCTTTGACCCTCACCAATTTTTTCAATGCACCATAGAAAGCATCCTATCTGGATGAATCATGGCTTGGTATGGTAACTGCTCTGCCCAGAACCGTAAGAAACTACAGAGAGTTATGGACACAGCTCAGCACATCACGGAAACCAGCCTCCCCTCCATCAACTCTGTCTATATTTCTCACTGCCTCAGTAGAGCAGCCAGCATAATCAAAGATCCCACCCATCCTGGACATTCTCTCTTTTCCCCTGCCCCATCTGGCAGAAGATACAAAAGCCTGAAAGTACTTGCCAAGGACAACTTCTATCTTGCTGTTATAAGACTACTGAATGGTTCCCTAGTACAATTAGATGGACTCTTGACCTCATAATCTACCTCATTATGAGCTTGCAATTTATTGTCTACCTGCACTCCTCTGTAACTGTTACACTTTATTCTGCATTCTGTTTTGTTTTACCTTGTACTACCTCAATGCACTGTGTAATGGATTGATCTGTATGAATGGTATGCAAGATAAGTTTTTCACTGTACCTCGGTACATGTGACAATAATAAGACAATTTACCAATTTTACCAACATGGGCTTATTTGTGTGAGATTCTGTATGACTAGTTTAATTGATATTTTTGACGAGGTAACTAAATTATTGATGAGAACTATACAATTGATGTGGTTTCAATGGGTTCCAGAAAGGCCTTTTACAAGATCCCATGTGGAAGGCTGGTCCAAAAAATTAGAGCCCATTGGATCCAAGGAAAGATGGCAAATTGGATCCAAAACTGGTTTGGTGACAGGAGACAGAGGGGGATGGTGGACGGTTAATTTGTGCTTGGAAGTATGTGACCAGTGCTGGGAACCTTGCTGTTTGTCATATATGTATATGGTCTTAGGCTAGGGAATGATACTGATCAGATGATAAACTGGACAGGGCAATGGCAGGTGGAACTTAAGATAAAATTTCTTTATTAGTCACATGTACATCGAAATACACAGTGAAATGCATCTTTTGTGTAGTGTTCTGGGGTGCAGCCTGCAAGTGTCGCCATGCTTCCAGCGCCAACTTCCTAACCCATGCGTCTTTGGGATGTGGGAGGAAACCGGAGCACCCGGTGGAAACCCAATCAGACACACAAGGAGAACACACAAACTCCTTACAGACAGCTGCCGGAACTGAACCCAGGTCGCTGGTGCTATAATAGCATTGCGCTAACCGCTACACTACCGTGCCTGCGAACTTAATCCTGATAAGTGTAAGATGATGCATTTTAGGGAGATCTAATCAGGGGAGGACACAGATCATGAATGGTAGGGCCCTTGAGAGTATTGAGGAACAAAGGGATCTCAGTGTACAAGTCCATATCTCCCTGAAGGTGGCAGCAAGATAGATAGGGTGGTGAAGATGGTGATGTTAGCCTTCATTAGCAGGAACTTAGAGTATAGGAACAGGGAGTTCTTACAACTTTATAAAATACTGAGTGGAATACGTGTGTAGTTCTGGTCACCCCACAATAAGAAGGGCATGATTGCATGGGAAAGGGTGCAGAGAAGATTCACCAGGATGTTGCCTGGGATGGAATGTTTGAGTTAAAAGGAGAGACTAGATAGCTGAGTTCATTTTCCTGGGACGAGAGGAAGCTAAGGGGGCATCTTGATAAAGGTGTACAAAATTATGATAGGGTAGATAATAAGAAACTTGTCCCCATGGCAGAGCAGCTAAGACCAGAGGGCTTAGGTTTAGAGGGGATCTGAGAAAGAATTTTTTCACTTCAGAATGGAACACATTGCCTGAGAACATGGTGGAGAGTGGTTCTCTCACAACATTTATGAAGCATTTGGACAAGCACTTGAATTGCCAAGGCATGCTAGGCTATGGACCATTACCAAGTGCTGGTAAAAGGGATTAGTGTAGATCATTAGTATGGACATAGCAGGTGGAAGACACTGTTTCTGCGCTGTATACCTCCATGACTCTTTGTTGCTTCATTGAGAATTATATGCTCTAGTTTAATTTGCCTTGTTTAGAATTATGCCCTCTAGTCTGTATTTCCTCTTCTTATTTCTCCTACCAAAATGTATAAACAATTTGGATCAGAATGTGTAAGGCACGATTAGTAAATTTGCAGATGACACTAAAATAGGTGGCATCATATACAATGAAGATTATTAAAAATTACAGGGGGATCTTGATCAGCTAGGTAAATGGGTTGAGGAATGGCAAATGGTATTCTAATTCAGATGATGTGAGATGTTACATTTTGAGAAGTCAAACCAGGGTAGGACCTTCACAATGAACAGTAGGAGCCTGGAGAGTGTTGTAGAAATTAGGGACCTGGGAGGACAAGTCCATAGTTCCCTGAAAGTGGCATCACAGGTAGACAGAGTGGTGAAGAAGATTTTTGGCACTCTGGCCTTCATCAGTCAGGGCATTGAGTATAGGAATTGGGGCATTATGTTGCAGTTGTACCAGACATTGGTGAGGCCGCACCTGGAGTATTGTGTACAGTTTTGGTCACCCTGTTATCGGAAAGACATCATTAAGCTGGAAAGAGTGCAGAGATGATTTATAAGAATGTTGCCAGGACTCCAGAGCTTGAGTTACAGGGAGAGGTTTGGCAGGGTAGGACTTTATTCCTTGGAGTGTAGGAGACTGAGGGATGACCTTAAAGAGGTGTAAAAAATCATGAAGGGTATAGATAGGGTGAATGCACACAGTCTTTTTCCCAGGGAAAGGGAATCAAAAACTAGAGAGTATAGGTTTAAGGGGCAACTTTTTCACACAGAGGGTGGTGCACATATGGAACGAGCTGCCAGGAAGTGGTTAAGGCAGATACAATAACAACACTTAAAAGACATTTGAATGGGTAGATGGATGGAGTCATGGAGTCATAAAGTAATACAGCACAGATACAGGCCCTTCGGCCCAATGAGTCCATGCCGACCACGGTGCCCACTCAGCTTGTCCCAATTGCCCGCATTTGGCACATATCCCTCTAAGCCCCGCCTCTCCATGTACCTGTCCAAGTGCTTCTTAAATGATACTATTGTACCTGCCTCAACAGCTTCCTCTGGCAACTCGTTCCATCTACTCACCACCCTCTAAGTGAAAAAGTTGCCCCTCAGGTCCCTTTTAAATCTTTCACCCTCAATCTATGCCTGCTAGTTTTGGACTCCCCTACCCTGGGGAAAAGACTGTTACTATGAATTTTAAACATTTCTTTAAGGTCGCCCCTCATTCTCCTACGTTCCAAGGAGTAAAGACCCAGCCTGGCCAATCTCTCCCTACAACTCAGCCCCTCTAGTCCTGGCAACATTCTTGTAAATCTTTTCTGCACTCTTTCCAGTTTAACCACGTCTTTCCTATTACAAGATGACCAAAACTGTACATAGCACTCCAAGTGCTGCCTCCAATGACTTATAATGTCCCAGCTCCTATACTCAGTGCTCTGACTGATGAAGACCAGCATGCTAAATGCCTTTTTCACCACCCTGTCTCCCTGATGCTGCTTTCAATGAACAATGCACTTCTACTCCAAGGCCCTTCTGTTCGATTACACTTCCTAGTCCCCTACCATTCATAGTATAAGTCCTACTCTGATTTGACTTTCCAAAATGCATCACCTCACACCTACCTGTAGGAAAGGTTTAGAGGGATATGAGCCAAACGTGGACAAATGGAACTAGCTTGGAGGGGCATCTTGGTTGGCAAGGTTGAGTTAGGCCAAAGGGCCTGATTCCGTGCTGTACTACTCTCCGACTCTGTGAGTCTATAACACTCATATTTCTCAGCATTTCTGTTTTTGCCATAACATGGTAATCCCACTTGATGAATTGTGCATGTACCTTGTTCTTGTTTTTATATACATGCACTGTATATCTACTTCTGTACTTTTTCATAGTCTGGTCTTGTCTGAAAACATCCCACTTCTTGTTCTACTTCTATTTAACTCTTCTGGTTCTTTTTTTCAGCATTACTTTCCTCCTAAATTCTTCAGGGTTCTGTTTCATACATTTCTTTACTAACAAGGGCCTTAGCGTCATTGAGAGATACAGCATAGAAACAGGCCCTTCGGACCACTGAGTCCATGCCAACCATCAACCACCCTTTGACACTAATGTTACATTAAACCCACATTCTCATCAACTTCCCCCAGATTTTACCATACACCTGCACAGTGGCCAATTAACCTACCAACCTGCACATATTTGGAATGTGGGAAGAAAATGGAGTACCCGGAAGAAACCCACATGATCACATACTCCACACAGACAGCACCCAAGATCAGGATTGAGTCAAGGTCTCTGGCACTTGTGAGTGCCACTGTGCTGCCCTGCACTGTTTCCTGCTCTCCTTTTACTCATGAGGTTTGTTTTCTGCAATCCTTATACTCATGGGGTTTGCTTCCATGCTCCTTTTACTCACTCTATCCAGTGGATGTTGATCTTCTAAAGCTACTGAGTAAAACATACATACTTCGAGAATAATGTTTAACCAGAACATCTGCACACTTATCTAGAAGAAAGATTATTTTTGACTTAAATGAGGCCTACCTTTTCCAATGTAGTTCTTAATCTTATGCATCGTTTCCATGTTAAGATTGTGAATTTGTTCACCAGGAACATACTCTGTGATTTCATCATCAGAGAATATGCTAAGGTTGACGGAAGGATGCATGGTATTAGGATCCTCCAGGTAAGTGGACTGGTAGTCACTGTTACGGGTTTCTTTGTAGGATGTGTTGTCTTTGAATTCTGTCACCACTTTGGTTGAGAAGATGGCATGTTCACTGGAGTCAATTACTTTAGAGCTGTCAACATCCTCCAAGTTTGCATAATCGGTAAAATCACCAGTCTTTGTGTAAGTTGAATTACCAGGAGAACCCTTACTTGCTAGTGGCAATGTTATTTCCTTAGGGTCTATTTGTTCTAAATTGAGGAACGATGGATCAGAAAAATTATCAACTGTCTCTGAGCCAGTGATTTTGCTAAAATTCTGTTTCATAACAGATTGAGAACCAATTATGGAGTGGAATACTTTTGTGTAATTGGAACTGTCTGACAAAGTTCCTTTGACAGAGTTTTTCGTCAAATATAGTTCCTCAGTGCTGGTTTCTGCATTAACGTGAGTTAAGGATGCATCAGAATTTCTTGTACTGTTTATCGGATGGTTTAATGGTGTATCTTCCCTTCTTGTGCTGTTGATTCCACCAAGAATGCGCGATATATCACCATTTGCTATGCGACCTGTGCGAACATCCAAACCTTTCCTTGTAGATCCAGTAATTGTAGCCAAAGAGGTAGAAGAACTTTCATGTGGTTTATCATTATCTAAACCAAATAACCCCATATGCATTTCTTCCCAGAATTTAGGATATTTAAGATTGATGTCAGATTTGAAGCCAGTTATTGCATTAAATATCTTCACCAAACTCAGCTTATGTATTGGCTTATTATATACAATTCTATTCAGCCTCATGCCAGTCATTGAGTTGAGAGATTTCTCCATTTGGACATTATGTTCATTGTTGATATTGTAAACAACTGATTGAGTGCAAGATCCTTTGCAAGACTGTATCTTGATATCAATGTCAACCTAACAGGAAGAAATAACATTGTGATCATAAATGCTAACCATAATTGGGAATTTAAATGTTGATGATTTTCCACTTGAATACACCAACCCAATCCCTTTTTATAAATAAAAGCAAAACTCTAACATCCTCCAATATTCGCACAAAGGAGGTTATTACATTGACAATAAAAACTAACTTTGATAACCCTTGGGGTGAAGATATCTTCAAGAATTTATATTTTCCAAAAATAAATGTACTTATTTATATAAATTATAATGTTTTGCACATTTATAAATATCTTCAAGGAAAAAGATTCTCAAGAACACTGTGAATCATGTGTTCATAGAGTCATAGAGTCATAGAATAGTACAGCACAATACAGGTCCTTCGGCCCACAATATTGTTCCAACCTTCAAACCACGCCTAAGACTATCAGATCCCTTCCTCCCACATATCCCTCTATTTTAATTTCCTCCATATGCTTATCTAGCAATCACTTGAATTTGACCACTGTACCTGCCTCCACCACCACCCCAGGCAGTGCATTCCATGCCCCAACCACTCTCTGGGTAAAAAACCTTACTCTGATATCTCCCTTGAACTTCCCACCCATTACTTTAAAGCCATGCCCTTTTGTATTGAGCATTGGTGCCCTGGGAAAGAGGCGCTGGCTGTCTACTCTATCTATTCCTCTTAATATTTTGTACACCTCTATCATGTCTCCTCTCATCCTCCTTCCCTCCAAAGAGTAAAGCCCTAGCTCCTTTAGTCTCTCCTCATAATCCATACTCTTTAAACCAGGCAGCATCCTGGTAAATCTCCTCTGCACCCTTTCCAACGCTTCCACATCCTTCCTATAATGAGGCAGCCAGAACTGGACACATACTCTAAGTGTGGCCTAACCAGAGTTTTGTAGAGCTGCATCATTACCTCGCAGGTCTTAAACTCGATCCCACAACTTATGAAAGCTAACATCCCATTAGCTTTCTTAACTACCCTATCCACCTGTCAGGCAACTTTCAGGGATCTGTGGATATGAACCCCCAGATCCCTCTGCTCCTCCACACTCCCCAGAAACCTGCCATTAACTTTGTACTCTGCCTTGGAGTTTGTCCTTCCAAAGTGTACCACCTCACACTTCTCTAGATTGAACTCCATCTCCCACTTCTCAGCCCAGCTCTGCATCATATCTCAATATCCCTCTGAAATCTTTGATAATCCCCCACACTATCTACAACATCACCAACCTTTGTGTCATCTGCAAACTTGCTAACCCACCCTTCTACCCCCTCATCCAAGTCATTAATAAAAATCACGAAAAGCCGAGGTCCCAGAATCGATCCTTGTGGGACTCCACTAGTCATAGCCCTCCAATCTCAATGCACTCCCTCCACCACAACCCTCTGCTTTCTACAGGCAAGCCAATTCTGAATCCACACAGCCAAGCTTCCTTGGATCCCATGCCCTCTGACCTTCTGAAGAAGCCTACCATGTGGAACCTTGTCAAATGCCTTACTAAGATCCATGTAGACCACATCTACTGCACTACCCTCATCAATCTGCCTGCTCACCTCCTCAAAGAACCCTATCAGGCTTGTGAGACATGATCTACCCTTCACAAAGCCATGATCAGACCAGGATTCTCTAAGTGCTCATAGAATCCTTTCCAACAGCTTGCCCACCACAGACGTAAGGCTCACTGGTTTATAATTCCCTGGACTATCCTTACTTACTTTTATGAATAAGGGGACAACATTTGCCACTCTCCAATCCTCTGGTACCATTCCCGTGGACAACGAGGACTCAAATATCCTAGCCAATGTTTCAGCAATCTCCTCCCCCGCCTTGTGGAGCAGCCTGGGGGATATTCTGTCAGGCCCCGGGGACTTACCTGTCCTAATATTTTCAACTGAGCTAAAATCTTGCGATGTTAGTTCCCCTGAAATGATATCATTTAAAAGCTTGTAAGGATGAAGTGCTCAGAACCATTTGTAGGGTGGACGGAAAAGGTCAGAACTCACAAATGGGTGCTCAGAGATGACATTGAATTTCCAAGGGAAAATTAACCCAGAGAAACTGTGGCCACAATTTTTGTTTTTCAGGAGGAAGAGGGAAGGAAGTGAGATCAACCAAAATTGCAGAGTTACCTTTCCATTCATTGTAGTTTCAGTGCTGGTGAGAGGCAGTGTCCTTATTATATCATGTAAATTGGGCTCTGGTGAAACAGTTGGAACCCCAGTGCCATTTGAATGAAGCACAACACAAAGCTAGTAACCACTGCTAGCAACAAAACACAATGAGAAATGACCCAGACCAGCATAGATCTGGCAGGAAGAAAGTGCCTTGTAAAATGCATTTTATTCAACACTTTCTGGTCCTCTGGGTTAGTATAACTGCAATTCCTGCTTCAGGTTCATTGTCATTTGCCTCTTTCTTTTTGATATCTGTGCTGTTCTGCGAATTGGCAGGCTGGTGCTCTGTGACTTAACAGCTAGAATTTCTGCTCCAATAGAGGCTGATTCAATATAAATGTAGCACAGCCATAACACATAAAATTAAGCTAATTTCCTATCTTAGCATGTCATGAGGAAACACTTGACTTTTGGGAGAAACTTTTAAAAGTGACTGCAAATCTGCTAAAGGAGTTGCTCAAACAGAGATAGAAACACAACTAGCCCAAAGACACAATTTATTTAGACCATAAGACATAAAAGCAGAATTGGGCCATTTGGCCTATCGAATCTGCTCCACCATTCGATCATGGCTGATTTATTTTTCCCTCTCAACACCATTCTCTTGCCTTCTCCCCTAACCTTTGACGCCCTTACTAATGAAGAACCTATCAACCTCTGTTTAAAATACCCAATGATTTGGCCTCCACAGCTGTCTGTGGCAATGAATTCCACAGATTCACCACCCTCTGGCTAAATAAATTCCTCCTCATCTCTGTTCTAAAGGGATATCCTTTTATTCTGAGGCTGTGCCCTCCGGCCTTAGACTCTCCCACTACTAGAAGCATCCTCTCCACGTCTACTCTCTCCAGGCCTTTCAATATTCAGTAGGTTTCAATGAGATCCCCCCTCATCCATCTAAACTCCAGCGAGTACAAGCCCAGAGCTAAGAAATGCTCCTCATATGTTAACCCTTTCATTCCCAAGATCATCCTTGCGAACTGTCTCTGGACCCTCTCCAATGCCAACACATCCTTCCTTAGATATGGGGCCCAAAACTGCTCACAATACTCCAAATGTGGTCTGACCAACTCCTTATAAAGCCTCAGCACGACCTCTTTGCTCTTATACCCTGTCCTCTCAAAATGAATGCTAACATTGCATTTGCTTTCCTTACTATCAACTCAACCTTCAAGTTAACCTTTAGGGAATCCTGCACTAGGACTCCCAAGTCCCTTTGCACCTCTGATTTCTGAATTTGCTCCCTGTTTAGAAAATAGTCAACGCCTTTATTCCTTCTATCAAAGTTCATGACTGTACACTGCCCTACGCTGTATTCCATCTGCTATTTATTTGCACATTCTCCCAACCTGTCCAAGTCCTTCTGTAGACTCCCTGCTTCCTCAACACTTCCTGTCCCTCTACTTATCTTTGTATCATCCACAAACTTGGCCACAAAGCCATCAATTCAGATCATTAACATATAACGTGAAAAGTAGGGGACCCAACACCGACCCCTGTGGAACACCACTAGTCACCGGCAGCCATCTAGAAAAGGCCCCTTTTATTCTCGCTCTTTTCCTTCTGCCAGTCAGTCAATCTTTGATCTGTGCTAGTACCTTTCCTGTAATACCATGGGCTCCTATTTTGTTTAGCAGCCTCATGTGCAGCTCCTTGTCAAAGGCCTTCTGAAAATTCAAGTAAACAACATCCAAAGAATTCCAACAGATTTGTCAAGTAAGATCTCCCCTTAAGGAAACCATGCTGACTTTGGCCTATTTTATCATGTACTTCCAAGTATCCCGAAACCTCATCCTTAATAATGGACTCCAACATCTTGCCAATGACTGAAGTCAGGCTAACTGGCTTACAATTTCCCGTCTTTTGCCTCCCTCCCTTCTTAAAGAGTGGAGTGACACTTGCGATTTTCCAGTCCTCCGGAACCATTCCTGAATCTAGTGATTCTTGTAAGATCACTACTAATGCCTCCACAATCTCTTCAGCTACCTCTTTCAGACCCTGGGGTATAGTCCATCCGGTCCAGGTGACTTATCTACCTTCAGTCCTTTCAGTTTCCCAAGCACCTTCTCCTTAGTAATAGTGACTACACTCACTTCTGCCCCTGACTCTCTCGAACTTCTGTCATGTTGCTGGTGTCTTTCACAGTGAAGACAGATGCAAAATACTGATTTAATTTGTCCACCATTTCTTTGTTCCCCATTACTACCTTTCCAGTGTCTTTTTCCAGTGGTCCGATTTCCAGTCTTGCCTCTCTTTTACTCTTTATATATATCTGAATAAAATTTTGATATACTCTTTTATATTATTGGCTAGCTTACCTTCATATTTCATCTTTTCTCCCCTTATTGCTTTTTTAGTTGCCTTCTGTTGCTTGTTAAAGGCTTCCCAATCCTCTAGTTTCTCACTAATTTTTACAATATTGTATGCCTTCTCTTTTGCTTTTATACTGACATTGAGTTCCCTCGTCAGCCACGGTTGCCTCATCCTCCCTTTAGAATGCTTCTTCTTCTTTGGGATGAACTGATCCTGCATCTTCCAAATTACTCCCAGAAACTCCTGCCATTGCTGCTCTACCGTCATCCCTGCTGGGGTCCCCTTCCAATCAACTTTGGCCAGCTCCTTTCTCATGCCTCTATGGTTACCTTTACTCAACTGTAATACCGATACATTTGATTTTAGCTTCTCCCTCTCAAACTGCAGGGTGAATTCTATCACAGTATGATAACTGCCTCCTAAAAGTTCCTTTACTTTAAGCTCCCTAGTCAAATCTGGTCCATTACATAACACCAAATCCAGAATTGCCTTGTCCTTAGTGGGCTCAACCACAAGCTGCTCAAAAAGCCACCTCGTAGGCATTCTACAAATTCTTTCTCTTGGGATCCAGTACCAACCTGATTTTTCCAGTCCACCTGCATACTGAAGTCCCCCATGACCACCATAACATTGCCTTTTAACATGCCTGTTGTAATTTGCACCCCACATCCTGGCTACTATGCGGAGGCTTGTATATAACTCCCATCAGGGTCTTTTTACCCTTGCAGTTTCTTAACTCTACCCACAAGGATTCTACATCTTCTGATCTTATGTCATTTCTTGCTATTTACTTACCTGCATTATCCACAGAACTTTTGAGATATGACTGCCTACAGAATTTACAAGTCAACAGATAAACATTCACTAAAATAAAATCTTTTCAAAATACTGATAAGCTCAGATTTCTTTGACAAGGTCCCACATGGTAGGCTTATCTGGAAAGTTAGAACACATGGGGTCCAGGGCAAGCCAGTCAATTGGATGCAAAATTGGCTAGGTGGTAGGAATTAGGCCTGTGACCAGCAGTGCGTTAATGAGTCCTTTGTTGTTTGTCATATATAGTAATTATTTGGTTGAGAATGTAGGTGGCTTGATTAGTAAGTTTGCAGACAACACCAAAATTGATGGTATAGATGGTGCAGTGAAGAAGGTTGTCTAAGATTACAACAGGTTCTGGATCAGCTGAAAATGGCAAAGGAATGGCAGATGGAATTTAACTCTGACAAGTGTGAAGTGATGCAATTTGGGAAGTTAAACCAGGGCAGGACATACACAGTGAAGAAACAAGAGTCTGCAGATGCTGGAATCTGGAGCAACACGCAAAGCACTAGAGGAACTCAGTGGGTCAGGCAGCATCTATGGAGGGAAATGGACAGTCAACATTTTGGGTTGAGACCTTTCATCTGGACTGAAATAAGGAGGGGAGATAACCAGTATAAAAACGTGGGGAGAGGGGTTGGAGCAAGAGCTGGCAGGTGATAGCAGATCCAGGTGAGGGGGATGATAGGCAGATAAGGGAGGTGGGAGAGTAGGAATGATGTTAGGATATACACTGTGAAAGGTGGGACCATGGGGAAACCTAGGGGTACAAGTACATAGTTCCCTGAAAATGGCAACACAGGTAGGCAGGGTAGTGCAGAAGGTATATGGCACGCTTGCCTTCATGAGCTGTTGGGACATCAGCTAAGTTTTTTCTGTTTATCACTTTTATTAGGGTTGTAAGTGTAAGGGTTAGTTTTTATTAGGGTTTTAAGTGTAAGGGTTAGATTTTTATGGCTTGCTTTTGTAATTGTTTTAAAAGTTTTTTCTAACTAGTCAAGTGGGGGCTGGACTGCGCAGGCGCAACGCGGGCAGCTTAAAAAAGCAAACAGCCTATAGAGCTGGCAGCGTTGGAGCGGGCAGTGGAGTGAGAGGGAGCAGAGTGGTCGGGCTTTGGCTCAAGGGGCTTCAGCATGAAGGAGCAAGGAGGGTAGTAGCTGGTAAGTAGGTAAAGGTAAGGTTTAGCTGTTGTCTATTATAGATTTGTAGGTGGGATTAACTAGGGGGAAAAAGAAAGGTAGTCAGATGGAGGACATGGTCATATACTGCAGCTGTTTGATGTGGGAACTCGTGGACCTTGCTGCGGTCCAAGATGGCCACATCTGCAGTGAGTGCTTGAGGCTGGATGAACTTCATCTCAGAGTTGCTGAGCTGGAGTTGCAGCTACAAACACTGTGCAGCGTAAGGGAGGGAGAGAGTTATGTAGACACGGTCCATCAGGGGGCAGGTACATCTGAGGTTCAGGATGCAGATAGAATGGTGACTGTCAGGGGATGGAAGAGGAAGAAGAAGTCAGGCAGGCAGACACAGCAGGGAACCCCGGAGGCTGTTCTCCTCAGTAACAGGTTTTCCACTTTGGAGGCTGTTGAGGGGGATGACCTGCAGGGGCCTAGCTGCAGTAACCAGGTCTCTGGCACTGGGACTGGTACTGCTGCTCAGAAGGGAAGGGTGGGAAAGAGACATGTGGTAGTGGATCGGGGACTCGATAGTTAGGGGAACAGACAGGAGGTTCTGTGGCAGTGAGCATGAATCCCGGATGGTATGTTGCCTCCCAGGTGCCAGGGTCCGGGATGTCACTGATCGGGTCCACAGGATTCTTGAGCGGGAGGGAGAGCAGCCAGAAGTTGTGGTCCATGTTGGCACCAATGACATAGGTAGGAAGGGGGATGAGGTCCTGAAGAGCGAGTTCAGGGAGCTAGGCAGAAGGCTGAGGAACAGGACCTCAAGGGTAGCAATCTTGGGATTGCTGCCAGTGCCACGTGATAGTGAAGGCAGGAACAGGAGGAGGTGGCAGATAAATGCGTGGCTGAGAAGTTGGTGCAGGAGGGAGGGTTTTAGATTTCTGGATTGTTGGGATCTCTTCTTGGGAAGGTGGGACCTGTACAGAGAGGACGGGTTACACCCGAACCAGAAGGGGGCCAATATCCTTGCGGCGAGATTTGCTAGGGTGGTTCGCGAGGGTTTAAACTAGTTTGTGAGGGAGAAGGGAACTGGAGGAGTAGGTCAGTGTAAGAAGGGGATGGGGAAAAGTTAGATCAAACAGGTAGAGAGGCTTTGGGGAAGGAGAAGCAGAATACAGACTATAAAAGTAGTAAGGTAGATGGACTGAAGTGTGTTTACTTAAATGCAAGAAGCGTCAGGAATAAGGGAGATGAACTGAGGGCTTGGATAAGTATGGGGGACTATGATATTGTGGCTATTACTGAGACATGGCTGACATCAGGGCAGGAGTGGATATTGAATATTCCTGGTTTTTGGTGTTTTAAGAGGGATAGGGAAGGGGGGAGAAGAGGAGGAGGGGTGATGATACTGGTCGGGGACACTGTTACGGCTGCAGAAAGGATGGATGTTGTAGAAGGATCATCTCTAGAGTCCGTATGGGTGGAAGTAAGGAACAAGAAAGGAGCAGTTACTCTACTAGGAGTATTCTATAGGCCCCCCGGTAGCAGTAGAGATATAGAGGAGCAGATTGGCAGGCAGTGTTTGGAGAGAAGCAAAAATAACAGGGTTGTTATAATGGGAGACTTCAACTTCCCAAATATAGACTGGAACCTGCTTAGTGCCAAAGGTTTAGATAGGACAGAATTTGTTAAATGTGTCCAGGAGGGATTCCTGACGCAGTATGTCGACAGGCTGACTAGAGGGAATGCCATGCTAGATCTAGTTTTAGGAAATAAACCGGGACAGGTGAAGGATCTATTGGTGGGTGAGCATTTAGGGGACAGTGACCATTGCTCCATAACCTTTAAAATTGTCATGGACAGGGACAGGTGCAGAGAGGACAAGAAGATATTTAATTGGGGAAGGGCAAACTATGAGGCTATGAGGAGAGAACTTGGGAGTGTAAATTGGGATGTCCTTTTTGAAGGGAAATGTACCATGGAGATGTGGTCGATGTTCAGGGATCTTATGCAGGATGTTAGGGATAAATATGTCCCGGTGAGGCAGAGAAGGAATGGCAGGGTGAAGGAACCATGGGTGACGAGAGAGGTGGAACGACTAGTTAGGGAGAAGAAGGTAGCATACATAAGGTATAAGCAGCAAGGTTCAGACAGGGCCCGTGAGGAATATAGAGTAGCGAGGAAGGAACTTAAGGAAGGGCTGAGGAGAGCTAGAAGTGGACATGAAAAGGCGTTGGCTAGTAGGGTTAAGGAAAATCCCAAGGCCTTTTTCACGTACGTGAAGGGTAGGAGGATGGCTAGGGTAAAGGTAGGTCTGATTAAAGACAAACGTGGGAGAATGTGCCTGGAGGTGGCGGAAGTGGGAGAAGTTCTCAATGAATACTTCTCTTCGGTATTCACCAAGGAGAGGGGTCTTGATGACCCGGAAGGGAGTGCTGGTAAGGGTAATGTTCTCGAGGTTGTAGATATCAAGAGAGAGGATGTGTTGAAGTTGTTAAATAATACCAAGACAGATAAGTCTCCGGGGCCTGATGGGATTTTCCCCAGGCTGCTTCGAGAGGCCAGGGAGGAGATTGTTGAACCGCTGGTAAGGATCTTTGAGTCCTCGTTGTCCACGGGGATGGTGCCGGAGGATTGGAGGGTAGCGAATGTTGTCCCCTTGTTCAAAAAAGGTAGTAGGGATAGTCCAGGGAATTACAGACTGGTGAGTCTCGCGTCTGTGGTGGGTAAACTGTTAGAAAGGATTCTGAGGGATAGGATCTATGAACACCTGGAGAATCATGGACTGATTAGGGACAGCCAGCATGGCTTTGTGAAGGGAAGATCTTGCCTCACAAGCCTGATAGAGTTCTTTGAGGAGGTAACGAGGAAGATTGATGAGGGTAGTGGTCTATATGGATTTTAGTAAGGCGTTTGATAAGGTTCCTCATGGTAGGCTTCTTCAGAAAGTCAGAGGCCAAGGGATCCAGGGAACCTTGGCTGTGGGGATACAGAATTGGCTTGCCTGTAGAAAGCAGAGGGTTGTGGTGCAGGGAGTGCCCTCGGACTGGAGGGCAGTGACTAATGGTGTCCCGCAGGGATCGGTTCTGGGACCTCTACTTTTTGTGATATTTATAGATGACTTAGGGGGTGGAAGGCTGGGTTAGTAAGTTTGTGAACAGCACTAAGATCAACGATGTTGTGGATAGTGTGGAGGGCTGTCGGAGCTTACGGAGGGATATTGATAGGATGCAGAGCTGGGCTGACAAGTGGCAGATGGATTTCAATCCGGACAAGTGTGAGGTGGTACACTTTGGAAGGACAAACTCCAGAGCAGAGTACAGGGTAAATGGCAAGGTACTAGGCAGTGTAGAGGAACAAAGGGATCTGGGGGTTCATATTCACAGTTCACTGAAAGTTGCCTCACAGGTGGATAGAGCAGTTAAGAAGGCCTATGGGATGTTAGCTTTCATAAATCATGGGATTGAGTTTAAGAGCCGCGAAGTGATGATGCAGCTTTACAAAACTCTAGTTTGACCACACTTAGAGTACTGTGTTCAGTTCTGGTCGCCACATTATAGGAAGGATGTGGAGGCGTTGGAGAAGGTGCAGAGGAGATTTACCAGGATGCTACCTGGATTAGAGCGTATGGAATATGAGGAGAGGCTTAAGGTGCTAGGGCTTTATTCACTGGAAAGGAGGAGGATGAGAGGAGACATGATAGAGGTATATAAAATATTGAGAGGAATAGATAGACAGTCAGCGCCTCCTTCTCAGGGCACCTATGCTCAAGACGAGAGGGCATGGCTTTAAGGTTATGGGTGGGAGGTTCAGGGGAGATGTCAGGGGGAGGTTTTTCACCCAGAGAGTGGTTGGTGCATGGAATACACTGCCTGGGGTGGTGGTGGAGGCAGATACATTGGTCAGGTTCAAGAGTTTGTTGGATAGGCACATGGAGGAATGTGAGATAGAGGGATATGCGGGAGGAAAGGTTTAGATAGTGTGAGGGTGGTTTGATGGACGGCACAACATGGTGGGTGGAAGTGTTTTGCACTGTATGGTTCTATGGTTATATGGTTCTATGGTCATGTTACGATTGTGCAAAATGTTGGCTGGGCTGTATTTGGATTAATGAGTGACATTCTAGGGGTTACCTTAGGTTTATAAAATCATGAGGGGCACATATAGGTTTGACAGTCATAGTCTTTTTCCCTGGGTAGGGGAGCCTAAAACTAGAAGGGCCCTGAGGGGTAAGTTTTTCACACAGAGGTTAGTGGGTGTATGGGACGAGCTCCCAGAGGAAGTGCTAGAGGCAGGAACAATTACAATGTTTAAAAGATATTTGTACAGGTACATGGATAGGAAAGGTTTAGAGGGATATGGTCCAAATGCAGGCAAATGGGACTAGCTTAGAAAGGCATCTTAGTCTACATGGACGAGTTGGGCCGAAGGACCTGTTTCTGTGCTGCATAAATCTTTGACTCTTTGGAGACACAAGAGATTGCAAATGCTGCAATCTGGAGCAAAATACATATTGCTGGAGGAACTTACCGGGTCAGTCCTGATGCAGGTTCTTGACCTAAAACATTGATTATCCCTTTACTCTTACAGATGCTGCCTGACCGGCTGAGTTCTTCCAGCAATTAGTTTTTTGTTCTATGGCTCTCTATGACTCTTCCCCACCAAAACAATGCTATCTATGAACACTGATGACAAGAACTAATTCACTGACAGATGTGGGCCTATTGACATAGATGATACCATCATGAGGGAAGGGTTCACATGCATCCATTTTCATGGGTCTGATTTTTGTAAGCGTGACACTTGATGGATATTGTAGATTCAGTGAGCTGAAGGGCCTGTGTCTGTATGCTATGACTATGACTCTTAAGTTTTCTCTCTGGATGGAGCTCAAATGCTGACAGAATAATTCACAGAGACATGGACAAAGAGACAGAGGGGGATACAGCACAGAAACAGGCTCTTTAGCTCACCGAATCCATGCCAATCATCTAGCACCCATCTTTATTGTAATCTTACCCTGAACCACTTTATGAGAAAATGTCAGGATCAAACATACAATCAAATATTAAACATACAAACTCAACTGACAAATTTCTGTCAAATATATTCATCTCCAAACAATTGTTAATTAAAATATTAAAGAGGACAGGAAGATATTTAACTGGGGAAGGGCAAATTATGAGGCTATAAGGCTAGAACTTATGAGTGTAAATTGGGATTTTTGAAGGTAAATATACTATGGAGATGTGGTCATTGTTCAGGGATCTCTTGCAGGATGTTAGGGATAAATTTGTCCTGGTGAGGCAGAGAAAGAATGGCAGGGTGAAGGAACCATGGGTGACAAGAGAGGTGGAACATCTAGTTAAGAGGAAGAAGGCAGCATACATAAGGTGTAGGCAGCAAGGATCAGATAGGGCTTTTGAGGAATATGGGGCAGCAAGGAAGGAACTTAAGAAGGGGCTGAGGAGAGCAAGAAGGGGACATGAAAATGCTTTGGCGAGTAGGGTTAAGGAAAATTCCACTGCACTTTTCACATGTGAAGAGCAGAAGGATGACAAGAGGAGGACCGATTAGAGACAAAGGTGGGAAGATGTACCTGGAAGCTGTGGAAGTGGGTGAGGTTCTCAATAAATACTTCTCTTCAGTGTTCACTAAGGAGAGGGGTCTTGATGACGCTGAGGACAGTGTTGGTAAGGTTAATGTTCTGGAGCAGGTTGATATCAAGAGAGAAGATGTGTTGGAGCTGTTAGAAAATATTAGGACAGATAAGTCCCCGGAGCCTGATGGAATATTCCTCAGGCTGCTCCATGAGGTGAGGGAGGAGATTGCTGAACCGTTGGCTAGGATCTTTGAGTCCTCGTTGTCCACCAGAATGGTACCGGAGGATTGGAGGGTGGCAATTGTTGTCCCTTTATTCAAAAAAGGTCGTAGGGATTGTCCAGGGAATTATAGACCAGTGAGCCTTATGTCTGTGGCGGGCAAGTTGTTGGAAAGGATTCTTAGAGATAGGATCAATGGGCATTTAGAGAATCATGGTCTGATCAGGGACAGCCAGCATGGCTTTGTGAAGGGTAGATCATGTCTCACAAGCCTGATAGGGTTCTTTGAGGAGGTGACCAGGCAGATTGATGACGGTAGTCCAGTAGATGTGGTCTACATGGATTTTAATAAGGCATTTGACATGGTTCCACATGGTAGGCTTCTTCAGAAGGTCAGAGGGCATGGGATCCAGGGAAGCTTGGCCGTGTGGATTCAGAATTGGCTTGCCTGTAGAAAGCAGAGGGTTGTGGTGGAGGGAGTGCATTGAGACTGGAAGGCTGTGACTAGTGGTGTCCCACAAGGATTGGTTCTGGGACCTCTGCTTTTCGTGATTTTTATTAATGACTTGGATGAGGGGGTAGAAGGGTGGGTTGGCAAGTTTGCAGACAACACAAAGGATGGTGGTGTTGTGGATAGTGTAGAGGATTGTCGAAGATTGCAGAGGGACATTGATAGGATGCAGAGCTGGGCTGAGAAGTGGGAGATGGAGTTCAATCCAGAGAAGTGTGAGGTGGTACACTTTGGAAGGACAAACTCCAAGGCGAAGTACAAAGTTAATGGCAGGATTCTGGGTAGTGTGGAGGAGCAGAGGGATCTGGGGGTTCATATCCACAGACCCCTGAAAGTTGCCTCACAGGTGGATAGGGTAGTTAAGAAGGCTTATAGGATGTTAGCATTCTTAAATCGTGGGATTGAGCTTAAGAGCCGAGAGGTAATGATGCAGCTCTACAAAACTCTGGTTAGACCACACTTGGAGTATTGTGTGCAGTTCTGGTCACTTCAGTATAGGAAGGATGTGGAAGCATTGAAAAGGGTGCAGAGGAGTTTTACCAGGATGCTGCCTGGTTTAGAGAGTATGCATTACGAGGAGAGACTAAGGGAGCTAGGGCTTTACTCTTTGGAGAGAAGGAGGATGAGAGGAGACATGACAGAGGTGTACAAAATATTAAGAGGAATATATAGAGTAGACTGTCAGCGCCTCTTTCCCAGGGCACCAATGCTCAATACAAGAGGGCATGGCTTTAAGGTAATCTTTAAGGTAATGTTTAAGGTAAAGGTGGGAAGTTCAAGGGAGATATCAGAGCAAGGTTTTTTACACATAAAGTGGTTGGGGCATGGAATGCGCTGCATGGGGTGGTGGTGGAGGCAGGTACATTGGTCAAATTCAAGAGATTGTTAGATAAGCATATGGAGGGATATGTGGGAGGAAGGGGTTAGATAGTCTTAGGTGAGGTTTAAATGTTGGAACAACATTGTGGGCCAAAGGGCCTGTATTGTGCTGTACTGTTCAATGATTCTATGATTCCAAACATTCAGAATTATACTTTTTATAAAAATGAATAACTATATAAAATTATGGGAGGCATAGATAGGGTAGATAGAGTTTTATTCTCAGGATGTAACTGTCAAATACCAGAGGACCTAGGTTTAAGGTGAGAGGGGGAAATTTAAAGGAGATGTGCAAGGTAATTTTTTTTACACAGAAAGCGTTAGGTGCCTGGATTGCGCTGCCAGGTGGTAGAAGCAGATACAACAGCGACATTTAAGAGACATTTAGACAGGCACAAACTATGTGCAGGCAGAAGGGTTTAATGAAGTTGGCATCATGATGGGCTAAGGGCCAGTTCTTGTGCTGTATTCTTCTATTTTCTATGTTCTATGACATTGATGCCTCCAATGATCAGAATGAAAAAAATGCTTGCAGTTTCAAAATAATAGCTGTCTTTACCTCAAGTCTTGTGATACTTCTAAATTGTTCTAGTATCCTCTTCTGTAGGAGCCCTAATTTGAAATTTTGATCATTGATTTTGTTCTGCAAGTTAGTAATTCTGGAATTCACGTGCTCCACTAGCTGGTAGTAAGTGTCTCCAAACTCTAAAAAAAAGAATAAGAATCCTGGTAAAAACTGGAATAACTCCAACAGGTTTTAAATAAAATCCTATCCATATATTTTGTTTCTCAATCTTAAAAAAACTAAATCCAAATGAACGGAAGGCTTTGTACTGCACTTTTTGATGAATAGGTTATAAAATCATCAAAAATCAATATTTCAATATCTCCAGTGAGATAGTAACACAATGTTCAGATGAAAATCTGTACAGACAGAATTTATGTGAATAATGTTCTATGTTCTATAAAAGATGAGATTTTCTTGAATAATCATAAACACAGCAGTCACTCACCTCCCAGTCCATTCAGAGACTGTCTGATTCTATTGATAGCTTCAGTCACAGTAATCTGAGTATTCCTGAACATTTTGGAATAGTTTTCCAGCATCTGTTGTATCCCTTGTACCCGTTCATCATTTTGTTGATTCTTAACATGTATTAATCCTTGCATTCTGCACCCAGATGGACACTTAGAGCCCTATAGTAATAATGCATAATTATGTTATTTTACTTCTTTAAAATATAATAAATCTTCACCAAACAGGTCAATGACTGTACCACCTACCCAATCATTATCAGTGCAAATTAGCCACTTCTTCTCCGTACATGCAGATTGTGCTTCAGCCATCTCCACAGACTGTGGACCGCGAGGTGCAAGGCTGGCCTCTGACTGAATCTTCAGTTGTATGTTTGTTTGTAAGAAATCAAAGAAAGGAGCAATCATTTTACAAATGGAGTGTTGAATCACAAGCATTTCATCCAGCTGGATTCTACTGAACAAGCAAGGATTTTTGTGTGAGGTTAGGACACTCCTTCTTGAAAGAATGTCTTGATTCCATGGCCATTATTAAATACTTATTATCAATCTATTTATGCATTAATAAAAATATACAATATTCTTCACATTTTCACAGTTGTGATATAAAAACAAGCAAATTTTAGTAAAAGTTAATATTCCTCTGGTGCAAATCAAGTATGCTACTGTCAGCTTGAGAAGTAAATATTTTGAGATATTGACATGATGTCAATGGGGTAGACATTCACCTCAATTACCTACATAGTGATTTGATGGAGCAGATCTCTGCATATTATAGAACCACTGCTATCAACTATATAGAAAGAAATGAAATATTAATGAAATATTAGACTACCTCCTGAATTCAGATAATTAGAGAAGCAAATTGAAGGTCCCTAGTTGCCTGACAGCCTACCAATTATACCATGAGAAGTGAATAAGGAGCACTGATCAGCATTCAGTCTCCATGGTATCTGACTTGTAAGGCAGTGGTTAGGAAGTTATCCTATTGTTATTGCACTGGAAGAGCTTCAATCTGCAATTCTGGTTTCATACCAGGACACGGATGTACTATGCTTGGTCAGCAGCCAGACTGTTGAGAAACTAGTTCTGGATTTTGTATCCACCTAACATGAGAGCCATTTGGAACCTGATTTTCATGTTACTGTCAATTTCAGATGACAATTCATCCCAAAGTTTTCTGCATTTGCGTGGAAATTTCTGAAAACCTGACGAGACTAATTATTACTTTGTTTTCAGACTTACCTCACTACAGATTATAATTATATAATAGTTGTTGTTTTACATGGAGCTATTTGAAAATTAAAACTACAAGAATTATTTTTTCTTCAAAGATTCACTCAAAATGCTCCAAATACACATCATAATTTCCCAATCATAATGGACCACAAGGTCCAATCTGCAAAGTAATACAGGACAGCTCTTTAATAGAATGATTTACCTCATTCTTATCAGAATAATTGTTAACATGCTATAAAAGTAAGAATACATCTGAAGAAGGATGGGATTTGATTTATATTCTACAGTTGCCGCTGTTTGCCATACATTTGGAACTTTATTTCTCAGGAGATATGTCGGCCTACTATCAGGATATAAATCATAGCCCATGGGTCCTCTGTAATGTACCTCTATGTGTATGAGTTATTCAGAAGGAAAACTTACCCAGTCAATTAAAATGAAGCATACAAACAAACCAAAGGCCTGTGCAGCTCTCATCTTTCAGCAAAGGTTTTCTCTCTCTTTCATTTCAACCCTACAGAATCAGTTTCTGTCAGTGTTACTGGGAAGCCTGTTTACCCATACTTCAGAGACACTGTTGATCATTTGCCATCTAGGTCTTGCCGAGATTCTTGAAATTTTCTGATGCTTTGTTGAATTCCAAAGGTCAATAGTTTCCAAAGTCAATAAAACACTTTGAGCAAATAAAACATGGAATTTGGTTGGGCACTCAACTGGTATGTTTTTTTTGTTCAGATGTCCACCATAAAGCTGAGCAACTGATTGAAAATAGCCACATTAGTGATAATCTGACATTCCTGTTCATCAATAGTAGGACTGACATTTTTCAGAAACATAGTCATTTTGTTCGGTCCCTGCATCAGATATTTAGTATTTGCCTGCTTTCTTAGGTGGGTATTAACAAGAATAAGGCACTATTTGAAGAGGAGATGTCAAGCTGATATTTGTATTTCAGCTAATAAAACCATAACACATTACCCGATCATTACATCAGTTTTCTTTTATTTATTCATTTTTCAGGATCTACCTAATGTCTATCCTTCATTACTCTTGAGAACTTAATGATCTTCTTGAACCTCTGCAGTCCTTCTAGTGAAGTTACTCCCACAGCCTTGCCTTCCTTAGCAAGCAGTGCATTTGTTAGATGGTGCTCTCTGCAGCCACCGGGTGCCAGTGGTGGAGGCAATGAATATTCAGGGAACCAAATTGGATGCCAAGTAAATGGGCTTCTTTGTCCTGGATGCTGTCAAGCTTCTTGAGAGTTGTGGGAGTTGTATTCATCCAGAGAAGTGGAAGGTATTCTTTTACACTTCTGACATGTTCCTTGTAGATGGTGGAAAGAATTTGGGGTACAGGAGGGGAATTGCTCACTGCAGGATACCCATCGCCTGACCTGCTCTTTTGGCTGTATTTGTGTGCTGTTCCAATTAATCCCCAGGACGTTGATGACAGGGCATTTGCCAATGGTAATGCCATTGAATATCAAAGGAAGTGGTTAGACTCTCTCTTTTTGGAAATGGCCATTGCCTGGCAGTCTGGTGGCAAGAATATTACTTGCCACTTACCAGGTCTTGATGCATGCAGACATGGGCTTTTTCATTTGCTAAGGAGTTGCAAAATATATAGAACATTGTGCAATCATCAGCAAACAACCCTCTTTTGACTTTATGATAAAAGAAAGGTCATTGGTGAAATAACAAAAAGTAGTTGTGTTATTACCCTGCTGTAAGGAACTCTTCAAATTTGTCCTGGAACTGGGACGATTAATTTCCAATGACCACAACCACCTTCCTTTGTGTGAGGTCTGACCCCAACCATCTGAGTGTTTTCCTCTTAATGCTCTTTGACTAATGTTCCTTGATGCCACACTTGGTCAAATGCTGTCTTGATGTCAAGATCAGTCACTCTCACCTCAGCTCTGGAATTCAGCTCTGTGGTCCACGTGGTGAAACCCAAATTGATGGTTGTTCCCCTGCATTAAAACCACAGCATTGCTTAGGATATTAATTAGCTAGAAATTGCTTGAGGGATATTTTGAGATTGTAAAATCTACTATATTAAGGTAAATTCCTTCTTTCCAAACACTTTTGCTGCCAAATTTATCACAATGAATACTCAGTCTTTCCCAGATTCACCAAGGTTCAGTGTTCACTGTGACCAGTGAAAGAACAATGTGAACTACAATGTCATAAATGAGCTGTAGCTTCACAAGAGTTCAGGATTTAATGTGATATTAATAATTATATACAGTATGTTATAACCTCCACATGGATACTCAGGATTCCATGACTAGTGCTCTCGATTAATATTTGCCTGAGTGTACATTGTTATAAATAGAATTGTAATAAGGATATAATGATGACAAATTTCTAGTTTTCCCCTGAGCTGCTGGGGAATGTTGTGCATTGTGTTGTTGTATTTTGTGCTACTCCCTGATCTTTGGCAGACACCAATCTGGTCTTCTTTTGGAGTTATGGTCAGCAGACCTATGCTAGCTCTGCAGGCTTGCAAGCAACAAATAAAACAGCCAAAAGGATAAAATTCAGCCTCCTTTTGTTTACAACACACACAAAATGGTGGAGGAACTCAGCAGGTCAGGCAGCATCTATGGAAAGAAATAAACAGTCGACGTTAGGGGAGGGAGAGGAGCACAGGCTGGCAGGTGATAGGCGGGTCCAGGTGAGAGGGGGAAGGTAGGTGGGTGGGGGAGTGATGTAGGAAGCTGAGGTGATAGGTAGAAGAGGCAAAAGGTTGAAGAGGAAGGAATCCAGTTGAAGAGGAGAGTGGACCATGGAATAAAGGGAAGGAGGTGGAGAATAGATGGGCAGGTCATGAAAGCAGGGGGAGGGGAAAGAGAAGGGGTGAGGGGGATTCACAGGAATGAGGGAAAACAAAGAGAGGAGGGGGATAAAAGGGGCGGAGGAAAGGGGGGGGCATTTACCAAAAGTTAGAGAAATCTATGTTGAGGCCATCAGGTTGGAAACTTCTAAGGCGGAATGTGAGGTATTGTTCCTTCAACCTACGTCTGGCCTCAATGTAGAGGAGGCCGTGGATAGACATGTTGTTATGGGAGTAGGATGTGGAATTGAAGTGGTTGGCCACCTGGAGATCTTTGCTTTTGCGGTGGATGGAGCAAAGGTACTCGACAAAGCAGTCACCCAATCTGTGTCGGGTCTCACCGATTTAGAGGAGGTCGCACCGGGAGCACTGGACGCAATAAATGACACCCTCAGACTCACAGGTGAAGCGCTGCTTCACCTGGACTGTCTAGCATCCTGAATGGTGGTGAGGGAGGAGGTGCAGGGACAGGTGTAGCACTTGGTGTGGTTTCAGGGATAAGTGCTGGGAGAGTCATCAGTGGGAAGGGACAAGTGGACAAGGAAGTCACGGAGAGTGCGATCCCTGAGGAAAGTGGAGGGGGGTAGGGGAAGATGTGCCTGGTGGTGGGATCCCGTTGGAGGTGGAGGAAATTGCAGAGAATGATGTGTTGGATGCGGAGGCTTATGGGGTGGTAGGTGAGGACAAGGGGAACCCTGTCCCTGTTATGTCAGGGCGGAAGGATGGGGTGAAGGCAGACATGCAGGAAATGGAGGAGATGCGGCTAAGGGCAGTATTGATGGTGGTGGAAGGGAAACACCGTTTACTGAAGAAAAGAGGACATATCAATTGTCCTGCAGTGGAAAGCCTCATCATGGGAACAGATGTGGCAGAGGCAGAGGAACTGGGAGAAGGGGATGGCATCCTTGCAAGTGACAAGGTGGGAAGAGGTGTAGTCAAGGTAACTGTGGGAGTCAGTGGGTTTGTAAAAGATGTCTGTGGTTAATCTGTCTCTGGAGATGGAGATAGAGAGATCCAGAAAGGGGAGAAAGGTGTTGGAGATGGACCAAGTGAATTTGAGGGCAGGGTGGAAGTTGGATGCAAAGTTGATAAAATTGATGGGTGCAGGAAGCAGCCCCAATGCAGTCATCAGTGTAGCAGAGAAAGAGTTGGGGGCATTACCAGTGTAGGTTTGGAACATGGACTGTTCCGCCTAGCCGACGAAAAGGCCAGCATAGCTGGGGCCCATGCAAGTGCCCATGGCCACACCTTTGGTTTGGAGAAAGTGGGAGGAGCCGAAAGAGAAGTTGTTGAAGGTGAGTACCAGTTCTGCCAGACAGAGGAGGGTGGCGTGGAGGGGAACTGGTTGGGTCAAAAGTTGTTGAAGTGATGGAGAGCATGCGGTGTCATGGATATAGGTGGGATGGGACTGGACCAAGGGGGACAAAATGGAGTCGAGATATGAGGGCACGAGTTCAGTGCGGCAGGAGCAGGCAGAAACAATGGGCCCACTGGGGCGATAAGGTTTGTGGATCTTAGGTAGGAGGTAGAAGTGGGCAGTGCAGGGTAGGGGAAATATGAAGTGGGAGGCTGTGGAAGGGAGATCTCCAGAGGTGATGAATTTA
Source organism: Pristis pectinata (assembly GCF_009764475.1). Classification (NCBI taxonomy): domain Eukaryota; kingdom Metazoa; phylum Chordata; class Chondrichthyes; order Rhinopristiformes; family Pristidae; genus Pristis; species Pristis pectinata. Next base: position 97,200,876 of record NC_067406.1, read on the forward strand.
AATTTTTTTTAAATTTAAAATTTTTAAAAAAATTTTATTTACAGCATGGTAACGGGCCCTTCCGGCCCAACAAGTCCCTGTTGCCCATTTTATTTTAAACCCAAATTAACCTACCCATACGTCTTTAGAATGTGGGAGGAAACCGGAGCACCCAGAGGAAACCCACGCAGACACGGGAGAACGTACAGACAGCGACGAGAATCAAACCCCGATCACTGGCACTGTAATAGCGTCACGCTAACTGCTACGCTAGGTCAGTGATAGTGCAGAAGACAATGGCCTGATGCTCCTTGGTAGGGTCCTGGTTGAGGGATAAGTAAGAGGACGTGTCCGAGAGTTGACATCTGGCCTTGGCAAGGTAAAGGTTAAGTAGCCATGGGCACTTGCATGGACCCCAGCTATGTCTGCCTTTTCATCGGCTACGTGGAGCAGCCCATGTTTCAAGCGACACCGGTAACGATCCCCAACTCTTTTCCGCTACATTGATGACTGAATTGGGGCTGCTTCCTGCATCCATGCGGAGCTCGTCAATTTCATCAACGTTGCATCCAACTTCCACCCTGCCCTCAGATTCACTTGGTCCAACTCTGACACTTCTCTTCCCTTTCTGGTTCTCTCTGTTTCCATCTCCAGAGACAGATTAACCACAGACATCTTTTACAAACCCACTGATTCCCACAGTTACCTTGACTACACCTCTTCCCACCCAGTCACTTAGAAGTATGCCATCCCCTTCTCCCAGTTCCTCTGCCTCCGCCGCATCTGTTCCCATGATGAGGCTTTCCACTCCAGGACATCCGAGATGTCCTCTTTTTTCATTAACAGTGTTTCCCTTCCACCACCATCAATACTGCCCTCAGCCACATCTCCTCCATTTCCTGTATGTCTGCCCTCACCCTCTCCTTCCCCGACGTAAGAGGGGCAGGGTTTCCCTTGTCTTCACCTACCACCCAATGAGCCTCCACATCCAACACATCATTCTCCGCAACTTCTGCCACCTCCAATGGGATCCCACCACCAGGCACATCCTCCTCTTCCCTCCCCCCCTCCACTTTCTGCAGGGATCGGTCTCTCCGCGACTCCCTTGTTCACTTGTCCCTCCCCACTGATGACCCTCATGGCACTTATCCCTGAAACTACACCAAGTGCTACACCTGTCCCTGCACCTCCTCCCTCACCACCATTCAGGATGCTAGACAGTCCTTCCAGGTGATGCACCACTTCACCTGTGAGTCCGAGAGTGTCATTTATTGCGTCCAGTGCTCCTGCTGCTGCCTCCTCCATATTAGTGAGACCCGACACAGATTGGGTGACCACTTCATCCAGCACCTTCACTCCGTCCACTGCGAAAGCAAGGATCTCCCAGTGGCAGCCACTTCAATTCCACATCCCACTCCTCTACTGATATGTCTATCCACGGCCTCCTCTACTGCCATGTTGAGGCCAGACGTAGGTTGGAGGAAAAATACCTCATATTCTACCTTGATAGTCTCCAACCTGATGGTCTCAACATTGATTTCTCGAACTTCCCCCCTGTATTTTCCCTCATTCCTGTGATCCCCCCTCACCCCTTCTCTTTCCCCTCCCCCTCTCTCATGACCTGCCCATCTATCCCCTACCTCCTTACCTTTATTCCATGGTCCACTGCCCTCTTCTACTAGATTCCTTCTTCTTCAGCCCTTTGCCTCTTCTACTTGTCACCTCTCAGCTTCCTACATCACTCCCTTTCATCCCCCCTCCCTCCCCCCTCTCACCTGGACGCACTTATCACCTGCCAGCCTGTGCTCCTACCCCTCCCCTGACCTTCTTATTCTGGCTTCTTCCCTCTTCGTTTCCAGTCCTGATGAAAGGTTTCGACCCGAACCTTCGACTGTTTATTTCCCTCTATAGACACTGCCTGAGCTGCTGAGTTCTTCCAGCATTTTGTGTGCATTGCTCCAGATTCCAGCATCTGCAGAACCTCTTACTGTATATCTCCTTTTGTTAAGATTGGCGATGAGGAAATTGCTCCCAAACTGAGAGGAACATATGCATCAGGCAGGATGAAAGAGTGACTCTTCTTTGAAAAGTGGGAGCACTGGAAGAAAGCCTAATAACCGCATGCATAAGAAAGCAAAAAGTATAAGAAAAATTCCTGCAGCAAGAGATTTAATTGCAGTGTTTGATTCCCAAACCTAGACGTGGGAGGAATATTGCAAAATACTGCTAATTTCTTTGTTGCAAAACAACATTAACAATAAAAATAAACGGTGTTGTGGGAGCTTTTATGTTTAGTGGGAATCCAGCTGATCCCCGAGAAACCCAGTGATAAATCATTTCAGGAATTGGTGGATTTGTTGCAGAATCATTTTAAGCTAAAGCCAAGCAAGAACATACAAATGTTTGAGTTTGATTTATGGTTAAGAAAACCTAAAAGAAAAATGGCAGAATATGAGCCAAGTTGAGGAATTCATTGCAAGACTATCATTATGGGAAAATACTCTCACAGATGCACACAAACAGAAACGTGGAGTATTTCTTAATTTGAGAGAGATTGGGTAGTGTTGATGTTCAAAGGGACCTTGTACACAAATCGCTGAAGACCAACATGCAGCTGCAGTGAGTGATTAAGAAGGCAACTAGTAAGTTAATCCTCATTACTAAGGATTTAAAAACAGTAATAGGAAAGTTTTATTACAATTATGTAGGGCCTTGATGAGACTGCACCTGGAGTATTTTGTACTGTTTTGGGGTCTTTACCTAAGAATGGATGGACTTGTCGAAGAGGAACTGCAGTGCAGACTGGTTCCAGGAGTAGCGGGACTGAGGACTGAATAGACTGGGATAGGAGTATCGAAGAATGAGACAGATTCTCATTGAATCATACAAAAATCTTAAAGGTCTTGACAATCCAGATGCAGGGAGGATGTTTCCCCTGGCTGAAGAATCGGGGGCAAAGTTTAAGACTGTATTTACAATTCTTTACAATGTTCAATGTAAAGGGGCCTATTTAACAAAGGTTGAACCACTGATTATTATCAGGAAGATGAATGACAGAGATGTGACATCGAAGCTTGATACTGGGTGGAGCATAACACTGATGAATCAGGCTGAATGTGAAGCTGGGGAGCCAGAAAACACTGCACCTGAAATGAAAAAGGTTCAGCTGAATCTGGATACCTTTACAGATGAAAGCATTATAGTAGTTAAGGTGGAGGCACATTCATCATGATAAGATGTTAAGACTTGTGACACTGGAACATTACAGGAGGTGCTAGGTTTTTAAAGTTGAACTGGTTATATTAAAGGGCACCTAAGCCAAATTTAATGTTGAATATGACACTCCACCATGATTCTTCAAGCCAAAGTTAGCACTTCATACAATGGAAGCAAGATTGGATAGAATTTGGTAGGTTTCTCTGAAAATAACAGCATGTAAAAAGTACTCTGAATGAATTATTTGCAGTTTTGTCTGGAGGATGGCCAGTCATTAGGTTGGACATGAGTGTTAGAGAGCAGTCACAGAAGTTTTTGAATGTCAATGCAAAAAAGAGTTAGTTCACATATATTCAAGTACCTTTCAGAGTTTTGATTCCACCTGATATCTTCCAGGGAAACATGGTGCAGAGTATTGCTGCAGAGTACACTGAGTGTTGCTATGTAATTGGGATGATATCATGGTTATGGGTACCTCAAGAGACAAACAGCTAGAAGAAGCATTGAGCAGATTGGAAAAGGTAGGCCTACATGCAAAGAGAATTAAGTGTACTTTCTTGCCAAATGAGTTACTTTAATTGCGACACTGCATGGACACCTGAAGACTGCAATCTATCCAAAGATGACAGCTATTACCAGTGCTCCTGCCCCAACTAATATAACTAAGCTGAAGGCATATCTGGTTTTGTTGAATTGTTATAATAAATTCCTGCCAAATCTAGCAAAGCTCTTAGTTCCATTGCACCAATTGCTGTGGAAGGATGTGAAATAGAGATGTACTCAAGTCTAAGAAAGGTCTTTTGTTCATTCCAAAGAATTGTTGCAGTCTGTTGATGTGTTAATCCCCACAGAAAGCAGAGAGGGGTGAGGAGGAGATATAGCTGGTGACAGCAGCAGAGAGCATCTGCTTTGTTTCATATCCAGGATCCTTAATCAGAATTAAGAAAGAGAAAATGAATTAGTTTTTAGTAGCAGAGATAGTGGGTGAGAGATGAGTAGAAGAAAATAAATAATTAAATATTACAGTGGAAGTGACTGTAGCAATTAGGATCAGATTATGATTCTCAAATTTTACAGCATTGATGCTGTGGATGGGCATAATGGTTAGCTACCAGAATTTCAGATTATTGTCCAGATGAAAATTGATAAAGGATGAGACTATTCAGCAAGGAAAAGCAATGTCTACGATAATAAATTTAAACACTTTTTTCTTCAGTGAAATAATCATGATGTCTTGAAACAAAATCAGGAGTAACAATAGGTATATTTGAAAAGGTAAACTGCGTTGTGATGAATGACGGCAGATGTCACACTCTAATGGGAAAGTACTACTAAGTACGTTGAACTGCCATTGGGCCAATGTACTAAGTGTGCAATAATACAGTCAAAAATTCCATCGTCCGAACATAAAGATATTCCAAAGAATACTGCACCCACCACAACAAAGGCAGTACTGGCAAAGTCTTGGGAATTTAACAATCATAAAGAAACAGAAACGACTGATCATGTCAAAAAGGTGGAGAGCAGGTGTTGTCCTTTTAGGCTAGGTATTTATAAGAAATTTGACTCTAAGAAAACTTTACAGAGTTAAAGGTGGTACTGTGTGACTTCTCTAGTAAAAGGGAACTCTCGGTCATGACAAATTTAATTGTGTCAGGATGAAACAGCAGCTACTGTTACTGCTTCAGGGCTTGGAAAATTAAGGTTCAATTCCATCCTTGAGTGCTGTCTGTTGGGAATTTGCATGTTCTCTCAATGACCAGTTTCCTCCCATATCCCAAAGACCTGTCGCTACATTAATTAGCCATTGTATGTTAATGGCAAAAAGAAACAAAGGGGAACTGATGAGCATGCATGAGAGAGAATAAGTTGCAGAGGTACAGGGAAATAAGGAGGGGGGTAATGGGACTATTCTCATGCAAGCCAACATGGACCTGATCAGCCAAACCCTCCACTTTCTGTGTCATTATAATTTTAAGGAAATTTGTTTTTATTAATTTTGAAATTGTAGCAAGTACAGAAATTCAGATAACAAAACAAACAATATTACATAATATTATTTCTTTAGAATTTTCCATAGAATATCATGCAGAATGGCCTCATGTAATTCTTGAAGAGGCTATTGATGTTAGAATTTCTTCTGATGATGATGGTCTGGGCAACTGATGTACTGCATGGATTAAACTTGAAAGCAAAGAGGCTACAGAAACAGAATTAAGGTGGAAACCATGTATTGAGTTCAAAAATCTGAAGCAATTTAAAGAAGCAATTTAATGTCAATGGTATTGTGTGAATGTTCTAGCGACTGACCAAGTAGAGTACTCAATAATGGGATATGGAGCCAAAGATCTACATTGCCCAGTTCAGTGCATGTGGATTATATGATAGTAGTTTCTGATTAAACTAAGATTGAGATTAGATTTTAAGAGAACAATGTCACAATACACACAGATAATATGCTATCCTATAGACCAGACAAAATGAGTTGTCACAGTGTCAAGCAGAGGGAAACAGAGTCATAAAGTCAGGAAATCACAGAATCTCAAGAATCTCTGAGATTGCAATGCATTCATAAACCTGTTGAGAAGATAAATCGGTGATTGTGTATATCTGGGAGGGTGGGGGTGGGGTTGGAAGAAGGGTGGAGGTGTAGAGTGGGGAGGCTTTTACTTTTCAAGATAGTACATCAGTGTTGTTTGCTTGCAGTTTCACCAGAATTCAAGATATTATGTGATGATGTCAGTATTGTATCCATCATGTGGATACTCAATATTCCTTGACTAGAGTCCATAAGGTCACAGAGTTATACAGCCCTCTGGCCTAACTTGTCCATAGCAACCAAGATGTCTATCTGAGCTACTACCAAGTGCCTGCATTTGGCCCATATCCCTCTAAACATTTCTTATCCACGTACCTGCCTAAATGTCCTTGAAACATTGTAATTGTACCTACCTCTGGCAGCTCATTCCATATACCAACCACCCTCTGTGTGAAAAAGTTGCCCTCTGGTCCCTTTTAAATCTTTCCCCTCTCATTTTAAATTTATTCCCTCCAATTGATATAAATCAGTTGCAGAAATGGGTGGAGAAACGGCAGATGAAGTTTAATGCGGCCAAGTGTGAGGTGTCCATAGCTCCATGAAAGTGGCCGCACCAGCTGAAGGTGTATGGCATGCTTGCCTTTCTTTTCAAGGCTTTGAGTTCAAGAGTCAGGAAGTTATGTTGCAGCTTTATAACACTCTGATTAGGCCACATGGAGTATTGCATTCAATTCTGGTCACCCCATTACAGGAAAGATGTGGAGGCTTTGGAGAGGGTACAGAAGGGGTTTACCAGGATGCTGCCTGAATTAGAGGGCATATGATATAAGGAGAGGCTGGGAAAATTTGGGTTGTTTTCTCTGGAGCAGTGGAGGCTGAGGAGAGACCTGATAGAAGTTTATAAGATTATGAGGGGCATAGATAAACAGGGTCGAAATGTCTAATACTAGATGGCATGCATTTAATGTGAGAAGCAGTAAATTGAAAGGAGATATGCAGGGCAAGTATTTTACATAGAGAGTGGTGGGTGCTTGTAATGCTTTGCCAGTGGTCATAGTGGAGGCAAATATGATAGAGGCATCTAAGAGTCTCTTAGATAGGAACATGAATGTGCAGACAATGGAGGAATATGGAAGTGTAGGCAGAAGGGATCAGTTTAGTAGGCTTTTAATTACTAGTTTAGTTAGTTCAGCACAGCATTGTGAGCCAAAGGGCCTGTTCCTGTGCTGTACTGTTCTATATTCTATGTTATATATTCTATTTTCCTGAAAGTGTCAACACAAGTGGATAGGGTGGTAAAGAAAGTGTAAGGCATGTTTGCGTACGTCGGTTGGGGCATTGCTTATAAAAGTTGGGAAGTTGTGTTGAAGCTGTATTAAACTTTGGTTAAGCCATATTTTGATAATGTGCGCAGTTCTGGTCACCACACTATAGGAAGAATGTTAAGGGTCTGGAGAGAGTGCAGAAGATGTTTACCAGGATGTTACCACAACGTTAAACCAGGATATGGAGTTTAATAGGTATGAGGAGAGATTGGACAAACTTTGATTGATTTCTCTGGAGGTCAAGGGGTGACCTGATAGAAGTATTTAAAATTATGAGAGGGATAGAATGGTATGTTGCCTACCTGGTGTCAGGGTCAAGAATGTCTCCGAGTAGCTGAAGAACATTCTCAAGGAGGAAGGCGACAGCCAGAGGTTGTTGTATATATTGATACAAACAACATAGATAGAAAAAAGGACAAGATCGTACAGAGTGAGTATAAGGAGTAAAGCAGAAGGTTGAAAAGCAAGACCTGTTAGAGTGAAGGGCAACGCTTGCAGGATTAGGGAACCCTGGCTGCTGAGAGATATTGAGGCCCTGGACAGGAAAAAGAACATAAAACATGGAACATTCCACGTACAGCACAGGAACAGGCCTTTCAGCCCACGATGTTGTGCCAAACTAATTACACTGGTAATTAAATGCCTAACTAAACTAATACCTTCTGCCTACACAATGTCCATATCCCCCCATTCTCTACACATTCATATGCACTATCAAAGAGCCTCTTAAACACCTCTATCGTATTTCCCTCCACTACCACCCATGACAGCACATTCCAGGCACACACCACTCTCTGTGTAAAAAACTTGCCCCGGATATCTCCTTTGAACTTAACCGTCTCACGTTAACTGCATGCCTTCTAGTATTAGACATATCAATCCTGGGAAAAAGATACCAGCTGCTTATTCTATCTATGCCTCTCATAGTCTTATAAACCTCAATCAGGTCTATCAGAAGGAGGCATATATCATGTGTCGGCAGTTGGGATCAAGTGAGTCCTTTGAGGGGTATAAGGGATGTAGAGTCACAGAACCTATGGCTTTATACCACACGAAAACAGTCCCTTCAGCCCAACTGGTCCCTGCCAACCAAGATCCTCCATCCAAGCTGGTCCCATTCGCCAGCCTTTGGCCCATAACCTTCTGTACCTTTCCAATCCATGTACCCGTCTAACAGTCTTTTAAAAGTTGTTATTGTACCTGCCTCAACCACTTCCTCTGGCAGCTCATTCCACATAGATACCACCCTTTGTGTAAAAAAGTTGCCCCTCAATTTCCTATTAAATTTTTTCCCTCTCACCTTAAACCTATCCCTCTAGTTTTTGATTCCCCAACCCTGGGAAAAAGACTGGGTGCATTCACCCTATCTATGCCCCTCATGAATTTATACACTTAAGAAGCAAACTAGAAAGGCAAAAAGAGGACATGAGATATCCCTGGCAGAGTAAAGGTAAAAGAGAATCCTAAGAGATTCTGTATGTATACAAAGAGCTAAAGGGAAACTAGGGAGAGGATAGTTCCCCTGAAGGATCAGTGTGGTTGTCTTTGTTTAGAGCCATGGGAAATGGGTGAGATTTCAAATGAATACTTCTCATCTGAATTTATGGTGGAGAAGGACGTGGAAAGTAATGAGTTCAGGGAAGAGAACAGTGATGTCCTGAAACGTGTCGATATTATCAAAGAGGAGGTCCTGGTGGCCTTGAAGCAAATAAGGTTGGATAAATCTTCACGGTCTGACCAGGTGTATTCTAGAACATTGTGGGAAGCAAGAAAAGAAATTGCTAGGTCCCTGGCAGAGATTTGTGTATCTTCCTTAGCCAGGGGTGAGGACTGAAGTAGGCTGATGTTGTGCTTTTATTTAAAAAGGGCTGCAAGGACAAGTGAAGCCAGGGAACTACAGGCTGTGGTGAGCCTGACATCAGTGGTGGGAAGGTTACTGGGAGTCCGAGAGACAGGATCTATCTTCATTTGGAAAGGCAGGGGCTGATTAGGGATAATCGGTATGGCTTTGTGCGTGGGAAATTGTGTCTCATGAATTAGTTTGAGTTTTTTGAAGACGTGACCAAGAGGATTGGCGAGGGCAGGGCAGTAAACATTGTCTTCATGAATTTTAGCAAGGCCTTTGACAAGGTCCCACACGGTATGTTGGTCTGGAAAGGTAGAGCATAACGAATCAAGTGGGAGCCAGTGAACAAGATACAAAATTGGCTTGGTGGTATGACAACGAGGATGGTTGTGTAAGGTTGCATTTCAGGTTGGAGGCTTGTGATCAGTGGTGTGTCATAGGGATTGGTGCTGGGTCATATATATTCATGATTTAGATGAGAGAATGTAGATGGCATGGTTAGTAAGTTTGCAGACAACACTAAATTTGGTGGCATAGTGGACAGTGAAGAAGATCGTCTGAGGTTACAGCATGATATAGAAAAAATAGAAAAGTGGGCAAGGGAATAGCAGATGGAATTTAACTCAGACAAGTGCAAAGTGATGAATTTTGTGAAGTTAAGCATGGTCAGGACATTCACATTGAATGGCAGGGCCCAGGGAAGTGTTATTCAGCAGAGGGACCTTGGTGTAAAAGCATATAGTTGCCTGGAAATAGCAACACAGGTAGACAGGATGGTAAAGAATACATATTGCATGCTTGCCAGCATCAGGTATGGCACTGAGGTCAGGATTTGGGATATCATCTACAAAACATTGGTTAGACCAGATTTGTCGTATTCTGTGCAATTCTGGTTGTGATGCTGTAGGAAAGATGCACTTAAGCCAGAGAATGTGCAGAAAAGTATGTTACCTGGTCCAGAGGGTTATAAGGAGAGATTGGTTAGGCTGGAACTATTTTGACTGGAGTGAAGGAAACTGAGTGGGGACCTTATAGAGGTTTATAAAATTATGAGGGGCATATGAGGGTCAAAAACCTCCCAGGTGCCAGGGTCCGGGATGTTTCGGATCCCGTCCGAGATATCCTGAAGGGGGAGGGAGAACAGCCAGAGGTCGTGGTACATATTGTTACCAACGACATAGGTAGGGGAAGGAATGAGGTCCTGAAAAGAGACAAGAGAATTAGGAAGGAAGTTGAGAAGCAGGACCTCAAAGGTAGTAATTTCCGGATTACTGCCTGTGCTAAGCGACAGTGGGTATAGGAACAGAATGAGGAGGAGGTTAAATGCATGGTTGAGGTATTGGAGTAAGGAGCAGGGATTCAGTTTTAAGGATCATTGGGGCCTCTTTTGGAGCAGGTATGACCTGTTCAAAGAGGACAGGTTGCACTTGACTCCCAGGGGGACCAACATACTGGCAGGGAGGTTTGCTAAGGCTACTGGGGAAAGTTTAAACTAAAATTGTTGGGGGGTGGGATCCATACTGGAGAGACTGGGGAAGAGGTGTCTGGCTCTCAAATAGAGGAGGCTAGGAGTAAGTACCATAGGCAGGTGATAGAGAAGGGACGTGTTCAGACAGGCTTGAGATGTGTCTATTTTAACGCAAGGAGTGTTGTGAACAAGGTGGATGAGCTTACAGCTTGGATCGATACTTGGAGCTATGATGTGGTGGCCATTACGGAGACTTGGGTGGCTCCGGGGCTGGAATGGTTGATTCAAGTGCCGGGTTTTAGATGTTTCAGGAAGGACAGGGAGGGAGGCAAGAGAGGTGGGGGAGTGGCACTGTCGATCAGAGATAGTGTCACGGCTGCGGAAAAAGTGGACGTTGTGGAGGGATTGTTGACGGAGTCTCTGTGGGTGGAGGTTAGGAAGAGGAAGGGGTCGACAACTTTGCTGGGTGTTTTTTATAGGCCGCCCAATAGTGACAGGGTTATTGAGGAGCAGATAGGGAAGCAGATCCCAGATAGGTGGGAGAATAACAGAGTTGTTGTGATTGTGGATTTTAATTTCCCAAACATCGACTGGCATCTCCAGACAGTGAGGGGTTTAGATGGGGTGGAGTTTGTTAGGTGTGTTCAGGAAGGGTTCTTGACACAGTATGTAGATAGACCTACAAGAGGAGAGGCTGTGCTTGATTTGATATTGAGAAATGAACCTGGTCAGGTGTCAGATCTCTCAGTGGGTGAACATTTTGGTGATAGTGATCATAATTCTATCTCCTTTACGTTAGCACTGGAGAGGGATAGGAACAGACAGACTAGAAAGGTGGTTACTTGGAGTAAAGGGAATTATGAGGCTCTCAGGCAGAAAATTGGAAGATTAAATTGGGAACAGATGTTCTCTGGGAAAAGTACAGAAGATATGTGGCAAATATTCAGGGAGTATTTGTGTGGAGCTCTGCATAGACATATTCCGATGAGACAGGGAAGTCATGACAGGATACAGGAACCGTGGTGTACAAAGGCTATAATAAATCTAGTCAAAAGGAAAAGAAAAGCATACAAAAGGTACAGAGAGCTAGGTAATGTTAGAGATCTGGAGGAGTACAAGGCTAAAAGGAAGGAAGTTAAGAAAGAGATTAGGAGAGCCAGAAGGGGACATGAGAAGGCCTTGGCGGGCAGGATTAAGGAAAACCCCAAGGCGTTCTACAAGTATGTGAAGAGTAAGGGGATGAGATGCGAAAGGATAGGGCCTATCAAGTGCAGCAGTGGGAAAGTGTGTATGGATCCAGAAGAAATAGCGGGGGTACTTAATGAATACTTTATGTCAGTATTCACCATGGTAAAAGATCTGGGGGATTGTAGTGGGGACTTGCAGCGGCCAGAAAAGCTTGAGCATGTAGCTATTAGAAAAGAGGTGGTGCTGAAACTTTTGGAAAGCATCAAGTTAGATAAATCGCTGGGACCGGATGAGATGTAACCCAGGTTGCTGTGGGAGGCGAGGGAAGAGATTGCGGAGCCTCTGATGATGATCTTTGCATCGCCGATGGAGATGGGAGAGGTGCCGGAAGATTGAAGGCTTGCAAATGTTGCTCCCTTATTCAAGAAGGGGAGTAGGGAAAGCCCAGGAAATTATAGACCAGTGAGTCTTACCTCAGTGTTTGGTAAGCTGATGGAGAAGATCCTGAGAAGCAGGATTTATGAACATTTGGAGAGGTATAATATGATTAGGAATAGTCAGCATGGCTTTGTGAAGGGCAGGTCCTGCCTTACGAGCCTGATTGAATTTTTTTGAGGATGTGACTAAGCACATCAATGAAGGGAGAGCAGTAGATGTAGTGTATATGGATTTCAGCAAGGCATTTGATAAGGTACCCCATGCGAGGCTTATGGAGAAGGTGAGGAGACATGGAATCCAAGGTGACGTTGCAGTGTGGATCCAGAACTGGCTGGCCCACAGAAGGCAAAGAGTGGTTGTTGAAGGGTTGTATTCCTAGTGGAGGTCGGTGACCAGTGGTGCACCTCAGGGATCTGCACTGGGACCCTTACTCATTGTGATTTTTATAAACGACCTGGATGAGGAAGTGAAGGGGTGGGTTAGTAAGTTTGCGGATGACACAAAGGTTGGGGGTGTTGTGGATAGTTTGGAGGGCTGTCAGAGGTTACAGAGGGACATAGATAGGATGCAGAGTTGGGCTGAGAAGTGGCAGATACAGTTCAACCCAGATAAGTGTGAAGTGGTTCATTTTGGTAGGTCAAATATGATGGCAGAATATAGTATTAATGGTAGGACTCTTGGCAGTGTGGAGGATTAGGGGGATCTTGGGGTCCGAGTCCATAGGATGCTCAAAGCGGCTGCGCAGGTTGACTCTGTGGTTAAGAGGCATATGGTGTATTATCCTTCATCAATCGGGGAATTGAATTCAGGAGCCGAGAGGTATTGTTGCAGCTATATAGGTCCCTGGTCAGACCCCACTTGGAGTATTGTGTTCAGTTCTGGTCGCCTCACTACAGGAAAGATGTGGAAGCCATAGAGAGGGTGCAGAGGAGATTTACAAGGATGCTGCCTGGAATGCAGAGCATGCCTTATGAAAGCAGGTTGAGGGAACTCGGCCTTTTCTCCTTGGAGAGACGTAGGATGAGGGGGGACCTGATAGAGGTGTATAAGATGATGAGAGGTATTGATAGGGTAGATAGTCAGAGACTTTTCCCCAGGGCTGAATTGGTGGCCACAAGAGGACATAGGTTTAAGGTGCTGGGGAGTAGGTACAGAGGAGATGTCAGGGGTAAGTTTTTTACTCAGAGAGTGGTGAGTGCATGGAATGGGCTGCCGGAAATGGTGGCGGAGGCGGATACGATGGGGTCTTTCAAGAGACTGTTAGATAGGTACATGGAGCTGAGTAAAATAGAGGGCTATGGGTAAGCCTAGTAATTTCTAGGGTAGGGACATGTTCGGCACAGCTTTGTGGGCCAAAGGGCCTGAATTGTGCTGTAGGTTTTCTATGTTCTATGTAGGGTAGATCGTCACAGTCTTTTTCCCAGAGTAGGGGAAGCTAAAACTAGAGGGCAAAGGTTTAAGGTGAGAGGGGAAAGATTTAAAGGGAATCTGAGGGGTAAATTTTTCACACAGAGGGTGGTTGGTATATGGAACAAGCCTTCAGAGAAGGTGGTGGAGGTGGGTATAATTACAATGTTTAATAAAAAGTCGGACAGTTACATGAATAGGAAAGGTTTAGAAGTGGGCCAAATGCAGTCAAATGGAATTAGCTTTGATAAATATCTTGGTTGGCGTGACGAATTGGGCCAAAGGGCCCGTTTACGTGCTGTATGAGTTCCTATGAGTCGTAGATAGGGTCGATATCAGAGTCATTTTCCCAGGGTGGAAATGGCAAATGCTAGTGGGCAGAGATTTACGGCGAGAGGGAGAAAGTTTACAGAAGATTTGTGAGGCTAGTGTTTTTTGCACAGAGAATGGTAGGTGCCTGGATCGTGCTGTAGGAGGTGATAGAAGCAGATACAGTATCAACATTTCAGAGACATTTAGACTGATACATGAAAAGGACAGGAGTAGAGACATATGTCCATGTGCAGGCAGATGGGATTTGTTTAATTTGGCATCATGGTCAGCACAGACAGGCAATGCCCATAATATACAAATAGGAAGAGGGCAGCTAAGGTAAATGTGAGCTTCTAGAGAATGAGGCTGAGTTAATAACATCAAAGAAATGGCAAAAATGTTGAATAAACTTTTGCATCAGTCATCACTATTGAGGACATTGTTGATATCAGGGGGCTAAAGGGGGACAAGTACCCAGGACTCGGACTGCACGCTAGGCTTTTAAAGAAAGTGGCTGTAGAGATCGTGGACCCTTTGCTTGAAAATTTTCATAACTTGCATAACTCTTTGAGAATGTAACAGGGAGAGTTGATAGAGGGGAACCTATAGTTGTTATGTATTTAGATTTCCAAAAGGCAGTTGACAAGGTGTCACATAGGAGGCTGGTTTATAAATTAAAAGCCCATCATTTTGGCAGATGTGTGTTAGAATTGATTGAAAACCGGCTGTCTGATAGAAAACAGACAGTTGGAATAAATGGGTCCTTGTCAGACTGGAATGAGGTAACTAATGGAGTACCACAGGGATCAGTTCCTGGCCCGCAATTGTTCACGATTTACATTAATGACCTGGAGGAAAGAACAGTATGTAAGGTTTCCAAGTTTGCTGACGATATGAAAATAGGTGGAAGGGCATGTTGTGATAAAGATACTATGATTCTGTGATGGATAGATTGATTGAGAGGGCAAAAGACTGGCAAATAGAGTTCGATATGGGGAAGTGAGGAGTCATGCACTTTGGTAAGAGAAAGCAAAAGACAGATTATTATCTAAATAAAGAGGGACTTCAAGTGAGTGAAGTACAGAGGGATCTCACTGTTCTGGTGCATGAATCAAAAGAAAATAGCAGGCACAAGTAAGTTAAGAAGGCAAATAGCATTTTGAGCCTCATTGCGAAGGAGTTAGAGTTTAAAAATAGGAAGGGTTTTATTGTGATTGTACAAGACGTTGGTGAGGCCTCACCTGGAATACTGTGCACATTTTTGGTCCCCTTATGTAAAAAAGGATATACTGTAATAGCATTGGAGGCAGTACAAAAGAGATTCATCAGGTAAAATCCTGGGATAAGAGGGTTGACCCACCAGGAGAGTCTAAATAGCTTAGGTCTGTATTCCTTGGAGTTCAGAAGAATGAGGAGTGACCTTATTCAAACATACAACATCCTAAAGGGGCTTGACAGGGTAGATGTTGGATGTTTTCATCAGTGGGAGAGTTTCAAACAAGGGAGCATAGCTACAATACAAGGAACCAGTCATTTAAAACTGAGGTATGCATAAATTTCTTCTCATAGACGATGATGAATCTCTGGAATTCTCTGCCCTGGAGGGCGGTGGAAGCTGGATCATTAGAAGTATTTAAGGTGGAGGTGGATAAATATTTGAAAGATCGAGGAATAGATTGGTATGGAGAAATAGCACAGAAGTGGAGTTGAGCCATGATCATGTTAAATGGTGAGGCAGGCTTGAAGGGCCTGATGACTTATTCCTGCTCCTATTTCCTTGTGTCCTTGTGATTTATTTCCCTTACCAGAGGGGTGAAAAGCCAAAGGGCATAGATATAAAGTAATTGGCAGAAGGGTAGGGAGGAGATGAAGTAAAAGACCTTTCACCTAGGTGGTGTAGAGGTCTGGAACTCACTGACAGAAATGCTGGTGGAGGTAAATGCTCTCATTATATTTAAAAATTAATTGGATGTCTACTTGAAGACTTGTGACCTTAAGGACTAAGAACCCAATGCTAGAAGTTGAGACCAGACTGGGTGGCTCTTTATTGACAACACAGACATGATGGGCCAAATGGCCTCCTTCTGTGTCAAAAGATTTCATTACTCCACAACACCCATTACCTATCACCCACCCAGTTCCTGCTAAGAGTTATAATTTAGGCTTTTATTTTTGAAGAAGTTGACAAAATGAAGAGTTTGGTGTTAAAGACATCCAAAGGATGCATAAGGTTGTCAATGATAAGGAAAGTGGCAGTGAAGCGCCTAAGAAATAAATGGGAATGCTTGCAGGATTTTGTGAATTTGTTTCTAAAAAGTTGTCAAATCTTAGTAAAGATGAAAGATACCAGAAATGTATGACAACAAAATTGTTGACAACTCAAAGGAGTAAAGATTTGGAATTAGAATCCAATATGTTCTTTATTCTAGGCTCATCCAGCATAATGTTTAACACAGCATTTAATTCTGTTTTGAGTGCTCTTCAAATTTAAGGAATTCACATGATAAGCTGGAAGTTATAATATATCTCTGCCATAAAATTTAATTATGCTTGAAGCCATGAAGAATCGCCTCTATGAACTTGGGTTTGTGAAGTTTGGGATCTCAGCTCTGAATATTTCTTGTATGGTATGATTTTCATTGTGGTCTCTCGAAGAGAATACCAGCGATCATGCCATGTTGCCCAGATAATGCCATTATCATATCCACCTGTAGTCGCACCAACTGTGTAATATCCACCTAAAATAAAGCAAAAAATGAACAGCATTCAGTGAAAATTCCATGTATTAACATCATGAAAGCTCATGTCTGAGTAGTAAACCACAAAGTATTGCTTATATACTTCCCCAATTTTTCTCTGAAACTCACATCCCAAATGGTTACTAATTAATCAGTTGGGAAATTCAGGAGAAATTCCTCACCAGAAAGTTGTAGAAATGTGAGTCATGGCACCTTGAAGTGACCAGCATGGAGACATAGAATTGAGACAATTATGTGAGAGGGAAGCATTAGAAGGAACGTTGGGGGTTGGAGACTCTTGCAGACATAAACACCAACACTGAGCAGTTGGATCAGCTGGTTATTTCCCAAGCTGTAGGCATTCTGTATGGAGGTCATGATGTGCTGGATAATGGGCAATAGATTCACTCTGGGGTTTTTAAATATCTTATCCACCAACTCATTTTTCGTGTACGGGTTATACTGTGAAAGTTAGCAGCACATTAATTTGGGTTGTGCGAAAGAAGTCAAGCAGTTGACTACGGCTGAGCTGGCCATCTTCATATTTTGCTCTCCATTGTGTGTCAGTAGTTGAAATCAGGGTGGATCTTTTCCTTTCCCAAACTCGAGACTACACATGTTCAGCTAACCTGGCACAGAGGGTGAAATGAATCTGAGAAATTCTGCTATTTCACATTGGTGCTGAATTAAAACAACTTATCCATCAAAGATGTGGAATAAGTCCTAATAGCCTAGAACTTCCAAGTAGCAGCAGACTGCTCATGTTCACTCGCCAGCCTACAAGGTTCAGCCTCATCTCAAGTGTGTCTCTTGATAAGAACATCCTGGATGGTGAGTGTCTTTGACTGTCAGTGGTATCTATCATATGCATGAACCAATTAAGCCCTGCCCACAGTAATGTTTTTACAGTTGGTTAAGCAATCCCCTCAGGCTGAACCAGCTATCAAACTATTTGAATGCTTAGGAATGTCTCTAATGTTCTAAAAAATTAAAACGGTATTAAAAATAAATCACATGCTTGCAGTTTAATAATTATTTTAAAAATTAAAAATATTTAAAAATTAGAAAACTTTTATATATATTCATTATCTAAATTAATATAGAAACATAAACCACCTGAAATTTATCTCTTTCCCTCACTTCTACTCCTCTCCATTAAAATGAATCCCATCACTGAGCTTGAACCTCATTAAACCTACCACGGTTCAGAAAGCAGATGTTGCATTCTGCTGTTGGATTCTGTGAGGGGTCTAATGTCAGATTGCAATTGGAATGACAACATTGAATACCTCTTTGTAAGTCTGGGACTTTGGTGTTCATGCACTCTTGAAGTAAAATTTTGAGCTTGTAGACATCTAGAGAGACAAATGCTGGCAGTTCTGAATCAATCTACCAGCCATTTTCAGAAAAATCAGACTAATATTGCCATTCCTGTGAAACTTTCAGAATCACCTGGGGTGATTTTCAACAGTTTGCTGTTATTTCCTATTTAAAACGAGGTAAAAATTTGGTGAGAAGGTGGGTTTTGGTGTTGGGGCGAGAAGCAGGGGAAAAAAGGGGACAGTTGCCACTTGGTTGTATCAACGACATTCAAGACCCTTCAGACAGAAATTTCAGGCAGGTAGTACTAGTGGAACATCCCTGCTGATTTTGTCCCTCAGAGTATATCCCAGAATGTTACAAGAATTAAAGGAGAAACTTTTCCTTGACTACAGGAGTGCTGCAGAGAATTGGAGGACTGTTAGTATTATACAATCATTAATAAAAGGTGGAAGGGGTAACTTGATTAAATGCAGACCAGCAGGTTTACATAGAGTCATGGGGTTATAAAGCACAGAAATGGGTCCTTTGGCCCATTTCCAGGCTGACCTTTTTGACCATCTACACTAATCCTTTTTGCCCACATTAGGTCCATATCCTTTAGTCCCACGCCTGTTCAAGTATCCTTGTAAATATCTCTTAAATGTAATGAATGTATCTGACTCCATCATCTCCCTCTGGCATCAAGTTCAACTACCCTCAACCACCCTCTGTGTAAGAAGATTTACCCCTCAGATTCCCTTTAAAACTCCTTCCTCTCACCTTAAACCTGTGCCTTCTTATTTTTGATGCCCCTACCAGGGGAAAAAGATTCTGACTATCTGCCCTATCTATATCTCTAATAATTTTATACACCTCTATTAATTCACCCCTCAGTCTCCTTCACTCCAGGGAAAACAAACCTGGCTTATCCATCTTTTCCCTACAACTAAAGTCCTCCTGTCCAAGCAACATCCTGGTGAATCTCTCCTGCAGATCCCTCCTATCTTGTGGCAACAGAACTGTACACAGTATTCCCAAGTGTGGCCTAACCAGTGTGTTATAAATTGCAACATAACATCCTAAATTTTATATTCTATACCCTGACCTATGAAGACAAGCATGCCTTATGCCTCTTCTTTACCTTTGTCATTGAATTTATAAACCTCCAAGAATGGAATTTCCCTGCTGATTTTATTCCTCAGGTGGTCTTCTGAGACCAGTGTGTGCTATAGCTCATTGGTAGAATTCATGACTCTGATTGATATGGGTTCAAGCCTCAACCCAGAGGGCTGAGCACAAAAAGTTAGGTGGACACTGAAGTCCACTTCTGAATATTAAAATGAATGCCATCCTTCGAATGAGAGATTAAACAATGCTTTTGCTTACCCTTTCAACTGGAAATAAATAATCCCATTGCACTATTTCAAAGAAGAACACGGAGATTAACTAAGAATGAAAGCAATGTTTTGGAGCAACACTCTCAGTGAAATTAAACTTCAAAGGGTCTTTCAATGGAGAATTTTTGCTACTGTTATGCTAAAACAATCAACACATAAACATTGTATGTCAACAAGCCTCTAGAACAAATCATTTCAGTTTTTTGTTCATGACCACACATTTTTATATTATGTACACTCCTGAAAACTGAGCACTGATTTTACAATAAATTTCTGTTCAGTGAACTTCATGGGGAAAGTTTTCCAATCTTGCCTGTTTGCATTGCTAATGGAGTTGTAGTTGTGCATGAGAAACTTTACCTCGGTGATATTTGCCATTAAGATTTGCTGCATGGCATCTGTTCATCCACCATCCAGATTGATCTTGTTCAGCACAGCTGGCCTGCTCGTATTTATCATTATCAACGTCTGGTGTGCTAAACTGCATTCCATTGTGTGCTGTTAAGAATGCACTACTGGGATCATCAGGAAAGGTGACACCTTCGAAAGCATCTCCTGCATCTCCTCCTTCATAATAACTATAACGCAAACGATATTTGTCCTCTTCACTTCCCACTTTAAACTGCATATACCGAGCAACTCTGGATGGGGAGAAAATAATGGTAATCTAGATATCTTCAATCATCTTTAATATAACATTGAATCATGGAGCATGGAAACAGGTACTTTGGCCCACCGTGTCCATGCTGGTCATCAAGTACTTATTCATACTAATCCTACTTTCTACCACTTATCCTGTGGCCTTCTATGCCATGGCATTTCAAGTGTTCATTTAAATATTACTATAAATGTTGAGAGTGTCTGCCTCCACCCAATCCTTAGGCAATGTATTTCACATTTGAATCACCATCTGGCTGAAAAAAATTCTTCCTCAACTCTTTTAAATCTCCTACCTCCATATCTTTGACCAATAGCTGTAGATACTTCTGCTAAGGGGAAAGGTTTCTCAGTATCTAATCTATCTATACCACTCATAACTTAGGAGCCTCTCTGCTCCAGACGCAGCCTATCCACTCTCTCCTCATAACAAACATTCCACCCACTCAACATCCTGGTGAATCTCCTCTGTGCTCTCTCCAGTACAAATATATGGTGTGGCAACCAGAACTGCATACTCCAGTGAAGGCCAAACTAACGTCTTATATATATAGCTGCCTTGCTCCTATATTCTATTTATCTACCTGTACTTCTGCCTTCAGGAATGTTTCAATGTGTACACCAAAGTCCCTCTGATCCTTAGTACCTCATAGGTTCCTACCATCATGATCCACTCCGTGAAATCCAGATATCTGTTAAATGTTTAGTGCAGTGAATTCTTATAAAGACCAGTCATTTCTCAAGCTAAAATAAAATGTTAAATACGTAACTTGAAATGTCTACAGGCACTGTAATGCTGAAATTACTTCATAGAGTCATAGAGTTGTACAGCATAGAAACTGCCCCTTTGGCCAATTGCATCAATGTTGACCATCTTGTCTATCTATATTAATCTTATTTGCCTGCATTAATTCCATTTCCCTTTAGGCTTTGCTCATCCAAGTACCTGTCCAGATGTCTCTTAAATGTGGTTACTGTTCCTGCCTCCACCACCTCCTCTGGTAGCTCATTCCAGATACCAACTATTCTTTGTGTGAAAAATATACCCCTCAGATCCCCTTTGAACCAATTCCCTCTCATCTTAAACTTTTGCCCTTTGACCTTAGACACCCTACCATGGGAAACAGACTGGCTATCTACACTACCTATGCCTCTCAAAATTTTATATACTTCTAGTAAGACATCTCTCAGTTTCTTTTGCTCCTGGGGAAAAAAGACATAGCCTATCCAATCTGTCCTTACAACTCAAGCCCTCCAATCCAGGCAACATCCTTGTGAATCTTTTCTGCATCCTCTCTAGCTTAATCACATCTTTCCTGTAAATGTGGCAACCAGAACTGCACACAATACTCCAAGTGTCACCTACCAACATTTTATGCAACTGTAATATGACATCCCAATTCTTGTACTCAATGCCTCAGCCTATGAAGGCTGTATTGCCACTTTCAGGCAACTACGTACTTCCCCAAGGTGTCTCTGTTCAACAATCCTCCCCAGGGCCCTGCCATACACTGAGTACTTCCTGGTCTGGTTTAACTTACCAAAATGCATCACATCACGCTTGTCTGAGTTGAATTCCGTCTGCTATTCCCTTGCCCACCTGTTGTGACATTAGACAACCTGCTTCACTGTCCACTATACCACAAATTTTGATGTCATCTGCAAACCTACATTCTCATCCAAATCATTAATATATGCAACAAAGGACAAGAGTACCCAGCACTGATCCCTGCATCACACCACTGATTATAAGCCTCCAATGTGATAAACAACTCTTCATTATCATGCTCTGTCACCTACCACCAAGCAATTTTGTATCCAATTGGCTAGATCACCTTTGATCCCGTGTGATCCGATCTTCTGGACCAGCCTACCATGCGGGACCTTGTCAAAGGCCTTGCTAAAGTCTATGTCAACAAAATCTACCTCCCTACCTTTGTCAATCGTCTTTGACACTTCTTCAAAAAACTCAATTAAATTCATGAGACATGATTTCCCACACACAAAGCCAATGCTGACTATCCCTAATCAGTCCTTGACTTTCCAAATGCAAATAAATCAGGTCTCTCAGAACCCCTTCCAATAACTTTCCCACCACTGATATACCACTGGTTTGTAGCTTGTTGATTTATCCCTGCTGCCCTCCTTAAAGAAAGACGCATTAGCTATCCTCCAGTCTTCTGGTACTTCACCTGTGGCTAACGAAGATACAAGTATCTCTGCCAGGATCTCTACAATCTCCTACCTTGCTTCCCACACATCCTACAATTCACCTGGTCAGGCTCCTTTTTATGTTTCAAGACCTCCAACATCTCCTCCTTCATAATGCTGATATGCTTCAGGTCATCACTGTTCTCTTCCCTGAACTCACTAGCTTCCATGTCCTTCTTCATAGTATATACAAATGAGAAGTATTAATTCAAGACCTTGCCCATCTCCCATGGCTCCACAGACAGATTATGACACTGATCCTTAAGGTGACCTACTCAATCCCTAGCTACCCTTTTACTTTTAATATACTTATAGAATTTTTTAGGATTGTCCTTTACCTTATCTGCCAGATATACCTCATGGCCCTTTTTTGTCCTCCTAATTTCATAGAACATAGAACATTACAGCAGAGTACAAGCCCTTTGGCCCACAATGTTGTGTTGACATTTTATCCTGCTCTAAGATCTATCTAACCCCTCCCTCCCACATAGCCCTCCATTTCTCTATCATTCATGTGTCTATCTAAGAGTCTCTCAAATATCCCTGGTGTATCTGCCCCACAACCTCTGCCAGCAGTGCATTCCAAGCACCCATCACTCTCTGTGTAAAGAACTTACCCTTGACATCCCCCTTATATCTTCCTCCAGTCACTTTAAAATTATGCCCCCTTGTGTTAGCTATTGTCGCCCTGGGAAAAAGTCTCTGACTGTCCACTCGATCTATGCCTATTATCACCTCTATCAAGTCACCTCTCATCCTCCTTCTCTCCAAAGAGAAAAGCCCTAGCTCACTCAACCTATTTCCTTCTTGTGTACTCCTACATACCTTTAACTCCTATATGAAACATATGTCTACTTCTTTTTCCTGACCAGGCCCTCAATATCCCTCGTTAACCAAGGTTCCCTAATCTTCCCAGCCATTCCCTTCACTCTAACAGGAACATGCTGAACTCTCCCTATCTCAGTTTGAAAACCTCCAAATTACCAGATGTCCCTTTACTTGTAAGCAGCCTGTCCCAATCAACTTTTGAGAGTTCCTGTCTGATTCCCTGGAAGTAAGCCTTCCCCAATTTAGAACATTAACTTGAAGACCAGAAGTCTTTTTTCATGACTATCTTCAAACTAATAGAATCATGGTTACTGGTCCCAAATTGCTCCCTTGCTTACAAATCAACCTCTAGCCCAGCCTCATTTCCTTCTTTACTAGAGTGTAGTTCCTTTTCTAGTAGGTCCATTTATATATTGCTTCGAAAGTTTTCCCTGACGCACTCAACACATTCTGCCCCATCTAAACCCTTAGAACTGAGGCAGTCCCAGTTAATATTTGGGAAGTTAAAATCACCTATGCCCATGTGTGATTTCCCTATATATTATCATCAGATTACCATCAACACCTGATAACTCAACACCTTTTTTCATACTAAAAAAGAACCTTCCATCAGGACATGGACTTCATTTTTAAGACTATCAAATAATCAAATGATTAAGGATGAACCCATATATGCCTCACGTCACTTGCCAAAATTTGTATGCCATTGGGTTGGTGACTTTGCTGCATCATCGATTACAATTATGCATGTAGCCTCATTACAAAACAAAAGCGTGCAATGCTTCATAAAATTTGCATCTGGCATAACATATCAGTTCTGTTTAAGGATATTGAGCAGAAGTGGACCTTTCCAAGAGGGAAGACAGAGTATAGACAGAGTAAATGCGAGCAGGTTCTTTCCACCTAGTTTAGGAGGGATAAGTATGAGAGGACATGGCTTTAGGGTGAAAGGGGAAAGGTTTAAGTGGAACATCAGGGGGAACTTCTTCACTCAGAGAATGGTGGGAGTGTGGAACGAGCTGCAGTCTGACATGGTAAATGCGGGTTCACTCTTAAGTTTTAAGAATAAATTGGATAGATACATGGATGGGAAAGGTCTGGAGGGTTATGGACTGGGTGCAGGTCAATGGGACTAGCGGAATAAAGTTTCGGCACAGACTAGAAGGGCCTGTTTTCTGTGCTGTAGTGTTCTATGGTTCTATGGTTCTAGCCATGCAGGGAGTGTCAATGAAAGGCCCTGTGGCTGGAAAATGTTAAGAAACAACCTCATCAGAAACTGGAAAAGTAAAAACTAAAAAAATTCTACAAATGTGATAAATTAAATAGCAAATAGTTGGAACTGATGTCTTAAACACTGATACTGTACAGTATTTGTTTTACTTCTTATAAATGATAGCACATACACTTTATTGCTGATGTGAATAAAATCAAACATTACCTCCGCTCATTTGACCAGTCCTTCATGACAATTTCGAGCAAATAGGGCCCACCACCCTGTGTAGTTATTAAATGTATCTTCTCATTGCCAAGCCAGAATTCTGTGCTATCATCAGGTGACAAATATCCAAATCCTTCCTTATAAGGAATCCAATTTTGAGCAAATTCCACACTGCCATCAAGCCTCTGAAAGAAATTAGATTAAAACTCTCAGTGGTTTTGAAAAATCTACTTGTCACTAGCTGAGCTGTGGAATAACTTACCCTTTGCAGCACTGTCCAGCCTCTCCCAGCCGAATCTATCTCACAGTACACCAAGAACTGCCGGCGGGCTCTCAATGGTCGGATGTGGTAAAGACCGCTTGTTCTTGCACCCTTGTTAGCAATATCTTGGCAGTCTGAATAGGATCACATTATAGCTCAATGGCTGATTATAATTAGTCCAAAATTGCAATAATATCAACTCAGTATTTGTCAATGGCAAAACTCAGAAAATACAACAATGGTTAATAAATGCATAATATCTTACAGTAATGCATTTAGATAATGGCAACATTGTAAAACATCACAAAGCATTTTACAGGACCATTATCAGGCACAATTTGATATCAAGCCAGTTAAGTAGATTAAAAGGAAGATTTCAATGAATGTGTGTAATGTGGAGGCAGCGTTAACAGTATGAAAATTTGGGGAAGGAATTTCAGATTTTTTAGATAACTGAAGGGATACCTAGAAAATAGAATATAGAACAGTACAGCACAACAATGTTGTGCCATATTAATTAAACTAGTATTTAAATGCTTAACTAAACTAATCACTTCTGCCTACACAATGTCCATATCCCTCCATTCTTTGTATGTTCATGTGCCTCTTAAACGCTTCTATTGTATCTGCCTCCACCACCACCCCTGGCAGTGCATTCCAGTCATCCACCACTCTCTGTGCAAAAAATTTGCCCCACACATCTCCTTTGAACTTATCCCCTCTCACCTTAAATGCATGCCTTCTAGTATTAGACATTTCGACCCTGGAAAAAGATACTGGCTGTCTACTTTATCAATGCCTCTCATAATCTTGTAAACTCCTATCAGATCTCTCCTCAGCCTCTGCTGCTGCCAAGAAAACAATCCAAGTCTGTCAATGTGTCCTTATAGCACATGCCCTCTAATCCAGGCAGCTTTCTGGTAAACCTCTTCTGCACCCTCTCCAAAGCCTCCACATCCTTCCAAAAATGGGGTGACCAGATTGAATTCAATACTCCAGATATGGCCTAACTAGAGTTTTATAAACCTGCAAAATAGTTTAATGAATTTTGAACTTAGTGCCTCAACTAATAAAGACAAGCATGCATATGCCTTCTTTACTGCCGTGTCAACCTGCCAAGCCACTTTCAGGAATCTATGGACTTGGACCCCAAGATCCCTCTGTACATCAACACTGTTAAGGGCCTAACTGTTTCTCCCAAAGTGTAACACCTCACACTTAGCTGGATTAAACTCCATCTACCATTTCTCTGCCCATATCTGCAACTGATCTATAACCTGCTGTCTCCTTAAGCAATATTCAACATTATCCACAACACCACCAATCTTTGTGTTGTCTGCTAACTTACTGACCCACCCATCCAGGTCATTTATATATATCATAAAGAGCAGAGGTCCCAGTACGGATCCCTGCAGAACCTCCAGCCGGAATAAGTCCCATTGACCACTACCCTCTGCCTTCAATGAACAAGCAAATTTTGAATCCAAACGGCCAAGTCACTGTGGATCCCATGAATCTTAATCTTCTGGATGAGCCAACTACAATGGACCTTTTCAAATACCTTACTAAAATCCATGTAGACCATATCCACTGCTCTACCTTCATCAATCACCTTCGTCACCTCCTCAAACCTCAATCAAGTTAGTAAGACATGACTTGCCCAGCACAAAGCCACACTGACTATCCCTAATTGGACCATGGTTTTCCAAACGCTCATAAATCCTATCCCTAAGAATCCTCTCCAATAGACTCAATAGACTGACGTGAGACTCATTGGTCTATGGTTTCTGGGATTATCCCTATTTTCCTTCTTGAATAATGGAATAGCAATAGCTACTCGCCAGTCCTCTAAGACCTCGCCTGTGGCTAGAGAGGACATGAAGATTCTGGTTAAGGCCCTAGCAATCTCATCTCTTGCCTCTCTCAATAACCTGGGGTATATCCCATCAGGCCCTAGGGACTTATCCACCTTAACGTTATTTAAGAGACCCAACACTATCTCCTTCTTTATCTCAAAATGCCCTAGCATGTTAATATGCTCCACACTGATCTCCCTATCCTCCATGTCCTTCTCCTTAGTAAATACTGATGCAAAGTATTCAATTGGTGCCTCGCCCATATTCTCTGCCTCCAAGCACATGTTCCCTCCTTTATCCTTCAGTGGTCCTACCTTCTCCCTAGTTATCCTCACTCTTGATGTATGTACAGAATGCCTTGGGATTCTCTTTAACCCTCCTTGCCAAGGACATTTAATGGCCCTTCCTAGCTCTCCTCTTCTTGAGTTCTTTTCTATATAATCTTCAAGGGTTCCATTTGATTTTAGCTTCCGAAACCTTACATACACTTCCTTTTTCTTCTTGACTAAATTCACCATCTCTCTCAACATCCTTGCCACCCTTGTCCTTCCTTCTTACTGGAACATACCTGTCCTGTACTCTGTGCAGCTGGTCTTTAAACACCCTCCACATGTCAGATGTGGACTTGCCCAAAACAGTTGTTCCCAATTAATTCTTCCTAGTTCCTGCCTAGTACTCTCGTAATTTGCCCTGCTCCAATTTAATACTCTCCAGCAAGGCCCATATTTATCCTTACCTATAGCTATCTTAAAACTTAAGGAGTGTTCTCCCACTGAAAGGTCAGTTACCTGGCCGGGCTCATCTCCCAACACCAGGTCCAGTACGGCCCCTCCTCTCATTGGACTATTTTCATACTGATTTCAGAAATCCTCCTGGATTCTCCTGACAAATTTTGCCCCATCTAAACCTCTTGCAGGGGTCCCAGTCTATAATGAGGAAGTTGAAGTCACCCCTAACAATAACCCTGCTGTTTTTACACCTTTCCCTAATCTGCCTGCATATCTGTTCCTCAATGTCCCAATGGCTATTGGGGGCTCTATAGTTAAGTACATCAGAGTGATTGCACCTTTCTTATTTTTGAGTTCTACCCATATCGACTCAGTAGATGTGCCCTTCATTATTTCCACTCTGAGTACAGCTGTGATATTGTCCCTGATTAATCGTGCAACTCTTGGTGACTTGGGGACAAAATATTGCAAAGGAAAATAGAGAAATGCAGAGTCCAAAGAGGTTGGTAGGGTTGGAATGAGTCGATGATAGAAACAAAAATGGGAACAGGGTTGACATGCAGGAGGACGATTTTAAATTCAACGCTTTGTTGGACTGGAATCTATTATTTTTCAGTAAGTTTAGGAATGTTGATGAACAGGACTTTAGCAAATTAGGATAAGTTAATAAAATAAAATATTAAACCACCCAAATGAGGAAGAAAACGAGTTCTGGATGACCTTTGAAATATAAATAGCAGTTGCTTCATCAATGACCTTCCTTCCATCATAAGATCAGAGGTGAGGATGTTCACTGATAATTCCACAATGTTTACTTCCATTCCCAACTCTTCAGCAAAGGAAGCAGTCCATAGTTGCCTGCAATAAAATCTACACAGCACTCAGGCATGACCTGTGCAGAGAGTAGCATTTGCACCACAAAAGTGCC
Source organism: Pristis pectinata (assembly GCF_009764475.1). Taxonomy (NCBI): domain Eukaryota; kingdom Metazoa; phylum Chordata; class Chondrichthyes; order Rhinopristiformes; family Pristidae; genus Pristis; species Pristis pectinata. The sequence continues at coordinate 97,228,939 of NC_067406.1, forward strand.
AGGCAATGACCATCTTCAACAAGAGACAATCTAACTGTTTGCCCTTGACAATCAACATAAGTGCAAGCCTTGCCAGTGACATCCGTATTCAGAAAACTGGATAAATATAAATCAAAAAGAATTTCAATACACACACAAATGTAACTATTTAAAAGGCGATGCTAACCTTGACCTGTAATTTCATTTATTTGAACTGTGTCTTGACATGACGCACTGCATCTGTCATGAAGTTGTTGGGTAACTTTCTTTAAACTACTTATTTTTTCACTGTTCATTAATACTATGCTTTCCAAATCCCTGTTGAAAATAAGGAAAAAGTTAAAAACATAATTTGTGCAGAGACAACAGGTATTAATATCTAATGACCAAGAGGTGCAAACTGATTTGGGTGCAGATTGTGCATCCATTTCAGAAAAGATTTTTCCCAAGCTACTGCTCACACATAAACAACATTCTGGTAAATTAAGCCTAGAGGTCAGTTACTCAAGTAAAAAGGAGCACTTTTCTGCTGTTAGGCCAAGAACTCCGGATTTCTACATCAACCCCGCCTCCCCCACCCCACCCCTCGTCCGTCCGTCCGTCCATCATTTGCCTCAGGCTGTGATCCCACACTCTCACCTGCTGTTAGCCTTCAGACAAAGGATGCTCTCCAACACTACGTACATATATTCTGCTCTGCCTGGAACCTTGGAACCCAAGCATAGGTCTCAGGTCATGGGCAACAACCCTCAGACCTGCTGCTGTCAGAACTCTTGGAGCAAAAATAAACTGCTGGAAGAGGATGACGGAGGGAGGTGAAAGAAGATGAAAGTGAGGGAGGGAAAGGTATATGCATTGGAAGCAGAGGTGATGAGTAGAAGGGCAGGGTTGTGACCTCAGGAGGTCTTAAGGGGTGGGAAGGAGGCAGAGGTGAGGCAAACAAGATGGAGGGAGAGGGAGGGAATAGGGACAAAGGGGGGAGATGTGGAGAAGCATAGGAGAGGAGGGGGAGAAAGTGTGATTACGGGAGAATGGAGTCTGAGGGAGAGGATAGAGGGAGGTAGAGATGTAGAGGAGAGAGAATGAGAGACAGTAAGGGGAGTGAGGGGAAGGGAACGATGGAGACAAAAGAGACTCCAGATGCTGGAATCTGGAGCAATACACAAAGCGCTGGAATAACTCAGCAGGTCAGGCAGCATCTATGGAGGGAAATGGACAGTCGATCTTTTAAGTCGAGACCCTTCAATTGGAATGATAGACTTGGCTGGAAGAATGATAGTAGGAAAAGGAGAGATAAATAAAACTAAAATTGGCCGTGTTAATAGTGAAGGTCATCAGGCTACAGAATGATTTTGGTCAGCTGGTAGCAACAAACAATTTGCTGGAGGAACTCAACGGTTTGAGCTGCGTCTGTGGGAGGAAAGGAATTATTGAAGTATTGAGTCAAAACCCTGCAATAAAAGCTCTGAATTGAGTCCTGATTCAGGGTTGTGATCCAAACTGTCAACCATTCCTTTAACCCACAGATGCTGTTCGACCCGCTGAGTTCCTCCAGCAGATTGTTTGTTGCGCTAGATTCCAGCATCAGCAATCTCTTGTGTCTCCATTGGTCAGCTGGTAAACTAGCAGGGAAATGGCAGATGGAATTTAATCTGGTAAGTATGAGGTGAAGCATTTAGGGACGGTCTAATCAAGATAGTACATATACCATGAATGGTAGGACCCTCAGGAGTATTGAGGAACAAAAGGGCCTTGCTGTGCATGTCCAAAGATACCTGAAGGTGGCAGCATAGGTAGATGGGGTGGTAAAGAACACATACAGGATGCTTGCCTTCATTAACTGGGTTCTGGGTTATCGAGAATAGGAGCAGGGACAAACTTAATACAAGTTTATAAATTATTGATTAGGCCATTTCTGGAATATTGCATGCAATTCTGGTTGTCACACTGTAAGGAAGACGTGACTGCAAAGGATATTCACCAGGATGTTGCCTGGGATGAAATGTTTCACTTATGAGGTGAGACTGAATGGGTTGGATTTGATTTGATTTCCTTGGAGCAGAGGAGGCTGGAAGGTTGGGAGGGATGGGTGGGGGTGGCAGCAGGTGGTTGCTAATAGAGATGTACAAAATTATGAGAGGCATAAATAGGGCAGATGGTAAACAACCTTTCCCCATGGCAGAGGTGTGTAAGACCAGAGGGCATAGGAATAAGGCGAGAAGCAAAAGGTTTAGATAGAATCAGAAAAAGAACTTTTTCACCCAGAGGGTGGTTGCAATCTGGAATACACTGCTTGGAAGGTGGTGAAGGCAGAGACTCCCACAACATTTAAGAAGCATCTGGACAAGCATTTGAATCGCCAAGGCATAGTCGGCTATGCACCAGTTGCTGGTATGTGGGATTAGTATAGATAGATACTTCTGGTCAGTATAGACAAAGTGGGCCAAAATCCTCTTTCCTTTGCTATACGATTCTATTACACTACGACTGACTGACTGGCGGATGGGGAGGGAGAGAAAGAAGTGGAGAGGAGAGAAGTCGTTAGGGAGGTGAGGATGGGGTGACGGTGTTGCCAGGCTAGTACAGACCTCCAGAAAGGTATTTATTTTGGGTCATGAATTTTACTTTAAGAACTGCCAGCATGAAGCTACATTTATGAGCACTACTAAATAAAGTTCCATTGAAAAAATATTGGCAAAGTGCAGCCTGGGACTTGCTACTTGCTTCACTAAATCTGTGGTTTTCAATTTGTGTCCTTAATCTGCCATTTGTACTAATGTAGCCAAATACACTGGCATGCAGAGCAGTGTTCAACTCACACCTGGCTACCACTTCCCCTATTTTCATACATGCATGAGTGATCCAAGAACAGAGCAGCTCCTTCATGAGGAACCTGATCTATATCATATAAGAGAGACGTGCTTCTGTATATTTTAATGGAAACTCATCTGAGCAAGTTTAACCCAATGGACTGTTTCAGGTAACTAATGATCTTAATCCACATATTAACTCTCTCTTATGTCTCCCTGGGCCCAGTGATGATTCCCACATTCCAAAACTGATTGTGACCCTGATCATCTTGAGTGTATCCACCACCCTAGAACTGATCATGAGCGAATATACCTCGGCCCAATCCACAATATCCCTATTTGCTACCCACAACCATTACCTTAAACCCCACTTCCCCAGTCCTCTCCTCCTGTAAGGCATTATATAAAGAAAAACAAAGTCACATAATACTATAGAAGTTTTATGGAGACATTAGAGAAACTGATTGGAGCAGAGGAAGGAAGGAGCTGGTTATAGAAGTGTTCCAGATCATGAACGATATTAATAAAAGTAATAAAAATATTAATAATAAGAGAAAAAGTTTTTCCTCAGAAGTAAAAGGATGAATGACCAAAACAAAACTGATTTAAAGTGATTGGGAAAAAGAAGTGACATGAAGAAATTCTTTTTATGCCACCAAATGTGCTCTGAAACAAATTGCCTGAAATAGTGATGGTACAAGAGTTACCAAAGTGAATAAAATTGTTGGGCTACATAGAAAATGGTGGGAGTGAGACTAATTTGGTCATTCTTTCAAATACTCAACATAGACAAAATGGACTGAACAACTTCATTCTATGCCATAAACTTCTAGAGTACTATGTGACTTTGTTTTTCTTTATATATTTACTGTTACTTCTACTGCAAAATCTGCTCCAAGTATAATTGGCAGATTAGAAACAGTAAGTCATTTTATTTCTTTTTTAAAGGACTGACCACCTGCTGTGAATTTCCAACAGATTCTGCTTTGATTTTTCAGATTTACAGATTTTGTAGTTGACCCCTCTTAATCAAGCTTTTGCAGTTCCCCTTTGGAGAAAAACACTTGGAAAATTAAATAATGTTTAACACAATTAGTCACTATTTAGCTGATTCATCACATGCAAATATGTCATAATACTTTTTCTTTATCTCATCATTCCCACAATAGAGTAATATTGTACTTACTGTATTTCTGTATCTACACCTTTGCTGTTTTTTTCATACATCAAAATCTCTGACTGTATTTCTCTTAACCTATGAATGTAAATGTCTATAAAAATAAGAACACAGAAAATATCATATAGACTGATAGGGAAGTAATTCTGGAACACTTTTAGGGAAATAGTTTGACATTTCCCATGTACATAAGCTAACATGGAGTATTACCTGATGATTGTTTCTTCATGATAGTATTTGTTTGTACAATATTATCAATCTTATTTTTGGTTATAGTGGATACATTATGAATAGTATTCAAATCTTTTTCAATATCCTTGAGTTCTTTGTTAACATTGCTCTGGTAATCTTGATAGAAGTTACTGACTCCACATGTCGTTGGGCAAAATTCTCCCTAAATTGTCAAAAAGGAATAAAAAATGTATGATATATTGAGACTTCCACCTCAAAAGATTGTAATAAGTTAAGTAGCATAGTAAATCTCAACTTACAAAGCGCTTGTCTAAGATGCAGCAAGGTGCTTCAGGTGAAACCTGTGATTAAAAACAAAGTAAAATATAATGACATGTTCTCTGAAGTAAAATCAACTTTAAACCAGTTATGTACTAATGTCCACCCCAGAAAATCACTTACAGCCTTAAAAGATGAAAATGCAAGGAGCTGAACAAGCAGGAAAAATAAGAACTTTTTCTTTGTTCCTGACATGATATAATCCAAAAAAGATGCTCTCACTGTGGCAAATTAATGAACTGGGTCCCCAGAGCTGCTTTATCTTATTGAGTCCCTGAGTATATGTTGATAACAACTCATATTGATTGTGAAAGAAGCATCACAGAGCACACATTGAATGAAGTCATGACCTCTGACTCACAGACATTGCTGCAAATAATCAGTGGGATGGAAATGTTCATCAAAGATTGCTCAATTAAATTCTGATCCCCATTTTATTTATACATTAAATATGTTATCAGCAAAATTAAATGTACAAAAATAATTAACTTAAAAGAAATCTTGCACACTGGGCATCGCTAGTAGAATAGCATTTATAGTACATTCCCTGCTGAATTGAGTAGCTGGGCCACTTCAGGGAAGGCATTAAGAATAAATCACATTAGTGGCCTGGAATCACATAAAGGCCAGATATGGATGGTAGATTTTCTTTATAATTCATAGGTTAGTGATCAAATTTATTGGCTCTAGCTCTCTAAAATCTGTGATTAGCTGTTCTTCATTCTAGATTTATTTAATTACTTGAAGTTCCTTTATTGCCTTGATGGTGGTGGAGGCTGATATAATCATTAGGTTTAACAGATATTTACATTGCTAGTAGAATACCATTCCTAATTCCCTGCTGAATTGAGTAGCTGGGCCATTTCAGGGAAGGCATTAAGAATAAATCACAATTATGGGAACTAGTGGAATTGGGACTGGTGGTGGGGACCAGTGATGATGTGGTAGCAGTGTTGGGGAGCAATAATGGGGGTTGTGGTGAAAGAATCATAGAATCATACAACATGGAAACAGGCAATCAGCCCAACTCATCACGCCAAACAGGAGGCATACTTCCATAGTAATCCCCTAGCACTTGGCCCATATCAATGTCTAAGCAGTTCAAGTGCTTATCTAGATAGTTCTTAGATGTTATCTGTAACCCAGCTTCAACTACTTTCTCAGGCAGAGAATTCCAGGAACTTGGAATGCTTCACTCTCTGGGTGAAGAAGGTCCTCCTCATATGCCCTGGAATTCTCTTCCCCCTTACCCTAAATCTATGTCCCCTAGTTTTATCTACCTCTGATGTGGGGAAAAGTTTCCTGCAGTCTGCTCTATCTATACCCTGATCATTTATATATCTCAGTTATGTCCCCTCTTAACTTCCTCCGCTCCAGGAAGAACAAACCTAGTTTCTACAGTTTCTCCTCATAACTGAACTGGTCCATCCCCGGCCACATCCTGGTGAATCTCCTCTGCACCCTCTCCAGTGCCACTGATGAATAGTATTAATTTAGGACCTCACCTATACTTTCTGGCTTCATGCACTGATTGTCCATGTTATCCCTAATGGGTCCTAATATTTCTAGCAACAGACAAGCACCCAGAGGACTGGAGAGTAGCAAACGTTGTGCCTTTGTTCAAGAAGAGAAATAGGGATAATCCAGGTAACTATAGGCCAGTGAGCCTCATATCAGTGGTAGAGAAGTTATTGGGAAGGATACTGAGGGATAGGATTTATGTGCATTTGGAAAGGCATGGCCTGCTTAGGGACAGTCAGCATGGCTTTATGAGGGGCTGGTCATGCCTTACAAACTTGATTGAGTTTCTTGAAGAGTTGACAAAGGTGCTTGATGAGGGTAAGACAGTGGATATTATCTACACGGACTTTAGTAAGGCATTTGATAAGGTCTCATGGTAGGTTGATTCAGAAGATAAAGATGTACGGGATACAAGGTGACTTAGTTGTTTGGATACAGAATTGGCTTGCCTGTAGAAGACAGAGAGTAGGGGTGGAAGGCTGTTATTCTGGCTGGAGGTCCATGATCAGTGGTGTTCTGCAAGGATCGGTGCTGGGACCTCTATTGTTTGTGATATATATCAATGATTTAGATGAAAATGTAGATGGGTGGATTAGCAAGTTTTGCAGATGACACCAAGATTGGTGGAGATGTGGATAATATAAAGGACTATCAAAGAGTACAATGGGATATAGATCAGTTACAGATAAGGGCAGAGAAGCGGCAGATGAAGTTTATTCCAGGCAAGTGTTAGGTGTAGTGTGCTGGAGGAATTCAACGGGTCATACAGCATCTGTGGGAGGAAAGAAATTGTCGATGTTTCAAGTTGAAACCCTGCATCAGGACTAAGTGTGGAGAGAAGAGATGGCCAGTATAAGGAGGAGAAGGGGAGTGGTGAGAAAGAATTCAAAGGAAATTTATGGACTGAGGCGGGGTGTGAGATGACAGACAGGTTGTGCCAGGTAGGGGAGGTGAGTGGGGGTGGAGTTGGAAGATAGTGGCAGGTGAATGATAGATGGAGGCAGACAAAGAGAGAGAGGAACAAGGGAAAAAGGATGGAGCAAGCTGGAGGGAGGGGAGTGTGAAGGTAGGAGACAATTGCTGGAGGGAGATAAGCAGGAACAACTTTTTGTGAGGTGTTGCACTTTGGAAGGTCAAATGAAATGAGAAAGTATACAGTTAATGGTAGGCCCCTTAATACCATTGAGGTACAGAAGGATCTTGGGGTTGAGGTCCATAGTTCACTGAAATTGGATAAGGTGGTGAAGAAGGCACATGGCATGCTTGCCTTTATTCGTACAGGTGTTAAGTATAAGAATAAGGAAGTCATGCTGTAGCTATATAAAACTTTAGTCAGACCACACTTGAAGTATTGTGTGCATTTCTGGTCAACCAATTATAGGAATGATGTGGAGACTGTGGAAAGGGTGCCAAAGAGGTTTACCAGGATTCTGCCTGGATTAGAGGGTATCAGCTATAAGGAAAGGTTGGAAAAACTTGGGTTGTTCTCCCTAGAGTGTCAGAAGCTGAAGGGAGACCTGAAAGAGGTTTTTAAAATTATGAGAGGCATAGATAGGGTAGACAGTCAGAATCTTTTCCCCAGGGTAGAAATGTCAAACACAAGAGGACATGCTTTTAAGGTTAGAGGGGGAAGGTTTAAAGGTGACCTGAGGGGCAAGTTTTTTTACACAGAGAGTGGTAGGTGCCTGGAATGGGTTACCAGGGGTAGTAGTGGAATCAGGCAGTTTGGTAGAGTTTAAGAGGCTTTTAGATAGACACATGAAAGTGAAGGGAATGGAGGGATATGGGTTAGTATAATTCAGCTTCAAGATAGGCACAACACTGTGGGCTGAATGACCTGTCCAGTGCTGTACTGTTTTGTGTTCCCTGATTATTCTTTTTCCCTTAATATAGAATGCCGATGGATTTACTTTAATCCTCTCTGCCAGTGATATTTTGTGATCCCTTTTAGCCTTCCTAATTTTCTTTTAAAGCGCCTCCCCACATTTTGTATACTCTTGATGGTCCTCCTTTGTCATTAGTTCCCTATGCTTGCATTATGTTTCCTTTTATTTATCCAACCCTCAATGCCTAGGGTTCCATATACTTGTTAGCCTTGGCTTTTACCCTCACAGGAACATGTTGGCCTTGAGGTCTTACTATATCTCCTTTGAAAGCTTCCCACTGTGAAGATGTAGACTTACCAGGAAGTAGATGCTTCCGGTCTACCATTGTAATGTCCTCCCTTATGTTAATGATATTAGCCTTCCCCAATTTAAGTCCTTTATTACTGGTCCATCACTTTCCTTCTCCATAACCACTTTAAAAAATATGGAGTTATGGTCACCATCTCCAAAATGATCCCCCACTGACTCTCCTCCATTTGACCAACTACATTCCCCAAGGTAAAATCCAGTAATGCATCTTCCCTCATTGGTCTATCTACATACTGGTCAAAGAGCTCTCCTGGACACACCTCAAGAATTCTGCTCTCTGAGCCTTGAATGCTAAGGCAATCACAGTTAATATTTGGGAAACTGAAATCTCCCAGTACATAACCCTATTTTTATTTCATCTCTCTGATAGCTACCTACATATCTGTTCCTCTAGAGGTCTGTAATACACCTCCAGCAAAGTGACAGTGCACTTTTTCTTTATAATCTCTAACCCTATGGCCTCATTTGAGGAGGCTTCTCAGATATCCTTCCTCAGTATTTGAGTAATGCAATCTTTGACTAACAGTGCAACACCTCCTCCCCATTTTACTCGCCCCTCTGTTTAGTCAGAAAATTCTATAGCTTGAGATATTGAGATATCCTGCCCATCATAGTGTTGGCAACAATAGACCCCTGTGTTAATTAAAGCATTGAGTTCACCTACTTTACGTGATATTCCTTCTGGATTTACTAACTACTTCTCCTATAGGTGATTGTACCACTCCATCCAAACAACTACTCTGAGACCCCTTTCCCTACCTATTCAGTTTAAAGCTTCCCCAACAGTGCAAACAAACTTTCCAGCAAGGGTGTTGGTCTCGTTCTGGTTAAGGAGCAACATGTCCCACTTGTATTGGTCCCACTTTCTCCAGAAATGGTCCCAATGATCCTGGAACCTAAAGCCCATCCTTCTGCACTATCCCTTCAGCTACTCGTTCATCTGACCTCTCCTTTTATGCCTATACTCTCTCGCTGATGGCACCAAAGCAATCCAGAGGTAACAACCTTTGAGGTTCTGCTCTTTAAATGGCTACCTGCCTCCCTAAACTCATGTTGCAGGGCCTCCTCTCCTACCTACGTCATTGGTAGGTACATGTACGACAACCTCTGGTTGTTCACCCTCCACTTTCAGAACGTCCTGAAGCCGTTCTGAGATGTCCTTGACCCTAGCACCAGCGAAGCAAAATACCAACCTCGAGTCTCTTTTGCAGCCATAGAATCACCTACAGGTATCTGCTCCCCTTAGGATAGAATCCCCAACCACTTTGTCCTGTTCCCCCATTCTGTCCGACATCAACCACCGTGGTGCCATGAACTGAGCTGTTGCTGTTGTTCGCCCCTGGGAGGCTATCCCCACCTAACAGTATCCAACACGGTGTACTTGTTAGAGATGGGGAATGACCAGATGGGATTCCTGCCCTACCTGCCTGTCCTGACTGCCCTTCCTGGCAATTGCCCATCTCTTCTCCTTCTCACTATGTTCTTCCTGCTATGTTCTCCCCATCCCAGCTCCGTGGCGTGCCCACCCGCAGCTCCAACTGCTCTAAGCAGTCTGTCAGGAGCTGCAGCTGGACTCAATTCCTGCAGACAGTGGTGTCAATGGAGAGTGGAACTAGGGGAATGGTGACATTGGGAACAGTGTTGTGGGAGCAGCAGCAAAGGGAGCAGCATTGATGTGGACTGTCTATGATTAGAAGTGAATGGTTGGTACAAGCAGCCAATTACAATTCTTGTTTTCTCTGAGCCATCTGCCTTAGAGTAAACCAGTTAAGATGAGAAGATCTCAAAGAGACATTTGATCTCTTGTTTGAATGGGAAAACCTGGACAGATGAACAATTATGGACCGACACAGTAGTGTAGTGGCTATTACAGCGCCAGCAACCCGGGTTCAATTCCGGCCACTCTCTGTAAAGAGTTTATACGTTTTCCCTATGTCTGCGTGGGTTTCCTCCGGGTGGTCAGGTTTCCTCCCACATTCCAAAGATGTACAGGTTAGGAAGTTGTGGGCGTGCTACATTGGCACTGGAAGTGTGGCAACACATGCTGGCTGTCCCCAGAACACTCTACACAAAAGATGCATTTCACTGTGTGTTTCGATGTACATGTGACTAATAAAGATCTTATCTTAATTATTAGTCACATCCACCTTATCAAATGTGAAATTTCCAGACAGAAATGTGGACGCACTTTCTGCCTGCCTCATTGAGTCCTAGGTGGTCCAAGTTACATGCAAAAAATATGTGGGATGATGAATAGGCCACAAGTGTTTTTGGTTACAGAGTCACAGAGCCACACATCATGGAGACAGACCCTAAAGTCCACCCTGTCCATGCCAACCATCATACTAATCCCATTTACCTGCACTTGGTCCATAGCCTTCAATGCCCTGACGATTCAGGTGCTGCTTTGGTATTATGCTAGGTAACATATCATTACCTAGAAATTCATAATTATTAAAACATCACAGTGTGGCAGATTCCAACCCCACCCATACCAATTCGGTTCCAGAGCTGCACTTGTATGCAGTTCTAGTCACCACACTATGCAAAGGATGAGATTGTGCTGGAGAAATTACACAGGAGATTCACTAGGATATTGCCTAGATTGAAGGACTTTAGTTTTGTGGAGAGAGTTTTCCCTGGAGCAAAGGAAGCTGAGGAGGGACTTAATAAAAGTATATAAGATTATGAGAGGCATTGATAGAGCAGACAGTCAAAATCTTTTTTCTGTGGAGGGGGTATCAAAAACAAGAAAGCTTAGGTTTAAGGTGAGGGGAAGGAGTTTTAAATGCAATATTTAAGAGGTATTTAGACTGACACATGAACAGGGCAGGGAAAATGGTATACGGACCATGTGTAGATAGGTGGGATTAGTTAGATTGGCATCATGACTGGCATAGATCTGATGGGCAAAAGGGCCTGTTCATGTGCTGTAGTGTTCTACGTTATGAACTAAACAATAAAGAGAATAGTTGTAGACTGCTCGCAGACATAGAAAGACTGGTCATATGGGCAAACAACTGACAGATAAAATTTAAAATCGAGATATTTTAGTTATACATTTTGACAAAAACAACAGTTCTAAAGGTGTGTAGGAACTGGGTGCATATGTGCATAAATCATTGAAAGTTGGACAGATCTGTTAGTAAAACATATAAAATCCTAGGATTCATAAGAAGAGGCATACAGTACAAATACAGGGAGGTTCTGTAGAACTAGAACAAATCAATAAGTAGGCCACACCTGGAGTACTGCATCCAATTCTGGTCAACTCACTTTGAGGAAGGCTTCAAGTTTCAAGAGAGGATGCAGAAAAGACACAAGAGACTGCAGATGCTGGAATCTGGAGCAACTCAGAAAGTGCTGGAGGAACTCAACGGGTCAGGCAGCATCTATGGAGGGAAATGGGCAGTCGACGTTTCAGGTCAAGACCCTTCATCTGGACTGAAAAAAAAGAGCGGAGATAGCCAGTGTAAAAAGGTGGAGGGAAGGGGTAGAGCAAGAGCTGGCTGGTTTTAGATGGATTGAGGTATAATATCCTGATGTGTTTAGTTAAGGTAAACAAAAGAAAGCTCTTCCCATTAACAGATGGTTTAAGAACAATTGGGGGCAAAAAAAATGCCAGAAGGATGTGAGAAAAAACATTTTAACTTGGAAATTAGGATCTGGAATTCACTGCCTCTGAGGGTGATGTAAACAGAAGCAGACAAGGCCTTCAAAAAGGAAATTGGATATGTATTCATATAGATCACTGAAAGTTGCCTCACAGGTGGATAGGGTAGTTAAGAAAGCTAATGGGATGTTAGCTTTCATAAATCATGGGATCGAGTTTAAGAGCCGTGAAGTGATGATGCAGCTTTACAAAACTCTGGTTAGGCCACACTTAGAGTACTATGTCCAGTTCGGGTTGCCTCATTATAGGAAGGATGTGGAGGCGTTGGAAAGGGTGCAGAGGAGATTTACCAGAATGCTGCCTGGATTAGAGAGTATGGATTATAATGAGAGACTAAAGGAGCTAGGGCTGTTCTCATTGGAGAGAAGGAGGATGAGGGGAGACATGATAGAGGTATACAAGATATTGAGAGGAATAGATAGAGTGGACAGCCAGCACCTCTTTCCCAGGGCACCAATGCTCAAAACAAGAGGACATGGCTTTAAGGTATTGGGTGGGAAGTTCAAGGGAGATGTCAGAGGGAGGTTTTTCACCCAGAGAGTGGTTGGTGCATGGAATGCGCTGCCTGGGGTGGTGGTGGAGGCTGATATATTGGACAAGTTCAAGAGATTGTTAGATAAGCATATGGAGGAATTTAAGTTGGAGGGATATGTGGGAGGAAGGGGTTAGATAGTCTTAGGTGTGGTTTGAAGGGCAGCACAACATGGTGGGCTGAAGGGCCTGTATTGTGCTGTATTGTTCTCTTTCAGGGGGAATAGTTTGCAGGGCTAAATGGAAAGAATGAGGAAATGAGTCTGATAAGACAGCTATACTTAGAGCTGATGTTGATTCAGTGAGAATGGTGTCCTTCTGTACTGTAACCATATGTTTACAGTACATGGTTCCATCCTCACTCTACTTGGCCTGAATGTGTAACTTGATAAAAACAGACATCTCAGTTTAGACCTTTGCCTTTCCTTTTCTAATGTTATCATATAATGCGGAAATTGCCAGTAGGGATTTGGCCACAAACATTTCCTGCTACATTCTGTGATTGTGATCAAAACAGCACAAAAAATGCTCTTCTAGACAAGCAGCAATGTAGACATAAGAGCACATTCAAGTTGTGAAGTCTTTTTTTATGGTTGTCTCCAGCTAGTTCCTAATTCAGTGAAGATGCTTAACCAGCTTTGGGGGCCTCTGTGATGTGGAAGTTAACCACAAATGTATGCTTCCCTGACAGAATTATCCCTTTAAAAGCAGTCTCTATAAGGTTAAGATAAAAACAAAAAATGCTGAAAACACTCAGTAGGTCAGGCATCATCCGTGGAACAAGAAACAGTTAATGTTTCAGGTCAGCGACCTTTTGAAAGAATTTGGAAAGAGAGGAAAGAAGTTAATTAGCAGACAAGTTAGTAAAAAGTGCAGGAAGGAGCACCAATGTACACGAAAAGGATTTGAGGGAATGGGCCCAAAGAGGACCAAAACAAAGACTGTTCCATGTTTTCCATAAAAAGACAGATATACCTTGAGCCCACAGAAGTGCCCAGAGCTACCTCTTTGAGTTAGAGAAAGTAAGTGGAGTTGAAAGATGTTGCATGAATGTTGTGTAACCTGCTGAGTGTTTCTAGAGATGAGTAGAACAAAGGAAAGCAGCAGTTAGAATCAGATTATGCTTCTTTGTGTCTAGCAGGCCACACTGTACTAATAGAAAAGGATGAAATAAGCTGAAATGAAGGGGAGTCAAATGAAAGGAGAAAGTATACAGTTAATGGTAGGCCCTTTAATAGCATTGAGGTACAGGGGGATCTTGGGATCCGGTCCAAAGTTCATTGAAAGTAGCTAGGCAAGTGAATAAGGTGGTAAAGAAGGCTTATGGAATGCTTGCCTTCATTGGTAGAGGTGTTGAGTATAAGAGTAAGGAAATCATGCTGCAGCTGTATAAAACTTTAGTCAGACCGCACTTGGAGCATTGTGTGCAGTTCTGGTCACCCTAGGAAGGATGTGGAGACTGTGGAAAAGGTGCAGAAGAGGTTTACCAGGATGCTGTCTGGATTAGAGGGTATGAGCTATAAGGAAAGTTTGGACAAACTTGGGTTGTTCTCCTTAGAGCATTGGAGGTTGAGGGGAGACGTGATAGAGGTTTTTCAAATTATGACAGGCAGAGATAGAGTGGGCAGTCAGAATCTTTTCCCCAGGGAAGAATTGTCAAACAACAGTGGACGTGCTTTTAAGGTTGGGGGGGGGGGGTGGGGTGGAATTTAAAGGTGACATGAGGGGCAAGTTTTTTTTATGCAGAGTGTGGTAGGTGCCTGGAATGGGTTACCAGTGGTAATAGTGGAATCAGACTGTTTGGTGGAGTTTAAGAGGCTTTTAGATAGACACATGTAGACACATGAATATGATGGGAACAGAGGGATGTCGATGATAAACAGGAGGAGGACATTTAGCATAAATTGGCTTCAAGGTAGGCACGACATCGTGGGTTGAATGGCCTGTCCAATGCTGTATTGTTCTATGTTCTATGTTTAAAATGATAACAAGCAAAGATAGACAGTTATAATATAGGCAGAAAAGAAGATTGAGTTACCTAAAGTTGGAGAATTCCATATTGAGTTTGGCGGGCTGCCACATACCCAGATGAGGCATCATATTGGGCCGTAGGCAAATACATTAGAGTGGGAGTGGGATGGTGAATTAAAGTGGCAGACAACTGGAAGCTCAAAGTTACTACTGTAGACTAAGCACAATGAGCTCTGAAGTGATCCCTAAATTGTGCCTGTTTCTCCAATGCAGAGGAGACCACATTGTGAGCACTGAGTGTATTCCACTAGAATGGAAGAAATGCAAATGAATCTCTGCTTCACTTGGAAGGAATATTTGGGTCCCTGGATGGTGGGAAAGGAAGAATTGACAGTACAAATATTTTATTTCCTGTTTATTTGCCAGGGAACATAGAACATAGAATATGGAACATAGAATAGTACAGCACAGTAACAGGGCCTTCAGACCATGATGTTTGCCGAACTAATTAAATGAGTAATTAAACATCTAACTAAACTAATCCCCTCTACCTACACAATATCCAGATCCCTCCATTTTCTGTGCAATCATGTGCCTAAGAGCCTCTTAAACACCTCTGTCATATTTGCCTCCTGCTAATGCACTCCAAGCACCCACCACTCTCTGTAAAAAAACTTGCCCCTCACACCTCCTTTGAACTTACCCCCTCTCGCATTAAATGCATGCCCTATTGTATTAGACATTTAGAGTCATAGAATCATAGAGTAATGCAGCATGGACACAGGGCCTTCGCCACACCAGTTCAAGCCAACCACGTTGTTCACCCAGCTAGTCCCAATTTCCTGCATTCGGCCCCTCTCCCCTATGTACCAATACAAGTGCTTCTTAAATGATACTATTGTACCTGCCTCAACCACTTCCTCTGGCAGCTCATTCCATGTACTCACCATCCTCTGCGTGACAAAGTTGGCTCTCAGGTCCCTTTTAAATCTTTCCCTTCTCACTCTAAACTTATGCCCCCTCGATTTGGACTCCCCTACCCTAGGGAAAAGACAGTTACCATCCACCTTATCTATGCCTCTCATAATTTTGAACACTTCTATAAGGTTGCCCCTCATTCTCCTATGTTCCAAGGAATAAAGACCCAGCCTGCCCAACCTCTCCCTATAACTCAGGCCCTCTAGTCCAGGCAACATCCCCATTGCTCTTTTCTGCACTCTTTCCAGTTTCACATCTTTCCTATAACAGGGTGACCAAAACTGTACACAGTACTCTAAGTGTGGCCTCACACAACTGCAACATAATGTCCCAGCTCCTATACTCAGTGCCTTGACTGATGAAGGCCAGCATGCTAAACACCTTATTCACCACCCTGTCTAGCTGTGACACTGCTTTCAATGAACTATGCATTTGTATTTGTAGGTCCCTCTGTTCCATTACACTCCCTAGTGCCCTACCATTCATAGTAAAGTCCAACGCTGGTTTGACTTTCCAAAATGCATCACCTCACACTTATTTGCATTGAAATACATTTGCCACTCCTTGGCCACTTCCCTAACTGATCAAGATCTCCCTGTAAACTACAATAACCTTCTTCACTATTAACAACACCTCCTAATTTCGTGTCATCCGCAAACTTACTGATCAAGCCTTGAGCATTTGCAGCCAAATCATTTGTACAAGTAACAAGGGTCCCAACACAAACCGCTGTGGCACTCCACAAGTCAGCCTCCATTCCAAGAAACAATGTTCAACCACCACCCTCTGCTTCCTAACTCCAAGCCAACTTCGACCCTAGGAAGAAGATACAGGCTGCTTGCTCTGTCTATGACTCTCATTACCTTATAAACTCCTATCAGGTCTCCCCTCAGCCTATGCCACTCCAGAGAAAACAACCCTGGTTTATCCAACCTCTGCTAATAGCACATGCCCGCTAATCCAGGCAGCATCCTGGTTAATCTCTTCTGCATCCTCTCCAAAGCCTCCACACCCTTCCTGTAATGGAGCAACCAGAATTGAATGCAATACTCCAGATGTGGCCTAACCAGATTTCTATTAAGCTGCAACATAGTTTCCCGACTCTTGAACTCAATGCCTCAACTAATAAAGGCAAGCATGCCATACACCTTCTTTATCACCCTATCAATCTATCACTTCCAGGGAGCTATAGACTTGGATCCCTACATCCCTCTGTACATCAACACTGTTAAGGGCTTTGCAAGTAACAGTGTACTATCTCTTTACATTTGATTCCCTGAAGTACAACACCTCACACTTGGCTGGATTAAACTCCATCTGTCATTTCTCCACCCATATCTGTAACTGATCTATTTCCTACTGTATCCTTTGGCAACCTTCCATGCAACACCACCAATCTTTGTGTCATCTGCACCTTACTAACCCACCCATCCACATTTTCATCCAAGTCATTTATACATATCACAAACAGCAGAGGTCCCAGTACAGATGCCTGCAGAACACCACTGGTCATGGACCTCTAGCCAGAATAAGTCCCATCAACCACTACCCTCTGTCTTCTGTGGGCAAGCCAATCCTAAATCTAAGTGGCCAAGTCCCATGCATCTTCTGGATAAGCCTCTCATGAGAGCCCTTGTTCAACCCCTTACTAAAATCCATGTAGACAACATCCCCAGCTCTACCTTCATCAATCACATTCGTCACCCTCTCAAAAAATTTAATCAAGTTATTAAGACACAAATTGCTCTGCACAAAGCCATGCTGACTGTCCTAATTATGCTATGCTTTTCCAAATGTTCGTATCTTCTATCCCTAAGATTCCTCTCTGATAGCTTCCCTACCACTGATGTGAGACTCACCGATCTACAGTTTCCAAGATTATCTCTATTTCCCTTCTTGAACAAAGAAACACATTAGCTACTTGCCAGTCCTCCAGGACCTCACCTGTGGCCAGAGAGGACGTGAAGATCTTGGTCAAGTTCCCAGCAATTTCTTCTCTTGTCTCTCAATAAACTGTGGTATATCCCATCATGCCCTGGGGACTTATCCACTTAAACTTTCTTCAAGAGACCCAACATTACCTTTTTCTTTATCTCAAAATGCCCTAGCATGTTAATATGCTCCACACTGATCTCACCAGCCTCCATGTCCTCCTCCTTGGTAAGTACCAATGCAAAGTACTCATTTAGGGCCTCGCCCACATCCTTCAAACACATGTTCCCTCCTTTATCCTTTAGTGGTCCTACCCTCTCCCTAGTTATCCTCTTTCACTTGATATATCTAAGAAATGTCATGGGATTCTCTTCAATCCTACTTGGCAAGGACTTTTCATGGCCCTTCCTGGCTCTCCTAATTCTGTTCTTGAGTTCTTTTCCAGCTTCTTTATAATCCTCAAGGGCTCTATTTGATTTTAGCTTCCTAAACCTTACATACACTTCCTTTCTCTTCTTGACTAAATTCACCATCTCTCTCATCATCCAAGGTTGTCATTGTTGTCCTTCCTTCTTACTGGAACGTACCTGTCCTGTACTCTATGCAGTTGATCTTCAAACATGCTCCACATATCAGATGTGCACTTGCCCAAGAATAGCTGTTCCCAATTAACTCTCCCTAGCTCCTGCCTAATACTCTTGTAATTTTCCCTGTCCCAATTTAGTACTCTCCCACAAGGTCCATACTTAGCTTTATTCATAGCTATTTGAAAACTTAAGGAGTTGTGATCACTATTCCCTAAATGTTCTCCCACTGAAAGGACAGTCACGTGGCAAGACCAGGTCCAGATATGGCCCCTCCTCGAGATGGACCACCTACATACTGATTTAAGAAACCCTCTTGGGCCCTCTTCCCTCTTGGAAAGTGTAATAAGGGATGTTAGAGCAGACCAAGGAACTGCAAAGGGAGCAATCCTTTTGAAATGCTGAAAGGGAAGGGAAGGGAATGTGTGCATCATGGTGGTGTCTTGCTGGGTGCTGGTGAAAAGTGTAAAAGATGACCCTTTGATTGAGGTAGCAGGTGGGGTGAAAGAGAGGACCAGGGAACTTTGTTTTTGTTCTTTCCAGGACAGGGTGTGAGAGAAGAGGTGCAGAAAATAGATGAGATGCAGTCAAGGACTCCATCCATTATGGTAGAGGAGAAGCCACAATTCAGGAAGAAGAAGGACATTTCAGAGGCACTTGTGCAGACAATCTCATCATTGGAACGAATGTGGCAGGGACTGAGGAGCTGAGAAAATGCCTTAAAGGAAGCAGAGTGAGAGGAAGTATAATCAAGATACAGTACCTGTGGGAGTCTATGGGCTTGCAATGGATGTTTGAGGCTAGCCTATCTCCTGAGATGAGACAGAGAGATCCAGAAAGAGAAGAGAAAAGAAACAGATGGACCATGTAAACATGAAAGCAGGGTGGAAATTGGCTGCAAATGTGATAAACTTTTTGAGTTCTGTATAAGTGCAGGAAGGAGCACCAATATACCAGAAAAGGAATTGAAAGGAGTGGGCCCAAGTAGGACCAAAACAGAGAATTTTCCACAGAAAGACAGGTAAAGCTTGAGCCCACGGAGTGCCATAGATCATTTCTTTGATCTGGAGAAAGAAAGTGTTGAAAGATGTTGCATGATGTACTGAGTTTTTCCGGCATTTTCTAGTTTTACCTCAGATTTCAAGTTTCTGAACCTTTTTCGATTTTCTGTCTGTGATTGTAGCTGGTGCTCAGATGCAGAATGGTGACCAACAGGCCTGACATCAGCTGGGATCCTGTGTCTGATCAGAGACCAGGGCAGTTGACACTTTTCCTGCAAACTTCAGCCACAGCCTTCACAGCGCTTCTCCACATTGTCAGAGTAAAAAGGGTGGCAATATCACCAATCACTCATTTTAAGGATTTGTGGCTGTGCCGGGGATTCTCAATCTCACCTCTAAGGTTTCTGTTGGTTTTATGAGGATATTGGTGTGCTATATCAACATCATTCAGGACACCCAACTTTCCTTTCAGATACAGAAGGTTCCCAATAATATGGAGCTGATGACAGCCACAAAGAGGTCCTGGTCCCAACTTTATTAATGTTTGATGTTACCATTCAATTACATTCAGATGGAGAATCAAGAATTTCTAAAAATAGCCTTGACAACAGAGATTTTTGCCAAGGTGATAACAAGGTAGTGAAGACATATGAGGTGAGGTGAGGAAGACAGTGGAGAAGCATGAAGATAGCAGAGAGATGCAACATTTAGACTGTGGGGAAGATATTGGAGGTAGTGAGGGAGGTGACAGAGAGACAGTGGAGGGGCAGTGATAAAAGCAACCTGGGAGGCAGTGGGGAGACAGTTAGGAAGATGGAAAGTCCGTGAGAGTGATAGGAAAGGCAGTGAGGGAGGCAATAGAGAGGCAACAAGGAAATCAGCAGAGAAACAGATGGGTAGGCAGCCATGTAGAGAGCAAAGAGCAGTGAAGGAGACAGAGAAATAGCCAAGAGCCACTGTGTGAGATTGTGGAGAAGTACTGGGAAAGGCAGTAAAGAGGCAGAGAGAGACAGTGGATAGATGGCAAGAAAGTTAGTGGAGAGACAGTGATCAACAATGCAAAGAAGGAACAGAGGGCAAGGGAAACATAGGGGTAACAGTGAGGGAGACAATGGGAAGGAAGAGATGCTATGGAGAATGAAGAGAAAGCAACAAGAGGTTGTGATAGGAACAACAGATAAGCAGTATGGAGAGACAGTAATGAAAGTAATCTAAACGTGCAACGAAGGCAGTGGAGAGACATGAGGGAGACCACAAAGGAAGAGTGAAGAAGACAGAGGAGAAGCAGTGAGGGAGAAAATAGAAGGAGATGATGGAGATACTGCAAGATAGACTATGTAGAGAGGCAGAGGAACGAGGCAGAGGTAGTGAGAGACACAGTGAGGATGATAGCAGGGAGTCAGTAAATGAGTCAACAGGAAGACAGTGAAGCAAACAGTGATACAGACAGCAGCGAGGCAGCAAGGGAGATGCTGGAGAGACGGAGGGAGACGGTGGAGAGAGAGAGGGAGACGGTGGAGTGAAAGGAAGGAAGACAATAGAGTGAGAATGAGGGAAGCAGTAAAGATGAAGCAAAGGGAGATATTAGAAAGGCTATGAGCTAGAGAATATAGAGAGCGAGCGGGGAGATGGCAATGGAGATAGCAGATAGTCAGAGGAAAATGGTCGAATCACAGTGAGAATAATAGAAGGGAGAGTGAGGGAGACAGCAGAGGGCCTGTGATCAAGGCAGCCTAGGGGCATGATGGAGGCAAAGGAGAGGTAGTAAAGAAGATAGCCAATAGGAGCCCGAGAGACCATGGATTGAAAGTGAGAGAGTGTAATATGCCACTGAAGACTAAAGTGGGGAGGCAGCAGAGAGGTCCTAATTGAGAGTCAATGAGTAAACAGAGAAGCAATGAAGGAATCAGTGATGGAGACAGTAGAAAGGCAGTAGGGGAGACAAGAGAAGCTGTGAAGCAGATAACACAGACAGTAAGGGAGGCAGCAGAGAAACAGCAGGGGAGTTGATGGAGCAGCAGTGAGAGAGATGGTGGAGAGGAAGAGTGCACACAGGCAGCAAAGGAGATATTGGAGGCAAAGTGGTAGAGATGATGAGGAGGCAGTAATGAAGAAAGCAGATAATCTGCAGGGAAGACAATGCGAGCGTTAGCAGGAGAAATGGTTGAGAAGCAACAAAGGAGGAAGGCAAGAGGCTGCAAGGGAGACAGTACAGAGACTGTGAGAAAAATACTGAGGGAGATAGCAGAGAAGCAAGAGGGAGATAGAGGGAGGTAGAGAGAGGCAGCGGAGAGAGTGAGGGAGACAGTGAAGGGCATGAGCATGGGAGTGTAGATACAGCAAGGGAGGCAGGAGAGAGGCAATGAGAGAGGAAATAGGCAGGGCAGGAGATAGTGGAGAGCGAGTGAAAGACATCAGGGAAGGCAACGGATGGGCCACATTAGAATCAGCCTGTTAGGCAGTGGGGATGAAGGTAAAGAGGTAGCAAGGAGCCAGACAAGATGGTGTGAGGAAAGTCAGTGACAGGACAGTGGAGAGGCAGCAAGGTTGGTAGTGGAGACACATAAAAATGGTAGAAAAGGGTGACAGCGAGGGAGATGTTGGAGAAGCTACAAGAGAGGTGAACGTGATTGAAAGGAAAACCAGAAAGGTAGTGAGCAAGACAATAAAGCGGCAGTGAGTGAAATAGCAGAGAGACAGTGAGGGCGAATGAAGAGGTAGTGTGGGAGATGGCAGAGATTCCATGAGAGTACACAGAAAGACAGAATGGGAGACAGAGAGGCAGTGTGTAAAATGATGCACAGGCAGCAAGAGAAGTCAATTGTCAGTGGTAAGGCTCTGAGGGACAATGCAGAAGCTATGCTGGAGTCAGGGAGTGGCAGAAAGGGAGGCAGTGAGGTCGTGAGGGACACATGAGAGAAATAGTTTTTCAGATGAGGTAGGTTGACAATCGTGCCAGAGATAAAGTCATGAGGGGCATAGACAGGGTGAATTACAGTCTGTGAACAGGGTCATGGTCTTCCCCCTAGGGTAGGGGAATCTAAAGCTAGAGGGCATAGATTTTAGATGAGAGGGGAAAGATTTGAAGGGAATGTGGGGGGCAAATTTTTCACACAGAAGATGGTGGGTATTTGGAATGAGCTGTCAGAGGAAGTGGTAGAGGTGGGTACAATTACAACATTTAAAAGACATTTAGATAGGTACATGGATAGGAACGTTTTAGAGGGATACGAGCCAAACTCAGGCAAACGGGACTAAATTGGGCAGGCAATTTGGTTGGCATGGACGAATTGGGCGAAAGGCCTTGCCTCCATGCTGTATAACTGTATGAGTATATGAAAACTGGTGATGTTCTTCTGGTTAAGCCACCAGGGGTAGCTCTGAAACAAAGGTGTTATTCAATCAAAAATTATGTGAAAAAGTCAGGGCTCAAGTTTTCCACTGTGTTCTAAAACACCCAGAATTGGGCACAATATTGCTCTACTGCAACTTCAGATCTCCTCATACAGTTGAGTTTCAACTGCACAGCAGAGATTTTTCTGGTTTCTGCAAAGGCACAGTGAAGTGTTTAGATCACGAACTTTCAACTTAAACTTTATTTACAGTACAGTATCAGGCCCTTCTGGCCCAACGAGTCCATGCTGCCCATTTAAACCCATGCTAACCTACCCGCATGTCTTTGGAATGTGGGAGGAAACTGGAGCACCCAGAGGAATTTGGCTAATATTCTGAAGAAGATAAATTTAAATCCCACTGCTCTTCTTCCCTTTGATAAGGGGAGTTCCAAAGACTCACAACCCTCTGAGATAATTTTTTTTCAAAATAATTTGAGTCCTTATTTTTAAGTGGTGACCCCTCATTCTAGTCTCTTGCACATGTCTACCTTGTCAAGACCTTTCAGCATGTTTCATTGTTTCAATGCTCCTATGTTTCAATCGCCTCTTATTCTTCTGAACTCCAGTAGATATAAGCCTAGCTTGCCTCATAAGACAACCTGTTCACCTGCTCACTTTAGGTGTTTCTCCAATATACACCCTCTGAATGCACCCAATGCATTACCATCCTTTCTTAAATAACAAAACAAAACAATACAATTCACAGTATTAACTTAGTAAATGAAGCATAACGTCCCTATTTTAACATTAAGTTCCTTAGCAAGAAATGATAACATTCTGTTAGCTTTCCTAAGTACTTGTCGTACCTGCTTCTAGCCTTTTATGAATCATCCACTAGGATATCTGGATCTCTAAGTATATAAGAGCTCCATAATCTCTCACCATTTAGATAATATGCCTCTTTTTTTTAAAGAGATTTGTTCTGTTTATGGTGTCATCTACTTTTATCAGTAGCTTCACTTTTTAACCATTGCAAGAAACCATACATTTTAACTAGTTTTTAGTGTCTTGCCAGAATATAGATTCAGAATCAATGGCTTTTTGTTAATGACACTTTGCTGAACTTTCTAACATATGTATCTCTGCCCATTTCTATCAGTCAGCAGGTGTATTAAAGTTCATATTGATATACTGATTGGTGACTTTCATTTTAATTTTGAAATTGCTGCATTTTCCATTATTGACACCAGCAACTTTTAAACTTTCACTCTTCATGCTACTCATCAGATCTAATTTTGAAGCTTTGCCTTGTGGCTTTTTGTAATCAGTGTCGCCTTTCCATTGGTTGCCCTTCCTATTTGACTGACCATTATTCCAGGTTGACAACCAGAGTCAAGACTCTCATGCCGACACCACAAACTCTTTCTGCAGCTGAAGCATTTCACTGCTCTAAACACGTCCCACCAGGTTGAGTCAGTGATGTTGCAGAGAGAGCTCGTCTGTCTGGTTTATGAGGTTCTTCTCAGACAGCCTGTGAACAAACAAAACACGCAGTTTGAATGTGTAATGAAATGGTGCCACTCTTATTTACATTTATTATATCAATGAAGCTGATTAAAGGATTAGTATTGACAAGGATGTAGGGAGAACCCAAAATAAAACCAGAAAAACACTTGAAAATATTCAGCAGGTCACACTGCATCTGTGGGAAGAGAAACAAAGTTAATGTTTTAAATCGAAAACTCTTTGTAAGAACTGGGAAGGAAACAAAAGAAAGTTGTTAAACTGCAGTGTGGGTGGGGGAGGGGGATGTTTCTGATAGGTTAAAACTGGGTGACCATGGGGATAGGCTGTAAACAAGGTTAATCTGGACCAACTCACAAAATGCTGGAGGAAGTCAGCAGGTCAGGCAGCATCTAATGAAGGAAATGGACAGTCAACATTTCCAGTCGAGACCCTTCCTCAGGACAATGACAATGTTAATCTGGACAATGAGTTAATGGGAACAGTTGGAGAGTGAGAACATAGACAAAAGAACATAGACAAAATAACGTAGGAGTTACGAAATGCAAGCAGGAAGACATGCCCGGCAAGTCAGGTTGGGCATGTCCTCCACTCCCAGAGGGTAAAAAGACAAAAAGGGGAATAAACAAACAAGCTGAGCCAATATCACAGATGGATGACTGATACAAACAGAGAAATCAAGTTACCTGTAGTTGTAGAGTTCAATATTGTCCAGAATTCTACAAGGTGCCCAGATAGAAGAGGAAGTGCTCTTCCTTAAGTCTACATTGGGCATTATTGTACGGGAGACCACAGACTGATACGTCAGAGTGGGAGTGGGATAAGAAGTAAAGTAGCAGACAACGGAAACTTCAGAGTCACCACTACAGACTGAACGCCAGTGCTCTGCAAAGCCGTCACCCAATCTGTGTCGGGAGAACTCTTTCTTCAATGTATGTTCAATACTAAACATGTTCAACCAATGAAGTGACAGAATACATTGAAACAGTAGAGACAGTATAATGTAAGAGTAGGTGATAGAGAGATACAGCATAGAAGATGACATGAAAATTGGTGGAGTTGTGGATAGTGAGGAAGGTTATCAAATGATTCAGCAGATATAGACCAGCTGGAGATGTGGGCAGAGAAATGGCAGGTGGAGTTTAATCTGGACAAGTGCAAGGTGCTGTACTTTGGAACCTCTAATATAAGAGGAAAGTATAGAGTAAGTGACAGGACCCTTAGGACCACTGATGTATATAGCGATCTTGAGGTGCCAGTCTATGGCTCCCTGAAAGTGGCAATACAAATAGATAGGATGGTAAAGAAGGCATATGGCATACTTGCTTTCATCAGTTGAGGTGGTAAGTATAAAACTAGGAAAGTGATATTGGAGCTGTATACTTCAATCCCCTTGCAATATGGGCAAGGCATTTTGCCTTCCGAATGGCTTGCTATATCTCCATATCTCCATGTTTCCTTAAACCAGTTACTTCAGCCCAACTCGTCCACGCCAAACCAAGAGACCCATCTAAGCTGGTCCCATTTGCAAACGTTTAGCCCATATTCTTCTAAACCTTTCCTATCCATGTACAGTACCTGCACAACTCTCTTTTAAAAGCTGTTCTGTACCTGCCTCCACCACCTCCTCTGGCAACTCATTGTATGTAGTATGAGTATGTACTACTTCTGGGTAAAAAAGTTCCTATATTTTACCTTCAAGTTCCTAATAATCTTTCCTCTCTCACCTTAAACATATGCCCTCTTGTTCTTGATTTCCCAACCCTGGGAAACAGACTGAGTGCATTCACCTTATCTATGCCCCTCATCATTATATAAGATCACCCCTCAGTTTCCTGCACTCCAAGGAAAAATGTCTTAGCCTGTCCAACATCTCTTTATAACTCAGTCCTTTGAGTCCTGGCAACATCCTTGTATATGTTTCTGCACTCTTTCTATTTCAATAAAATTTTTCCTGTAGTAAAGTTACCAAAACTGAACACAATTCCCCAAGTGTGGCTTCACCAGTGTCTTGTACAACTGCAACATAACTTCCTAACTACTATACTTATTGCCTCAACTGATGAAGGCCAGGGTGCTAAAAACCTTCATCACCCTGTCTACCTATGTTGTCACTTTCAGGGAACCATGTATCTGAACTCCCAGGTCCCCTTGTTCTACAACATCCCCCAGGGCCCTACCATTCACTGTGACAGTCCTACCTTGATTTGACTTTCCAAAATGCAACACGTCGCACATATCAGAATTAAACTCCATCTGCCATTCCTTGGCCTGCTTACCCAGCTGATCAAGGTCCCATGGTAATTCTTGATAAGCCTCTTCACTGTGTTCAATACCACTTATTCTAGTGTCATCTGCAAACTTACCAACCATGCCTTGTACATTCTCATCCAAATCATTGATATACAGTAGATGACAAACAACAATGGGCCCAGCACCGACACAAGGCACACCACTACTCTAGGGCTCCAGTCCGAGAAACAACCTTCCACCATCACCCTCCTAATATCAGGCCAACTGTGTATCCAATTAGCCAGCTCTCCCTGGATTCTATGTGATCTAACCTTTCAAAGCAGCCTACTATTTGGAACCTTATCAAAGGCCTTACTGAAGTCCATATAGACTACATCTACTGGCCTGCCCATTTGCTTTGGGAGCGGAATGGTTGCAATTCATCAAGTGATATATTCTGCGAGAACTGTCAAATACTGGAAGCATAAAATAGTAATCTTACTGTTTTGCATTAACATAACTCAAAATTGTAGAATAATGAGACGTGTGTTAATAAATAATCCACTTTTTTAAATAATCTGCTTTTTTTGGACATAGAGCATGGAACATAGAACAATACAGCAAAGGAATAGGCCCTTCAGTCCACGACATTGTGCCAAACTAAGTCATCTAGTAATTTAGTGCCTAAATAAAGTAATCCCTTCTGTCTACACAATGTCCATATGCCTCCATTCTCTGCACATTCATATGCCTATCTAAGAGCCTCTTAACCACCTCTCATGTATCTGACAGCACATTCCAGGCACCCACAACTCTCTGTGTAAAAAATCTGCCCTGCATAATTCCTTTGAACTTACGCCCTTTCACCTTAAATACATGCCCTCTAGTATTACAGAATTCAACCCGGGAAAAAAGATACCGGCTGTCTACTCCAGCTATGCCTTTCATAATCTTATAAACTTCTATCAGGTCTCCTCTCAGCCTCCGCCACTCCAGAGTAAACAACCCAAGTTTGTCCAACCTCTTCTTATAGCACATGCCCACTAATCCAGGCAGCATCCTGGTGAACCTCTTCAGCACCCTCTCCAAAGCCTCCACATCCTTCCTATAATGGGGTTACCAGAATTGAATGCAATACTCCAGTGGGGCCTAAAGAAGAGTTTTATAAAGATGCAACATAACTCCCCAACTTTCAGGGAGCTCTGGACTTGGACTGTTCCTTTATATTTGATCTTCCAAAGCACAATAGTTCACAATTGGCCAGATTAAACTCCACCTGTCATTTCTCTGTCCATATCTGCAATTGATTTATATCCTGCTGCATCCTTTGGCAATCTTCTACACTCTCTACTACTCCACCAATCTTTGTATCATCTGCGAACTTGCTAACCTACCCTTCTGCATTTTCATTCAGGTCATAGATCACAAAGAGCAGAGGTCCCAGTATGGATCCCTGCGGAACACCACTAGTCACAGATCTCCAGCTAGAATACGTCCCATTGACCACTACCTTCTGTCTTCTATGGGCAAGCCAATTCTGAATCCAAACGGCCAAGTCACTGTGGATCCCATGCATCTTAATCTTCTGGATTGTCAAATGCATTATTAAAAGCATGTAGACAATATCTACAATGCTATCTTCATCAATCACCTTCGTCATCTTCTCGAAAAACTCAATCAGATTAATAATACATGACTTGCCCTGCACAAACCCAAGCTAACTATCCCTAATTAGGCCATGGTTTTCTAAAGGTTCATTAATCCTATCCCCAAGAATCCTCTCAAATAGCTTCCTCACCACTAACGTGAGACTCACTGGTCTATAGTTTCCAGGATTATTCCTATTTCCCTTCTTGAATAATGGAACAATATTAGCTACTCGCCACTCCTCTGGGACCTTGACTGTGGTTAGAAAGGACATGAAGATCTTGATTAAGGCCCCAGAAATCTCAGCTTTTGCCTCTCTTTCTTTATTTCAAAATACCATAATATATATTTCAAATATTTCATAATATTTCATAATATATTTCATAATATTTCAAAATAGCATAATAGCACACTCTTCATTGATCTCACTGTCCTCCACATCCTTCTCCTTGGTAAATACTGACACAAGGTACTCATTTAGGACCTCGCCCAAACACATGTCCCCTCCTTTATCCTTGAGTGATTTTGTACTTGCCCTGAAAATGCATTTGTTACCTTCCTACCTACGTTTGCACTGAAAAATTTAATCAGACTACCATCTGTTTAATTTGTGTTTCAAAGACATGACTAGAATATCCTTTGCTGGTCACTTATTTTTCAAGTGAGAAGCAGACATTGAAGATTCCTTGCAGAAAGTCAAGGCAAAGACCGAAGAATTACTTTAAAAATAATTGATTGGTACAATGGTGGAAGCTTAGGATCTTTTTTGAACAAATGGATTATTTTGGCTCAAATAGTCATTTGGCTTTGCAATCGTAAGTGATAAAGGGTAAAACCCTCTTATGCAGGAACATATTGCAAAATGAAGGTGAACACAGTCTTAATTTCTTCACAAATTTTTCATTCATATTTTTATGTTGAGACAGAAAAGAAATATTGCTTAACTATACTGCACGTGTTTCCCGACATCAATGTCTCTGAATGATTTCCTAATGAAAACTTAAAGATAAGATTGAATTTTTTGAGGAAATGACTAAACACATTGACGAAGGAAGAGCGGTAGATGTAGTGTACATGGATTTCAGCAAGGCATTTGATAAGATACCCCATGCAAGGCTTATTGAGAAAGTAAGGAGGCATGGGACCCAGGGGGACTTTGCTTTGTGGATCCAGAACTGGCTGACCCACAGAAGGCAAAGAGTGGTTGTTGACGGGTCATATTCTGCATTGAGGTCAGTGACCAGTGGTGTACCTTAGGGATCTGTTCTGGGACCCTTACTCTTTGTGATTTTTAAAAATGACCTGGATGAGGAAGTGGGGATGGGTTAGTAAGTTCGCTGATGACACAAACGTTGGAGGTGTTGTGGACAGTGTGGAGGGCTGTCAGAAGTTACAGCGGGGCATACATACGATGCAAAACTGGGCTGAGAAGTGGCAGATGGACTTCAACCCAGATGAGTGTGAAGTGGTTCATTTTGGTAGGTCAAATATGATGGCAGAATATATTATTAATGGTAAGACCCTTGGCAGTATGGAGGATCAGAGGGATCTTGGGGTTCAAGTCCATAGGATGCTCAAAGCAGCTGCACAGGTTGACTCTGTGGTTAAGAAGGCATACGGTGTATTGTCCTTCATCAATCGTGGAACTGAATTTAGGAACCGAGAGGTAATGTTGCAGCTATATAAGATCCTGGTCAGAACCCACTTGGAGTACTGTGCTCAGTTCTGGTCGCCTCACTACAGGAAGGATGTGGAAACCATAGAAAGGGTGCAGAGGAGATTTACAAGGATGTTGCCTGGATTGTGGAGCATGCCTTATGAAAACAAGTTGAGTGAACTTGGCCTTTTCTCCTTGGAACGGAGGATGAGGGTTGACCTGATAGAGGTGTATAAGATGATGAGAGGCATTGATCTTGTGGATAGTCAGAGGCTTTTTCCCAGGGATGAAATGGTTGCCACAAGAGGACACAGGTTTAAGGTACTGGGGAGCAGGTATAGAGGAGATATCGGGTAAGTTTTTTACTCAGAGAGTGGTGAGTGCATGGAATGGGCTGCCGGCAACGGTGGTGGGGGTGGATACAATAGGGTCTTTTAAGAGACTTTTGGACAGGTACATGGAGCTTAGAAAAATAGAGGACTATGGGTAAGCCTAGTAATTTCTAAGGTAGGGACATGTTCGGCACAACTTTGTGGGCTGAAGGGCCTGTATTGTGCTGTAGGTTTTCTATGTTTCTAAGATAAGATATGTTTATTAGTCACGTGTACATCAAAACACACAGTGAAATACATCTTTTGCATAGAGTGTTCTGGGGGCAGCCCACAAGTGTCGCCATGCTTCCGGTGCCAACATAGTATGCCCACTACTTCCTAACCGGTACGTCTTTTGGAATGTGGGAGGAAATCGGAGCACCCAGAGGAAACCCACGCAGACACGGGGAGAACGTACAAACTCCTTGCAGACAGCGGCGGGAATTGAACCTGGGTTGCTGGTGCTGTAAAGCGTTACGCTAACCGCTACACTACCGTCTAATGAACAACAACATTTAAAAACTGACCTGTAAGTCAGATTGAAAGACAAAGTTAATTTTGTTTAGATAAGTTTGTTGAGTAAATAGACAAATACGGGAACACTCAACTCTGACTGTAAATTGCAGTCTATAATTTTGTCATAATGTTGCAACTAATTATCCACTAGTGACTTGCTGTTGTGCAATTTTATACTATCAATAAGCCACAACGATTATGAGAACTATTTTTATGATACTCACCATTACAATGCCACATGCCAAACTAGTGTTTTATCTTGGCAGAGCTGAAAATTAAGATTAAAATAGTGTAAGGGGCTTAGGTCAGGAGGAATTCACAGAATGCATTCAAGAGGGTTCTCTGAACCAGTATACAGAGAAATCTACCAAGGGAGGGGGCTGAACTTGACTTTATTTTAGGGAATGAGCACAGGCAAGTGATTGAAGTATCTGTGGAGGAACCCTTTTGGGAACAGTGACCATTGTTTGTAAAGCTTCAAGGGAATCATGGGAAAAGATGAAGTTGGTCCTCCAGTTAGGACCCTAAACAAGGGTAAGGCAGATTTCAATACTGTCAGGCAGAACCTGGGGGAGGTAGATTGGGAGTACCTGCTAGGGGCAATAATAATACCTGATTAACTGGGAGGCGCTAAACACAAGAAAGTGACAGTTCAGAGTCAGCATGTAAGGGTAAGAGGCAAAGATAGTAGCTTTAGAGAACCCTAGTTAATATATTAAAGGTTTGAGCAGGGAAAACAAGGAAGAGTATATCAGGTACAGGAAATTGGTATCTAATAAGTCACTAGGTTTACAGGAGGTAAGGGAGAAAACTTAAGAAAAAAAATTGGGAGGGCAAAAGAGGGACGTGAATTGACCTTAGAAAGTAAGATTAATGAGAATCCTGAAACCTTCAAGAAGCAAGAAGGGAGGCATACCATCAAGCAATAGGTTGTCTCAGGAACCAGAGGAGTAGTCTTTGCATGGAGCCAGGGAATATAAGCAAGAGCCAAATGAATACTTCTCATTGGTATTCACCAGGGAAAAGGATGTGGAGGCCAGAGAGTTACCAGATGGGTATGCTGATATTCTTGAAACACATTAGGGTGGATAAATTCCCAGGACCCGATGAGATCTGTTCTAGGATGTAAGGGAGGCAAGGGAGGAGATTGCTTGGAGTCTGATGAAGATGTTTGCATTTTCATTAGCCACAGGTGAGATGCTAGAAGAATGAAGGATAGCTAATGTCGTCCCTTTGTTCAGAAAGGACTGTAGGGATAAGCCTGGAATCTACAGGCCAGTAAGCCTTACATAAGTTGTAGGGAAATTGATGGAGAAGATTCTGAGGGACAGGATTTATGTTCACTTGGAAAGGCAGGGAATAAATAGGGGAAGTCATCATGGCTTTGTGCAGGGGAGATCATGTCTCACAAATCTGATAGAGTTTTTTGAGGAGGTGACTAGGAAAAATGATGAGGGCAGAGTGGTAAACGAAGTTTACATGGACTTTAGTAAGGCTTTTGACAAGGTTCTGCATGGTAGGCTAATCCAGCTGGTTAACACAGAAGGGATCCAAAGCATATTGGCAAACTGGCAAAATTGGCTTGGTGATAGTAAACAGAAGGTAGCAGTAGATGTCTAAATCTAACGTGGCATACCGCAGGGATTAGTGCTGGGACTTTTGTTGTTTAAAATATATATAAATGACATGGTTGAGAATGTGGGAGGTATGATTATTTAGTTTGTCAATGCCACAAAAACTGGTGAAATTGTGGATAGCAAAGAAGGTTGTCTAAGGATACAGTAGGACAATCATAAACTGGAAAATTGGATGGAGCCTTGAAAGATGGAATTTAAAACAGACACTTTTAATGACACTTATACCAGTAGGGTAATACACCTTGGGAAGTCAAATCCTAGCAGGACATAGAGTATGCAGGATATATGGTAGGGACCTGAGGACCAGAGATGTACAGAGAGACTGTAGGGTGCAAGCCCATAGCTCCCTGAAAGACACAGGTGGATAGGGTAGTGAGAAAGGTATTTGGTATCCTTGCCTTCATAGATTGAGACATTGAGCATAAGAGTTAGGACCTCATGTTGTAGTTGCACAAAACATTGGTTAGACCAACTATTATGTAGATTCCTTGTTGCCACACTATAGGGCAGATGTGGTGGCAATAGAGAGACCGCAGAAGAGATTCACCAGGATGTTGCCTGGAATGGAGGGCTGTAGTTATAGAAAGAGATTGGATAGCCTGGGTTTACTCTCACTGGAACATAGGAGGCTGAGGAGTGATTTTAAAGGGGTTTGTAAAATTATGAGGGGCAAAGATAGCATAGATAGTCAGAATCCTTTTCCCAGGGGAGGGGGGAATCTAGAACTAGAGAGTACAGGTTTACGGTGAGAGTGAAGAAATTTAAAGGAGATCTGATGGGTAAATTTTCCACACAGAGGGTGATGAATATCTGGATTGAGCTGCCAGAGGAGGTGGTGAATGCAGATTACAATTACACTGTTTAAAAGGCATTTGGATAGGAAAGGTGTACAGGAAAATGGGCCCAATGTAGGTAAATGGGACTAGCATAGATAGGCATCATTGTCAGCATGGACTAGGTGGGCTGAGAAGGCCCATTTCTGTGCTGTACATTTCTATAATTCTTTAATCATATGAATGCGAAGTTGGCTCACTGGCTGATGTAACATTTCTCTGTGGTTGATAAAAATCAGGTTTTGTGGGAAAAGCAAGTTCCTCATTTTTAGGTGAGATCAGATTATACCTCTGAAGGAAGTAAAGGAAATATTTATATGCATCAGTCTGGACCATTGTTTTTGATCTAATAGTTAGATTCACAGGAGCTTTGAGGGAGTTCTTCAAGCAGATGATTTGCTGAATCATACATCTTCTCAGATAGACAATTACTTGTAGATTTCCTTTCGTAACTTTTTTTTAGCACATTCATTTTTAGGATGTGAACTGCATAACAATGCCAGCATTCATTACCCATCTCTAACTGCCCTAGAGAAGGTGACAATGAGCTACCTCCTTGTACCAGTGCAGTCTTTCTAGTGGGTAGGAAGTTCTAGAATCTAGGCCCAGCAACAATGAAGGACTGGAGGTACTGTATATCTTCAAGTTGTTTGGTATGTAATTTGGAGGGGACGATACTGGTAGTAGTGTTCCTGTATGCCTACTGCTCTTTTCCCTTTGGTTTAGAATTCGTGGGTTTGGGGGGTGCTGTTGAAGTTGTCAATGGTGCTCCAACATTTGGCTGCTGCTCTTGCCCTTCTTGGTTGTGGGTTGGAGAGGTGCTTTTGTAGTAGTCTAGACTAGTCTGGTGTGAGGCTTTTTGAGTATTGTTGGAATTGCGCTCATCTAGGGAAGTGGAAAGTATCCCACCACACTACTGTGCTTTGAATTTATAGAGTTATAGAGTCATATAGCTCAGAAACAAGGCTCTTCGGCCCATCATATCCATGCTGACCTTTATGCCTATCTACACGAATCCCATTTGCCCACATTATGAACATATCCTTCCATGCCTTGCCCATTTAAGTATCTGTCTAAATGCCTCTTAAACATAGTAATTGTATCTTGTACCTCCTCTGGCAGCACATTCCAGATATCAACCACTCTCTGTAAAAATCAT
This sequence comes from Pristis pectinata, assembly GCF_009764475.1. Classification (NCBI taxonomy): domain Eukaryota; kingdom Metazoa; phylum Chordata; class Chondrichthyes; order Rhinopristiformes; family Pristidae; genus Pristis; species Pristis pectinata. Next base: position 97,262,712 of record NC_067406.1, read on the forward strand.
ATCCCTCAGATCCCCTTTAAAAATTCCTCTCATCTTAAACCTCTGCCCTGTTGATTTTGATAACCCTACCATAGGAGAAAGGTTTTGACTATCTACTCCATCTATGCCTCTCTTATATACTTCTGTCAGGTCACCCCTCAGCCTCCGTCACTCTAATGTAAATAAGCCTAGCCTATCCAATCTCTCCTCATAATTAAAGTCTTCTAATCCAGGAAACATCCTTGTGGATCTTGTCTGCACTCCCTCTAGTACAGTCACATCCTTCCTATAGTGTGGTGACCAGAACTGCATACAATACACCAAGTGAGGACTAACCAGTGCTTTGCAAAGTTGCAACATAACGTTCCATCTCTTTTATTCTATACCTTGGCCTACAAAGGTAAGCATGCCATATGCCATCTTCACAACCCTATCAAGCTGTGTTGCCATTTTCAGGTAACTATGGACTTGGACCCCAAGGTCTCTCTTTACATCAACATTCCTTAAAGCCCAAACATTTACTGTATAGGTCCTGTCCATTTTGGACTTCCCAAAATGCATCACCTTACAGTTGTTGGGATTAATTTTCATCTGGCAATGCTCTGTCCAATTTTACATCTGATCTATGTGCTATGAGGATAGGTTGGACAAACTTGGGTTGTTCTCTCTGGAGCAGCAAAGGCTGAGGAGAAATATGATAGAGGTTTATCAGATTATGAGAGGCATAAATAGAGTAGACAGCCAGTATATTTTCCCCAGGGTTGAAATGTCTAATACCAGAGGGCATGCATTTAAGGTGATAAGGGGTAAATTCAAAGTAGATGTGCAGGGTAAGCTTTTATATACAGAGAGTGGCGGGTGCCTGGAATGCACTGCCTGGGGTGTTGATGGAGGCAAATATGATAGGGGCATTCAAGAAGCTCTTCAATAGGCACATGAATGTGAGGGAAATGGTAGGATAAAGACATTGTGTAGGCAGAAGAGATTAGTTTAATTGGACATTTGATTACTAATGTAATTGGTTCGGCATGACATTGTGGCCTGTTCATGTGCTGTACTTAAAAACTTTATTTATACAGCATGGTAACAGGCTCTTTCAGCCCAATGAGTCCGCACCGCCCATTCAAACCTATGTTAACCAACCCGTACATCTTTAGAATGTGGGAGGAAACTGGAGCACCCAGTGTAAACCCACACAGGCAGGGGGAGAACATACAAACTCCTTACAGACAGCGGCGGGAACTGAACCCCGATCACTGGCACTGTAATAGCGTCACACTAACCGCTATGCTACCGTGTACTGTTTTATGTTCTATCTATATCCTGCTGCAGCATTAGACAACTCCCCTTGTTATCCACAATACCACTAATTTTTGTGTCATCTACAAACTTACTAATTATACCCATTTATAGATGACGGAAAGGCTTTAGAATTTCAGAAAACGAATCAATCACCACAAGATATCCAACCTCAGGACCCGCACTTACAGCTGCAATATTTATGTGGCTGGTTCTATTGAGTGTCTGATCAATGATTGGGACATCATGGTAGCGTAGCGGTTAGCGCGACGCTATTACAGCACCAGCGATCGGGTTTCGATTCCCGCCGCTGTCTGTAAGGAGTTTGTACATTCTCCTACGTCTGCGTGGGTTTCCTCTGGGTGCTCCAGTTTCCTCCCACATTCTAAAGACGTACAGGTAGGTTAATTTGGGGTTTAAAATGGGCGGCGCAAACTCTTTGGGCCAGAACGGCCTGTTACCACACTGTAAATAAAATTTAAAATTTAAAATTTAAATTTAAAATGGTGACTTCCTGGATGTTGAAAGTGATCGTGAATCAAGGCAATGGGGAAAAGACCAGCAAAAGGCACGTGACCTCCATAAGTGAAATCTTACAAGTAAATTCCCCTGGTACACTATGACACTGCTTGCATGCTGAAACTTGCTTGTGATGCATCCAATTATCGAGCCACATGGAGTCATGAAAAATCTATAAAACAGAAGGAAACTATTTGGCCCCTCATGTCTATTCCATTCAAAAAGAAGTATGCAGTGTAATCCCAATTTCCACCATTTAACCTGTAACCCTGCAAGTCACAGCTCTTCAAGCTCATACCCAAGGTATTTTTAAATGCCATAATAAAATAATGATTTCACTTCCTGCCACCCTTAAAGGCAGTGAGTTCCAGACCACTATCAAAGTCTGGTTGAAACATTTTATATCCTCATTGACCCTCTAATCCCACTACCTATTACCATAATTCTAGCATTCTCATAATTTTATATATCTCATATAATTCTCCCTTCAACCACCTCTTTTCCAAAGAAAACAACTGCATACTATTACATGTTTTTTACAGGTTAAATTTTTTGGTTTGGGCAAATCTTCGTAAATATCCTCTTCACCCTCCATCACAACTTTCCTGTAATATATACACAGCATTCAGACTATGATATCACAAGTGTTGTATACCTCTCTGTTCTTACATTCTATGCCTTGATCATTAAAAGAAAGCATCCCATATCCTTTTAATCACTTTATCCCTGTCCTGCTATCTCTAAGGATCTGTGGACATGTAGTCCATAGTTCCTCATTTTCTTGTCACTTGTCAATATCTTCCCCTTTTCCCTTGCCTTGTTATACCTGTCCAAAACGTCAAAATCATTATTGAATACAACAAAAAGCAAGGATAGGACATTATGAACAACAACCAGGTAAAGCTTAAATATCACACTAACATAGAGCGACTACTTTCAGATAGAAATGGAGGCATGTGGGATCACAAAGTTTCATGAATTCTATCAAAGACAATTCTTGGAACCAAATTCACAATTCCCACAATGGTGAGCTCTGGAACGTAATGGTTGGCCATATTCCTGTCCAAATATGATTATGATATTGAGTATTCAAACAGAATGCCACAGTGGTTGTATTATCAAGTTTGCTATACCAATGCACTGCAATATTTATAAAACTTCAGTATTCATGTAAGTACGTGAGTATCCTATGAGTGGCTAATCAATTTGGAAAGTTGCTAGGACAGGAATGTAAAGCCACAGATGTCCATAAATCAGTGTTGCATCAAATAAGTCTACCTTCTCCAGGAACTACAAATCAATGTTATGAAAGAGATTTACTTGGAGGATTTGAGCATTATTTTACACGAGCATATGTTTATCTGTAGGCCCAGCATTATCAAGGATCTAGAAGCACACAGTCTGCCAAGACTGCAGATCTCAACCTTAAGTCGCCCACAATGTCATTCTAGCAAATTCACATAAGCCACATCAAGAAAGATGTGGAAGGCCTTGGTGGACAATCATTCAAAGTAGATTGAGAAAATGCATCTGAGTCATCCGCAATCACTGAATGGATTATAGAGAATGCAGATCCATTTACATCATGGAGGTTATTTAGGATAATAATCTGGAGTTTTATTCATTTCAAGTAGAACAGTTTGTGAAATGAAATGAGATCAAACATCACTTCACAACTCTTAATCACTCTTATCTCTAAAGCATTGGGCAATGTCACAACTGAAACTGAATATAGTGCACTAACAACCAATATGGTCGTTGTGCCCTGCTTCTGCCCGATCGTAATGGGTGCACCAGAATTTCCAAGTATAAGAGGTTTCAAAGCCAGATTTTTACAGTTGGACTTCATTTTCAGTTGTCTAATACCCCTTGAACTGGCAAAGAAAATACAAGACATTCATTTGTTAAAATTTTGCAAAATATATGAACTAAATGAAAAAACTTGAGGCTGAAGCTGGTTGGTATCTCAATTAAAACAGTTCTATTGAAAATCAATGATTTACTTTGGTGGATGAAAATTCTAATTCTACCATTCTCTATGTGGTTGACTCAGAATGAAATGGGATAATCTGCCCCCTAATGGTAGAAAGATGGTAACATTTTCTCATTATAGTTGAGCTAAGGGCTGAACTCTGTCATAGCATTGTACTTGTCCATAGCTCCTTAGTTTTGATAAGTGTGTATAATAACAGTGTGGGAATGATTTATGCTACTGAATACAATATTTATATTATCACTGAATATATTCAAGGCAGGAATGGCACCATCCGAGCTATGCCCTCTTCTCACTGCTACTATCAGGAAGGAAGTACTGAAGCCTTAAGCCCCACAATACCAGATTCAGAAATAGGTATTTTCTTACGCCCATCAGGTTCTTGAACCAACCGGCACAACCCTAATCCTACCTCAGAAATGGAACACTATGGACCACCTCTTGCACTACCATGGACTTGTTTCTAATTGTGTTTTTGTACTAATGTCTTGTTTTGCACAGTCTTTTCCTTCACTGTCTTGTATAATTTATGTATAAATTCTGTGTATTGTCTGAATCTATGTGCCTGTGATGCTGCTACAAGCAAGTTTTTCATTGTACCTGTACCTCACCGTGCTCATGCAGATGATAATAAACTCGACTTGAGTCGACTTGATAGTTTGTCTGGAATATAGTCTTAGGGGAACAAGCACAAAAGTGGAGTTGGGGCCAAGATCAGATCAGCCATCATCTTACTGAATAGTAGAGAAGGCTTAATGTGCTATATCATCTGCTCCTGGTCCACATTGCTTATATCATTATGTTGGTTGGAAACATCACTGTTACAGGTAGAGTTATTGCGAGAGCAGAAAAGGTCAGTAAACTCAAAAGCAAGAAATGATTATAATAAAACCGAAAAATAAAGGTAGGGAGCTGGGCAATGTTTTGAAGAAATTGTGGGAGAGAAATTTCATTTGGTGATTATACCACACATTTGTGGCTTGTTTCAAAGACATTATATCATAACTTTAAAAGGGATTGACACAAATTAAAATGCCTCTTTTTACAATATTTGTGTGCACCTGGTCTTAGTCAGAGGACGTATATCATTTTTTTTTGCAAAAGGAACAAGATTGGTCATGCTTTATTTGAAGTTTAGATGCACTTCATAAGGTGTACTTCATAACACTGACCTTTTGTTCTGTTTGTTAAACAAATACATTGAAGCAGCAAAAATAAATTTCAGAGAACAGCATTTCTGAGAATAAAAGACAAACTTCAAATATTGACAAGTGAGCAGAGTATACAATGAACCAGAAAAGCAAATTAACCTTATCCTAATCAGTTCTCTATTAAATGAACATGTGAATCATTTGTCTAAAATTACATAAGAATAAACATAACCCCAAAACACTTACATGGCTAATCTTGCTTGACAAAAATTAGCATGAATTAGGACACGATCTCAAAATGGTGGAACATTTCATGACAAAACAATGCATAACAATGATCTTTTCCATGCCTGCAATTTTTGTCACACAACTGCAAAATGTCTGTTAAAAGGCAAATGAGAAATAATGTGGACAAAAAGTGTGAGGTGAAACATTGGAGGAGGGGTAGGGAGGTGTGATCTAATAAAGGTAGGACAAATATCGTGAATCATAGAACCATAGAACAATACAGCACAATACAGGCCCTTCGGCCCACCATGTTGTGCCGCCCTTCAAACCACGCCTAAGACTATCTAACCCCTTCCTCCCACCTATCCCTCCAACTTAAAATCCTCCATATGCTTATCTAACAATCTCTTGAACTTGCCCAATGTATCAGCCTCCACCACCACCCCAGGCAGCGCATTCCATGCACCAACCACTCTCTGGTTGAAGAACATCCCTCTGATATCTCCCTTGAACTTCCCACCCAATACCTTAAAGCCATGTCCTCTTGTTTTGAGCATTGCCATCCTGAGAAAGAGGTGCTGGCTGTCCACTCTATCTATTCCTCTCAATATATTGTATGCCTCGATCATGTCTCCCCTCATCCTCCTTCTCTCCAAAGAGTAAAGCCCTAGCTCCCTTAGTCTCTCCTATAATCCATACTCTCTAATCCAGGCAGCATCCTGGTAAATCTCCTCTGCACCCTTTCCAACACCTCCACATCCTTCCTATGAGGCAACCAGAACTGGACACAGTACTCTAAGTGTGGCCTAACCAGAGTTTTGTAAAGCTGCATCATCACTTCGCAGCTCTTAAACTCGATCCCCTGACTTATGAATGTTAACATCCCATAAACTTCTTTAACTACCCTATCGAACTGTGAGGCAACTTTCAGTGATCTGTGGATATGAACCCCCAGATGCCTCTGCTCCTCTACACTGCCCAGAATCCTGCCATTTACCTTGTACTCCGCCTTGGTGTTTGTCCTTCCAAAGTGTACCACCTCGCACTTCTCTGGATTGAACTCCATCTGCCAATTGTCAGCCCAGCTCTGCATCCTATCAATGACCCTCTGCAATTTTCGACAGCCCTCCACCCTATCCACAACACCACTGATCTTTGTCTCATCTGCAAACTTGCTAACCCAGCCTTCCACCCCCTCATCTAAGTCGTTAATAAATATCACAAAAAGTAGAGGTCCCAGAACCGATCCCTGCGGGACACCACAAGTCACAGCCCTCCAACCCCAATGCATTCCCTCCACCACAACCCTCTGCTTACTACAGGCAAGCCAATTTTGAATCCACACGACCTTGGCCTCTGACCTTCTGAAGAAGCCTACCATGTGGAACCTTGTCAAACACCTTACTAAAATCCATGTAGACCACATCCACTGCACTACCCTCATCAATCTTCCTGGTCACCTCCTCAAAGAACCCTATCAGGCTTGTGAGGCAAGATCTTCCCTTCACAAAGCCATGCTGGCTGTCCCTAATCAGTCCATGTTTCTACAAATGCTCATAGATCCTATATCTTAGGATCCTTTCCAACAGCTTACCCACCACAGACGTAATGCTCACCAGTCTGTAATTCCCTGGACTATCCCTACTACCTATTTTGAATAAGGGGACAACATTCGCCACCCTTCAATCTGCCGGTACCATCCTCGTTGACAACGAGAACTCAAAGATCCTAACCAACGGTTCAGCAATCTCCTCCCTCGCCTCACGAAGCAGCCTGGAGAATATTCCGTCAGGCTCAGGGGACTTATCTGTCCTGATATTTTCTAACAACTCCAACACATCCTCTCTCTTGATATCTACATATTCTAGAACATTACCCTTACCAACACTGTCCTCAGCATCATCAAGACCCCTCTCCTTGGTGAATACAGAAGAGAAAGATTCATTGAGAGCCTCACCTACTTCCACAGCTTCCAGGCACATCTTCCCACCTTTGTCTTTAATCGGACCTACCTTTACTCTAGCCATCCTTTTGCTCTTCCACGTACGAGAAAAAAGCCTTGGGATTCTTCTTAACCCTACTCGCCAAAGCCTTTTCATGTCCCCTTCTCGCCCTCCTCAGCCGTTTCTTGTTCCTTCCTTGCTACTCTATATTCCTCACAAGCCCTGTCCGATCCTTGCTGCTTACACCTTATGTATGCTGCCTTCTTCTTCCTAACTAGTTGTTCCACCTCTCTCGTCACCCACGGTTCCTTCACCCTACCATTCCTTCTCTGCCTCACCGGGACAAATTTATCCCCAACATCCTGCAAAGATCCCTGAACGTCAACCACATCTCCATAGTACATTTCCCTTCAAAAATGTCATCCCAATTTACACTCTCAAGTTTTCGCCTTATAGTCTCATAATTCGCCCTTCCCCAATTAAATATCTTCCCATCCTCTTTGCTCCTATCCTTGTCCATGACAATTCTAAAGGTTATGGAGCAATGGTCACTGTCCCCCAAATGCTCACGCACCGATAGATCTGTCACCTGACCCGGTTCATTACCTAAAACTAGATCTAATATGGCATTCCCTCTAGTCGGCCTGTCAAGATACTGTGTCAGGAATTTGTCCTGGACACACTTAACAAACTGTGCCCCTTCTAAACCTTTGGCACTAAGTAGGTGCCAATCAATATTTGGATAGTTGAAGTCTCGCATGATAATAACCCTGTTATTTTTGCATCTCTCCAAAAACTGCCTCCCAATCTGCTCCTCAGTATCCCTACTGCTATCGGGGGGCCTATAGAATACTCCCAGGAGGGTAAATGCCCCTTTCTTGTTCCTAACTTCCACACATATTGACTCTAGAGAGGATCCTTCTACATTATCTACCCTTTCTGCAGCTGTAACAGTGTCCCTGACCAGTATCGCCACCCCTCCTCCTTTTCTAACCCCCCTCCCTATCCCTTTTAAAACACTGAAAACCAGGAATATACAATATCCATTCCTGCCCCGATGTCAGCCATGTCTCTGTAATAGCCACAATATCATAGTCCCATGTACTTATCCAAGCTCTCAGTTCGTCTCCATTATTCCTGATGTTTCTCGCATTCAAGTAAATGCACTTTAACCCATCCACCTTCCTACTTTTGTAACCTGTACTCTGCTTCTCCTTCCGCAAAGCCTCTCTACCTGTCAGATCTGACTTTTCCCCATCCCCTTCTTCCTCTGACCTACTCCTCCGGTTCCCTTCCCCCTCGCAATCTAGTTTAAACCCTCCTGAACCATCCTAGCAAACCTGACCGCAAGGATATTGGCCCCCCTCGGTTTGGGGTGTAAGCCATCCTCTCTGTACAGGTCTCACCTTCCCCAGAAGAGATCCCAATGATCCAAAAATCTAAAACCCTCCCTCCTGTACCAACTTCTCAGCCACGCATTCACCTGCCATCTCCTCCTATTCCTACCTTCACTATCATGTGGCACTGGCAGCAATCCCAAGATCTCTACCCTCGAGGTCCTGTCCTTCTGCCTAGCTCGCTAAACTCACTTTTCAGGACCTCATCCCTCTTCCTACCTATGTCTTTGGTACCAACATGAACCACGACTTCTGGCTGTTCTCCCTCCTGCTCTAGAATGCTGTGGACCTGATCAGTGACATCCCGGACCCTGGCACTTGGGAGGCAACATGCCATCCGGGATTCATGCTCACTGCCACTCAATACTCAATGGCTCAGCTCAATGGTTCACACAATGGCTTGGCAGGTACTCTCACAACATTTAAAATACATCTGGATGAGTACTTGATTCGCCAAGATCAAGTGCTGATAAATGGGATCAGTAATGGCTAGGTACCTGATGGTCAGCATGGATGTAGTGGGTCACAGGTCCTGTTTCTGTTCTGTTCGATCATAACTTCAAGACCTTCAGTCACAAATCCACAGCCTCATTGATAGGGGTCTAGGGAGTATTGAGGTACAAAAGGACCCTGGTGCACAAGTCTAAGGGCTCCTGAAGGTGGCAGCACAGGTAGGTTAGGATGGTGAAGGAAACATACGGTATGGTACAGCAAGATCTTGGTACAACTTTATAAAACATTGGTTAGGTCACAGCTGGAATATTGAGTGCAATTCCGGTCACCACACCGTATGAAGTACATGAATGCACTGGAGAGAGTGCAGAGGAGATTCACCAGGACGTTGACTGGGATAGAATGTTTCAGTTGTGAAGAAAGACTGGATACACTAGTGCTAAATTAGAGGTGGAACAAATTTATGAGGTATACAAAATTCTGAGAGGCATAGATAGGGTGGAGGGTAAGAAACTTGCCCCCTTATTCAAGCCTGGAACGCAAAGGCTTAAGGTGAAGAATAAGAGGTTTAGACGCGAGATGAGGAATAACTATTTAACCCAAAGGGTGGTTGCAATCTGGAATGCTCTGTCTGAGAAGGTGGTGGAGGCAAGTACTCTCACAACATTTAAAATGCATCTGGATGAGTACTTGATTCGCCAAGGCATAGTAGGTTATAGATCAAGTGCTAATAAATGGGATCAATAATGGCTAGGTACCTGATGGTCAGCATGGATGTAGTGGGCCAAAGGTCCTGTTTCTGTTCTGTTTGATCATAACTCCAAGAGCTTCAGTCACAAATCCACAGCCTCATTGTCTACATTTGGGAAAAGAAGTAAATGCTACGAGACCTCAGAAATGGGGACCATCTTCAAGAAAGGAGACATGCCTGACTGTGATAGCTACAAGAAAGTTTCCTTGCTGTCTGCCATAGGGAGATTCAGGGTCCCCCTCAATGGACTCTACTCAGTGGCTGAAGAACTGCTTCCTGAATAAATGTGGATTCCATCCATGTATAGGCACCATGGACATGACCTTCACTGTGCAACAAGTTCATGAGAAATGCAGGGAGCAGAATGGAACATCATTCTAAAATCTGGCTGTCCACTGAAATTTTTCCCTAGCTTACTCCATGATATTAATCAAAAGGCCTCAAACAGAACCATTCTCAGTGGTTCTGAGGTCACATCATTGCCCAACACTTTTCTTGATTTGCCAAATTGTTGCAATTCATTTCCAATAAATTTAGAATGGAGTTAACGTTCAGATCTAATGGGCAACTGCTCATCCTGAGTTAACCACACTCCAGAACCAAATTTACCTTAAGGTCAGTAGTCAAGCGCCAATAGGCAGATGGTGATTGCATCTGGGCAAGCTCAGAGGCCATGTTCCAATTCATCACAGAGTATACTGCACAGAAACAGGCCCTTCAGCCCAACTATTCTCTGCCAACCAAGTTTCCCATCTAAGCTAGTTCGATTTGCCCATGATGGACCTATATCCCTCTCATCTTTCCAATCCATGTACCCGTCCAAATGTTTATTTTTAATGTTGTTATTGTACAATGCCTCAACCACTTCCTCTGGCAGCTTGTTCCATATACATACCACTGTCTGTGTGAAAAGGTGCCCCTCAAGTTCCTATTAAATCTTTCCCCTCTTACCTTAAATTCATGTCCTCTGGTCTTGATTCCCCAACCCTGGGAAAAAGACTATGTGCATCCACTCTTTCTATGCCCCTTATCATTTTATACACCTCTATACCCCTCAGTCTCCTATACTCCAAGGAATAAAGTTCTAGCCTGCCTGACCTCTCCCTATAACCCAGTTCCTCAAGTCCTGGCAACATTCTCATAAATCTTTTCTGCACACTTTTCAGTTTAATGGCATCTTTCCTACGGCAGGATGACCAAAACTGAACATGATACTCCAAGTAGGCCCACCAATGTCTTGTGCAACTGCAACATAACATCTCAACTTCAGAATCAGAATTATTATCACTGATATATGTCGAAGTTTGGGTTTTGCAGCAGCTGCACAGTGCAAGACATAAAGACATTAAAATTACTATAAGTTACAAAAATAAATAAATAGTTAAAAAGAGGAATAATGAGGTAGTGTTCATGGACCATTCAGAAATCTGATGGCAGAGGGGAAGAAGCTGTTCCTGAAACATTGAGCAGAGGTGTGTGGGTCTTCAGGCTCCTGTACCTGCTCCCTGATTGAAGTAAAGTGAAGCGGGCATGTCCTGGGTGGTGAGAGTCCTTAATGATGGATGCTGCCTTCTTGAGGCACCGCCTCTTGAAGGTGTCCTCGATGGCAGTGGGGGAGGGGGTGGGGTTGTACCCGTGATGGAGCTGGCTGAGTCTACAACCCTCTGAAGCCTCTTTCCATCCTGCACATTGAAGCCTTCACACCAGGCGGTGATGCAACCAGTCAGAATGCTCTCCATTGTACATCTGTAGAAATGTGCAAGAGTCTTTGGTGACATACCTAGTCTCCTCAAACTTCTAATGAAGTTGAGCCACTGGTGTGCCTTCTTCGTGAATGCATCAATGTGTTGGGCCCAAAATAGATCCTTGGAGATGTTGATGCCCAGGAACTTGAAGCTGCTCACCCTTTCCACTGCTGACCCCTCTATGAAGACTGATGTGTGTTCTCCCAACTTTCCCTTCCTGAAGTCCACAATCAATTCCTTGGTCTTGTTCTCGTTAGTGTGAGGTCGTTGTTGTGACACCACTCAACCAACCGATCTATCTCACTCCTGAATGCCTCCTCATTGCCACCTGAGATTCTGCATTTGAGCTGTGCCTAGCTACATAGTCATGAGTGTAGAAGGAATAGAGCAGTGGACTAAGCACACATCCCTGAGGTGTGCCTGTATTGATTGTCAGCAAGGAGATGTTACTACCAATCTGCACTGACGGTGGTCTCCCGATAAGGAAGTCGAAGATCCAGTTGCAGAGGCAGGTATAGAGGCCCAGGTTTTGAAGCTTGTTGATTAGTGCTGAGGGGACGATGGTGTTAAATGTCGAGCTGTAATCAACAAACAGAAGCCTTGTCTAGGTGCTCCAAAGCCAAGTGGAAAGCCAGTGAGATTGTATCTGCTGTAGATCTGTTGTTGCAGTAGGCAAATTGCAGCAGGTCCAGGTCCTTGCTCAGGCTGGAGTTAATTCTAGCCATGACCAACCTCTCAAAGCACTTCATCACAGTAGATGTAAGTGCTACTGGGCGAAAGTCACTGAGGCAGCTCACCCTTCTCTTCTTGGGCACCGATATGTTTGATGCCCTATTGAAGCAGGTGGGAACCTCTGACTGCAGCAGTGAGAGGTTGAAGATGTCCTTGAACACACCAACCGGTTGGTCAGCACAGATTTTCAGTACCCTGCCAGGTACACCATCGGGGCCTGATGACTTGCAAGGGTTCATTCTCTTGAAGGATGTTCAGATGTCAGCCTCTGAGACGGGGATCACAGGGTCGCTAGATACCATGGGGATTCGCACAGGTGTAGTGCTATTCTCCCTTTCAAAGTGTGCACAATAGGTTTTGAGCTCATCAGGGAGTGAAGCATCACTGCCATTTATGCTGTTAGATTTCACCTTTTGGGAAGTAATGGCATGCAAACCCTGCCACAGCTGTCGTGCATCTGATTGTGTCTCTAACTTCACACAGAATTGCCTTTTTGCTCTCATGATGGCCTTCCATAGGTCATATCTGGATTTCTTGTAGGGTTCTGGATCGCCGGTCTTGAACGCCACAGATCTAGCCCTCAGCAGACTGTGAATCTCCTGGTTCATCCAGGGCTTCTGGTTTGGGAAAACTTTATGTTCTCGATGGCACACACTCATCCACGCAGGTCTCACTGAAGTCAGTGACAGCCATGGCATATTCATTCAGATCCAAAGATGAATCCCTGAATATGGTCCAGTCCACTGATTCAAAGCAGTCCTGTAAACACTCATCTGTCTCCCTTGATGCTGTGATCTTCAGTCTCTGCCTGTATGTCGGGAGTAGAAGTACAATCAGGTGATCAGACTTGCCAAAGTGTGGGCTGGGGATGGCACAGTAAGCATTCTTGATGGTGGTGTAGCAGTGATCGAGTGTGTTGGCACTTCTGGTTCTGCAGGTGACATGTTGGTGATAGTTTGTCAAAGACTTCTTCAAGCTGGCCTGGTTGAAGTCCCCCGTGATGATCAGGAAGGCATCAGGGTGCGCTGTCTTGTGACTGTTGATCACGGTGCTCAGCTCCTCCAGTGCCAGCTTGACATTTGCTGGGGTGGAATGTACACCGCTACTGGGATGACGGCAGAGAACTCCCTCGGCAGGTAGAATGAACAACACTTGATCTCCAGATGTTCCATGTCGGAGGAGCAGGACTGAGACAGAACCTTCACATCTGTGCACCACGGAGAGTTAATCATGAAGCAAACACCGCAGCCTCTGCCTTTACCTGATGCCGCCGACCAGTCCATGCCGTGGATGGTGAAACCCTCGGGCTGGAGCACTGGGTGCTGGGTGGTGAGTTATGTCTCTGTGAAGCAGAGTGCACAACAGCCTCTGATGTCCCTCTGGTACTGCAGTCTTGCTCTGAGGTCTTCAATTTTATTTTCCAGAGATTGTACATTAGCCTGGAGGCTGGTGGAGGTGGTGGGGGATGGGTTAGGACCCTGCATTTCAGTTTTATCTGCAGCCCTGCCTTTGCTGAGACAGTGGAGACGCTCCCTGAGCTTCCAGCTGCTGCACTCACTCCCTGGCTGGTCTGGAGTCCCAAGTCTGCCGGTTGTGAAGATAGCTAATTTTTTGATATGACTTAAAACAACGTTGCTTCCTGCAGTCTCTATGGCTGCAGATTTCAGCTGTAGTAGTTGTAAATGGGAGTATTTTATCATTCCCTTGGGAGCTGCATACAAAAAGTCACCTCTCTCCAGCACCATCTTTGAAAGATCAACTTCTGTACTTAATGCCGTGACTGATGAAGGCCAGCATGCCAAATACCTTCTTTACCATGCTGTCTACCTGTGACGCCACTTTCAGGAATAATGTACTTGTACTGCTAGGTCCCTCTGTTCTACAACACTCCCCAGGGCCCTACCATTCACTGTGAAAGTCCTACCCTGGTTTGACTTCCCAAAATGCAACACGTCACACTTATCTGGATTAAACTCTATTTGCTATTCCTCAGCCCACTTACCCAGCCAATCAAGATCCTGCTGTAATTCTTGATAATCTTCTTCACTGTCTACAGCATCACCTATTTAAGCATCATCAGCAAACTTCCTAACCATGCCTTTTACTTTCTCATCCAAATCATTGATAACAATAGGCCTAGCACTGACTCCTGAGGCATAGACTAGTTACAGGCCTCTAGTCTGAGAAACAACCTGCAACCATCACCCTCTGTTTCTTACCATCAAGCCAATTCTGTATCCGGTTAGCTAGCTCTCCCTGGATTCTATGTGATCTAACCTTCCAGAGCAGCCTGCTGTGGGATTCTGGTGTTTGGATCCAGGGTTCTTTTTGGAGTCAGGAACGAGGCATAAAAACCTATTGCTTCGTGGTCGTTTTATTAAGAGTTGAGGGAACAAAGGAAATGAGTACAGACACATGGCAACTTAAAAAGAAGAGGAAGAGCAGGAAAGCAAGAGAGCAAGATAAGCAATAAAGCTTTTTAACATAAAACAGCTCCTTTTATACCTGAGGTAAGAGACATTCCTTAGATAACAATGGTGCAATCAGAAAATATCTGTTAAATACTATGGCAAAAGCAACCAATGAAAAAACACTTATTCACCTGGTGAAACAACACACAAGCTAAGAAACAGTTATACCTTGTACAGGCACTAAAGATGTATCAACCGCTATACATGCAAAAATTACCTAGAAGAAAATATATACATGTATATTAAACAGTTGAATCCAACACTACCATGCAAAACTTTATCGTATTTGATGTGTGGGGCAAGTTTTTTTACACAGAGGGTGGTGGGTGCCTGGAGTGCGTTGCCAGGGATGGTGGTGGAGGCAACTACAAGTGAGGCGTTTAAGAGGCTCTTACTTAGGCACATAAATATGCAGGGTATGGAGGGATATGGACCACGTGCAGGCAGAAAGGATTAGGTGTCATTAGCTTAATTGGCTCGGCACAACATCATAGGCTGAAGGGCTTGTTTCTTGTGCTGTGGTGTTCTATGTTTTATGTTATCAAAGGCCTTGTCTAGTCCATATAGACTACATCTACTACCCTGTTGTCATTGACCTTCTTTAGAGCAAAGATCTTCATAGTGTTGGATTCGACTGTTTTAATTAGTTTTCTTAACATGTATAGTGTTTAATACATCTCAAATGGCTGCACAAGGAATGGCTGCTTCCTAGTTTATTGGTTTGTCCATCAGGTGAGTATGTGTTTTTTTCATTGGTTGGTTTGGCCACAAGTATCTAATAGGTTTCCTGATTGGATAATTGTTAGCTAAGGATTACCTCTTATCTCAGGTATAAAAGGTGTTGTTTTTTGCTAATCACTCTCCCGACCCCCAACCACCACCCCACCACCACCGCCCCTCCGCCCCCCCGCCCCACCCCCCCACCCCCCCACCCCTAGCTCATCTTTCATTCCTTTTGTCTCGGCTCATCTTCTAGTAGTAAAGCTGGTGTTATTGCTCTGTGACTGTTAAACTTTTCCAATAAAACTTTGTGAAACACCAAGTTGTTTCCAACTCATTCCTGGACTCCTGAAAGAACCTGCGGATTTGAAAATAACCAGATCTGACAATGGCTACACCAAGGATTGGTGATACCTTTAATCCTTACTGTGCTTAGTGCAGTCAGCAATTTCTGGATTTCAAATGGAGTGGTTAACTTGGTTGACATCTGCCATGTATGATGTTGGGGAGAGTAGAAACACATCAAGCAGCAATGCACTTTCACTTCTTCCGATCTAGAGTACTGCACTTGGTATACAAAAAGTGGTCTCTACATTGGAGAAACCAAATGCAGGTTGGTGATTGCTGTCTGACACTCTGTCACAGTTAAAACACATTGCTGTTCTCCAGGAAGAAGAGGCAACACGATAGAACTTTGGCCGTTCTTTTACATAAAACACCCTGGGCCTAGGACCACTGAGAACCAAGGACAGAGATGAGCTTATGAAGGACAGAGAAGCAGTCAGCACCTGCTGGAAGGCACACATTGAAGACTTCTCCAACCTCAACTCTTTTCTTGGCAAGTGCCCTTGACTCCATCTAACTACAATGTATTCAGTCCTGTCTTGCCACCATCACTGATCAATAAGAAGCTATATGCCAACTGAAAAAGGCCTCCAGAGCAGATGCTACCCCTGCTAAAGTTGTAAAGCTTGGCAATGAGGAATTTGTCACAAATCCATAATCTCATGACACACATATGGAAAGAATATAGAACGAGACCTTATAAAGACTGTAATCATGACCATCTTCAAGAAAGAAGGCAGAGCCAAGTGTGGTAATGATGGAGAACACAAGAAAATGACATAGAAGCATGAGTAACCCATCCAACCCCTCAAGCATGCCCTGCCATTTAATATAACCATGAATGATCTGCCCCAAGCTTCAACTCCACCTTCTGTTCCACTCATGCTATTTCCGAATTGTTCAAAAATTTATCTACTTGCTCTTTAAAAACCTCCCCAGTTCTCTTGGGTAGAGAATTTGAGAGACTTGCCATCCTTCGCGAGAAGCTGTTCCTATGCACCTCAGTTTTAAATGACTGCCCCCTTGTCCTGTAAACTACGTCCCCTTGGTCCAGACTCTCTCACCAGTGGAAACCTTTCAACATCTATCCTATAATGCCCCCTTAGGATCTTACTTTAAAATAAAATTACCCCCCCCCCCCCCCCACCGCCATTCTTCTAAACTCCAAAGAATACAGATCTAATTTTTTTAGCCATTTGTGGTAGGATAACCCTCTCATCCAAGAAATTAGCCTTTCCTAATTAAGGGGACCAAAACTGTAAACAGTACTTCAGATGCAGCGTCATGTGTAACTGTAACAATACTTCTTTCCAGTTTACAAATGCCTGACCTACCTATAACCTATATATACAAATGAGCATTTGCGGAACTGGTGAGATGGATTTGACAGCTGCTGTAGGGCTGCAGGCATCTTCTCCTATGTGAAAACTCAGTTTGCAGCAGTATTTCCAAATTGCGAACTGTCCAGGTTATGAACAGTTCATAGGAATAAACTCCTACCATAACCTGGGGAGGACTTGTATTTTTAAACTCCAATCTTCCCGCAATAATGCTATTTGCCACCTTAATTATTTGCTGTAGCTGCATGGTAACATTTGGGTTTCATGCACAAGAACATCTAGATCTCTCTGGACTCCACTCATTTGCAGTCCCTCTCAATTTAGATAATTGTCCAACATTTGATTCCTCCTACAGAAGTTCACAACTTCATATTTTCCTGCACTAAACTCCATTTGCCAAGTTTTCACCTACTCATTCAACCTATCGTGTTACAAAGTACATATATACTCATTGTAGCATGCCCTTGCATCTACTTTGTGTTAACAGCAAGTACTCTTATACTTTGCCCCCTCCTCCAAGTAATTCATACAAATTGTAAATAATTGAGGACGAAAAACAGATCCTTGGCGAACTGCACAAGTCACAAACTTCTAGTCATAAAAAAACATTTATTCCAATTTCCTGGCTTCTATGTCGCAATCAGTATTCAATCAGTGTTAACACACTTCTCCCAATAATGTGAGCTCTTGTTCACCATTTTCTTTTGTGGTGCCCTATTGGAATACCTTCTGGTTATCCAAACACTACATCTGCAGATTCCCCTCTGTCGACTCTGCTTGCCTTCCAAGAACTCTAGCAAATTTGTCAAACGTGATTTTCCTTGCATAAAACCAAATTTACGTACAGTTTGATTGCATTAAGCTTCCCTAAATCACAAGCTATTTCTTCCTTGATTACAGATTGCAGCAGCTTTTCAACTGCAGATGTTAAGCTAACTCACCTATAGTGTCCAGCTTTTTGCCTCCCTCTTCTTGAACAAGGGAGTCATATTTATGATTTTCTAATCCACTTGTACTGTCCCAAAACTTAGTAAGTTTTGAAAAATTTCAACCAAACTTCTACTATCTCAGCAGCCATTTCCTCTGGTTGCAGGCAATTGGGTTCTAGTGATTTGTCTACCTTTACTTCCATTGGTTTTTCCAATACTTTGGTCCTTTGTATTAGGAATTGTTAAGCTCTTCCATGCTATCTGAAATTAGCCTATCTGTTATCCTTGACATATTTGCAGTGCCCTTCACTGTGAAGACTGATGTAAAGTATGGGTTTAAATTGTATGCCAGTGTTAGTTCCCCACTCTTGCTCTCCAGGAGTCCCACACTTGGTATTGGTATTGTTTTATTATTGTCACTTGTACCGAGGTACAGTGAAAAGCTTGTCTTACAAACTGATCATACAGGTCAATTCATTACACAGTGCAGTTACATTGAGTTAGTACAGAGTGCATTCATGTAGTACAGGTAAAAAAAAAATAACAGTACAGAGTAAAGTGTCACAGGTACAGAGAAAGTGCAGTGCAGGTAGACAATAAGGTGTAAGGTCACAACAAGGTAGGTCGTGAGGTCAGAGTCCATCTCATTGTATAGGGGAACTGTTCAATAGTCTTATCACAGTGGGGTAGAAGCTGTCCTTAAGTCTGGTGGTATGTGCCTTCAGGCTCCTGTATCTTCTACCCGATGGAAGAGGAGAGAAGAGAGAATGTCCCGGGTGGGTGGAGTCTTTGATTATGCTGGCTGCTTCACCAAGGCAATGATGGGTAAAGACAGAGTCCAAGGAGGGGAGGCTGGTGTCCGTAATGCGCTGGGCTGTGTCCACAACTCTCTGCAGCTTCTTGCGGTCTTGGGCAGAGCAGTTGCCATACCAAGCCGTGATACATCCTGATCGGATGCTTTCTATGGTGCATCGGTAAAAGTTGGTGAGAGTCAAAGGGGACAAACCAAATTTCTTTAGCCTCCTGAGGAAGTAGAGGCACTGGTGAGCTTTCTTGGCCGTGGCATCTACGTGGTTTGTCCAGGACAGGTTGTTGGTGATGTTCACTCCCAGGAACTTGAAGCTGTAAACCCTCTCGACCTCAGCACCATTGATGTAAACAGGTGCATGTACACCGCCCCCTTTCCTGAAGTCAATGACCAGCTCTTTAGTTTTGTTGACATTGAGGGAAAGGTTGTTGTCATGACACCATTCCACTAAGCTCTCTATCTCCTTCCTGTACTCCGACTCATCACTGTTTGAGATACGGCCTACAATGGTGGTATCATCTGCAAACTCGTAGATGGAGTTAGAGCAGAATCTGGCCACACAGTCGTGAGTGTACAGGGAGTAGAGTAGAGGGCTGAGGACGCAGCCTTGTGGTGCACCAGTGTTGAGAATAATCGTGCTGGAGGAATTGCTGCCTATCCTCACTGATTGCAGTCTGTTTGTTAGAAAGTCAAGGATCCAGTTACAGAGTGAGATGTTGAGTCCTAGGTCTCGGAGTTTGGTGACAAGCTTGCTCGCAATTATTGTATTGAAGGCAGAGCTGTAGTCAATAATTAATAGACTAACGTATGTGTCTTTACTGTCCAGATGCTCCAGAGCTGAGTGAAGGGCCAGGGAGATGACATCCACTGTAGACCTCACCTTAGCTACCCTTTTCCTTTACCTATAGAAGATTTTCTTTACTTTGAATTTACTTGCCAGTTGATTCTCATAATCAATTTTCTCCCTATTAGTTTTTTAATACCCCACCACCGGTTTCTGAAAAACTCCCAGCCCTCTGGCCTACCACTGTATGCTCTAGTTTGTGATTTAATATTTTCCTTGACCTTCTTTGTTAGTCACAGATGGTTCATCTTTCTCTTGAACAGGAATCTCCCAGCTGTCCGCCAAAGAGAAAGTCATTGCTGGGGCCCTCCTCAATTGCTTCTCTCCAATGGGTGAAGTGTTTTTCAGTGTGGATTACGTCTACCTAGAGGCACTGTAGTCATAACCTGCACCACACGACAATTCCAAGAGCAGCACCATCCATTATACACCACCTTTTTCAACCTCTGTATCTTCAAATCTTTGACTCTTTCAATCTGGGGAGTCTGTGGAGCATTTTCTATAATTTTGGCTACCTGCTGAAATTTGCTTCATTATGGCATGTAAGCAGTGATCCTGACCAATCACAGTGCAAGAGATATCATGTAAGGTTCCATCATAATCCCAAAACTTTCTTTTTAACCTTCTTTGCCACAATGTTGCACCTCATCTCCAACAGGCTTCCCACTGGAGTGGGACTAATTTACAGGGCCAATGAGAAACTTCCATTCTGCATAACCTCCGCTCCAGAACCAAAATCACCCGTTAACAGTCAAGTTGCAGTACGCAGACAACTCTTGTGTATGTGTGCATTTACAGGCCAATCTTCAAGTTATCTTCGGCTCCTTCACTGAAGAATATGAGCAAAGCAGCTTTTCTCTGCCATTCTGCTCTTGTGATGCAACATTTTCCCACATTTTAGCAGCCACTGCTCAGTGAAGGGAGATTTCAATGATGAAACTTGACTTCACTTTCAGTGTGGCAGCATGGCAGTTAGTCATCTGAGGAAAAGGTCAAGACATCAAACTCAACACAAAACTCATTGAGGAGTCAGCAGTGGAAAGGGTGACCAAATTCAAGTTCCTGGGCATCAACATCTCAATCTATCCTGGACCCAACACATTGATACAATCACAAAGAAGGCATGCCAGTAGCTTTACTTCATTCGGAGTTTGAGAAGATTTGGTATCTCACCAAAGTCTGTTGCAAATTTCTATAGATGTACGGTAGAGAACATTATGAGTGGTTGCATCACAGCCTGATATGGAGGCTCCAATGCACAGGATTGCAAGAGGCTGCAGAGGGTTGTAGACTCAGCCAGCTCCATCACAGGCACAACACTCCCCACCATCAAGGACATCTTCGAGAGGCTGTGACTCAGAAAGGAGATATCCATTACTAAGGACAATCACCACCTGGGACATAGCCTCTTCTTGTTACTACCATCAGGGTAGAGGTACAGGAGCCTGAAGACCCACACTGAACAATTTAGGAACAGCTTCTTCCCCTCACCATCAGATTTCTGAACGGTCCCTGAACCCATGAACACCTTTTGTTTTGCACTATTTCTTTATTTTGTAATTTATAGTGATTTTATGTCTTTGCATTGTACTGCTGCCGCAAAACAACAAATGGCAGTGATAATAAACCTGATTCTGATTCTACAAACTCATGGTGTACCGGGCAGCAGTGATTCCTTCCCCCTTGTAAACTTCTGAGATTTGGCCCACCTACAGCAGGCACTTCAAAGCACTGGAGAGGTACTGGGATATGCAAACTAATGTCAGCATCCCCTCTCAAGCTAGCATTCCCTTATTCAGTCAATCAGTTCTGTAGGGCAGGCCACATTGTTCAGATACCTGACACTAAACTCTCAAATCAGACACTCTATTCTTATGTGTCAAGGGAAGAGTTTACCAGGTGGACAGAAGAAAAGATAGTTTGGCCACCCTGTTAGAGGATAAAGTGGAAAGAGTGCAGAAAAGATTTGCGAGTATGTTGCTAGGACTACAGGGCCTGAGCTATAGGGAGAAGTTGGCCAGGCAAGGTCTATATTCTTTGGAATGTAGAATGAGGGACGACCTTATAGAAATGTTTAAAATTATGAGAGGCATAGATAAGGTAGATGGTAACATTCTTTTCCCTAGGGTAGGGGAGTCCAAAACTAGGGGGCATAGATTTAGGGTGAGAGGGGAAGGATTTAAAGGGGACCTGAGGGGCAACTTTTTCACGCAGAAGGTGGTGAGTATATGGAATGAGCTGCCAGAGAAAGTGGTTGAGGCAGATACAATGGTATCATTAAGAAGCACTTGGATAGGTACATGGAGGGGTGGGGCTTAGAGGGATATGCGCCGAACGCAAGAAATTGGGACTAGCTGGGTGGGCACCGTGGTCGGCATGGACTCATTGGGCCTGTATCCATGTGGTATTGCTCTATGACTCTAAGATTAAAGGGTTTTCTCAAAGTCTCCTTAAAAATAAAGCAGCATCCTCACTAACTCCTGGGAATCACTGGACTATAACTGCTCAAAATTGAGAAACGTTTTTGGGATGACATTGAAAACCTTGAGTCCAGGTGCTGAAGCATTCAAAACCTCAGCATAAACAGCAGAAAGAACAGACCTCCTCACAAACTACCCATCTGCCATTCCTGTTAGGCAACCCCTACGGAAAAATCTGAAATCACACACCAGTCAGCTCAGAATCTACAGAAATGGAGTGGAAACAAGTCATACTTCAGTGGTCCTGTGGACCCTACTGCTGCAGACAGAACACAGGCTTCCACCTTGTCAGCAGGTTCTGGACCTGGCCTTCACAGCGCACACAAATGTCCAGAACTTTAGTTTCAGTGGCCGAATGACTGTACTTGCTGACAAAATCAGCACCGTGCGACCCAGTGGGTTTAAGGCCGAGTCCTTGGACATTTTCCTAGGCCTGAAATATTGTCTAATGGGAAAGATCATAACCACAAAGGCTGATGGCAGATTACTGCTAGTGTGGCTAATGTTAGATATTGCATGCATTTAGAGGCCAATCTCCAAGTTATTATCGGCTACCACACTGAAGCACAGAAGAAGATGCGCCTTCATACTAAAGATCTGCAAAACAAATTTTTTCTGCCATTCAGCGGAAGTAATTTTACTGAGGGTCAAATGATAAGCGAAACTTGCCGGAAAATGGCTGGGGAAGATTGCGGTTGCCATCTACTGTTTGCAAAGTACCATTACTGCGGTATCAAGTGGCAGATTCACATTATTGTGGCCTTGCTCCAATTGTGTATTCATTTCTTCTGAACCAAAGTTCGGCAAAGGGGAACTTGGTCAAAGCTGAGTAACTCTGCACGGGTAACGCTGGTGCTGAAGGCGTGAGAATGTTTAAGCGATGGAGCTGCTGGCATCGACTGAAGCGGCTGCGGTCGCCCCAGGCCGGAGCCTTCTCCCGCCCGCGCGGCCCTGCTGCCCCGGGAAATCCGCATCCTAGCGCCCATTGTGTGGAGAGCCGGCGCCTGGCAACTAAAGCGGGGGCGGTGCGGATTGGCTGCGCGTCCGGCTTCTGGGGGGACACTGCGATCTCGGGTGAGGAGACGGCAACAATCCTTCGTGGCCCTGCAGTCAAACTTCTTAACAGGCAGTCAGATTAATCCCGTTCAAAAACTGAAACAGTACTTCCCTTCGCAAAAAACATGATTGTACGTGTCAATTCATCACTTCACTCAAAGCTATGATAACTTTTACTGGATTTTGCGGAACCTTGTTGCCGCTTTAATTGTTGCCTGCTCGTAACATTACATTGAACTACATATGACTTCTAAAAAAACAAATCACATTCCTCATTTAACTCTAATTTCCTGTTAGCCAATTTTAGCCCAAAACGACCCCTATATTTGTTAAGTGTGTCCAGGAAAGTTTTCTCAAGTAATATGTAGATGGTCCTACTAGAGTGGGGGGCAACACTGAACCTCTGGGGAAATGAGGCAGAGCAATGGCCAGCATGCTTAACACCTCTTTCACCACCCCATCTACCCGTGACGCCAGTTTCTAGGTCCCTCTGTTCCATTACACTCCCTAGTGCCCTACCATTCATAGTATAAATCCTACGCTAGTTTGACTTTTCAAAATGCATCATCTCACATTTATCTGTATTGAAGTCCATTTGCCACTCCTGAGCCCACTTCCCTAACTGATCAAGATCCCCTGTAATCTACAATAACCTTCTTCACTATTAACACCACCTCCTAATTTCATGTCATCTGCAAATTTACTGATCAAGCCTTATGCATTGGCATCCAAATCATTTATAAATAATGAATAACAAGGGTCCAGGGCAGGATTTCCACAGTAAACAACAAGGCCCTGGAGGGTGTTATAGAACAGAGAGACTGACAGGTACAAGTACATATTTCAGTGAAGGTGGTAACACAAGTAGACAAAATGGTGAAGAAGGCATGTGGCGTTCTTGCCTTCATTGGACGGGGCATTGGGTGTAAGAATTGCGACGTTATGTTGGGGTATTTTGAAGAACATTCAAGTCCCCAGGTCCTCATGGAATATTCCCCAAGTTATTGAGAGAGGCAAGAGGTGAGTTTGCTGGGGCCTTGACCAAAATCTTGTGTCATCTTCAGCCACAATCAAGATCCTGGAGGATTAATGAGTAGCTAATGTTGTTCCTTTGTTCAGGAAGGGAAATAGGGATAATCCTGGAGATTATAGACCAGTGACTTTCATGTCAGCGGTAGGAAAGCTGTTGGAGAGAATTCTTAGGGATAGGATTTGTGAGTATTTGGAAAAGCATTGCCTAATTAGGGACAGTCAGTGTTGCTTTGTGCAGGGAAGGTTATGTCTTACCAACTATTGAGTTTTTCAAGGAGGTGATAGAGTCAAAGAGCAATACAACGAGTTCATAATGACCACCGTGCCCACCCAGCTAGTCCCAATCTCCTGTGTTCAGCCCCTGTCCCTCTAAGCCTCTCCCTTCCATGTACCTGTCCAAGTGCTTCTTAAATGATACTACTGTACCTGCCTCAACCACTTCCTCTGGCAGCTCATTCCATATACTCACCACCCTCTGCGTGAAAAAGTTGCCCCTCACGTCCTTTTTAAATCTTTCCCCTTGGTGGTGAAGATGATCGATGAAAATAGAGCAGTGGATGTCATCTACATGGATTTTAGTAAGGCATTCAATGAGGTCCTTCATGGTAGGCTTATCCAGAATATTAAGATGCGTGGGATCCACGGTGACTTGGCCATTGGGATTCAGAATTGACAGAGGGACAGAGGGTAGTGGTAGATGGGTCTTATTCCAGATGGAGGTCCATGACAAGTAGTGTTCTATATATAATATATATCTATATATTCTATATACCTATACATCTATGGCATGCTTTATTTATCAAGGCATTCAGTTCAAGAGTCAGGAAGTTATGTTGCAGCATTATAAAACTCCAGTTAGGCGGGTTCTGGAGTATTGCATTCAGTTCATTATAGGAAGGATGTAGAGAGGGTGCAGAAGAGGTTTATCAGGATGCTGCCTGGATTAGAGAGGATAAAAGAAGAGGCTGGACAAGCTTGGGTTGTTTTCTCTGGAGCGGTGGAGGCTGAGGGGAGATTTGATACAAGTTTATAAAGTTTTGAGAAGCATAGATAGACAGCTGGTATCTTTTTCCCAGGGTTGACATGTCTAATACGAGAGGGCACGCATTTAAGATGAGAGGGGAAAAGTTCAAAGGTGATGTGCGGGCAGGTTTTTTACACAGTGGGTGCCTGGAATGCGCTGCCAGGCGTGGTGGTGGAGACAGATATGATAGAGATGTTCAAGAAGCTTTTAGGTAGGCACATGAATATGCAGAGAATGGAGGGAAATGGACCATGTGTAGGCAAAAGGGATTAAGTGTCATTTGCTTAATTAGTTTGTCACAACATCGTGGGCCAAACGGCCCGTTTCTGTGCTGTGCCATTGTATTTTCTATATTACAGCTGTACAAGACATTAGTGAGACTACACCTGGAATACTGTGTGCAGTTTTGGTTGCCATTCTATAGGAAGGTTGTGATTAAGCAGGAGGAGGTGCAGAATAGATTCCACGACTGGAGAGCTTGAGTTATGAGGAGAGACTGAATAGGCTGGGACCGTTTTCCCTAGAGTGAAGAAGGTTGAGGGTTGACCTTATAGAGGTCTATAAAGTCATGAGAGCATGAATGAGGTGAATGATCACAGTATTTTTCCCCAGGGTTGGGGAATCTAAAACTAGAGGGTGTAAGTTTAAGGTGAGTGGAGAAAAAGTTCAAAGGGACCTGGTAGAGGTGGTAGAGGTGGGTACAATTACAATGTTTAAAAGACATTTGGACAGGCTCATGGACAGGCTCATGGAGAGGGATAATGGGATAAGTGCAGGCAAATGGGACAAGCTCAGGAAAGCACTTTGGTTGGCATGGACGAGTTGGACTGAAGGGCCATTTTCCATGCCGTATAACTCAATGATTATACAAAGCTATCAATAACATCATCATCATCATCAACACCCTTACTTTCTGTGTTGTCCATTCATCTTATTCATTAATGGAGACATTCCCATTTCCTCTTTGGTTATTGGTGAGGTGTTGGAGAACCCGAAGTCCATTGATGTGGTACTGTTGTTGAAAGGATTAAATGACTAAAGGCTGGCAGCCTAACCTGGATGTTGGGCAGATTATTAGAAAGATTCTGAGAGACCACATAAATTAGCACAGTTTAATCAAGGGTGAATATGTTAAGGGAAGGATCTGTCTGACTCCAGTGATTGACTTTCATTATTATTGTCTCAACATTTGATGTAGTATAAGTACATTTTAGCAAGTTCTGTGGAGGCTGAGTCATTCAGTTCATTCAAAACAGAAATTGATAGATTTTTGGTCATTAAGTGAATTCGTGGCTGTGGGGATAGAGCAAGAAAATAGCACTGAGATAGAAGATCAATCAGGTGAATCACTACTGATAAGGGGGAATGTTACAGCAGTACTCAGAGAGGACATACTGGAGGGCTCATCCACAGAGGCAATTTGGGTGGAGCTCAGAAATAGGAAAGGTGCAATTACATTGATGGGATTATACCATAGGCCCCCCAATAGCCACTGAGAGGTGGAGGAACAGATATGCAGGCAGGTATGGAAAGGTGCAGAAACAACAGGGTTGTCATGGTGGGGGACTGTAACTTCCCCAGTATTGATTGGAACTTACTTAATACAAGAAACTTGGATGCAGTGGGATTTCTTCAGTGCATCCAAGAGGGGTTCCTTGAAGCAGTTATGTGGAGGGTCCAAGTAGAAGAGAGAACCTACTGGACCTGGTTTTGGGAAATGAACCAGGCCAGGTGACAGACCTGATAGTGAGTGAACATTTTGGAAATAGTGACCACAACTCATTATATTTTAAAATAGTTATGAGTAAGGATAAAATTGAATCTTGCGGGATGGTACTAAATTGGGGGAGGGCAAATAATGGCAAAATAAGACAGGAGCCAAGGGGCATCGATTGGGAGCAGCTGCTGTCAGACAAGTCCACATCTGACATATGGGAGCTGTTTAAAGACCAGCTGATCAAAGTTCAGGATTGGCATGTTCCGGTGAGGAGTAACGACAAGGATGGTAAGGTAAGGGAACCTTGGATGACCTGGGAGGTCCTAAATTTAGTCAGTAAAAGAAGGGAAGCATACTTTAGGTTTGGGAAGCTAAAGTCAGACTGGGTCCTTGTGGAATATAAAGATAGCAGGAAGTACTCAAACAGGCGATTAAGAAGGCCAAAAGAGGCCATGAAATGCCCTTGGTGAGCAGGGTCAAGGATAATTTTATACTTATATTAAAAAAGAGAGGATAACTAAGGGGAGGGCAGATCCACTCAAGGATAAAGGAGGGAATTTGTGCTTGGAATCAGAGCAAGTGGCTGAGTCTCTAATTGAGTACTTTGCATCGGTATTTATCGAGGAGAAGAAATTAGAGGATAGTGAAAACAGAGTGGGGCGTGCTAATGTGCTGGGACGTTTTGAGATTAAGGAGAAGGTAGTGCTGGGTCTTCTGAAAAGCATTAAGGTAGATAAGTCCCCAGGACCTGATGGTATATATCCCAGAATATTGAAAGAAGCACATGAGGAAATTGCTAGGGCGAAGCATCTTTTTGTGTCCTCACTAGCAAAAGGCGAGGTCCCGGAGGACTGGAGAGTAGCACATGTTGTGCCTTTGTTCAATAAAGGAAATAAGGATAATCCAGGTAATTATAGGCCAGTGAGCCGCATGTCAGTGGTAGGGAAGCTGAGGATACTGAGGGATAGGATTTATGTGCATTTGGAAAGACATGGCCTGCTTAGGGACAGTTAGCATGGCTTCATGCATGGGAGGTTATGTTTTATGAACTTGATTGAGATTTTTGAGGAGGTGAAAAAGGTGCTTGATGAGGGTAAAGCGGTATCTACATGGACTTTAATAAGGCATCTGATAAGGTCCTTCAATGTAGGTTGATTCAGAAGATAAAGATGCGTGGGATCCAGAGTGAATTGCAAGTTTGGATTCGGAACTGGCTTGCCCATAGAAGACAGAGAGCAGGGGTGGAAAGCTGTTATTCTGGCTGGAGGTCCGTGACCGGTGGTGTTCTGCAAGATTGGTGCTGGGACCTCTGTTGTTTGTGATAGTGTATATATTGATGATTTGGATGTAAGTGTAGATGGGTGGATTAGCGAGATTGGTGCAGCTGTGGATGGTGTAAAGGACTATCAAAGAATACAGTGGGATCTAGATCATTTACAGATACGGGCAGAGAAGTGTCAGATAGAGTTTAATCCAGGCAAGTGTGAGGTGCTCCATCTTGGGAGGTCAAATGAAAGGAGAAAGTATACCGTTAACTCTTGGCCCCTTAATAGCATTGAGGTCAGAGGGATCTTGGGGTCCAGATCCATAGTTCACTGTAAGTGGATAAGATGGTGAAGAAGGCATATGCCATGCTTGCCTTTATTCATATGGGTGTTGAGAATAAGAGTAAGGAAGTCATGCCACAGCTCCATAAAACTTTAGGCAGACCATACTTGGGAGTATTGTGCGCAGTTCTGTTTGCCCCATTATAGGAAGGATGTGGACATTGTGGAAAAGGTGCAGAAAAGGTTTATCAGTAAGCTGCTTGGATTAGAGGGTACGAGCTATAAGAAAAAGTTGGACAAACTTGGGTTGTTCTCCTTGGAGTGTCAGAGGTTGAGGGGAGACCTGATAGAGGTTCTTAAAATTATGAGAGGCATAGGTAGAATAGCCAGTCAGAATCTGTTCTCCAGGGTAGAAGCGTCAAACACCAGAGGACAGGCTTTTAAGGTTAGAGGGGGGAAGTTTAAAGGTGACCTGATGGGCAAGTTTTTTTTTGTGCAGAGAGTGGTAGGTGCCTAGAATGGGTTACCAGGGGTAGTGGTGGAATCAGGCAGTTTGGTGGAGTTTAAGAGGCTTTTAGATAGACACACGAATATGAAGGGAATAGAGGGACATAGATGATATACAGGAGGAGGACGCTTAGTGTAAATCAGCATGAAGATCAGCACAATATCATGGGCTGAGTGGCTTATCCAGTGCTGTACTGTTTTATGTTCTATCTTAACAAATGGTGGAGTGGGCACGAAGGGCCAGATTAACTTCTCCTGCGCCTATTTCTTATGTTCTTATCAGTTGAGGCATAGAATATAAGAACGGAGAGATTGTTAGAACTGTAAAAAAAACTATGCCACGGCAAGGGTCCTGTATACATTTCTTTTTCACACACGAGAGGAAGGGCATGATAGTACAAGGGTGGTTTTAGAGGCGACTGTACAAAGAAAAGCAACTGAAAAGTAAAAGAAAGGACAAAAAATGACTGAACCACTACTGCCAATGATCAAATCTACTTCCAATGGAGAGAATACTAGGGGAGGTGAAAAAACTTTGCGAAAAGAGATGGGTTTTGATTTGAGTTTTAGAAGAGGACGAGGAGGTAGAACAGCAGAAAAGTTTAACAGGGAAATTCATGAGTTTATTTACACTGCTCAAGAAGTTAGGTTGGTGAAATGAGTTGACAGATGGGCATATAGAACTTAATAAGGATATTATGAAATGATGGACTTTGGGAGAAAGTACAGAGCATAATCTTATTGTTTTGGAAACCATGATCAGAATTATATTATTTTGAGGTGGGTACAAGAGCAGAGGCACAGACATGTATCCTCACAAAGCATTCGGCAAATTGACAACACAGTTAAACAACTGTCTGGTTAAAAAGGGAATTTCTAACATTAGTTTTCAGCTTTCCAAATATGGAAATTTGTCATATATCCCTGAAATCATGTTATAGTGAAGTAATTTAAATTATTCATTAAAAATGGGATTCTGCACCAAATTGGCAAAAACATATCGGGAACAAAACTTTGAACTCATCTAAATTTCCGTGACTCTTGTATATCTGACTGCTATAAACTATCCTTGACCTAAATCCAATCTCTTTCCTGACCACTGTATCTACTGAACCAGGCTGTATATTCAATGTTCTTTGAATGCCCATCACCTATTGCCAACTTCCATATTTGTGATACTTCCTCTTTCTAACTCAATCCAAGTTTACTTTGGTCATCTGAAGACCCACACTCAATGATTCGGGAACAGCTTCTTCCCCTCCACCATCAGATTTCTGAACGGTCCATGAACACAACCTCATTATTCCTTTTTTTTTGCACTATTTATTTACTTTTGTAATTTATGGTAATTTTATGCCTTTGTACTGTACTGCTGCCACAAAACAACAAATTTCATGTCATATAAGCCAGTGATAATAATTCTGATTCTGATTTCCTTCAAATCACAGCCTTCCATAAAACACGACTTATCTAAAATTCTGATGAGCCTATTCTGACCCATTTCTTAAGCTGCACACATTCATTCCAAATGCATAGGTCTAGTTAAGTTCTGCAACACTTGTTGCTCGAAATTTACAAAAATTCCATGGTTTGACCCTCCAGATGTTGAATAAATACATCACATTTGCTATTCACCAATCATTTGACACCTCACCTGTGGTCAGCAAAGATTTAAACACCTTTGTCAGCAACCCTGCAATCTCTTCCCATAGCAGACTGGGATACATCACATTAGGCTCCAGGGCTAGATCTACCTATAAGCCCACAAAGGCATCTAATACTACATTTTGAAAGGTAACATGCTGTAGAATTTCACCGTCATTCTCCATTTAAAATGTCCGTCAAAGGACTACAAACTAGAAATATTCATTTAAGACCACACCTATGTCTTCTGACTCCATGCACAGATTGCCACTTTGGTCCCTGAATGAGCACGACTCTCTCCCTGGTCGCCCTCTTGCCCTCAATATACATATAAAATAATATTTTCCCCAATCTTGTCTGCAGTAATATTTTGTGTTCCTCTCTGCTTTCTTAATCCCTATTTCCTCTGATTGCCACAGCAATGTGACATTCCCCTTTTTGTTCCTAAGCTCTACCCATTTGACGTCCTGTGACGATCCTTCTGGGAAATCTCATTACTGCAGTAATGGGCCACTTAATCAATATTGCAATACAACCTCTTTTACAAACCCCCCAACCCCTATCACACCTGAAGATCTTACACCTCAGAAAGTTGAGTTGCCAATCCTGACCTGTCTCTGTGAAATCAACAATATCATATTCTTTTCTGATGAAGGGTCTCAGATCTAAAACATTAACTGTTTCTCTTTCCACAAATGCTACCTGACCTGCTGAGTGTTTCCAGCATTTTCTGTTTTTAATTTCAGATGTCTAGCACCTGCAGTTTCTTGATTTTCATATTCCCATGTGCCAATCAATGCTCTAAGTTCATCTGCCTTACTGGTCAGACTCCTTGCATTAAAAGAGATAGAATTTAGCCTTGAAACTCCCCTCCTCAAAAGCATTAGTCTGGTCAATTACTTTCAAGCTGCTCTACGTGAGCAAGTACAGAAGAAAAGGCTCGCATTGAAAAACAGGAATTTTAAGACCTGGGGTGCTCATGACTCATATTTTAAAACTGGCTTAGCACTAATTTGCACACATCTAAGCAGGATCTAAGAAATTCAACAATTCAAAGTAGGGCATTGACAATGTAACTAGATGTCTATAGACTCACTTGCTGGGACTTGGAAGGTCAACGATAGGATTATACTGAATATTCCTGGATTTCAGTTGGATACTGAATATTCCTGGATTTCAGTGTTTTAAAAGGGATAGGGGAGGGGGAGAAGAGGAGGTATGGTGGCGTTACTGGTCAGGGATACCACTACAGCTGCAGAAAGGGTGGGTAATGTAGAGGGATCCTCTCTAGAGTCAGTATGGGTGGAAGTTAGGAACAAGAAAGGAGCAGTTGCTCCACTGGGAGTATTCTATAGGCCCCCTGGTAGCAGCAAAGATACTGAGGAGCAGATTGGGAGGCAGATTTTGGAAAGGTGCAAGAATAACAGGGTTGTTATCATGGGAGACTTAAACTTCCCAAATATTCATTGGCACCTGCTTAGTACCAAAGGTTTAGATGGGGCAAAGTTTGTTAAGAGTGTCCAGGAAGGATTTCTGTCACAGTACATTGACAGGCCGACTAGAGGGAATGCCATATTAGATCTAGTTTTAGGTAATGAACCGGGTCAGGTGACAGATCTCTCAGTGGGTGAGCGTTTGGGGGAACAGTGACCACCGCTTCTGGAGGTCATGGACAAGGATAGGAGCAAAGAGGACAGGAAGATATTTAATTGGGTTAAGGGCAAATTATGAGGCTATAAGGCTAGAACTTGCAAGTGTGAATTGGGATGACATTTTTGAAGGGAAATGTACTCTGGAGATGTGGTCGTCGTTCAGGGATCTCTTACAGGAGGTTAGGGATAAATTTGTCCCGGTGAGGCAGAGAAGGAATGGCAGGGTGAAGGAACCATGGGTGACAAGAGGGGTGGAACAACTAGTAAGGAAGAAGAAGACAGCGTACATAAGGTGTAGGAAACAAGGATCAGATAGGTTTGAGGAATATAGGGTAGCAAGGAAGGAACTTAAGAAGGTGCTGAGGAGAGCACGAAGGGGACATGAAAAGGCCTTGGCGAGTAGGGTTAAGGAAAATCCCAAGGCTTTTTTCACTTATGTGAAGAGCAGAAGGATGACGAGAGTGAAGGTAGGACCAACTAGAGACAAATGTGGGAAGATGTGCCTGGAAGCTGTGGAAGTGGGTGAGGTTATCAATGAATACTTCTCTTCAGTCTTCACCAAGCACAGGGGCCTTGATGATGCTGAGGTCAGTGTTGGTAAAGTTAATGTTCTAGAGCTTGTAGATATCAAGAGGGAGGATGTGTTGGAGCTGTTAGAAAATATTAGGACAGATAAGTCCCCAGGGCCTGATGGAATATTCCCCAGGCTGCTTTGTGAGGTGAGGGAGGAGATTGCTGAACCATTGGCTAGGATCTTTGAGTCCTTGTTGTCCATGGGAATGGTACCGGAGGATTGGAGGGTGGCAAATATTGTCCCCTTATTCAAAAAAGGAAGTAGGGTTAGTCCAGGGAATTATAGACCAATGAGCCTTACGTCTGTGGTGGGCAAGCTGTTGGAAAAGATTCTTAGAGATAGGATCTATGGGTATTTAGAGAATCATGGTCTGATCAGGGACAGGCAGCATGGCTTTGTGAAGGGCAGATCATGTCTCACAAGCCTGATAGGGTTCTTTGAGGAGGTGACCAGGAAGATTGATGAGGGTAGTGCAGTAGATGTAGATTTTAGTAAGGCATTTGACAAGGTTCCACATGGTAGGCTTCTTCAGAAGTTCAGAGGGCATGGGATCCAGGGAAGCTTGGCTGTGTGGATTCAGAATTGGCTTGCCTATAGAAAGCAGAGGGTTGTGGTGGAGGGAGTGCATTCAGATTGGAGGGCTGTGACTAGCAGTGTCCCACAAGGATCGGTTCTGGGACCTCTGCTTTTCGTGATTTTTATTAATGACCTGGATGAGGGGGTAGAAGGGAGGGTTGGCAATTGTGCAGACGACACAAAGGTTGGTGGTGTGTATAGTGTGGAGGACTGTTGAAGATTGCAGAGGGACATTGATAGGATGCAGAGCTGGGCTGAGGAGTGGCAGATGGAGTTCAATCCGGAGAAGTGTGAGGTGGTACACTTTGGAAGGACAAACTCCAAGGCAGAGTACAAAGTTAATGGCAAGATTCTGGGGAGTGTGGAGGAGCAGAGGGATCTGGGGTTTGATATCCACAGATCCCTGGAAGTTGCCTCACAGGTGGATAGGGTAGTTATGAATGCTAATATCCCATAAGCTTTCTTAAGTCATGGGACCGAGTTTAAGAGCCGCGAGGTAATGATGCAGATCTACAAAACTCTGGTTAGGCCACACTTAAGAGTACTGTGTCCAGTTCTGGTCGCCTCATTATAGGAAGGATGTGGAAGCATTGGAAAAGGTGCAGAGGAGATTTACCAGGATGCTGCCTGGTTTAGAGAGGAGACATGATAAAGGTATACAAAATATTAAGAGGAATAGATAGAGTAGACAGCCAGCGCCTCTTTCCCAGGGCAACAATGCTCAACACAGGAGGGCATGGCTTTAAAGTAATGGGTGGGAAGTTCAAGGGAGATATCAGAGGAAGGTTTTTTACCCAGACAGTGGTTGGGGCATGGAATGCGCTGCCTGGGGTGGTGGTGGAGGCAGGGACATTGGTCAAGTTCAAGAGATTTCTAGATAAGCATATGGAGGAATTTAAAATAGAGGGATATGTGGGGGGAAGGGGTTAGATAGTTTTTAGGCAAGGTTTAAAGGTTGGCACTGTTATTATGTGTTATTATGTAGTTATAATAAAGAACTACAGTTCCCATTAGGCAATACAAGGGGTCACATGGGGGAACAGGAATTGGCTGTAAAAGAGCAGGAAAGCAAGGCAGCCTGTCCGTTGCAGCCTGTTGTTGTTGTTGTTTTAATAAATGTTCAGATGTTAAATCCACGCCAAGTTTGTCTCTTGATGAAGAACAAACATAACATGGTGTCAGAAGTTGGTGTGAGCTCTGAACAAGGAAAGTAAATGCATAGTCTGTGCAATTGAGAAAGAGACTCAGTGAGTACGAAAGAAAAGCTGTAAAAAGACGGAGAAAAAGCTGGCCGGCGTGAAGAGGTAGCACATTGTTGCTGAAGTTCAGCAGTCACTGGATTTGCCAAGAGAGATTCAGGTGAGAGGCCGAGAGTTCCCAAGCCTATGCAGTTTACTGGCGATCTAGCCGATAATTGGAAACACTTCAAACAGCGATTCAGTATGTACTTAGATGCTAGTGGAGCAGGAAGGAACGATGAAAAATTGAAAGCATCTATTTTTCTGCACGTGATTGGCGAAGATGCTTTGGACATCTATAACAGCTTTCAAATTGAAGAGACAGCTTTTGAGTTGGGCACTTTGATGGAAAAATTTGAGAAGTATTTTATCCCAAGTGAAAACATCACATTTGAGAGATAAATTTTTTTTCCTGTGACCAGAAACAAGGTGTCAGCTTCGACGAATACTTAGCTGAGCTTCACACACTGAGTAAGTCTTGTGAATTTGGAGATTTGAGAAACTCACTAGTTAAAGACAGAATAGTTTGTGGAATTCCAGATAACGGACTCAGAGAAAGACTGTTGCGTGAAAAAGATTTGACCCTGGAAAAGGTGGTGAATATGTGTAGGTCAGCAGAAACCACACAAGGAAAGAAACAAGCTAAGGAGCTGTACAGAGCAGACACAACAGTACATGCTGTGAAAACAGAGAAGCAGCTCCCAAGGCATTTCCGAAAGCAACAGCAAAGCAAAGAGGAAGGCTCAAACGGCAAATTCAGCAGATGTGGACGTAGACACATTCCAAAGATGTGTCCTGCTTATTGGAAGTCCTGCAATAGCTGTGGGAAGAAGAATCACTTTGCAAGGTGCTGCAAAGCTGGGGCTAACAAGAGAAAGGTGTACACAGTTGATGAGAAAATGGAGGAATTCTCTGTGGATTCTGTACAGACTGTGGCTGCTGGTAAAACAGAATGGATTGTTCCAGTAACTGTGAATGAGACAGTAATTCCATTTAAGCTTGACACCGGAGCTCAGGTGAATCTGTTATCCGTGGATGATTATAAGACTCTCACAGTAAAGAGTAAGATTTACCCTGTGAAGTTAAAAGTGACAGGCTACACTGGAGGGAAAGTTCCGGTAAAAGGGGGCTGTATGGTGACCTTTAAGCACAAGGGGCAGCACTTAAAATCACAGCTACTGATTGTAGAAAAGAGAGTACAGCCAGTATTAGGTCTGAGTGCTTGTGAAAAGCTCAACCTAGTGAAAAGAGTTTTCATAGTAGCTTCACATACCAAAGAT
Organism: Pristis pectinata; assembly: GCF_009764475.1. NCBI lineage: Eukaryota > Metazoa > Chordata > Chondrichthyes > Rhinopristiformes > Pristidae > Pristis > Pristis pectinata. Next base: position 97,298,686 of record NC_067406.1, read on the forward strand.
GACCGCACAACACTCATGTGTTGAGGGGCTCAGATACTTACCTGCTGTACACAAAATTCATATAGATGCGGCAGTGGCTCCTGTTGTCCATGCATGCAGGAAAGTTCTGTTTCAGCTTAGAGATAAACTTAAACAAGAACTAGCACTTATGGAACGGATGAATGTCATACAGAAAATTGAAGAACCAACAGATTGGGTGAGTTCACTGGTCATTGTGCAAAAGAAAAATGGAGCATTGCGGATATGTCTAGACCCAAGAGATCTCAATAAAGCCATCAAGAGAGACCATTTTAAATTGCCAACATGGGAGGAGATCATGTCCCGGTTTTCAGTTGCCAAATGGTTTAGCAAGCTCGACACATCGTCTGGGTTTTGGCAGATGAAGCTTGAAGAGGCAAGTTCGAGATTGTGTACTTCTAACACACAACAGGGAAGATATCGCTATCTTCAGCTGCCATATGGGATCCTGTCCGCACCAGAAGTCTACCATAAAACCATGCCCATGATCTTTGAGGGCATACCTGGTGTCAAGACCATGATGGATGACATCATCGTCTGGGGTCCACCAAGGAGGAACATGAGACAAGTGCTTGACGTGACAAGGAATGTCAATTTGAAATTAAATAAAGAGAACTGTGAGTTTGGTGTTAAGACACTAACCTTCATAGGAGATGTCATATCTGAAGAGGGAGTGAAGCCTGACCCAAGAAAGACGTCAGCCATTGAAAACATGGAGAGGCCCCAAAACAAAGAGGAGGTGAGATGTTTCTTAGGGATGGTGACTTATCTGGCTAAGTTCATCCCTCGACTGTCAACAGTGTCAGCACCACTTAGGTCACTCCTTGAGCAACAAAATGAATGGATTTGGTCTCATGAGCAAAAAGAGTGTTTCCAGACGTTGAAAAAATTCCTAACTGAAGAGCCCGTGCTGAAGTTTTATGATCCGAAAAGGTGATTCTGGATATCAGCTGATGCATCCCAGCACGGCCTTGGATCAGTACTACTGCAGCAGCATGATGGCACATGGCAACCTGTGGCCTATGCATTAAGGGCTTTAACAAGTGCAGAAGCCAACTATGCACAAATAGAGAAAGAGCTCCTCGCCAGTACATATGTGAAAGGTTCCATCAGTACATCTATGAACAAGCTATTTAAGTGGAGACAGACCCTAAACCATTGGTCTCAATTATGTCCAAACCACTGAATGACTGTCCCATGAGGATACAGCGCACATTGATAAGGCTGCAGAAATATAATGTGATCTACACACCGGGAAAATATATGTTTGCTGCTGATACGCTGTCTCGAGCAGTCGACAAGACAGAAAAGAGTGACCAACGGGTTAATGCAGATATACAGGCCTATGTTGACATGATTGTCACCTCTCTTCCAGTATCTCTGGATGGAACAGAGCAGATTAGGAAAGCAGCAGAGGCAGATGAAACAATGAAAGTACTCAGTGATACAATACAGAAAGGATGGCCAGCAGCAATGAATGACTGTCAATGTGTATTCAGGATTATTGGGCATACAGAGCTGAACAGTCAGTAGTGAAAGATATGGTCTTCAAAGGGAACAGGTTTGTGATTCCAGTGTCACTACGTAAGGAGATGCTCCAGAAGATACACAAAGGGCATCTTGGGGAGGAAAAATGTAAACGTAGAGCACGTGAAGTGATATACTAGCCAAGAATGAACCAAGACATCAGCCGGATCACTGCTTCATGTGAAATATGCCTTATCTACAGACCAAAGCAGCAAGCAGAACCGCTTACACCACACCCTGTACCAGACAAGCCGTATTCCAGAGTTGGAGTGGATTTGTTTGACTAATGGGAAGAGCCATATTGTTGTAACAGACTACTTTTCCAATTACCCAGAGGTTGCGACACTGCAATCAACGTCCAGCAAAGCAGTTATCACTTTCCTGAAAGCTGTGTTTGCGAGGCATGGAGTTCCATTTGAAGTAGTATCAGACAATGGTCCACAGTTATCGAGCTGTGAATTTAAATCCTTTGCCAATGTTTTGGGGTTTCGACATATAACCTCAAGCCCACATCACCCAAAATCTAATGGCCTAGCAGAGAGTTCAGTTAAGGTGGTGAAGGGCCTCATGAAGAAAGTGCAAGATAGACGAAAGGATTTCCACAGAAGTCTAATGATTTACAGAAGTGTGCCACTGCAAAACGGCCTTTCACCAGCCCAAATGCTGATGGGTCGACGCATATGCACGACCCTTCCAATACATGAAAACCTGTTGACACCTGAAGGAGCACACAAGGTCAAACAGGCTAAAGAGGAAGGGAAAGAAAAACAGAAACAATCACGACAAGAGAGCAAAAATCCTACCAGTCCTGAAGCCTGGGGATCAAGTGAGAATCCGAGATCATGATTCTGGCACATGGTCCATGCAAGGAGTTGTACAAGAGGAAGTGAATCCACATTCATACCAGATCCAGACGGAGCGAGGGACACCTTTGAGGAGGAACCACATGGATCTACAACCACAAGCTCCAATTATGGCTGTGACCCGTCGCCTGTCAGTACAGCAAAGCGGCCAGCATATGGAGAAAATGAACATGTGGACCAGAGTTCCCAAGAAAACACCAACAGTAATGCAGCAAATGAAGGCAACAAGTAGCAGACCAAAAAGGACCATTAAACCACCTCAGAGACTGATTGAAAGCTTCTGAGTGGACAAGGGTTCTTGGCGGGTTTATAAGGACAAAGTATTGTGTTTGTTTTTCTTTAAAGGGGGAAGATGTGTTATTATATAGTTATAATAAAGAACTACAGTTCCCGGTAGGCAATGCAAGGGGTCACATGGGGAACAGGAAGTGGCTGTAAAAGAGCAGGAAAGCAAGCCAGTCTGTCTGTTGCAGCCTGTTGTTGTTTTAATAAATGTTCAGATGTTAAACCCATGCCAAGTTTGTCTCTTGATGAAGAACAAACATAACAGGCACAACATTGTGGGCTGAAGGGCCTGTATTGTGCTGTACTTTCTATGATTCTATATGATTCTATGATTAGTTCATTTGCCAACAAGGCAATTTTTAAAAACATTTTATTTACAGCGTGGTAACAGGCCCTTCCGGCCCAACGAGTCCGCGCCGCCCATTTTAAACTCAAATTAACCTACCCGTACGTCTTTAGAATGTGGGAGGAAACCGGAGCAGCCAGAGGAAACCCACGCAGACGCGGGAGAACTACAAGCTCCTTACGGACAGCGACGGGAATCGAACCCCGATTGCTGGCACTGTAATAGCGTCATGCTAACTGCTACGCTACCGTGCTGCCTACCTCTGCCATTGAGAAATGGTACTTGGATTAGTAAAATTGCAGACAGCTGCTGAGTGTTTCCATGATGTTCTGAGGCTATTATAAACTGAAAGGACGAGAAAGTTCTTCACTCAAAAAATTGTGACCCTTTGGAATTGTCTATTGCAGAGTGTGTTGGTGTTGAAACATTAAGTATATTCAAAGCTGAGAAAGAATTTTTGGATGCTTGGGAAATCAAAGTAGGTTGTAGATTGAGCAGGAAAATGGAATTGTTCATGGATTGGCTTAGCCATGATTTTACTGAATGGATGAGCAGCTTCCATGATTAATCTTGACTTTTTATGAGCCTGAAAATTCAGCTCCGATTTGTGTGATAAATGTGCATGCTACAGCATGCATATGATAACATAGCAGACACTGATAACATAAAGAATTAAAATTTTCTAAATGCATCAGGCTTCCATCAAAATAATTTCAAGCAATTTTGCAGCATGACCTGAAATACACCATGAAATAATTATTGCAATATCCATCATCCTTCTACATAGAACGGTACAGCATAGGAACAGACCATTTGGCCCACAATGTCTGTGCCAACCATGATGCCAATCTATACTGCACATCTGTTTACACATAGTCTATATCCCTCCATTCTCTGCCTGTTCATGTTCTTGTGTAAATGCCTCCTAATTATTGCTATCATATCAGCTTCTATTTCATAAATCTCCTTTAAACTTTTCCCCTTCTCACCTTAAAGCAATCCCCTCTAGTATTTGACATTTCCACCCTGGAAAAAAGATAGTGACAATCCATCCTATCTATACCTCTCATAATTTTATATACTTCTGTCAGGTAATCAGTCAGTTTCCCAATGCTCCGGAGAAAACAATCCAAGTTTGTCCAACCTCCCTTTATAGCTAATTCTCTCTAATCCAGATAACATCTTGGTGAATCTCCTCTGCTGTCTCTCCAAAGCCTCTACATCCTTCTTGTAGTGCAGTGACCAGAAGTGCACACAATACTCCAAACGTGGCCTTAACGAAGTTTTATACCGCTGCATCACGACTTCCCTACTCTTATACTCAATGCTCCAACCAATGAAGGCAAGTTTGCCATATGCATTCTTTACCACCCTTTCTACTTGCATTGCCACTTTCAAGGAGCTATGAGTTTGCGTCCCATGATCCCTCTGTACATCAGTGCTACTCAGGATCCTGCCATTTCATGTATACTTTTCTCTTACATTTAACCATCCAGAGTGCGACACCTCACATTTGTCGGGATTAAACTCTATCTGGTATTGGTATTGGTTTATTATTGTCACTTGTACAGAGGTATAGTGAAAAACTTGTCTTGCATACCGATCGTACAGGTCAATTCATTACACAGTGCAGTTACATTGAGTTAGTACAGAGTGCATTGAGGTAGTACAGGTAAAAACAATAACAGTACAGGGTAAAGTGTCACAGCTACAGAGAAAGTGCAGTGTAATTAGGTGCAAGGTCACAACAAGGTAGATCGTGAGGTCAGAGTCCATCTCATTGTGTAAGGGAACCATTCAATAGTCTTATCACAGTGGGATAGAAGCTGTCCTTAAGCCTGGTGGTATGTGCCCTCAGGCTCCTGTATCTTCTAGAGAAGAGAGAATGACCCGGGTGGGTGGGGTCTTTGATTATGCTGGCTGCTTTGCCAAGGCAGTGAGAGGTAAAGACAGAGTCCAAGGATGGGAGGCTGGCTTCCGTGACGCATTGGGCTGTGTCCACAACTCTCTGCAGTTTTTTGTGGTCCTGGGCACAGCAGTTGCTATATCAAGCTGTGATGCATCCAGATAGGATGCTTTCTGTGGTGGATCGGTAAAAGTTGGTGAGTGTCAAAGGGGACATATTGAATTTCTTTAGCCTCCTGTGGAAGTAGAGGCACTTGTGAGCTTTTCCGCCCATATTTCCAACTGGTCTTTATCTCGCTGTGTCCTTTGACAACCTTTCTCACTATCCACAACTCCACTAATTTTTGTATGTCTGCAAACTTACTGATCACAACTAAAGCCCCAGCACTGATCCCTGCGGAACGCTACTGGTGACAGACCTCCAGCCAGAATAACACCCCTCCACTGCTACCCCCTGTCTTCTATGGCCAAGCTAATTTTGAATCCATTCTACCAAGTCACATTGGATCCCATGTGCCATAATCTTTTAGATCAGTCCATCATGAGAGATTTTGTCAAATACTTTACTAAAGTCCATGTATACAACATCCCCTGCCCTAGTTTCATCACCTCCTCAAATAACTCAATCCAGTTTGTAAGTCATGACCTTCCCTCACACAAAGCTATGCTGACTATTCCCAATAAGTCTATGCTTTTCCAGATGTGAGTAGACCCTATCCCTAAGAATCTTCTCCAATAATTTCCCTACCACTGTTGTAAGGCTTACCGGCTTACAATTCCCTTGTTTGTCCATATGCCTTTCTTAAAAATGGAACAACATTGACTATTCTCCAGTCCTCTGGGACTTCACCTTTGGATAAAGAGATGAAATGATCTCTGTCAAAGCCCCAGCAATCTCCTTGCTTGCCTCTCTCAATAACCTGGGATAGATCCCATTAGGCCCTGGGAACTTATCGTCCTTAATGTTCTTAAAGAGATCCAACATCTGATCCTCCTTTATCAACATGCCCTAGAATATTAGTATACCCTGCCTCCCTGATCTTACTAGCTCCATGTTTTTCTCCTTGATGAATACTGATGCAAGACACTCGTTTAGTACTTCCTCTGGCTCCATGCATAAATTCCCTTCTTTGTCCTTCAGTTCCCTTCGTGTTTTTTAATGTATGTATAAAATGCCTTGGGATTTTCTTTAATTCTTCTCACCAAGGGCATTTCATGAACCCTTTAAGCCCTCCTATTGCCCTGGGTAAGTTCTTCCCCACTTTCTTTATATTCTTCATGGGCCCTGTCCGATTTCAGATTCCTAAACCTTATATATGCTTTCTTTTTCTTTTTGACTACATTTTCAATACCTCTTGTCAACCAAGGTTCCTAAACCTTGTCATCCTTGTCTTTTTTCTTGATGGGAACATGTTGATCCTTAGTTCTGACCAGCTGGCCATTAAATGACTCCCATATGTCAGATGTGGATTTTCCCATTAACAGCCGCTCCTAATCAACTCCCCCCAGCTCCTGTGCAATACTGTTGTAATTAACCTTTCCCCAATTTAACAGTTTCACCTGAGGTCCAGTCTTATTCATAACTTTCTTAAAATTTAAGGAGTTGTGATCACTGTTCCCAAAATACTCTTCCACTGAAACTCCAATCATTTAGCCAGGCTTATTTTCCAATACAAGGTCTAGTATGGCCCCTTCCCTGATTGGATTATTTACATACTGTGTCAGGAAACACTCCTGGATGCACCCAATGAACTCTACCCCATCAAAGCTTCTGGCACTGAGAGTCCCAGTCAATATTGGGGAAATTAAAGCCACTTAAAGATGAAGATACGTGCATAATCAGTGATCCAATATAAAAAAGCTTCATGTATATTTAAAAATGTATCTTAAAAGAATTTTCTTTTGTCTCCTTTAGTTCCACAGTTGGTGTATGGTGGGAACCTGGATTTCCTGGTGTTTGATTACCTGTCTGAAATCACCATGTCTTTGCTCGCTGCTGCTAAAGCCAAATCACCTGTGAGGACATGTTTCTGTTATAAAAACAACTGGCATGTAGTCAAGTTGCAGTGTAAAATTTATCTAAAAGGTTCTTTCATTGGAGGGAGGGTGGCTGAAGTAAAATGGGAGCATAGAATACCATCTGTAATCATGCTCTTTTAGTGGGACAGGTTAGTTCATTCTAGGATAGTTTTCATGCCAATTTTTTTGTTAGTTCAGTGTTCAAGAGGGGTGCCACTTTAGGTGGATGAATGAAAAATATTAACATTATAGTTTCCTCAGCTTACTGAGATGATCGTTGCCTGGAATTTTTTCCAGTTCACTGGAAACCTCAACTTCAAAAGTGTTATTGGTTGGTGTAATTACAGACTGATTCTGGTCCCCTTCTAGTCTTTTCCCCCACTATGGAGGTGATCAATGCCCAGCATCTAGTTATATACAGAGTAAATGGTAGGACCCTGGGAAATGTTGTAGAACAGAGAGACCTAGAAGTGTAGGTACATAGTTCATTGAAAGTGGCAACCCAGGTAGACAGGGTGGTGAAGAAGGTGTTTGGCACGCTTGCCTTTATCAGTCAGAATACTGAGTACAAGAATTGAGACGTATTGTACACCTATTGGTAAGATGTTGGTAAGGACACATTTGGAGTACTCTCGTCACCCTGCTCTCGGAAGGATGTCATTAAACTGGAGAGGGTGCAAAAAAGATTTATTAGGATGTATGGCTTTAAAGTTATGGGTGGGAGGTTCAGGGGAGATGTCAGGGGGAGGTTTTTCACCCAGAGAGTGGTTGGTGCATGGAATGCACTGCCTGGGGTGGTGGTGGAGGCAGATACATTGGACAGGTTCAAGAGTCTGTTGGATAGACATATGGAGGAATGTGAGATAGAGGGATATGCGGGAGGAAAGGGTTAGATAGTGTGAGGGTGGTTTGACGACACAACATGGTGGGCCGAAGGGCCTGTTTTGTGCTGTATGGTTCTATGGTTCTATGGTTACTGGGACTGGAGGGTTTGGGTTATAGGGAAAGGCTGGATAGGCTAGGACTTTTTTCCCTGGAGAGTAGGAGGATAAGAGGTGACCTTATAGAGGTTTCTAAAATCATGAGGGGCATAGATCACTCAAAGTCTTTTCCTCAGCTTAATGGAGTCCAAAACTGGAGGGCATAGGTTCAAAGTGAGAGGGGAAAAATTTAAAAGGGACCTGTTGAGCAACTTTTTCACACAGAGGCTGGTGGATATATGGAACGAACTGACGGGGGAAGTGGTGGAGGCAGATACAATTATGACATTTAAAAGGTACTTGGACAATTACTTGGATAGAAAAGGGATATGGGCCAAACACAGGCAAATGGAACTAGCTCAATTAAGCAATTTGGTCAGTGTGGATGAGTTGGGCCGAAGGGCTGGTTTCTGTGCTGTATGACAATGAGATAATAAAATCAGCCTATCTAGAAACCATCAAAGTTCAGTGTCTCCACAGGTCACAAATGACCTGAATGAACAAAATCTGACTTTATGCAAATTCTTTCATGCATTTTAAAGCATTTTTCAAGCTAGTAACAATAATAATAAAGTGTTTCATGTCATTTTTTAATTACTGGATACAGTATATGCTCCATTAGTTTAATTATGGGTAGTTTTAGGATGATTATTCAGTGAAATGAAATAATTATTGCAAATGTATGTTGAGTGATATGATATGGGTTACTATAGAAAATGGAGAAATTGGCTTCAGGACAGTTCTCAGGAACAGAACCCTTATGTAATCTTGGGACTGCTAGCTTTCCCTCGACTTAGCACTTTCAGCTGAGGTCCAGACTTATCCTCATCCATAACTAGGGTTCTGGAAATTTATGGAGTTATAATTACTGTCCTCCCCAGGTTACATCAGCGTTCCATTCCTGTAAATTTTTCGGAAATGCCACTACAAAACAAGTCCCCACATGACAGGAGATGTGTGCAGCCCCCATAGCAGCCGACAAATCCATACTACTGGACTCTCAAACACTTAGTCGTATTTACAGGCTGTACATAAGTTGGGCATTCACAAGCTTGGGATGACCTGTACTTAATAATTATGTCGTTGCCTTGTTGCTTTGTGAATCTCCTATGGCTGCTAGTTCTCCAATGTATTCAGCATAATTGGCTGAACTTTCTACATGGTGTGGCAGATGCAGAAAAGTGGGTTAGTTCTACTTCTCTCATCATCTTATATATGGAAACCTTCTCCGCTACCTCCACGTGAGGTTTATGTGCCCTTAAACCATTTCTTTGCTGCTGAGGATTAAATTGTCAATGAGATGTCTTTTCTAATTCTCCCATTCAGGATCTAAGTTACGGCTTTATTGGATCATGGACTAAGAGGTCCTGTCACTTCTAGAAATGTTCCTCTGTTTTTTTTTTCCCTTTAGTTTCATACTCCCCTAGTAAAGGAGGGTTGGGTATCTAGCCTTTGCTGAAACTTACCTCATAGTAAAGGAGAATTGGGTATCTAGCTTTCACTAAAATTTACCTCACATGAGAAACAAAACTTGCATTTCTCTAAAGACTACAGCAGAAACTGGAAATCTGAAATAAAAACAGAAAAATGTGAAAATGTTCTGCAAATCAGGCAACCTGTGTGGAGAGAAGAACATCAGAGCAAGTTGCTAATTTTCTGTTTTGTATATGTGTGCACAGTGTCACTGTTTAGTGCTTAGTTTTAATTACAGCAGGCCTTTGCATTATGATTATTGAACAATATTTTTAGCCATGACTTATTCACAGATTTTCTGAAGTAACAGTATCCTACTTTTTTCTAGAATCTCGGATACGTACCTGATTTTGTGCAGGTTGCAATGGCTCCATTTATTAAGGATATTCATAAAAGAGGTAATGAAGTTATAGACATTTTTTTCTCACTTTTCTTTTAAATTGAATGACTGTTTATAATCTTTAAATCCAATTAGCAATATATCAAAAAGAAAAGCTATAAAAATAGATGTGACCTTTATACGCCACTGGCAATCATGTGTGTTGTCTTTTTTCTGAAAGTTGTAGGACAACAAATATATTTCCTTCCCCTCAAGCATCACATTGAATATGATACAAACTTACCTTAAACTGGCACCATTATTCAGAGACACAAGGATAACTGGTAAATATTGTTCATAGTTAAATAATATGTTTTTGAATATACACTAAAACACCTATTTGGGACAGAATATAAGAAATATAACCCTATAGCAGAGCAATTCTTTGCCTGAATTCAAGCTATTCAATTATATTGATTTTCTGAAGTTTGAAATGTTTTGTTTCACAGAACTGATATTTCCCACCAGTGTTTAAACAAAGTAAGGTAAATAAGTGAAACGTGGGACTGATTCCTTGTGCTAACAGTATAGACTGAATACCGGATGATTTTGTTCACTGGGTAACACTTCATCCACAAATAAACTAGTCAATTTCACTGAAATTAAAGAAAAGCTAACTAGGTTTAGGATTTTTTGCCAAGGGATCAGAAATCAAACTGTCACATTGATGATTCAGGTGAAAGCAATGTTATTAGCAAGTTTATTAATCTTCTCCAAGTCAACTGGTGGGGTAACAGCTGAGGCTTGAATCAACTTCACCACCACTTCAAAAGGGAAAAAAAATTAGCCAGCGTTTCCTCCTCAACTTGCATGAATGATAATATTCCCAGTTTGAGTGAAAAGGTTGTGGATTCCTGTTCTATTACAGACTTACTCACTCTACAATCTCAAGTGACATTGCTCTGTGCTGGTGAGCAAGCATTACATTGTTGGAGGTACCTGCTGTGGAAAATATATGCTGTCCTTTAAGGATGCCTTGCAGGGGTTGTACAGAGCTTTGAAGAGACTTCATTTGGAGTGCTGTATGCAGTTTTAGTCTCCATATCTAAAAAAGATTTCGCTTGCCTCAGAGTCATTGCAACATAGATTCCCTAGATACCAGAGTTGTGGAGGTTGTCTTTAGAAAAAAGATTGAGTAAGGTTGGTTACTCGATTAGAAGACGAGAAGTAATCTTTTTGTGACTGGGAATGCTTAACAGGCAGTAGGGAAGTTGCGTTCTCTTTGGAGGATCTAGAATTGGGGCGCATGGTCTCAGAATAAGGCGTCAGCCATTTAAAACACTTGAAGGCTGCAGAAGCTCAGTTATTGAGTCATAGAATCATACAGCACAGAAACAGGCCCTTCGGTCCAACTTGCCCAGCAAGCTAGTCCCACTTGCCCACATTTGGCCCATAGCCCTCTAAACCTCTCCTATCCATGTCTTTTCAAAGCTGAGATGGCTAAATTTTTGGATACTCAGGTAATCAGAGAAAATTGGGATCAGACAGGAAAGTAGACGTGTCACAGAATCAGGTATGATCCTCTTGAATAGTGGCGCAGCTTGAATGAGCTGCATTGGCTCCTACCTGTATCTGCACCTGTTTCTTATTCATGCAAAATAGTGCAGGGAGTTCTCCTGCACCCTAGACAATATTTTTCCTTGCAACAAAGAGCCGTTCCCCTCAATAACAGTTATATCGTTTTGGATACTGTTGGGGGTATGCCTACCAGGGGAAAGCCACAGCAGCCAGGTCTCTGGCACTGATTCTGACTCTGTGGCTCGGAAGGGAAGGGGGGAGAAGAGGAGTGCAGTAGTGATAGGGGATTCACTGGTTAGGGGAACAGATAGGAGATTCTGTGGATGAGAATGAGACTCCAGGATAGTATATTGCCTCCCAGGTGCCAGGGTCAGAGACGTCTCAGATCGAGTCCATAACATTCTAAAGGGGGAGGGTGAGCAGCCAGAATTTGTGGTACACATTGGTACCAATGGCATAGATAGGAAAAGGGATGAGGTCCTGAAGAGGGAATATAGGGAGTTAGGAAGGAAGCTAAAAAGCAAGACCTCAAGGGTGGTAATCTTTGGATTGCTGCTTGTGCCATGTGCCAGTGAGGGTAAGAATAGGTAGGTATGGCAGATGAATGCATGGCTGAAGAGTTGATGCAGTGGGCAGGGTTTCAGATTTGTTGATCATTGTGATCTCTTCTGGGGAAGGTATGGCCTGTACAAAAGGGACAGGTTACACCTGAACTTGAGAGGGACCAATGTCCTTGCGGGCAGGTTTTCTAGAGCTGTTTGGGAAGGTTCAAGCTAGCTTGGCAGGAGGTATGGGAAACAGAGTGTTAGGTCAGATGATGGAGCAGATGGTGTAAAAGTAGATGTATTGTGCAGAGACTGTGAGGAAGGATAGGCAGTGGTTAGGGTATAAATGCAGTTAATTGGAGGGGTTGAAATGTGTTTAATGCGAGAAGTATTAAGAATAAAGGTCATGAGCTTAGAGCATGGACTTGTAGGTGGAATTACGATGTTGTAGCCATTAGAGAGACTTTGGGTGTCACAAGGGCAGGAGTGGCTTCTTGCTGTTCCAGGGTTTAGATGTTTCAAAAGGGCTAGGGAGGGAGGTAAAAAAGGTGGGGGAGTGGCATTGCTAATCAGGGGTGGTATCACAGCTGCAAAATGGGAGGACGTCATGGAGGGGTCATCTACTGAGTCAGTGTGGGTGGAAGTCAGAAACGGGAAGGGAGCAATCACTCTACTTGGAGTATTCTGTAGGCTCCCCAGGTACACTGAGGAGCAGATAAGTAGACAGATTTTGGAAAGGTGCAAAAATAACAAGGTTGTTGTCATGGGAGACTTCAACTTCCCTAATATTGATTGGCACCTCCTTAGTGCAAAAGGTTTAGATGGGGCATAATTTGTTAGGTGTGTCCAGGAAGGATTCCTGACACAGTATGTGGACAGGCCAACTAGAGGAGAAGCCATACTGGATCTAGAATAGGCAATGAAACTGGTCAGGTGACAGACCTCTATGGGCGAGCATTACAGAGATAGTGACCAGAACTCCCTGACCTTTAGCATATGGGAAAGCTTTTAATTAGGGGAAGAAGGTGAAACATTTAGTTGAGGAAGAAGGAAGCATACTCAAGGTTTAGGAAGCAAAAATCATGCAGGGCTCATGAGAATTAAGGTAGCCAGGAAGGAGCTTAAGAAGGGAAGAAGGGACTTAGGAGAGCTAGAAGGGGACATGAGAAGGCCTTGGCAACTAGAATTAAGGAAGACCCCAAGGCGTTCTACAGGTATGTAAAGAACAGGAGGATAGCTAGAGTGAGGGTAGGACCACTCATGGATAAAGAGGGAAATGTGCCTGGAGGCAGAGGAAGTAGGGGAGGTCCTTAATGAATACTTTGCTTCTAGGGAGAGGTATTTTGATGAATGTGAGGTCAGTATAGAACAGGCTAATGTACTGGAGCATGTTGAGGTTAAAAAAGAGGTAGTGTTGGAGCATCTGAAAAACATCAGGATAGATAAGTGTGCAGAGCCAGAAGGGATATACCCCAGGTTACTACGGGAGGCAAGGGAAGAGATTGCTTGGGCGTTGACAATGATATTTGCATCCTCCCTGGCCACAGGAGTGGTACCAGAGGATGGGAGGATGGCAAATGTTGTTCCCTTGTTCAAGATAGGTAATAGGGATATATTCCTGGGAATTATAGGCCAGTGAGTCTTACGTCAGTGGTGGGCAAGCTATTGGAGAGGATTCTTAGGGACAGGATTTACGAGCATTTGGAGAAGCATAGTTGTATTAGGGATAGTCAGCAATGGCTTTGTGAGGGGCAGGTTGTGCTTCATGACCCTAATTGAGTTTTTTGAGGAGGTGACAAAACAAATTGATGAAGGTAGAGCGGTGGATGTGGTGTACATGGACTTTAGCAAGGCGTTTGACAAGGTTCCCCATGGTAGGCTCTTCCAGAAAGTCATGAGGCATGGGATCCATGGAGACATGGCTGCGTGGATTCGGAATTGGCTTGCCCACAGAAGGCAGAGGGTGGTAGTAGATGAAGAATATTCTGCCTGAAGATCGGTGACTAGTGGTGTTCCGCAGGGATCTGTTCTGGGACCCCTGCTCTTCGTGATTTTTATGAGTGACTCAGATGAGGAAGTGGAGGGATGGGTTAGTAAGTTTGCAGATGACACAAAGGTTGGTGGTGTTGTGGATAGTGTAGAAGGTTGTCGTAGGTTACAACAAGATATCGACAGGATGCAGAGTTGGACGGAGTAGTAGCAGATGGAGTTCAATCTGGAAGTGATACACTTTGGAAGAGTGGACTTGAAGGCAGAGTACAAGGTTAATGGCAGGATTCTTAGCAGTGTGAAGGAACAGAGAGATCTTAGGGTCCAAGTCCATAGATCCCTCATAGAGGATCCTGACCCGAAACGTTGACCACCTGCTTTTCTCCACGGATGCTGCTTGGCCTGCTGATTTCCTCCAACATCATTGTGTTTTTGATCCCTCAAAGTTGCCGCGCAAGTTGATAGGGTAGTTAAGAAGGCATATGGTATGCTGGCCTTCATTAGTCAGGGGATTGAATTCAAGAGCCGCGAGGTAATATTGCAGCTCTATAAAACTTTTGGTTAGACTTCACTTCAAGTATTGTGTTCATTTCTGGTCACTTCATTATAGGAAGGATGTGGAAGCTTCAGAGAAGTTGCAGAGGAGATTTACCAGGATGCTGCCTGGATTAGAGAACATGTCTTTTGAGGAAAGGTTGAGCGAGCTAGGGCTTTTCTCTTTGGAGTGCAGGATGAGAGGCGATTTGATAGAGGTGTATAAGATTAGGAGGGGCATAGATAGAGTGGACAGCTAATACTTCACCAGAGCGGCAATGGCCAATACTAGAGGACGTCCACTTAACGTCAAAGGAGGAAAGCTTAAGGGAGGTATCAGAGGTAGGTTTTTTACACAGAGAATGGTGTGTGCCTGGAACGCACTGCCAGGGGTGGTGGTAGAGGCTGATACAATAGGGACATTTAAAAGACCCTTAGATAAGCATATGGAAGAAAGTAAAATGGAGGATTACGGGCTGTGTAGGAGGGAAGGGTTAGATTGATCAGAGAGTAGGTGTTTATGTAGGTTGGCACAACATCGTGGGCTGAAGGTCCCATACTGTGCTGTACTGTTCTATGTAAATGTCGGTAAATTGGGCAGCACTGTGGGACAGGTAGTTTACAGACAGCATCAGGAATCGAACCCTGATCGCTGGCGCTGTAATAGCATCGCGCTAACCGCTACGCTACCATGCCGCTGCCTCCTCACGCCTCCAGTGACCAGGGTTTAATCCTGACCTCTAATGCTATCTGTGTGGAGTTTGCATGTGGGGTTATTTGGGGTACTCCAGTTTCCTCCCATATCCCAAAGATTGTGTGGGTTCTTGGATTAATTGGCCACTGTAAATTGTTCTTAGTGTGTAGGTGAGGGGAACATGGGGAGAATAAAATGTGATTAGTGTCTGATTAGTCCAAATGGGTGCCTGAGGTTGGCATAGACTCAGTGGGTGTAAGGGTGTGTTTCCATGTTGTATGACTCTTTGAAAAATCAATTCATTGGGCACTTGTGGATCCCTGCAGGGTGCAGATTGGTAACTTCAGTTGCCTGCAAAGAAATAGCAGCAATGCTTAAATAGTAGCTAATTTGACATGTGGAACCTTGTGGTAACAGAAATTTGCCCTTACAGAGTTTACAAATTGCTACCCAAAAATATGACATGGGGAAGAGAATTCGCTCTCTTAAAGTTTATGTGGGGAAATAAAATGAAAGAACCACAATTTTTTTTTCAAGCTGCATTTCTTGATGCATGCGCAGATGACTTGGCTTTGCATTATGGAACATCACGATACAGAACATTTTCTAGGAACTCAGGGGTTGCCTTATATGTTTAGGCATTATGAAGTTGCTAACTCATTTATTCTTTTGAATATTGCTGGAGGGTGCATACATATGGATTTTGAGCATTGATCAAATTGGTCTCGTGTAATGCCTGTATGATTAGATGTTTAGCTAGCTCTCATCAACTACCTTTGAGATAAAGAATCAACTGGCTTTAGACAATGATGAACCAAAGATCTTTTGGGGCAAAGAAAATGGTACGTGCTTTGAGCTACAGGATAAGACCTGGAGAACTTTTTATCAATGTTTGCTAAGGAAATGACTGCTGACGAAATATCGGTAGAAGTTGAGATGATAGAGGTAATGGATGGTATGAAAAGTTATAGGGAGGATGCATATATTTCTGAAGGTACTTAAATCACTTCATACTTCAGGTATCCGTGTGGTCTGCAATGCTGGTGGTGTGAACCCTCTTGCTTGTGCTGCAGCTCTACAGGAGGTTGTTAAGAAAGCACAATTAGACTTGAAGATTGCAGTTGTGACAGGAGATGATCTAATGTTGATGGTAAGTAGAAATCGTATTTTCTTTAATAAATTAACAAGAAAGGTAAGGGTCAAGTAGTTTCTTTTACACAATTGTCTGTGATGTGCATAATTTTCAAACCTTCATCTTCCCAGAAATGGCTGATCTATATAAAAATGGCTGAGTTAAGTTTATAATTTCATTTGGTGTTTAGCAATTTTATTACAACAATGCATTGCAACCAAAATATAAAATGGTACTTGTATGGAAAAAATGGCAAGAATTCCCATTCAGTGGCTCACCTCCCATTCACACTGCTGAATTCCAAATAAAGATCAAATGTAGAGAAACAAAAGATACTGGAAATAATGAATTAAAAACTGACAATGCTGGAAGTACTCAGCAGGTCATGCAGCATTTGTGTTGAGAGAAACAGGAGTTAATGTTTCAGCTTCACAAAATCCTGGACCTTGCTCTCAGTTATGTAAAGAAATGTTGGAGGTTATACAGAAATACTGTTATTTCTCTGCCTAACCTGAACTTTAAAGGCTGCATTGCCTTTAGTTCATATCTTCCATCTACCTATTATCCACACATTTTACCCACCCAACCCCCTCCTTTATTTGGTTCTTCATCTCTCCCTTAATGGTTCCCATTACTACCTTCCTTACTTATCAGATTCCAGCACTTGTAACCTCTGTGTCCCCACATCACCCTCCAACTTCTGCCTCCACCTTCAACCTCACTCTATCTGCCCCCTTTTTTACCATTGTCTGCTTCCACCTAATACCCACCTGCCTCTGCCTGCCAACTCCACCCCTCCACCTGGCTCCTTCTGCCCGTCATCCTTCACCCCTCCTCAGTCTGCATATTACCTACCAGCCCCTGTCTCCCCATCCCCTTCTCCTCTTTATACTGGCTAACTTCCCTCACTACTCTTAGTCTGATGCGTGGTCTTGACCCAAAGTGTCAACAATTCCTTTCCCACCACAGATGCTGCTTGACCTGCTGAGTTCCTCCAGCAGTTTTTTTTCTTGCACCTTTGACTAGAAAAGGAATACCTAACTAGCTTGACAGCCATCATTATAGAGTTGTACAGTACAGAAATGGGCCCTTCAGCCCAACTGGTCCATGACAACAAAGATTCCCATCTAAGCAAGTCCCATTTGCCAAGTTTGGCTCGTATCCCTCTAAACCGTTTCTATCCATGTACCTGTCCAAGTACCTTTTAAATGTTGTTAATGTACCTACCTCAACCACTTCCTTTGGTAGCTCACTCCATAGACTGACCACTCTCTGGGTAGAAAATGTTGCATCTCAGGTTCCTATTAAATCTTTCCTTTTTCACCTTAAACTTACACTGGCATGCAAAAGTTTGGGCATCCCTGGTCAAAATTTCTGTTACTGTGAATAGCTAAGCGAGTAAAAGATGACCTGATTTCCATAGGACCATAGAACCATACAGCACAAAACAAGCCCTTTGGCCCACCATGTTGTGCCGTCCATCAAACCACCCTCACACTATCTAACCCTTTCCTCCCGCATATCCCTCTATCTCACATTCCTCCATATGTCTATCCAACAAACTCCTGAACCTGTCCAATGTATCTGCCTCCACCACCACCCCAGGCAGTGCATTCCATGCACCAACCACTCTCTGGGCGAAAGACCTCCCCCTGACATCTCCCCTGAACCTCCCACCCATAATCTTAAAGCCATGCCCTCTCGTCTTGAGCATTGGTGCCCTGGGAAAGAGGCGCTGGTTGTCTACTCTATCTATTCCTCTCAATATTTTATATACCTCTATCATGTCTCCTCTCATCCTCCTCCTTTCCAGTAAATAAAGCCCTAGCACCTTAAGCCTTTCCTCATATTCCATACGCTCTAATCCAGGCAGCATCCTGGTAAATCTCCTCTGCACCCTCTCCAACACCTCCACATCCTTCCTATAATGCGGCGACCAGAACTGAACACAGTACTCTAAGTGTGGTCTAACTAGAGTTTTGTAAAGCTGCATCATCACTTCGTGGCTCTTAAACTCAATCCCACGATTTATGAAAGCTAACATCCCATAGGCCTTCTTAACTGCTCTATCCACCTGTGAGGCAACTTTCAGTGAACTGTGAATATGAACCCCCAGATCCCTCTGCTCCTCTACACTGCCAAGTACCTTGCCATTTACCCTGTACTCTGCCCTGGAGTTTGTCCTTCCAAAGTGTACCACCTCATACTTCTCCGGATTGAACTCCATCTGCCACTTGTCAGCCCAGCTCTGCATCCTATCAATATCCCTCTGTAAGCTCCGACAGCCCTCCACACTATCCACAACACCGCTGATCTTAGTGTCGTCTGCAAGTTTACTAACCCAGCCTTCCACCCCCTCATCTAAGTCATTAATAAATATCACAAAAAGTAGAGGTCCCAGAACCGATCCCTGCTGGACACCACTAGTCACTGCCTTCCAAACAGAGGGCACTCCTTCCACCACAACCCTCTGCTTTCTACAGGCAAGCCAATTCCTAATCCACACAGCCAAGCTTCCCTGGATCCCTTGGCCTCTGACCTTCTGAAGAAGCCTACCATGAGGAACCTTATCAAATGCCTTACTAAAATCCATATAGACCACATCCACCACACTACCCTCATCAATCTTCCTGGGCACCTCCTCAAAGAACTCTATCAGGCTTGTGAGGCAAGATCTTCCCTTCACAAAGCCATGCTGGCTGTCCCTAATCAGTCCATGATTCTCCAGGCGTTCATAGATCCTATCCCTTAGAATCCTTTCTAACAGGCTACCCACCACAGACGTGAGACTCACTGGTCTGTAATTCCCTGGACTATCCCTACTACCCTTTTTTGAAAAAAAGTCATAAAGGCATTTTGGAAACAAGGCATTATTTTGGAAACAAGACATATTTCAAAAGGCATAAAGTTAAAGGTGACATATTTCTTTAATATTTTAAGCAAGATTACTTCTTTTATTTCCATCTTTTACAGTTTCAAAATAACAAAAAAAGAAAAGGGCCCAAAGCAAAAGTTTGGGCACCCTGCATGGTCAGTACTTAGTAACACCCCCTTTGGCAAGTATCACGGCTTGTAAATGCTTTTTGTAGCCAGCTAAGAGTCCTTCAATTCTTGTTTGAGGGATTTTCGCCCATTCTCCCTTGCAAGAGGCTTCTAGTTCTGTGAGATTCTTCGGCCGTCTTGCATGTACTGCTCTTTTGAGGTCTATTCACAGATTTTCAATGATGTTTAGGTCGGGGGACTGTGAGGGACATGGCAAAGCCTTCAGCTTGTGCCCCTTGAGGTAGTTCATTGTGGATTTTGAGGTGTGTTTAGCATCGTTATCCTGTTGTAGAAGCCATCCTCTTTTCATCTTCAGCTTTTTTACAGATGGTGTGATGTTTGCTTCCAGAGTTTGCTGGTATTTAATTGAATTCATTCTTCCCTCTACAAGTGAAATGTTCCCTGTGTCACTGGCTGCAGCACAAGCCCAAAGCATAATCGATCCACCCCAATGCTTAACATATGGAGAGGTGTTCTTTTCATGAAATTCTGCACCCTTTTTTCTCCAAACATACCTTTGCTCATTGCGGCCAAAAAGTTCTACTTTAACTTCATTAGTCCACAGGACTTGTTTCCAAAATGCATCAGGCTTGTTTAGATGTTCCTTTGCAAACTTCTGACGCTGAATTTTGTGGTGAGAACACAGGAAAGTTTGGAGAAAAAAGGGTGCAGAATTTCATGAAATGTCTTAGTAATTCTCATTATCATCACAGTGCTCGATGTAGAGCTCTGTAGATGCTGGTTGAGATTAGCTATCCATTCAAATCACTCTATGTGCATACCACCTGCTGAATCTATAATTAATTCCATCAGAGGGTGAACTGTTTACTGCCCAATTAACCAAACTTTCTGTACTTCCTACAGTTTACAGCTTTCCACTTTACTGTATTCTGCAAACTTCTTTGTCATGTCCCCAACATTTAAATCAAAACCATTAATATATACTACAAAGGAATTGAGTACCAAGCCACATGGAACCCCATTTAGTCGCAGCCGATTTTGAATCCAAGTTGCCATTCTTCCTTAGATCCCATGGGTTTTTACTTTGTTGACTACCTGTCACCTGGAACCTGATCAAAAGCCTTGCTAAAATACTTATAGGGTCCATCAGAACAGTACTCTCATCCTTGTTACCTCCTCGATTAAGTTAGTCAATATGACTTTCCTTTAACAAATTCACCTTCTTCCTTGCGATGGTTGGTCTCTGGAGTTGTCACTGACAATACCTCATAAAGTCTCTATTTATACATTTATTTCATAAATCCTCACTAGATTCATCCTGTTTTCTTTATAGCCAAATAAAAGTCTGTAAGCCTGTTCTTTTCCACATATGTGCGTGTTCTACCAGCTTCTTCACTTATTATCTCCATTCCTTGAGTGTATCTCTTGGCTACACATCCATCAGTTATCCATTCATTTGTAACAAGCTCAACAAACAGAATACAGCTGTTCCGCTCTATAGCACGGACTACTCGAGGTCACTCTTCCGGGTTTTTCGTAGTTCTGAGTCTGAACTCTTCAACTCAGCCAATTCCCCTCATCCCAGAACTTATCAGGATACTTGACATATCTATTTCCCTCTCTCTTCAATTGACATCTCTTCAGCTACATTTCCCCCCTTTGTGATCCATTATATTCTCAATAATATGGATCAAACCCTGTGGCATCATTCATGTTTCGACGCAGCTCAAACTTCTACATCTGAAGTCTGAAGCCTCATAATTTCAGCTGTCACTATTCACAGAAACATTTGACTTAGTTTACAAAACAAGCACCGAGTACAACTTATCAAAACTACTACAGTCAAACTACAATGTAAACTACATTGGATGTGCAAACAAATTAAGAACTGTGTTGGCTTTTAGTGACCAACCCTTAAATATATCAGTGTTTAAGCTAGGAGCTAGGAGGGTTTAAACTAGATTGCGAGGGGGAAGGCAACTGGAGGAGTAGGTCAGAGGAAGAAAGGGATGGGGAAAAGGCAGATCTGACAGGTAGAGAGGCTTTGAGGAAGGAGAAGCAGAGTACAGGCTACAAAAGTAGGAAGGTGGATGGGTTAAAGTGCATTTACTTGAATGCGAGAAACATCAGGAATAATGGAGACGAACTGAGAGCTTGGATAAGTACATGAGACTATGATATTGTGGCTATTACAGAGACATGGCTGACATCGGGGCAGGAATGGATATTGTGTATTCCTGGTTTTCAGTGTTTCAAAAGGGATAGGGAGGAGGGTAGAAGAGGAGGAGGGGTGGCGATACTAGTCAGGGACACTGTTACAGCTGCAGAAAGGGTAGATAATGTAGAAGGATCCTCTCTAGAGTCAATATGTGTGGAAGTTAGGAACAAGAAAGGGGCATTTACCCTCCTGGGAGTATTCTATAGGCCCCCCAGTAGCAGTAGGGATACTGAGGAGCAGATTGGGAGGCAGTTTTTGGAGAGATGCAAAAATAACAGTGTTATTATAATGGGAGACTATTCAAATATTGATCGGCACCTACTTAGTGCCAAAGGTTTAGATGGGGCACAGTTTGTTAAGTGTGTCCAGGACGGATTCCTGACACAGTATGTTGACAGGCCGACGAGAGGGAATGCCATATTAGATCTAGTTTCAGGTAATGAACCGGGTCAGGTGACAGATCTATCAGTGGGTGAGCATATGGGGGACAGTGACCATTGCTCCATAACCTTTAGAATTGTCATGGACAGGGATAGGAGCAAAGAGGACGGGAAGATATTTAATTGGGGAAGGGCGAATTATGAGGCTATAAGGCGGGAACTTGGGAGAGTAAATTGGGATGACATTTTTGAAGGGAAATGTACTATGGAGATGTGGTTGACGTTCAGGGATCTTTTGCAGGATGTTAGGGATAAATTTGTCCCGGTGAGGCAGAGAAGGAATGGTAGGGTGAAGGAACCGTGGGTGACGAGAGAGGTGGAACAACTAGTTAGGAAGAAGAAGGCAGCATACATAAGGTGTAAGCAGCAAGGATCGGACAGGGCTCGTGAGGAATATAGAGTAGCAAGGAAGGAACAAGAAAGGGCTGAGGAGGGCGAGAAGGGGACATGAAAAGGCTTTGGCGAGTCGGGTTAAGGAGAATCCCAAGGCTTTTTTCTCGTATGTGGAAGAGCAGAAGGATGGCTAGAGTAAAGGTCGGTCCGATTAAAGACAAAGGTGGGAAGATGTGCCTGGAAGCTGTGGAAGTGGGTGAGGTTCTCAATGAATCTTTCTCTTCAGTATTCACCAAGGAGAGGGGTCTTGATGATGCTGAGGACAGTGTTGGTAAGGGTAATGTTCTAGAATATGTAGATATCAAGAGAGAGGATGTGTTGGGGTTGTTAGAAAATATCAGGACAGATAAGTCCCCGGGGCCTGACGGAATATTCTCCAGGCTGCTTCGTGAGGCGAGGGAGGAGATTGCTGAACCATTGGTTAGGATCTTTGAGTCCTTGTTGTCAACGGGGATGGTACCGAAGGATTGGAGGGTGGCGAATGTTGTCCCCTTAGTCAAAAAAGGTAGTTGGGATAGTCCAGGGAATTACAGACCGGTGAGCCTTACGTCTATGGTGGGTAAGCTGTTGGAAAGGATTCTAAGAGGTAGGATCTATGAGCATTTGTAGAAACATGGACTGATTAGTGACAGCCAGCATGGCTTTGTGAAGGGATCTTGCCTCACAAGCCTGATAGGGTTCTTTGAGGAGGTGACCAGGAGGATTGATGAGGGTAGTGCAGTGGATGTGGTCTACATGGATTTTAGTAAGGTGTTTGACAAGGTTCCACATGGTAGGCCTCTTCAGAAGGTCAGACGCCAAGGGATCCAGGGAAGCTTGGCCGTGTGGATTCAAAATTGGCTTGCCTGTAGAAAGCAGGGGGTTATGGTGGAGGGAGTGCATTCGGATTGGAGGGCTGTGACTAGTGGTGTCCCGCAGGGATCGGTTCTGGGATCTCTACTTTTTGTGATATTTATTAACGACTTAGATGAGGGGGTGGAAGGCTGGGTTAGCAAGTTTGCAGATGACACGAAGATCGGTGGTGTTGTGGATAGTGTGGAGGGCTGTCAAAGCTTGCAGAGGGATATTGATAGGATGCAGAGCTGGGCTGACAAGTGGCAGATGGAGTTCAATCCGGAGAAGTGTGAGGTAGTACACTTTGGAAGGACAAACTCCAAGGTGGAGTACAAGGTAAATGGCAGGATTCTGGACAGTGTAGAGGAGCAGAGGGATCTGGGGGTTCATATCCACAGATCACTGAGAGTTGCCTCACAGGTGGATAGGGTAATTAAGAAAGCTTATGGGATGTTAACTTTCATAAGTCGGGGGATCGAGTTTAAGAGCTGCGAAGTGATGATGCCGCTTTACAAAACTCTGGTTAGGCCACACTTCGAGTACTGTGTCCAGTTCTGGTTGCCTCATTATAGGAAGGATGTGGAGGTGTTGGAAAGGGTTCGGAGGAGATTTACCAGGATGCTGCCTGGATTAGAGAGTATGGATTATGAGGAGAGACTAAAGGAGCTGGGGCTGTTCTCATTGCAGAGAAGGAGGATGAGGGGAGACATGATAGAGGTATACAAGATACTGAGAGGAATAAATAGAGTGGACAGCCAGCGCCTCTTTCCCAGGGCGCCAATGCTCAAAACAAGAGGACATGGCTTTAAGGTATTGGGTGGGAAGTTCAAGGGAGATGTCAGAGGGAGGTTTTTCACCCAGAGAGTGGTTGGTGCATGGAATGCGCTGCCTGGGGTGGTGGTGGAGGCTGATACATTGGACAAGTTCAAGAGATTGTTAGATAAGCATATGGAGGAATTTAAGATAGAGGGATATGTGGGAGGAAGGGGTTAGATAGTCTTAGGTGTGTTTTGAAGGGCGGCACAACATGGGCTGAAGGGCCTGTATTGTGCTGTATTGTTCTTTGGTTCTATGGTTGACAAATCATCAGTTATTCTCACCAGCTGTCATGGCAAGCTTCCTGTTTGCTGACTTGTGATATACTGAGTTACTTGTGGGTGAGTTTGCGGAAGTTTCTCCAAGTTGGCTAGAGTTATTACTGGGAGTAACACATAAATTCCCCTCATCTTTCTGTAAGCAATTATTTTTCTCCATTGTCAAATACTGTATGGTATACCTGTCCTGTCTTCCAATCAAATACAGTATCTGGTATACCCTCATTCAACATTCATTGACAGGGGTTCAACCCACTTATAATCAAAATATGGGCACTGGTCACACATACTCTGTTGTGACCACCATTGTGAATCACTGTGTCATTTAAGTATAGCTTCTTCCCCGTGAACATCCTGTAGATGTTAACAGAGCACGTGGTTCTAACACAGAGATGTAGTAGGTGCATACCATACCACATTTCATAGTCCTTTACTTCAAGGGTCCTAATACTATCACCTACATAGGTCCCATAGGCCCTAGATAGCCACAACATATCTACAAGTAACTGGGGCAATGTAATGAACTTGCATCAGTTTTTCCTTTCAGTCCCCATGGTCACCAAAAACATAGTATTATAAGCAGTTTTGTTACAGTAAGCATATTTCAATAAAATTTCACTAATGTCATACCTTCCTCTGTTCCAAGTAACTGCTTCCAATCTCGATAATATGTAGTATATAAAATCAACTTTAATATGTTGTTCTTCGTATAGCTCAAACAAATTACAGTAGGTTCTACTTTCTGCTCAAGTTAAATCTTTTACAACTTTATATGATTCCCAAATTGATTTATTAGTAAGACTCCAAATCCATGATGATACCAGCAAATTCATTATATCACTGTCTCCCAGAGTTGGGATCCTGACTGCCTTACAGCATCCATAGTCAATTGTCCCACAGTTGATAACTTATTTCACAAAGTCACTTATTTCTGTACCTCTCTCTGCAACTGGATCCTTGACTTGGGTCTTCAGGGTCCTGTACCTCCAACCCGATGGTTGTAACGAGAAGAGGGCATGTCCCGGATGGCGAGGGTCCTTAATGATAGATGCCACTTTCTTGAGACATCACCTCTTGAAGATGGCCTCGATGGTGGGCAGGGTTGTGTTCATGACAGAGCTGGCTGAGTCTGCAGCCTCTTGCGATCCTGTGCATTGGAGCCTTCATGGTGTCTAAGCACAGCTTAAACACCATTTATAAATCTCCCCTTGACACCACTATTGTTGGTAGAATCTCAGGTGGTGATGAGGAGGCTTACTGAAGTGAGATAGATTGGCTGGTTGAATGGTGTCACAACAACAACCTTGCAGTCAACATAAGCAAGACCAAGGAACTGATTGTGGACCAGGAAGGGAAAGCTGGGAGAACACGCACCAGTCCTCATTCAGGGGTCAGGGGTGGAAAGGGTGAGCAGCTTCAAGTTCCTGGGCGTCAACATCTCAGAGGATATATCCTGGGCTCAACACATTGATGCAGTCATGTAGAAAGCACGCCAGTGGCTCTACTTCGTTAGGAGTTTGAGGAAATTTAGTCTGTCACCAAAGACTCTTACAAATTTCTATAGATGTACGATGGAGAGCATCCTGACTGGTTGCATCACAGCCTGGTATGGAGGCTCCAATGCACAGGATCGCAAGATGCTGCAGAGGGTTATAGACTCAGCCAGCTCCATCACGAACGAACACAACCCTGCCCACCGTCAAGGCCATCTTCAAGAGGTGGTGTCTTTAAGAAGATGGCATCTATCATTAAGCACCCTCGCCATCTGGGACATGCCCTCTTCTTGTTACAACCATCAGGTTGGAGGTACAGGAGCCTAAAGACCCAAACTCAATGCCTCAGGAACAGCTTCTTCCCCTCCGCCATCAGATTTCTAAATGGTCCATGAACGCTACCTCATTAATCCTTTTTATGAACTATTTATTTATTTTTGTAATTTATAGATTTTTATGTCTTTGCACTGTACTGCTGCCACAAAATGACAAATTTCACTTTGTATGTCAATGATAATAAATCTGATTCTGATTCTAACACTGCACCATTTTCGTACCTAGCCTTCTGAAAATCATAGCTGCCACATTTTGGCCATACTGTTGTTTCCCTTACAATTTCACCCCTGAGTATACCCTGACACAATAGTGAGGGAGATTGTTCTTCACATTAATCATGTCCATTATCTTAGCACCAGAGTAGAGTCATAGGCTTATACCGCAAGGAAACGGAGTTTTCAGCCTAACTTGTCCATGCTGACCAAGATGTCTATCTGAGCTAGTCCCATTTGCCTACATTTGGCCCATATCTCTCTAAACCTTTTCTATCAATGCAGCTGTCCAAATGTCTTTTAAACATTGTAATTTTACCCACCTCTACAGCTTCCTCTGGCAGCTTGTTCCGTATACCCACCACGCTCTGTGTGGGGAAAAATATGCTCATCAAGTCTCTTTTAAATCTTTCCCCTCTCACCTTAAATCTATGCCCTCCAGTTATAGACTTCTCTATCCTGGGAAAAAGGCCGTGACCACCCATGATGATTTTATTTACCTCCATGAGGTCACCCCTCAGCATCCTACTCTCCAGGGGAAAAAGTCCCAGCATATCCAGCCTCTCCTTAAAACTCAAGCCCTGCAGTCCCGGTAACATCCTTGCACCCTTTCTGCACCTTTTCCAGCTTAATGACATCCTTCCTATAGCTGGGCAACTAAAACTGCTCACAATATTCCAAGTGTGGTCTCACCAACAACTTATGCAATTGTAATATGATGTCCCAGCTACTATACCCATTGTCCTGACTAATGAAGGAAAGCAAGCCAAATGCCTTCTTCATCTGTGTTGCCACTTTCAGGGAACTATGTGCCTGTACCTTAGGTCTCTCTGTTCTACAATACTCCAGGGCCCTACCATTTACTGTGTAAGTCCTGTTCAAATTTAACTTAGCAAAATGCAATACCTTGCACTTGTCCAAGTTAAATTCCATCTGCTATTCCTTGACCTACTTCCCCAGTTCATCTAGATCCTGTTATGTTCTTAGGTAATCTTCACTGTCCACTACACCCCCAGTGTAAATTTACTAACCATGTTAAAAATCATAATGTCATCCAAATCGTTAATATAGATAACAAACGACAGTGGGCGCAGCACCAATCCATGTGACACAACACTAGTCACAGGCCTCCAATCTAAATGACAACCCTCCACCACCAAGCCAATTTTGTATCCAGTTGGCTAGCTCATCCTGTATCCCATGTGATCTAACCTTCCAGAATAGCCTACCATGTAGGACCTGGTCAAAGGCCTTGCTAAAGTCTATGTAGACTGTGTCCACTGCCATGCCCTCATCAGTCTTCTTTGTTAGCTCTTCAAGAAACTCAGTCAAATTTATGAGACAGCATTTCCTACACCCTTGCCTTTCCAAATGCTGGTAGATCCTATCATTCAGGATCCCCCTCCAGTAACTTCCCTACCAAATACAGCTCACCAACCTGTATTTCACTGGCTTGTCCTTACAGCCCTTTTTAAATAAAAGCACAGCATTAGCCATCCTCCAGTCTTCTGGTACCCTACCAGTGGCCAAAGATGATGCTAAAATATCTGCCAGGTCCCCTACAATTTCTTCTCTAGCTTCCCACAATGTCTAAGGATACACTTGATCAGGCCTTGGGGATTTATCCACTTTAATATAGAACCATAGAACAATACAGCACAATACAGACCCTTCAGCCCACCATGTTGTGCCGCCCTTCAAACCACACCTAAGACTATCTAACCCCTTCCTCCCACATATCCCTCTATCTTAAATTCCTCCACATGCTTATCTAACAATCTTTTGAACTTGACCAATGTATCAGCCTCCACCACCACCCCAGGCAGCGCATTCCATGCACCAACCACTCTCTGGATGAAAAACCTCCCTCTGACATCTCCCCTGAACTTCCCAACCATTACCTTAAAGCCATGTCCTCTTGTTTTGAGCATTGGTGCCCTGGGAAAGAGGCGCTGGCTGTCCATTCTATCCATTCCTCTTAATATCTTGTATACCTCTATCATGTCTCCCCTCATCCTCCTTCTCTCCAATGAGTAAAGCCCTAGCTCCTTTAGTCTCTCCTCATTATCCATACTCTCTAATCCAGGCAGCATCCTGGTAAATCTCCTCTGCACCCTCTCCAATGCCTCCACATCCTTCCTCTAATGAGGCGACCAGAACTGGACACAGTATTCGAAGTGTGGCCTAACCAGAGTTTTGTAAAGCTGCATCATTACTTACAATGAACTCCTGCCTTTGATGGAGTGACTCTGGATTGCAAGAAATTAGATCTGTATTTTTTGGAGTTTAGAAGAATGAGCGTTGATCTTTATTCAAATATATAAAATTGTGAGGGAGCATGACAGAGTAGATGTCACGATGTTTCTGCAATTATTTGCCAGTAGCTGTATGACATTGTTGCACATTTAATAATACCTAATTTCCTAACGGCCGCATTTGAAGATCCTGCCCCTATCAGCAATGGAAGACTGTTTTAGCAGCACCAGGCTGACCTCAGAATGAGAGATCAACCTGGTGAAGCTACAAGACAGGACTACATGCATGCCAAACAACATAAACAGCTTGCAGTAGACAACTCACCGCAAATATCACTATTCTCAATGATGTGGGAGCCCATCACATCAATGCAAAATAAAAAGCTGAAGCAATTGCAAGAATCTACAGCCAAAAGCGCCGAGTGGATGATCCATCTTGGCCTCTTCCGGTGGTCCCCAGCATGACAGATGCCAGTCTTTAGATTCTCTCCACGTATTATCAAGAAATGGCTGAAAGCATTAGATACAGCAAAGGCTCTGGGCCATGACAACATTCCGGCAATGGTACTGAAGGCATGCTCCAGAACTTGCTGTTCCCCTACCAAGCTGTTCCAGTACAGCTACAACCCTGGCATCTACGCAACAATGTAAAAAATTGTCCGGTTATGTCCTGTCCACAAGTAGCAGAACAAATCCAACCTGGCCAATTACTGCCCAGTGTACTCTTGATCATCAGCAAAGTTATAGACCGGATAATCAATAATGCTACCAAGCGGCAGTTGCTTAGCAACAACCTGCTTTCAGAAGCTTGGTTTGGGTTCCATTAAAGTCACTGAGCCCCTGACATTACACTCTTGGTCCAAACGTGGACAAGAGAACTGAACTCCAGAGGGGAAATGAGAGTAACTGCTCTTGACATCAGGCAACATTTGATTCAGTACGGCATCAAGGAGCCCTGGTTAAACTAGAGCCAATGGAAATCAGGGGGAAACCCTCCACTGGTTGGAATCATACCTCGTACAAAGGAAGATGGTTATGGTGGTTGGAGGTCAATCATTTCAGCCAGGAGGTCCTCTGGGTAGTTTCCTATCTTCAGCTCATTCATCCATGATTTTCCTTCACTGATGATCACACAATGTTCAGCATTCACGACTCCTTAGATAATGAAGAAGTCCACATACAAATGCAGCAAGACTTGGACAATATCCACCCCTAGGCTGATGTGTGGTGTGAATTTTACTTGCACCTAAGTGCCAGGCAATGACAATATTCAACGATATTACCATCACTGAATCCCCCACTATCAATATCCTGGGGGGTTACCATTGACCAGAAACAGAACTAGAGTGGCTGCAAGAGCAGGTCAAAGGCTAGAGATCCTGTGGAGAATAACTCACCTCCTAATTTCCCAAAGGACACCACACAGCACATAGTAGCCCGCTCAATAGGCACACCATTCATTCACTCCACCACCAATGCACAATTAGTGCCACCCACAAGAAGCACTGCAGCAAACCACCAAGACTCCTTAGGCAGCACCTTCCAAACCCATGACCTCTACCAGATAAAAGGACAGGGCAGCAAAAGCATGGGGACACCGCCAACTGGAAGTTGCTCTCAAAGCCACACACCATCCTGACTTGGAAATATATCACCATTCCTTCACCATCACTGGGTCAAAATCCTGGAACTCCCACCCTAACAACATTGTGGGTAAAACCCACACTTCAAAGACTGCAGAGTTCAAGAAAGCAACTCACCACTGCCTCCTCAAGGGCAATTAAATACTAGCTCAGCCTGCAAAGCCCACATCCCTTGAATGAATTAAAAAAGAGGAGGTTCACCAAGATACATTGCTGGATTGGAGGACTTTAGTTATGGGGAGAGATTGGATAGGCTGAGGTTTTTCCCTGGAACAAAGGAAACTGAGGGGTAACCTGATAGAGATATATAAAGTTATAAAAGGCGTAGAGAGAATAGAGAGTCAGAATTTATTTCCCATGGTAGGGGTATCAAACAAAAGACGTTTAAGATGAGAGGAAGAAGTTTTAAAAGTGGTTTTGAGGAGAGATGGTTGATATCTGGAACATGCTGCTGGAGGAGGTGATAGAATCAGATACAATTGCTGCATTTAAGAGACATTTAAATAGGCACTTGAATAGGCAAGGCATAGAAGGCTACAGACCTAATTCGGGGAAAATGGGATTAGTTTAGATGGACAAAAAGGTCAGCATGGACTTGGTAGACCAAAGGACGTGTTTCAGTGCCGTACAGTTCTACGACATACTAGGGATGCCTAATGTCATGCCTCTGGCCTAATCCCAGGGAATGAAACTGGCCAAGTGGATGAACTGTCAGTGAGCAAGCACCTTGATGATAGTGACCATAACTCAGTAGGTTTCAAAGTAGTTCTGGAAAGGGATAAAGCGAGTGCAGAAATTAAGTATATGAATTGGGAGGAAGGCTGATTTCAACATCATTAGCTGTGGCCTAGCAAGTAGACTGGGAATAACTACTTGAGGTTAAATCTTTATTGAGAAAGTGGGGATCTTTTGAAATTGAAGTAGTGTTCCCACAAGGGTGAAAGCCATGGACAGCAAGTCCAGGGGATCCTGGATGTCAAGGTATATTGAAGGTTTGGTAAAGAAAGTTAGAAAGCATATGATGGTATGGAGTACTAAAAACAGGGGAGGCCCTTGAGGAGTATAGAGAATGTAGGAAGATGCTTAAAAAAGAAATTAGGAGTGTAAAGGGCCATGAAATATTGCTGGCAGGTAAGGTTGAAGAAAATCCCAAGGCATTTTATAATTATGAGTATATATAAGGGGAAGACTTAAAAGGGACCTGAGGGGCAACTTCTTCATGTGGTGCATATATTGAACATTTTGCCAGACAAAGTAGTTGAGACAGATACAATGACAACATTTAAAAGACATTTGGATAAGTTCATGGATAGGAAAGGTTTAGAGAGATATGGGCCAAACATAGGCAAATGAGACTGGCTTAGGTGGGTACCTTAGTCGACATTGACAAGTTGGGCAAAAGGGACTCTTTCCGTGCTGTATTACTCTGTGACTATGACTTTCAGAGCAAGAGGTAACCAAGGAAAGAGCTTGGGACCAAAGAGGCAATCTGTATGTGGAGCCAGAGGATGTGAATGCTATTCTTCATCTGTGTTCACCAAGGAGAAAGACATTCTATTTGGAAATTTCAGTTACTGTGATGAAATTCTGGAGTATGCTATGATCAAAAAGGAGGAGGTACTAGATGTATTAGCAGGCATAAAGATGGATAAATCCCCAGGGTCTGATGAGATATATCCCAGTCTGCTATGGGAGGCAAAGGATCAGGTTGCTGGAATACTCACAAATATTTTAAAATCTTTACCTGCCACAGGTGAGGTACCAGATGACTGGAAGATAGCAAATGTGGTATCATTATTCAAGAAGGGCAGCAGCGATAAGCCAGGGAAGTTAAGCCAGTTAGTCTAACGTCAGTGGTAGGGAAGTTATTGGGATACATTCTGATTATTCTACTGTTGGAAAAGCAGTGATTGATAAGGGATAGTCAGCACAGATTTTTTTGATGGAAGATCATATCTAATGAATGTGAATGAGTTTTTTGAAGAGATAACTAAATATATTCATGAGGGCCGTTTGGTTGATGTGTTTGCATGATCTTCAGGATCAAGGATGGTCCAAAAAGTTAAAGCCCATAAAATCCAAGGCAAGTTGGCAAATTGGATCAAAGATTGACCTGGTAATTTGAGATAGTGGGTGATGGTAGAGGGTTGCTTTTGTGATTAGAAGCCTGTTGAGTAGTGGTGTACCATGAGAATCAGTGCTGGCATCCCTGCTGTTTTTTATACACATTAATGAATTAGAATCAGGTTTATTATCACTGACGTATGTCGTGAAATTTGTTGTTTTGCGGCAGCAGTACAGTGCAAGACATAAAGACATACAAATTACTATAACTTACAAAAATAAATAGTGCAAAAGAGGAATAACGAGGTAGTGTTCCTGAGGGTATGGACCATTCAGAAATCTGATGGCGGAGGAGAAGAAGCTGTTCCTGAAACATTGAGTGTGGATCTTCAGGTCACTCTAATCTCCTCCCCGATGGTAGTAACGTGAAGAGGGCATGTCCCGAGTGGTGAGGGTCCTTAATGATGGATGCTGCTGCCTTGAGGCATCGCCTCTTGAAGATGTCCTCGATGGTGGGGAGGGTTGTGCCCGTGATGGAGCTGGCTGAGTCTACAACCTTCTGCAGCCTCTTTCAAGCCTTTACATTGGATCCTCCATACCAGGTGGTGATGCAATCAGTCAGAATGCTGTCCACCATACATCTGTAGAAATTTGCAAGAGTCTTTGGTGACATAACAAATCTCCTCAAACTCCTAATGAAGCAAAGCCACTGGTATGCCTTCTTCATGATTGCGTCTATGTTGGGCCCAAGATAGATCCTCTGAGATGTTGATGCCCAGGAACTCGAAGCTGCTCACCCTTTCCACCGCTAACCCCTCAATGAATATGTTCTCCCGACTTCCCCTTCCTAAAGTCCACAATTAATTCTTTGGTCTTGCTGACGTTAGCAATGAGATTGTTGTTGCGACACCCCTCAACCAGCTGATCTGTCTCACTTCTGAACACCTCCTCACTGCCATCTGAGATCCTGCCAACAACAGTTGTGTGATTGGTGAATTTATAGATGGTGTTTGAGCTGTGCTTAGCAACACATTCATGAGTGTAGACAGAGTAGACCAGTGGGCTAAGCATGCATTCTTGAGGTGCGTCTGTGTTGATTGTCAGCAAGGAGAAGATGTTACTACTGATCCGCAGTGATTGTGATCTCCCTATAAGGAAGTCAAGGATCCAGTTGCAGAGGGAGGTACAGAAGCCCAGGTTTTGAAGCTTGTTGATTTAGCTGTGAATTAGGATGTATGATCAGTAAGTTAATACAAAATTGGTACTGTTATTGTTAAGGCCATATGTTTTGGCGGGGGTGGGGGGGGGTGCAAATAAAGGGTATCACATGTACCATGAATGGTAGAGTGCTAGGGAGTATTGAGGAATAAAGTGACCTTGCTGTGCAAGTCCAAAGATTCCTGAAGGGGGCAGCACAGGCTGATAGGGTGGTGAAAAAGGCATACAGGTTGTTTGCCTTCATTTGCTAGTGCAGGGTCTAGGAGCTTTGATGCAAACTTACGAAACATTAGAGACACCACAGCTGGAGTTTTGTTGGGGGGGTGGAATGTTTCATTATAAGGGGAGACTGGATAAGCTGGGTTTGTTTTCCTTGGAGCAGAGGATGCTGAGGGGGACGTGGTAGAGCTATATAAAAAAACACTTTTTCCCCTGGCAGAATTGTTTAAGACCAAAGGACGTGATCAAGGACAGATTTATGTGAAATGACCAGGAAGTGGTCATTTGTGCGTTTCACTCCAGAAAAAAACAATTCTCTGAGCTGAGAAAATAGCTTTATTCAACTGATCTTCTAGGCAATGCTGTTGAGTTAACTTTTGCTCCAAGACATTGTCAGAGCTAAATTAAATTAGAATTTGAATGTATGGTTTACTTCCACAGATTAGATCAGTGATGCAGCAACATGCCTCAGTAAACAGTGCCTGGGTGGAAAATCTTCATGTATTTCTGTGGTCCTTCTAATTACAAGAACTGATTGAGGAATCAAGATCATGTAGAGTCATTAGCCAACATAGGA
This sequence comes from Pristis pectinata, assembly GCF_009764475.1. NCBI lineage: Eukaryota > Metazoa > Chordata > Chondrichthyes > Rhinopristiformes > Pristidae > Pristis > Pristis pectinata. The sequence continues at coordinate 97,332,892 of NC_067406.1, forward strand.
TTGTAGCCTGAATTTAGGACAGGTAGTGACTGCGCAGATGTAATTCAGTGACTTATCGGAGTTAAGGAAGGTAGCAATGATGAGCTATATCCACCTTTTTATCTTTTTTGCCAGAAAGATATGTTAAAAGAAGTGGGTGTCACGGACATGTATAATGGAAGTTCTTTTCCTGCAAATGTCCAAAGCATGAATGCATATCTAGGGTGAGTATTTATTGTTTATATGAAATCCGGGGTTAAATTAAATCTGTCCCTTTCTCAGTTGCTAACAACTGCTCAACTCTTTCAGTTCAAAATGAGCTATAGGTCCTCCCCAGGTTACAGCAGGGCTCCGTTCTTGTGAACTGTTTGTAACCTAGACAATTCGCAAGTTGAAAGTGTTGCCGTGAACCGAGTTCCCACACAGCAGAAGATGCCTGCAGTAGCCGACAAATCCATCCCGCTGGTCTCCCAAATGCTCGTTCATATGTACGGGCTGAATGTGATTCAGGCGTTCGTAAGCTGGGGAGGATCTGTACCACGGTGTCATTCTGTCCAAAATTAAAGTGCTCAATTGAATTTTGCATGGATCCTGAGTCAATATTTTAGAAATAATGATGCATAGTGTGTTCACTGAATCAAATTTGGCACTAGTGAAGGAGATGTAGGCCAGAGATTGTGATTTTTTTAAGAACAAATATACATCCTTAATAACGGAAAAACTGTTATAATCTTGCTAATTGACTGTGGATGTATGGGCTGGGACTTTGCTCCTCGTTGATTTGGAGTAGACTCAAGTGGAATTGGCATTAACCTTTGTCAATTATTCCTGTTTTTAGAACATGCTGAACGGAGAGAGAATGTATGACATTGATAGGACGTTAATTCTGGAGTGAATGGCATATGCTGTTAAATGCACATAAATGTGAAATGCTACTTTTTGTGAGGGGAAAAGGTCAAAGTGCTTTTAAAGAAGTGTGTCACTCACATACTGCATTGAATTATGAGCCTAGGTTCTGTGGGTTCAGAGGAGACTAATGAGGCGGTGATGGGAACCACAGAATCTTCCACAGATGAAGCAGAAGGTGCCTGAAGGGATGGGTGGCTGGATAGTCAGGGAGTTCCTTGTGCCATTTCTGCTGGTCTTCCATGTGTTGCAAACACATGGACCCGAGATTCTCAATGCCATCCCGATCATTCCTTCTTCATATTGTTTAAGTTCGTCTTGCGTGCTTCATGACTTGAGCTCAGCATCCAAACATCCACAAAAGTAAGCATCATCTGCATTCTGCAGCTTGAATCCTGAGATTACAGTAACATTAGTTTTGAAGTGGGGGTAATGTAGATTGTAAGTTTCCCATTAGTCCTGTAGATTAGTTGTATTCGAGCAGGAAGTTTGTTGGAGGTGAGGTTCAGCATTGCAGCAAGTGAGATTGAAAAAAATTCTTGGAAAATGTGGCACCCTTGCTTGACACTAGTTTGCACTGAGATTGCCTCTGTTATGGACCTGTTAGGATCACACCTTGCATGCTATCATGAAACAAATGAAAGAAAGAGCATTGCAGCAGGCAATTGAATTTGAGGACAGTGCTCCACAGTCCATCTCGGTTGATGGACTCAAAAAGCTTTAATGAGATCAGAAAGGGCCATGTAAAGTTGTTGGTATTATTCCCTGTACTTTTCTTGCGTGGTGAAAATCGTATCCACATTGCCTCTGGATGGATAGACCTATGCTTTGATTTTGGGGAGCAGCTCTTTGGCCATAGGGCAGAAGACCCTGATGACGATTTTCCCAATTGAAGGACATTATGACCCCCTTCTGGAGCTACTGGATCTGTCTCATTCCTTCAAGATGGTCTTGATTATAGCGCCACTGAGGTCCACTAGCAAATCCTTCTATATGCAGATGTGGACAATAAGAGTCTAGATTCATGACTGAAACTCCTCATCACCAAGATAAGGAGACACTGACTCAAGAAGGCAACATCCTTCATCAAAGATCCCCACCATCCGGGCCATGCCATCTTCTTGCAACTACCATCAGGCAGGAGGTGCAGAAGCCTGAAGTCTCACGCCACCAGGTTCAAGAATGGCTGGAAATTTCCCTTCCACCATTCGATTCTTGAACCAACTGGCATAACCCTAATCACTACAGTTTAGCAACACTATGACCACTTTGCACTAAAATGGACTTTGCTTTTTTTTATTCTGATTGTGTTCTTTCTCTTAAAAATTGTGTATAATTTATGTTTAACATGTTTTTCTTGTGAATGCTACTTATATTATGCTATGCGCCTGAGATGCTGCTGCAAATAAGTTTTTTATTGCACTTCTGCGTACATGTACTTGTGCGTATGACAATAGACTCGAGGTTGACTTTGACTTCTATCTGCTCCCAGGCCAATGGCCTTCTGGAGCTCCCGGTTGTCAGCCATTTTAATTTTCCTCCTTATTCCCACATCAATATGTATGTCCTCGGCATCCTCCACTGCCAGGATGAGGCTAAATGCAAATTAGAGGAACAGCACCTCATATTCTGCCCGGGTAGTCTACAACCCGAAAGCATGAACATTGAATTCTCCAACTTTCAGTAAACTGCTACCCCTCTGTCCCTTTTCTCTCTCCTCCTGAGCTACCCAGTTCCTCTTACACTCACCCCACCCAGCCCCCTCTCCCATCACCCTGTTTCTTTCCCCACCTCCACCCACTCCATCTGTCCATCACACCCACACTTCTTCCACTGCCTCTCCTCCGCCTGCAGTTCCCAGCTGCCCTCCCCACCTCCCTTGATTCCATGCTCCACCTTCCTCTCCTATCAGATTCCGTCATCCGTAACTCTTTGTCACCTCCACTTATCACCTCCCAGTCTCTGTCATGATCTCTAGTCTCTCCTCCTCCATCTGCCTTTCATCCCCTCCTCACCTGGATCCTCCTATCACTTGCCAGCTCTTGATCCACCCCTTCCCTTCACCTTTTTATAAGAGCTATCTCCCCTCTTATCTTTCAGTCCAGATGAAGGGTATCGATCCAAAACGTCGACTGACCATTTCCCTCCACAGATGCTGTCTGATCCGTTGAGTTCCTCAGCATCTTGTTTGTTGCTTCAGATTCCACCATCTGCAGTCTGCTGTGTCTCCTTCTACCAACAATCTTGTCAATTTACCAAGGAAGATAATCAAGAAAAAACTTACAGGCAGAGAAACTGAGTTAATTAAGGAGAGTCAGCACAGATTTATAAAAGGCAGATTGCATCATAGTTGAAGCAACAGAGAAGATTGTTGAAGGGAATGCAGTGTAAGATGTAAGACGTGATCTTACACCCCTCCTCAGTCTACCAATCACGTTGAACACCTCTCTCACCACTCCCCTTCCTCTCTTTATACTGGCCATTTCATTTCTAAACCCTCAGTCCTGATCCATGTTGTGCCACCCTTCAAACCACACCTAAGACTACCTAACTCCTTCCTCCCACATATCCCTCTAACTTAAATTCCTCCGTATGCTTATCTAACAACCTCTTGAACTTGTCCAATGTATCAGCCTCCACCACCACCCCAGGCAGCACATTCCATGCACCAACCACACTCTGGGTGATAAACCTCCCTCTGACATCTCCCTTGAACTTCCCACCCAATACCCTAAAGCCATGTCCTCTTGTTTTGAGCATTGGCGCCCTGGGAAAGAAGCATTGGCTGTCCACTCTATTTATTCCTCTCAATATCTTGTACACCTCTATCATATCTCCCCTCATCCTCCTTCCTTCCAATGAGAACAGCCCTAGCTCCTTTAGTCTCTCCTCATAATCCATATGCTCTAATCCAGGCAGCATCCTGGTAAATCTCCTCTGCACCCTTTCCAGCGCCTCCACATCCTTCCTATAATGAGGCGACCAGAACTGGACACAGTACTCTAAGTGTGGTCTAACCAGAGTTTTGTAAAGCTGCATCATCACTTCGCGGCTCTTAAACTCGATCCCCCGACTTATGAAAGCTAACATCCCATAAGCTTTCTTAATTACCCTATCCACCTGTGAGGCAACTTTCAGTGATCTGTGGATATGGACCCCCAGATCCCTCTGCTCCTCTACACTGTCCAGAATCCTGCCATTTACCTTGTACTCCGCCTTGGAGTTTGTCCTTCCAAAGTGTACTGCCTAACACTTCTCTGGATTGAACTCCATCTGCCACTTGTCAGCCCAGCTCTGCATCCTATCAATATCCCTCTGCAAGCTTTGACAGCCCTCCACACTATCCACAACACCACCAACCTTTGTCTCATCTGCAAACTTGCTAACCCAGCCTTCTACCCCCTCATCTAAGTCGTTAATAAATATCACAAAAAGTAGAGGTCCCAGAACCAATCCCTGCGGGGCACCACTAGTCACAGCCCTCCAATCCGAATGCACTCCCTCCACCACAACACTCTGCTTTCTACAGGCAAGCCAATTTTGAATCCACACGGCCAAGCTTCCCCGGATCCCTTGGCCTCCGACCTTCTGAAGAAGCCTACCATGTGGAACCTTGTCAAACACCTTACTAAAATCCATGTAGACCACATCTACTGCACTACCCTCATCAATCTTCCTGGTTGCCTCCTCAAAGAACCCTATCAGGCTTGTGAGGCAAGATCTTCCCTTCACAAAGCCATGCTGGCTGTCCCAAATCAGTCCATGTTTCTCCAAATGCTCATAGATCCTATCTCTTAGAATCCTTTCCAACAGCTTACCCACTACAGATGTAAGGCTCACTGGTCTGTAATTCCCTGGACCATCCCTACTACCTTTTCTGAATAAGGGGACAATATTCGCCACCCTCCAATCCTCCAGTACCATGGACTCAAAGATCCTAACCAACGGTTCAGCAATCTCCTCCCTCGCCTGGGGAATATTCCGTCAGGCCCCGGGGACTTATCTGTCCTAATATTTTCTAACAACTCCAACACATCCTCTCTCTTAATATCTACATAATCAAGAACATTACCCTCACCTACACTGTTCTCAGCATCATCAAGACCCCTCTTCTTGGTGAATACTGAAGAGAAGTATTCATTGAGAACCTCACCCACTTCCACAGCTTCCAGGCACATCCTCCCACCTTTGTCTTTAATCGGACCTACCTTTACCCCAGCCATCCTTCTGCTCTTTATGTATGAGAAAAAAGCCTTGGGATTCTCCTTAACCCGACTCGCCAAAGCCTTTTCATGTTCCCTTCTCGCTCTCCTCAGCCCTTTCTTAAGTTCTTTCCTTGCTACTCTATATTCCTCACAAGCCCTGTCTGATCCTTGCTGCTTACACCTCATGTATGCTGCCCTCTTCTTCCTAACTAGTTGTTCCACCTCTCTCATCACCCACGGTTCCTTCACCCTACCATTTCTTCTCTGCCTCACCGGGACAAATTTATCCCTAACATCCTGCAAAAGATCCCTGAACATCGACCACATCTCCATAGCACATTTCCCTTCAAAAACGTCATCCCATTTTACACTCCCAAGTTCTCACCTTGTAGCCTCATAATTTGCCTTTCCCCAATTAAATATCTTCCCATCCTCTTTGCTCCTATCCCTGTCCATGACAATTCTAAAGGTTATGGAGCAATGGTCACTGTCCCCCAAATGCTCACCCACTGATAGATCTGTCACCTGACCCAGTTCATTACCTAAAACTAGATCTAGTATGGCATTCCCTCTAGTCGGCCTGTCAACATACTGTGTCAGGAATCTGTCCTGGACACACTTAACAGACTGCGCTCCGTCTAAACCTTTGGCACTAAGCAGGTGCCAATCAATATTTGGGAAGTTGAAGTCTCCCATTATAATAACTCTGTTATTTTCGCATCTCTCCAAAAACTGCCTCCCAATCTGCTCCTCAGTATCCCTACTGCTACCGGAGGGGCCTATAGAATACTCCCAGGAGGGTAACTGCCCCTTTCTTGTTCCTAACTTCCACACATATTGACTCTAGAGAGGATCCTTCTACATTATCTACCCTTTCTGCAGCTGTAACAGTGTCCCTGACCAGTATCGCCACCCCTCCTCCTCTTCTACCCCCCCTCCCTATCCCTTTTAAAACACTGAAAACCAGGAATACGCAATATCCATTCCTGCCCCGATGTCAGCCATGTCTCTGTAATAGCCACAATATCATAGTCTCATGTACTTATCCAAGCTCTCAGTTCGTCTCCATTATTCCTGATGTTTCTCGCATTCAAGTAAATGCACTTTAACCCATCCACCTTCCTACTTTTGTAGCCTGTATTCTGCTTCTCCTTCCTCAAAGCCTCTCTACCTGTCAGATCTGCCTTTTCCCCATCCCTTTCTTCCTCTGACCTACTCCTCCAGTTGCCTTCCCCCTCGCAATCTAGTTTAAACCCTCCTGAACCACCCTAGCAAACCTGGCCACAAGGATATTGGCCCCCCTTGGGTTGGGGTGTAACCAATCCTCTCTGTACAGGTCCCACCTTCCCCAGAAGAGATCCCAATGATCCAAAAATCTAAAACCCTCCCTCCTGCACCAACTTCTCAGCCACGCATTTATCTGCCATCTTCTCCTATTCCTACCTTCACTATCGTGTGGCACTGGCAGCAATCCCGAGATTGCTACCCTCGAGGTCCTGTCCTTCAGCCTTCTGCCTAGCTCGCTAAACTCACTTTTCAGGACCTTATCCCTCTTCCCACCTATGTCGTTGGTACCAACATGAACCACGACTTCTGGCTGTTCTCCCTCCCGCTCTAGAATGCTGTGGACCTGATCAGTGACATCCCAGACCCTGGCACCTGGGAGGCAACATACCATCCAGGATTCATGCTCACTGCCACAGAACCTCCTATCTGTTTCCCTGGCTATTGAGTCCCCTATCACTACTGCCTTCCTCTTCTCCTCCCTTACCTTCTGAGCAGCAGGACCGGTCCCAGTGCCACAGACCTGGCTACTGCTGCTAGGCCCTGGCAGGTCATCTCCCTCAACAGCCTCCAAATCGGAGAACCTGTTACTGAGGGGAATAGCCTCCGGGGTCCTCTGCTGTTTGTTTTCTTTTTCCTTTTCCTTCCCCTGACAGTCACCATTCTATCTACTTCCTGGACTCCAGAATTACCTGCTCTAAGGGGGGTGACCATCTCCTTATGTACAGTATCTACAAAACTCTCCCCCTCCCTGATGCTGCGCAGTGTTTGAAGCTGTAACTCCAGCTCATCGATTTTGAGCCGAAGTTCCTCCAGCCTCAAGCACTTAACTGTAGATGTGGCCATCGTGGACCGCAGTAAGGTCCACGAATTCCCACATCAAGCAGCTGCAGCACACCACCATGTCGTCCATCTGAACTAATTCCTTTTTTAACCCCCTAGTTTTTCCTACTTAAAGATTTGTAACAGATACAGGTTAACCTTACCTTTATCTACCTACCTACCAGCTACTCACCTGTCTTGCCCCTTTACGCCGAAGCCCCTTAAGCCAAAGCCCGACCACTCTGCTCCCTTTCACTCTGCTGCCTGCTCCAATGCTGCCTGCTGGATATGGCGGTTTGGTTTTTAAACTGCCTGCGCCGTGTCGGCACAGTCCAGCCCCCACTCTTCCCGATTAAAACTTATAAAACACTTAAAAAAGAACCTTATAAAAATCTAACCCTAATAATAAGAACCCTATTAAAAACTAACCCTTATAATTAAAACCCTATTAAAAAAAAGATAAAAAAGAAAAACTTATCTGCTCCAAAGTCTTCTGAAGCGAAACCCACAAAGCCTGTTTTTTTTCTCTCCTCGCTTTTTAAACTGCTCGCGCCACACCTGCACAGTCCAGCCCCCACTCTTCCCGATTAAAACTTATAAAACACTTAAAAAAGAACCTTATAAAAATCTAACCCTAATAATAACGACCCTATTAAAAACAGTCGACCAGGTTGGGAGAGTGCAGGTGTACTGGAATAGTCTTGGAACAAGGACTGTTCCACATATCCAACAAAAAGACAAGCATAGCTAGGGTCCATGCAAGTGCCCTTTGATCTGTAGAAAATGGGAGAAATTGTAAGAGAAGGGGATTCAGTAATTCAACCTAATGGTATGAATATTGAATTTTCCGATTTCAGGTAACCCACACCCCCGGTGCTCTCCTCCCACACAAACCTGCCTGTCCATCTAGTTTTCTTTTCCCTTTGTTCATCATTTCCATCCCTTCCCCCCCCCCCCCAACCTGATTCCATTTGCCAGTTGTTCCCTCCCCATCAGGCTCTACCTATCACCTACCAGCGCCTGTCCTGCCCTACTTTGTATTACTATATACTAGCAATCCTTCTCATGCCTTCTCAGTCCTGATGCAGGGTCTTAACCCGAAACATCGTTTTACACCGTTTTCCTCCACAAATGCTGCTTGACCCACTAGGTTCTTCCAGCGCCTGTTTCTGCTTTAAAAAGTTTCTATTTTGAGGGCGGATACACTTTGGTATAATGGTAGCCCTGCTTCATGTGTTTATGCATTTCCTGTGCAATTTGCAAATCCAGTTTGATCATGTTTTTTTATTTACAAAAGATGATGCACTTAGAGCATCAGAAATTAAATGACCCAATTTCATGCTCATTTTATCAGCTAGTAAATATTTATAAAAATCTGAGATAATCTGTATGTGAATATGATATGTAAACTTTATTGAGGCCTTTAATCTCATCCAGCTCTTCTGATCAGTATTTGGAACAATGAATAATGATCACTTATGTTATTTGTATAGTGCCCGACCAATCAGCAGAGCTCTGGATCTTGGCGCTGATGTGGTGGTGACTGGCAGATGTGTGGACAGTGGTATCGTTCTGGGACCTCTCATTCATTCTGTAAGAAACTCTCTGTATAAATATAATCCAAGCTTTCCTGTTGTCATAGCAAATCGTGCATTTTTTGAATGGAATGTTGACAGTACATGTGAAGGAAGTATGAGCAAAAAGGGAATTTATACTTGTTTAAATTAGCTATGTTTTCTAACAGATGTAAAATGTGCAAACTTTAGACAAAATTATAACAATTTTTGCATTATTGTAGACCATTCCCAATAGGAGTGCTGTGGTTTAAACAAACTAATGTTGTAAATGAGCGGCTGAAAAAATAATATAAGTGCAGCACCTTTCATGATGTCAGATTGTCCCAAAGCACTTTTCAGCCTACAAAATGCACATGAAGTATAACTGTTGTACAAATGCAGCAGCTAATTTGCACACAGACAGTTATCACACAAATATGAAAATACTCTCTGTTCATAGTCTTGATTATGGGTTAAATATTATGCAGGATGCTGAGGTTAACTCTTCTATAACATTTGCTCTGTAGTACTGTAGTTGAATAAGTAATTCCATTGAATATCTGGTGACTTGACCAAACAGGGCAGTACATTTTACTGTACTGTGTAAGTAATTAGCTCTGGCATAGAAATTGAAACCTCTGATTGCTTTTTTATAGGTAGACTAAATTGCTAGTCCAGAGAAATCTCTATCTTGAAGTATGTTAAGTTCCAAATGTTTGAATCAATTTCACTATATATTCTAAGCTCAGATGAAACATTGATAATGAGTTTGGTTGTGTGTTCGGATCCCATTCCAGAGGTATCTAAAACTATAGGGCAAAGGTATAAGGTGAGGAATAAGAGGTTTAAAGGTAACCTGAGGAAGAATTTTTTCAGCCTGTTGGTGGTTGAAATCTGGAATGTACTGCCTGGTGCACTCACAGCATTTAAGAAGCATCTGCACTTGAATCACCAAGGCATAGTAGACCATGGACCAAGTGCTGGTAAATGGGATAGGTACTTGATGACCATAGTGGGTTGAATGGCCTGTTTTTGTGCTGTGCTGAATGACCATTTGTCTCTGTTTTTAGGATAAACAGCAAGGAGATTTAAGGAATTAAAAAGGAAACTTGAAGGAAAAGTATTCCAAGATCAAAGAATTGTTTCAGTAAATGTAATTTTTTGGGGGAGAAGTTATAGATTTGTATTTAACATGACAGTTTATAATATCCAAACAGTGACTTGGATCAGTTTAGTCTTTTAGTGATATAATACTTCTAGACTTCCATGCCCTGGCAAATAGACTTTGACTATCTATCCTATATGTGCTCCTCATAATTCTGTAAACCTCTATGGGGTCACCCTTCAGTCTCCTTCGCTCCAGGGAAAACAAGCCCAGCTTATCCAATCCCGCCCCCATTGCTAAAGTTCTCCAATCCAGGGAACATCCTGGTGGATTTCCTCTTTCCAGCACAACCACATGCTTCTTATGGTGTGGCGATCAGAACTGTTCACAATTCTCCAAGTGTGGCCTGTAAAGTTGTAACCTTCTTCACCACCTGTGTGGCCACTTTCAGGCAACTATGGATTTAAACCCCAAGGTCTCTCTGTTTATCAACATTCCTCAGGGCCTTATTTGACTTCCCAAAATGCATCACAGTGCACTTGTTGGGATTAAGTTGCATCTGCCAATGCTCCACCCAATCTTGTCATCTGATCTATATTCCACTGTAGTCTTAGCCTTGCTGTCCAAAACACCGATTTTCATGTCATCCACAAGCTTACCAATCATACCTCCTACATTCACATCCAAGTCAGTACCGTATGTCAAACAGCAAATGCCCCAGCACTGATCCCTGCAGTACACTGCTAGTTACAGACTTCCAATCAGAAAAACATGCTTCCACCACCACCACTGCCTTCCATCACCAAGCCAATTTTGGATCCCATATGCCTTAACCTTCTGAACCAGCTTATCACATGGGACTTTGTCAAAGGCCTTACTTAAGTCCACAGAGACAATATCTACTGCCCTGCCTCATCAATCTTCTTAGTTACCTCCTCAAAAAACTCAATCCTGATCAGCTCTCGTACATAAATCCTATCCCTTAGAATTTTCTCCAATAATTCCCCTAGTACCAACGTATGGCTTGCTGGCCTGCAAAAAACCCTGCTGCCCTTCTTAAATAAAGGAACAAGATTAGTTTTCCTCTGGTTTTCTGGTACCTCACCTGTGGCTAACAAAGGTGCAAATTCCTCCCTAGCTTCCTAGCCTAGATCTCATCTGGCCCTAAGGAGTTATCCACCCTTGTGCATTCTAAGACATCGAAGATCTCCAACTTCTTAATACTGACTGCTCCAGAATATCAACGTCCATATCTGAAGTCATTATCTTCCACATGCTTCTCCTTGGTGAATACAGATGAGAAGTATTCAGTTAGGACTTTGCCCACATCCCCTGGCTCCACATATAATCTGTCCTCAGCTATAGAATGTTGTGGGATTCTCGCTTCCCATATTCCTACTTTCTCCCCATACCCATTGAAGCCTTTTGTATCTAGAAATAGATAGGGCCCTGGGAAGTGTTGTAAAACAGAGGGACCGAGGAGTACAAGTACATCATTCCCTGAAAGTGGTGTAGCAGATAGACAGGGTAGTGGAGAAGGCTTTCAGCACACTGGCCTTCATGAGTCAGTGCACTGAGTATAGAAATTGAGATGTTATGTTCCAGTTGTACAAGACGTAGGTGAGGCTGCATTTGGAATATTGTGTTCAGTTTTGGTCACCCTGCTATAGGAAAGATGCCGTTAAGCTGGAATGAGTGCACAGAAGATTTATGAGGATGTTGCCGGGACTTGAGGGACTGCGTTATGGAGAGAGGTTGAGCAGTGAGCAGGTTGGGACTTTTTTCATTGGAGTGTAGGAGAATGAGGGGTGGTCCTATAGAGGTGTATAAAATCATGAGGGGCATAGATAGGGTCAATGCACATAGTCTTTTTCCCAGGGTTGGGGAATCAAGAACTAGAGGGCATAGGTTTAAGGTGAGGGGAGAGATTTAATAGGAACCTGAGGGGAAACATTTTTGCTTAGAGAGTGGTCAATATATGGAATGAGCTGCCAGAGAAAGTAGTTGAGGCAGGTACATTAACAACATTTAAAAGGTACTTGGACAGGTACATGGATAGGAAAGGTTTAGAGGGATATGGGCCAAACGTGGGCAAATGGGACTAGTGTAATGGAAATCTTAGTTGGCTTGGACCAGTTGGGCCACAGGGCCTGTTTCCATGCTGAGTGACTCTATGACTCTTAATCTGTCAGTCTCCTTATTAAATGTATTCAGCAACTTAGCCTCAACAGCTTTCTATTGTGGAAAATTCAACAGGTTCAACACCCGGTGGAGTAATGGAATTTCTCTTTATCTCAGTCCTAAATATCTTCACTGAGACTGTGACCACTGGTTTTAAACACTCCTTCCAGGGAAAATATCCTTCCTGCATCCAGCCCATCAAGCCCTATCCAATTTTTATACATTTTCTCGAAATCTCCTTTCAATCTTCTAAAGTCTAGTCGAACAGGCCTAGTTGACCCAGACTCTCCTCGCGTGATCCCTGACATCTGTCTGATGCCTGTTGAACCTTCTGTGCCAAGTATAACTTTTCATGTTAAAGGAAACCAAAACAGCATCTATTATTCCAGGTGTGATTTTGTCAATGCTCTTTAAAGTTGCAGTGAGGACTCCACAAGGGAGGCATTATTACAGGTAAATGACAATTGGCTTAGTGAAGCTGAGCCAGCAGAGACATTGCTCTTGGGAGAGTTGATACAATTGTGTTGCTATATGTTCGACAGGGCTATTGGTCTTTGTATGGGCATACTTACGTGCCTCTTCCCCTGGGTGTCCAACTTTGCCTTTGTTGCTCGCGACACATGGTCCCAAGCCCCCACTCAAAAAATGCTGCTGCCAGTATGATCACTGAGGCAGCCATTGAAAAATATATTAATTAAATATATTTTGAACTAAGCTTTAAATCATAGTATAAAGCGACTCAGAACACTAGGAAAAGTGCCGAAGTCTTCTCTGGGCAATGTTGAAACTGGCTGCTGGGTTTTCCATTCTTAAGTGAGTTATCCTTTAATTGCCATTCCAACAGAGCCCACAGCACTTGGGAACCTGCTTTTACTGTGACAATCAAATGGCAGTCATGTTGGGAACCTGTAACCTCCAATTTATGTGGGCAAAACTGGAAACTGAAAATGCAGGAGGATTGAATCACTTATGTGTTTATCTGATGGTGAAAAAAATGTTAGATGTGTTAGCATGGATCAGACTGGAAGTGCCTAGTCAAGTTTAGCAGTTGATACATCACAATCCTAAAGTAGTCATAATTGCAATCAGCTCCAAGTGATATCAACTTTCCATCATGTAGTGGTGAAAAATCTGTGCTATGCTATCTAATTTCTTGGTAATCATTGCTTTGGGAATTCTGGTGAAGAGTCACAAACCTATTCTCATTGATACAATGATTCATTCTCCAGCATTTGTGATTTCTATTTCAGATTTCTACCACTTTATTTGGATCTGCTAATTGGAAAGCAATCTACATAGCCCTCTTTAGCTATTCTGTGTACCAAAATGTCGTGGTTGACTCTTCGATGCACAACAAGAATTGAAAGGTTTTGTTACAATGAGTTGCAACAAATTGCTGAGCAGTTTGTGTGCTTCAAAGGCACATTTTTGTGTCTTGCTGTTAACCTTTTTGAAAAAGTTAGATATTATTTCAAGGCTTTATGTAACTGATTATCATTAGGTTATGTCTGGATCTTGCTTGTTGTAAAAAGTTGCATGAGTCAAATAAGTTTTCTTTCATTTTTGCTAGTTTTTTGCTCTGTTTTATTTTAATTTCTTTAGTTTTGTTAACATCCTGATTTCCTATATTATTTCAGTTTGGGTGGAAACAAAATGAGTTTGACCTGTTGGCTGCTGGAAGGTAAAACTTTTCTTTGTCTTTTGTATTAAGATTCTGTGCTCCTCTGCCCTTTTCTTTACCACCCACCTTCACAGTTCTAGGGATATTATTTCTTTTTAAAACTAATTACACTTTGTTCATTATTAGTTGAAAGTAACTTGCATAGAAGAACCCTTAGTGTAAGTGGATTTCTGTGAATGGATTAGGGATTTTTTTTCAGAAGATATATTTAATGAAAACGCATTATGCAAGTTTTTATCCTCATAAACACTGATTGAAGCATAAGTAACTTGAACATTTTTGCCAGATCGTATGACTGATGAAAAACATTGATGAGGAACGCCAGCATCATAGTGTTTTTCATCTAGGTTCCAGCATTTTCTATAAATGTTCACTTCCTGAGATTAGATAAATGGTTTCTTGCAAAGAACATATGTGTAAACACATAAAGACCTGAGCTTGCAGCAGTGTGGGTGCTACTGTTCCACAAAATTGTACCCTAATCAGATCATGTTTTTCTTGCATTAATAAGCCAGCCAATTTCTTAATCAAAAATAAAACACTTTGACATAAGTTAAAAACATTATTAACAACTACTACATGTTTTTCCACAACTTTTATTGTTATAACTTTTTAAAGTTTTTACCAAAGTATGACATATCTGAACCAAGTAATTAGTTTTGACTTAGACATTTAGGGATCAATATTAAACCCATCTCCTTCCCACCTTGCCACTCCTTGTCCCAACCATGGGTAGAAAATGACTGAGGATGTGGGGTCTAAAAATTAAACACCAAGGAATGCATTGTCAGGTCCTAATTTAGGGCCTGCTGCCATTTTTGCAGTGGCTAGTGATGTGCTGTGGAAAGGCAAGGCCGCTCTTTACAAAATAACAGACAGAGTACAATGGTGTATTTGGGATTAACAACTGGCTGCAAAAGCAGCATTTTAGGTCATGCAGATGAATGAATAGGAGTAGGTGTCACTCATTGCAAAGTCACTCATTGCAAAGTCAAGGCTCTCCTGATCACAATGTCTTCTCCTTGTTGCAATTAGCCCAATGATATCCCAGCCCCTTCCCAATCTCTCTGTCTCTCTCTCTCTCTCTCTCTCCCCGCACACCCCCTCCCTCTCCTGGTTTTTCCTGTCAATGTGGTTGGATGCAGTGAGAAACAGGTGTTAATGACTTCCAGCACCACCAAATTCCAAGATTGCTGATTTTCCCCTCCCCCCAAGGCCACTCTCCTTTCAAAATTATAACTCTACTTCTATTCCTGTTGCTTCTCTGTTGTCCACATCATTCTTATTGACATCTTTCAATGAGGTCCCTAGATTGTGTCAATTTAAGTGGAATTTGTCATTGTGTTCCATGAACAAAGATTGCTAAACTAATTTCACACCAAATCCTGAAGCTAGCAGAGGATGAAGGTTTTCCATCCTTCGTTCTGGGTTTGATTTAACAAAAGCCCTAGAGGCAATAGAGAGCTAGCTTGCTCATTACATTACTGATTTCACTGGATTATGTATTTTGCATGCTAAATTTTGTTTCTGACACATTTCTGAACTTTAAGAATACATGTTTTCATTCGGTATATAGTCTTGCAGGTCATCTGATTGAGTGTGGCGCCCAGTGTACTGGTGGAATATTTACAGATTGGCACAGAGTTCCTGACTGGTATTATATCAACCTTTACAATTTTTCTTTTTTCTCCAAAAATTTGTATTTTTCTCTTCTTTCTAATTTTAATGTATACTTCATGGCATAGAAACTCCTTGGAGTCTATACAGGCATGTTAATATGGTGCTATGTTGTAGGCCAACAGAAGGTTTTTTTTGAGGGCATGGCGGTGCAAAATTCTACAGGGCACTATGCCTGAGCCCTGAATACAGTAAATTGCAAGTCCAAGTTGCAGAGTAGAGAACCTCAGGGAGATTGGGGGAGTGGTCAGATCATTATTTGGGAAGTTGATAAGGACCTCAAGGGTCAGGATAAGTTGGGCCATGGGGAGGATGCCTGGCTTGTGACTGGGAGTGATGGAGTTGCAAGGGAGTATTTGGTGAGGATTGGGCTAGTGATTTGATGGACATGGGGTAGATGGGCTCACTGTCATTAAAGGTGTCATTAAGAATGGAGTGGGCAATAGAGAAAATAAAACAACTGGAATAAAAGTAGGATGAGATTGGAATTTCTGGCCAGGTTTGAGCTCGTGCTTAGTGGAGATGCTCTGGGGTATTGAGGATCAGATATACTAAAACTATAAATACAATTTCTCATCAATCAGACATCTACCAGATGTTTATACAGGTGCTTAAACAAGAAGGAACATCATTTGGCTCTCAGTTTTCACAAGATATATTAACAGTTAGTTTTTTGTAAATGGTATTATTACTTGATTATTTAATAAGTTGGAAGTGAAGTTGCAGTTTCCCCTGGATGACAGATTGGTGGGACTCTCAGGAAAATGATGAAAACTACTAAAATTAGCCTTTACTCTAGACAGTCCAATGATCTGTCACTAAAGTTATGCTAATAACAACAGAGAAGGAGGACATTCAACCCATAGTGTCGACACCAGCTCCTAGACAGAAATTTTATTGGTCTCATTTGCTCTCTACTTATTTCCCTTTCAACTTACAACCAGGTCTCTCTCACATGCCCATCAATTCCCCTTGGATTCTTTTTGTCACCTACCAATACAAGTGGTGGTGGTACCATCTGAAAGGCTAATGAATGACAAAAAGTATTTCTAGGAATGTGCAAGTCAGAAAAGAAAAATGAAATTGAAATTTTCGCCAGCTCTGCTGCCAGTTTCCATTTTGCTCTCAATTTCATAGGATCCATCTATGGCTTTTCCCTTTCCTTTCTTAACTTCTACATCTCCATTTCAGGATACACACTGGTGACCAAAATCCACCACAAGCCAATGGATTCCCACAGCAACCTTGAGTACTCCCTCCCATCCTTCGTCCTGTAAGAAATCTTCCTGGTCTCTCAGTTTTCTATGTCCATCACATCTGATAATGTCACCTTCTATCACATTGATTCTAACATGCCTTCCTATTTCCTCACCTCTGGCTTTCCCTCCATCATAGTAGACAGAGACATCAACTATGTCTGTTCAATTTCTTGCACTTGTGCTCTCATCCCTCTCCTTCCTCATTCCCATTGTCCTTACCTTGCACGCCACCATCCTCCATATTCAGTGGATCATCCTCAATAACTTCTGACATCGCCAAAGTGGTACCACAGGCAGATATATCTTTCCTTCTCCTCCTCTTTCAATGTTCTGAAAGGACTGCTCCCACCAGACTTTATGATTCACTATTCCTTCCGTAGCCCATTTCACATCACCTTTCTCTGCAACTGCATGCCCTTCTACATCCTCCCTTCCTGTATTCCATGTACCAAAACACTTTTTCCAGGTGAAGTGTCAATTCACTTCTTGATTTCCCAGTTTAGCATACTGCATTCAGTGCTTATGATGTGGTCACCTCTAATTGGGAAAATCAAACACAAATCAAATTGGTGACTGCTTTGCAGAACATCTCCATTCATTACACAGCTGTGACTTTGAGCTTCCAGTTGACCATCACTTTAATTCTCCATCCACTCCCTCTCTGACATCTTTTTAGGCCTCCAACTCTGTTCCAATGAAGCTCAACATAAATTCAAGAAACAGCATCTCACCTTCTGACTGTTATGGACTTGATTTCCATTTCAGATAAGCAGCCATTTAATCTTGTATCACTTATCAAGCATTTTGGTTTTTTTGGTCTCTTCCACTACTTTCAAATTGAATTCATCATCTCATACTTACACCTCCCACAGACACTTATTGCATTATTCACTAGCTTTTATCACCCTCATTGAGTAAGGACTCCACCTGTGTCATTCAGTCTTTCCAGGACTCTAGCCTATCATGGATCCTTCCCTTCAATTTTCTCTATCTTCCCTCCTTGTTTCTGATTGTTTCAGTGTCTTCTGTTATTATTTTAAATTTGATAAGTTGGCAAATTGGATCCAAAGTTGGGTTAGTAATGGGGAACGGATAATGTAAAGAGTTGCTTATATGGTTGGAAGCCTGTGACAAGTGGTGCACCACAGCGATTGGTGCTAGGACCCTTTACTGCTTGTCATATACATAAATAATTTGGATAGGGATGTAGGAGATGTGATTAGTACGTTCACAGATGACATGAAAATTGGTGGCGTTGTTGATAGTGAAGGATAGTTTTAAGAGGTTGAAGAATGATACTGATCAGTGATATGGGTGATGGCAGATAAAATTTAATCCCTTTCAGGTGATGCATTTGGGGGTGTTTAATAAGGGTAGGACAAACAGTATACTATGAATGGTAGGCCTCTAAAAAGGGATCTTGGTGTACAAGTCCAGACATCCCTAAACATGGCAGTGCAGGTAGATGGGAGTGTGCAGAAAGCAGACAGGATGCTGGCATCATTAACCAGTGCATAGAATATAAGAACATGGAGGCCATGGTACAACTTTATAAAACTTTGGTTAGTCCACAGCTAGAGTATTGTGCACATTTCTGGTTGCTACACTTTTGGAACAACAGGATTGTGCTGGACAGAGTACCGAGGAGGTGTTGCCCGGAATGGAACTTTTCAGTTATGAGGAGAAACTGGATATGATGGGTTTGTTTTCCTTGGAGTAGAGGACACTGAGGGGGGACCTGATAGAGATATACAAAATTATGAGGGTGGATAATAAGAACATTTTCCTCACAATGGAGATGTCTTAAGACTAGTGGGCATGGGTTTAAGATGAGAAGTAAGAGGTTTATAGGGGATCTAAGGAAAAGTCTTTCTAACCAAGCATGGCTACAGTCTGGACCTACTGACTGGGTAGATACTGGAGGCAAGCACTCTCGCAACATTTAGAAAGTATCTAGACAAACACTTGAGTCGCTGTGGCATAAAATGCTTTGGACAAAGTGCTCATAAGTGAGAATAGTACAGATGGATGAGTGTAGTGGGCTGAATGGCCTGTTTCTGTGCTATATGGTTGTATGACTCGTTGATCATAATTCCATCTTCTGTAATATTATGCTTTTGAATGTAATAGCTAATATATCAGGCATGAACAATTTGTTGTGCTACACTGATACCAGAGTCTCACTTCTTGAGCTCAGTCATAACAACCTCACCATTACTATTCAACCCACTTGCATCTGTTCTGCCCTAATTTAAACAAAAATATTTTTACATCTCAAATGCATCCTCCCAGATAATCAGTTTATGGAGTTCCATCCTAAACATTAAGCTTTCGTACTTTCAATACATTTTTTCAGATATTAATGCCTTTTAATTCAAATGTATGCTGTTTAAATCTGTATTATCTATTTCCAGGGATAACATTGGTTTCCCAGTGGTTGAGTGTTCCTCTGATGGAAGCTTCATCCTTTCTAAACCACCTAAAACTGGAGGCCTGGTATCATTTGGTACTGTTTCTGAGCAGCTTGTATATGAGATTGGTGACCCCCGTCACTACCAATTGCCTGATGTTGTCTGCGATTTCTCCCAAGTTACCATATCTGAAGTGTCAGGTCTGTTGCTTCTATCATCTCTTTCAAATGCACAAAGCTGTTTTAGAAATAGACAATACTGAAATCTCTAAATGTTCACTTTACATTACAGATTATGTTGATAAAATATGATGGAAAATTTGATCATCTTAATGATATATTTAAAAGACACATGTTTGGTATTTTTAACTTTGCTACATTTGGGCACAAATCTACAGCACAGATATTTCACAAGCCATTGATCCTAAATTGAGACACTGTGGATAATTTTACTTTAGGAAATTGGGGTTTTTAAGACTCGGTATGATTCAGTTTTATTAACTGAGCATGTTGAGATGTGAGCATGTTGAGACGTAAGCAGTTCAGGCAGGAAGGGGAGATATTGTTTTTCTGAATCATGATCTACTTAATTGATGGTGCAAAATCAAGAGATTATATGACCTATTCATGTTCTTAAATGAGAAAACAATCTGGTCAGTTCTGGATCAGTTAGCAATAAGGCACATTGGAAAACAGAGTTTCGAAATCTTTTCTCTCCCAGCTACCTGTGCTGCAAATGACCTGGCTATGCAAAGTGGAAAGATGATGCATTTCTCAATATTTAACATCCTTCATAATGATGGAAGTGTGAAATACTGTAATGGAATTAAAGGAACTTAAAATTATATAATTTTTGGCATATGGACCTTGCCGTTCCCTTGTAGGGTGGAATTCTTAAACATGACACTAGTGTAGTGAGGGTGCTCCCACAATGCTGTTAAAAATGGAAAATTAATACAGTGGGCTAAGATTGCACCCCAACCTCCTGTGCTCCTCCTAAACAATTCCTGTCTGTAGTGGGCCAGGCTGAATGAATGTGCCCACCATTAAAATGGCTTATTTTTTAGTAGATTTTGTGCTTGAAGTGTGAGATGCTACAGGGCACTCAGAAAGTGACTGAACAGGGCAAAAGATTGTGATTGATTCTCCTGTCAGTCAGCTTTCTAAAATGAACATCGTATATAAACAGAATAGCAAATTCACTTTCATGTTTTTGAATCTTTAGCATCAATAAGAGCTCATGGACTCTACTCTGAATGGTAATATTTAATGTTGAAAACCTTAGATGTTGATTGACATTTTCATAGTTTTAAAAACGAGTCTTATACTGAAGAAGACTTTAACCTTTCTGTGATGTGTTTAGTTCATATCAATATCAGTAAAGGAACTTAATGAGTTTAGTACATTTGAGGGGTTTTTCATGCAACAAAATAACATTTTTACAAAGCAAATAGAACGGAGAACATTACAGCACAGGAACAGGCCCTTTGGCCCACAATGTCTGTGTCACCTATGATGCCAATCCAAACTAATCCCATTAGGGACAGTTCCTATATCCCTCCATTCACTGCCTGTTCATGTGCCTGTCTAAATGCTCCTTAAACGTTACTATTGTATCTGCTTCCACCACCACTGTTGGTAGCACGTTGCAGGCACCTACCACTCCCTGTGTGAAAAAAAACTTGCCTTGTAAATCTCCTTTAAACTTTCTCCCTCTCGTTTTAAAGCTATGCCCTTTGGTACCGGGGGAAAAAATCCCTGGCTAACTGCTCTATCTACATCTCTCATAATTTTATATATACTTCTGTCAGGTCACCCCTCAGCCTCCAATGTTCCAGAGAAACAATCCAAGTTTGTCCAACCATAAATAAGATAAGAGCCCATGGTGTTAGAGGCAAGGTACTAGCATGGATTGGCTGACTGGCAGAAGGTAGAGAATGGGGATAAAAGGGGTTCTTTTCAGGATGGCTGCTGGTGGCTGGTGGAGTTCCGCAGGGGTCACTGCTGGGACCACAAATTTTCACTTTATGCTTAATGATCTGGATGAAGGAATTGATGGCATTGTGTCCAAGTTTGTGGATCATACAAAGACAGTGAAGGGTCTGGTAGTGTTCTGGAGGCAGAGAGTCTGCAGAAG
The DNA here is from genome assembly GCF_009764475.1 of Pristis pectinata. Taxonomy (NCBI): domain Eukaryota; kingdom Metazoa; phylum Chordata; class Chondrichthyes; order Rhinopristiformes; family Pristidae; genus Pristis; species Pristis pectinata. The sequence continues at coordinate 97,354,094 of NC_067406.1, forward strand.
GCCTTGGGCAGGTTAGGAGAGTGGGCAAAGAAGTAGTAGATCGAATACAGCATAGGGAAGTTTGGGGTTATGCACTTTGGTAGGAAAAATAAAGGTGTAGACTATTTCCTAAATGAGGAGAGAATTCAAAAATTGGTGGTGCAAATTGACTTGGGAGTCCGAGTTCAGGATTCCCTTAACCTTAACTTGCAAGTTGAGTTGATAGTAAGGAACGCAAATGCAATGTTAGCATTCATTTTGAGAGGACTAGAATATAAAAGCATGGATGTCCTGCTGAGGCTCTATAAGGCGTTGGTCAAACTGTATTTGGAATATTGTGAGCAAATTTGGGCCCGTGTCCCTGGAAAGGGTCCAGAGGAGATTCACAAGAATGAATGCAGGAATGAAAGGCTTAGTCTATGAAGAGTATTTGATGGCTCTGGGCCTGTACTCGATGGAGTTCAGAAGGATGAGGGGGGACCTCATTGAAACCTACCGGATACTGAAAGGCCTGGATAGGGTGGACGTGGAGAGGATATTTCCATCAGTAGGAGAGTCTAGGATCTGAGGGCACAGCCTTAGAGTAAAGGGACATCCTTTTAGAACTGAGATGAGGAGGAATTTCTTCAGCCAGAGGGTAGTGAATCTGTGGAATTCGTTGCCAGAGAGGGCTGTGGAGGCCAAGTCATTGAGTGTATTTAAGACAGAGATTGATAGGTTCTTGATTGATAAGGGTGTTAAGGGTTATAGGGAGAAGGCAGGAAAATGCAGTTGAAAAAAAAATCAGCCATGGAGCAGACTCGATGGGTTGAATGGCCTAATTCTGCTCCTATACTTATGGTGTTATGATCTCTCCTTATACTAATACTAATCCAGGCAACATCCTGGTGAACCTCTTCTGCACCTTCTCCAAAGACTACACATCCTTGCTGAAATCTGGCATCCAGAATGTATGCAATACTCCAAATGTGGTCTAAACAAAGTTTTAAATAATTTGCAACATGATTTCCTGACTTTTATGCTCAATAACACAGCCGATGAAGGCAATTATGCTGTACACCTTCTTTACCATTCTCTGCTTGTGTTACCACTTTCAGTGAGCTATGGACGTGCAATCCAAGATCCCGCTGTACATCAATCCTCCTAACGGTCCTACCATTTACTGTATACTTTTCTCTTGCGTTTGACCTCCATAAGTGCAACATCTCACAAGGTATTTTTCCGCCCACATTTCCAGCTGGTCTATATCCAGCTGAATCCTTTGACAACCTTCCTCACTATCCACAATTCCACCAAGTTTTGTGTCGTATTCAAATTTACTAATCAACCCACCTACATTTTTCATCAAAATTGTTTATATATCTCACAAACAACAGAGGTCCCAGCACTGATCCTTGCAGAATACCACTGGTCACAAACGTCCAGTCAAAATAACACCCATCCACCACTACCCTCTGTCTTCAATGGCCAAGCTAATTTTGAATCCAATCTACCAAGTCTCCTTGGATCCCATGTGCCTTAATCTTCGGAACCAGCCTACCATGAAGGACCTTATCAAAACTTTACTAAAGTCCATGTAGACAACATCCACTGCCCTACTCTTTCTTATTAATCATCTTCATCACCTCCTCAAAAAACTCAATCAAGTTTGTAAGACATGACCTCCTCCACACAAAGCCATTCTGACTATCCTTAAAATGTCTATGCTTTTCCAGATGTGAGTAGATCGTATCCCTAAAAATCTTCTTCAGTAATTTCCCTACCACTGATGAAAGGCTCACTGGATTATATTTTTCCTGGTTTGTCTCCATTGCCCTTTTTAAACAGCAGTGTCACAGTCAAGGAAGTCTTTAAAATGTTCCTTCAAATTTGCATTGACTGCCTTCTGTAATACATTCATCCCTTTTGTGGGCCTTTGTGCTTGGGCCAAGGATCACTGACAGCACTGAAGAATCTGCACAAGACATGGCTTTTGGCAAGCTGCTGAAACTCCTGCATTCTCTCCATCACACAATATACAACATAAAACATATAAAAATCCAGCCATCTTCTGAGTGTGGGCCACCTGCCCTTGTCAATCCCCTACCTGCATTTAGCTGTAGCTGCAAGTTCGTTCCCAAAATCAACCCTTCATTTTTGAGCCCTTCCTGAAGACAATACAAGCCCTGTCCTAGAACAGCTGGAACCACACCCAGACTTACCTACTGTTAAAAGACTTGGACTATCTGCAAATTTTTCTTACAGTCACAAACATTCCAAATAATCAAGAACTATTCAAAAGTAATTGTCCTCATATTTAACATCTAAATTGAAATAAGAAATAAATGTAATTAAAATATTTAAATACATTGAATATTTAAATAATTAAATAATTAAATAAGATATTTAAATAATTAAATGAAATATTTAAATAATTAAGAAAAAAGTTTCCTGAAACTAGCCTACCCACCCTGGAGCTGTTCCTGTCTATTGAAGTGAATGGAGTCACTGAACCTGCACCAGATTTAACCAGGCACAGATTCAGTGGGCAGATTTCCAGCATAACTGCTGAGAAACTACAGGAAGTTAGCAGTCCAATATCCGAGCACAGTTGGAATGACAGCAGTTCTCAGAAAGTTCAAGACTTCCACAATTAATTGTTAGCCTCAAAAATGTTTCAGATTGTCAATTTGACAATGGCCCCCCTCAACCATCCCCCCCACACACAAACAGACCACACACAAAATGATCTGTCATCCAAACTGTGAGGCACCCCACCTCCTTGCTCATTCTCAGTCTCTTCTCTCACTGAACTAAAAAACGTTTATGCACTTCTTGGCTAAGGATTGAGAACTAATGTGCATGCCACCTTGGTGTTGAAATAAACTTGCAGTAACTATGCAATGTTCCCTCCACCTGATCCCCTGTTGTTCAAAGACTCCCATTGCCTCCTCAGTAACTCTGACAACTTACATCTCTTATCCCTTCCACAACCTTAATTTCCCCACCATGGGGGAGCTTCAGAGGAAATGCAATCACAGTATAACTTCAATGCTTAATAGGAAGTGAGTAGGATGATAATCATACTTCCTGATTAATAAAGTCCATTTTATGACCAGTAGTTATTTTAAGTGCTTCATGTGCAGGGGTAATAATGCTAACAAGCAGCAATAAAACGGAATGTTCCAGCTTTTACCCTGCCAGGTGAAGTCTGTTTAGGATCTAAAATGACAAGCTTTTTAATGACCAAGTTCATGGAATTTAATCTCTTCCTGAACTTGTGCATGAACTTTTTTGTTTAGATGTTATTAACATAACTACTGGGAAAAGTGCAGCACAGTATCATTTGATAAAGCACTGATGTGCTTTGTGAGCTTTCAACCTGGAGAATTTCCAGTACAGTTTAGTATCATTTTATTCTCTTTGAACTGTAACAAACTTAACTTTTTTAGACATAAATATCTAAATTGCAAATTACAGGGGATCTTGTTAACAAGGATTTATGAGGTAAAGGGCATCAGAAACTCAGGAGAGTTGGCTCTACCACTCTAATCATGATTCTCACATAAGGGTTAGCTGCTTCAGGTGGCAACATGTTTCAACAGACTCCTCCTGGTCTGACTCCAGAATTCACTAAAGGCAAGCATTATAAGGTCCCTTTACTGGAGGTCTTTGCACTGGCTTTTTCAAACACTGGAATTCAAATTGCATAGTATTTCATGCCAAGTCTAATGATATTTAGTGGTCTGTTGGTGCTCTTGGACATTTTATAAAGGTAACCAGAGCTGACCTAAATGTAGAGAATACACTTTTGCATCAGTATTCCCAATACATTTGAGATATACAAAGTGGCATGTTTTGTAAACACCCAAACAATATTAAACCAGCACTACAGGTTAGTACTGTAGTTACTGATTTCAGATCCATAAAATCATAGGCTTAGTTTGGAGTTGTACTGAGTGCTTACCATAATTTCTAGTGACAAGATTAAGTACTAACTTTGTTTACTTCTTGCACAAGTTTATTAATTGACATGTAATTTAAATTAGCCTGATAGTTTAAAGGAAGTTTAGCATTTACTTGTTGTTTATGTTAATTTATAGATTTGAGTTTTTATATTTCATCAAGTTACTTATAAAAATATACTAAATATTATAAACCAATAGACTTTATGACATATCCAAACATTATTTTATTAAAATTTAAGTAAAGGAAATCCATATACCAGAACTAAAACAGGTGTTTTTTATTTTGCAGGTATAGAAGGTGGAGCTGTGCATGTCCAAGGAGCAAAGGGATTACCTCCATCTGACAGTTACAAGGTGCTGTGGAAGGGAATGTTTGCAATTATTAAATGAAATATTTGATAACCACTAACTTTATTGTTCTATGATATGATTTAGATGATTTATTGAAATTCATTTTATGGAAAAAGGTTATGACTTCCATAAAGGATGATAGCTGATTTTCTTTAAATTTATTTTGTTCACTTGATGTAGATATTGCTGGCAGTGCTGACTTTTATTGCAAACTAATGTGTGATGCATGAAGAGCAGCATGATTATGCAGAGGGTCAAGGATGATTAAGCACCTGGAAATACAGTGTATGGAACAAAATCCACAGGAGTGATCCTGAGCCTGCCACTTTAATTCACCATCTGACTCCCATTCTGACCTTTCTGTGGCCTTCTGCATTGTTTGTGAGGCCTGACTCAAGCTTGAGGAACAACATCTTCCATCTATGGAATTCTTCCATTTTAAATGATTCACTCTTTCATTTTACGTGAGAATTAGCCATTCTTGCTTGCCATTTTTTTCCTTTTTCTTCCTTTACAACATTACACAGACTGAACAACATAAGCAACACATTACACAGACAAAGGAGCTGAATCTGATCTTAACTGCCCCTTAGCTGCCACATTGTTTCACCCTATCAGAGAACTTCCCTTTGGTCCACCTATCACACTCCCCAACCTTCTACCTAAACTAACTCTTTCTCAGTTCTGATAAAAGGCCCCAGATCTGAAACATTAACTGTTTCTCTTTCCACAGATGCTGCCTGGCCTGCTGAGTTTTTCCAGTATTTTCTGTTTATATTTCAGATTTCCAGTGTCTACAGATTTTTTTCACTTTCATTTACTGTTATTTAAATATAGTGACGGCCATTTTATACGTGACCTTGACCCAACAAACAGCAGTGATCTGAATAACCAGTTCCTCCCTGGTTTAACATTTGAGTGACAAATATTAACCAATGTACTCCTTTTCAAATAGTGCTGCATTTAAGAGACTTTTAGACAGGGACCTTGAATAGACAAGGCTTTGAAGGATATGGACCTAATGCGGGTAAATGAGATTAAAGTATATGGGCCAAAACGTCGGCATGTACATGGTGGGCCAAAGGGCCCATATCTGTACTGTATGACTCTGTCTCTATGACTCTAAAATAGGCCTTTTATCATTAACCTGGGCAGACATTATTATGAGATCAGGGTTTATTGTGTACCTGAAATATGACCATAAAAAAAATCAATCACAAATGCTGTGTTTTTTAGGGTTATGCAATTTATAATTGATTTTTATTTGGGTCACTTTTGGATGTGACTCACCTTTGTGCCCATGGCGTGATTTCCATCCTTATTACTGTCCTCAGTCTTAAATTTAGATTAAGTTTAAATGACATGGAGCCTGCTGCATGCAACATATGAACAGTTCTGGTCACCTCACTACAGGAAGGATGTGGAAGCTATAGAAAGGGTGCAGAAGAGATTTACAAGGATGTTGCCTGGATTGGGGAGCATGCCTTATGAAAACAGGTTGAGTGAACTCAGCCTTTTCTCCTTGGAGTGACAGAGGATGCGAGAAGACCTGATATAAGATGATAAGAGGCATTGATCGTGTGGATAGTCAGCTTTTTCCCAGGCTGAATTGGTGGCCACAAGAGGACACAGGTTTAAGGTGCTGGGGAGTAGGTAAAGAGGAGATGTCAGGGTAAGTTTTTTATTCAGAGAGTGTTGAGTGCGTGGAATGGGCTGCCGGCAACGGTGGTGGAGGCGGATACGATAGGGTCTTTTAAGAGACTTTTGGATAGGTATATGGAGCTTAGAAAAATAGAGGGCTATGGGTGAGCCTAGTAATTTCTAAGGTGGGGACATGTTCGGCACAACTTTGTGGGCCGAAAGGCCTGTATTCTGTGTTTCTAATTGGTGCAAATACAAACTACTGAAGGAACTCAGTGGGTGAGGCAGCATCCATGGAGGCAGAGGGATAGTTGACATTTCAGATGAAGACCCAGCATCAGGACTGAGAGTGTAGAGGGGAGATAGCCAGTATAAAGAGTTGAGAGGGAGGGATGAAGTAGGGGCTGGCAGGTAATAGGTGGAACCAGGCGAGGAGGGAGATGATGGGCAGATGGAGCCAGGTGGGCAGTAGGGGAGGGGTTGAATTGAGAGACAATGGCTGGTGGGTGATGGATAGAAAGAGGTAAGAAAAGGAGAGGGGCAGATGGAGCCAGGTGATGGGAGGGAAGGGTGGAGGTAGAGACAGGCTGGAAAGTTGTAAATGGAGATATGAGAGGCTGCAGATGCTGGAATCTGATAAGTAAGGAAGGTGATATGTGGAAGCAGATAAGGGAGGGTTGATGAGCAGATGGAACCAGTTGGGGGAGGGATAGGAAAACCAGATGTTGAAGAACTGACATTTGACTTTGTTCCTGACATTCCACTATATTCTATATTTCTGTAGATTTGTGCTACGTATTCAGATGGATACCGAACAACAGCTGTGTGTCCAGTGGGAGGATGTCGGTCTGTGGAGAAGGGAACAAGAACAGCAGAGAGCATTTTAAAGAGGTATGTGCTTAAGAAAGATTAACTTGATCTGGACCTCCCTGGGTGCTCTCTCTTTATCTTAGTTGCTCCTCTTTTTCACTTTCTCTTTCTCCCTCCTACCTGTCTCTCTTCTCTCTATATCCCCCCTGAACCCCATCTTAGAACCCCTTCCCCATTCCTCCATCCATCCCTAACTCCCTCTTCCCCCTCCCCCTCCCTTTTCCTCCTCCCTCCCTTCCTCCTCATTCCCTTCCTCTCCCCCCACCTACAGCGATCTTCCTCATCACCCACCTATACTAATGCCCCTCCTGTTCTTCTGCCCCCATCCCTTCTATCCAGCCTACATTTCTAAAGTCACCCCCTCTCTACCTCCTCCTTCAGCATCGTTTGCCCAGTCCCTCCACATCAACTCTCTTTCTCACACTCTTCTTTCCATTCCATTTCTGTCTACCATCTCCACTGACCCATGGCCTTTCATTCTGTGTCTCTCACCCCATGCCACCCCCCCCCTCCACCACAAGAGCTGATGAAAACAGTTGGGGAGGAGGAATAGGAGAACCAGAAGTTGAACAATTGGCCTCTCTCCCCATGTTTCCACAATCTGTTAACCTCTTTGTCTTCCAAGACACTCTCCCCTTCCTGCCATCTCCTTGGAATCCTTTTCTCTGCTGCGCACCGTTTTTCATTGCCCTCTCTGTTACCTGCCCTCTACCTTCTCCACTTCTTTCTCTCACCTTCTCTGTTCTCTCCCGGTCTCATTTTCCCGCTTCCAGTCTTCCCTGTCCCTTCTTGCCCCTATCTCCCCTCCCCTTAACTCCGCCTTAAGCATTCCTCTCAATCCCCATTCCTGCCAATCCATACTCCCACTCTCTCTCCATCTCCCCATCCCCTTTCTTCTTCCATCTCTTTTTTTTTACAAACTCTCTTTAACCCACCCCCTTCTCTGTACTCCCCCAGCTGATTTTCCAGATTGGAGATTTGTGACCCGTGGTGTGCCGCAGGGATTGGTGCTGGCTCCACTGTTGTTTGCCATCTATATTAACAATTTGTATGAGAATTGCATTTGGTGTAGTTTGTAAGTTTGCGGATGATACCAAAAAGGATGGTATAGTGGACAGTGAAAAGGGTTATCTAAGATTACAATAGGATCTAAATCAACTGGGGAAATGGGCCAAAGAATGGCAAATGGAATTTAACTTGGACAAGTGTGAGGTGTTTTAAACCAGGGCAGGACTTGCACTATAAATGCTAGGGCCCCAGAGAGTGTTATAGAACAGTGAGACCGTGGGGTACAGGTACATAGTTCACTGAAAGTGGAGACACAGGTAGACATGGCAGTGAAGAAGGCATTTAGATTGCTTGCCCTCATCAGTCAGGGCATTGAGTACAGGAGTTGGGACATCATGTTACAACTATACAAGTTGTTGGTGAGACCATACTTGGAATGTTATGTGCAGTTCTAGTCACCCAGCTATAGGAAGGATATCATTAAGTTGGAAAGTGTGCAGGAAAGGTTCACGAGGATATTGCTGGAACTGGAGTGCTTGAGTACTAATGACGGGTTGGATAGGCTGGGACTTTTATTCCTGGAGTGTAGAAGGCTGAGGGGCATGCAAAAGTTTGGGCACCCCAGTCAAAATTTCTGTTACTGAATAGCTAAGTGAGTAAAAGATGACCTGATTTCCAAAAGGCATAAAGTTAAAGATGACACATTTAATATTTTAAGCAAGATTACTTTTTTATTTCCATCTTTTACAGTTTCAAAATAAAAAAGGAAAAGTGCCAGAAGCAAAAGTTTGGTCACCCTGCATGGTCAATACTTAGTAACACCCACTTTGGCAAGTATCACAGCTTGTAAACACTTTCTGTAGCCAGCTAAGAGTCTTTCAATTCTTGTTTGGGGGATTTTTGCCCATTCTTCCTTGCAAAAGGCTTTAGTTCTGTGAGATGCTTCAGCCATCTTGCATGCACTGCTCTTTTGAGGTCTATCCACAGATTTTCAAATGATTTTTAGGTCAGGGGACAGTGAGGGCCATGGCAAAACCTTCAGCTTGTGCCTCGAGGTAGTCCATTGTGGATTTTGAGGTGTGTTTAGCATCGTTATCCTGTTGTAGAAGCCATCCTCTTTTCATCTTCAGCTTTTTTTTAAAAAAACAGACAGTGTAATGTTTGCTTCCAGAATTCACTGGTATTTAATTGAATTCATTCTTCCCTCTACCAGTGAAATGTTCCTCGTACCACTGGCTGCAACACAAGCCCAAAGCATAATCGATCCATCCCCGTGCTTAACAGTTGGAGAGGTGTTCTTTTTATGAAATTCTGCACCCTTTTTTCTCCAAACATACCTTTGCTCATTGTGGCCAAAAAGTTCTATTTTAACTTCATCAGTCCACAGGACTTATTTCCAAAATGCATCAGGCTTGTTTAGATGTTCCTTTGCAAACTTCAGAACTGAATTTTGTGGTGAGGACGCAGGAAAGTTTGGAGAAAAAAAAGGGTGCAGAATTTCGTGAAAAGTGTTATTGGTTTATTATTGTCACTTGTACTGAGGTACAGTGAAAAGCTTGTCTTACAAACCGATCATACAGGTCAATTCATTACACAGTGCAGTTACATTGAGTTAGTACAAAGTGCATTGATGTGCCTTTTGGAAATCAGGTCATCTTTTACTCGCTTAGCTATTCACAGTAACAGAAATTGACCAGGGGTGCCCAAACTTTTGCATGCCACTGTATATAAAGTCACGAGAGGCATAGGTAAGATGGATTGTCACAGTCTTCCCCCCTCTTCCCTCTCTCTCCCCTCCCCCCCCCCCCCCCCCCCCCCCCGAGTAAAGGAGTTTGAAACTAGAGGGAATAGATTTAAGGTGAGAGAGGAACAATTTAAAAGGGACCTGAGGGGCAACCTTTTCACACAGAGGGTGGTGGGTATACAGAGCAAACTGCCAAAGATTATGATAAAGGCAGGTACAATGTTTAAAAGACATTTAGACAGGTACATGGAAAGGAAAGGAAAGGCTGAGAGGGATATGGGCCAAATGTAGGCAAATGGGATCAATTCAGGTAGACAGCTTGATCAGTATAGACAAGTTGGGCCAAAGGGCCTGTTTTCCAGCTGTGTGACTCTGCCACCTTCCTGCCTTGCCTTTCCCTTTTTTCTCCATTCGTTATTTACTTCTTTATGCCTTTGACAGATTTTGTCAGAAGGAAAACCAGCCACTTCCAACAACCCATAGTCTATGGAGTGGCTTTGTTTGTGCTAGCAATCTGTAGCTTTGTTGAGAACATATTTTAGAGAAAGATGAAAGAGCCATGAAGTGCAACTTACACGCAAAAACGTCAGGTTTTCTGTTGTTAATTGTTGGTCTTCTCTGCTGTGAAGATTTGCCGACAGTGAGCAGTTCTCAAAAGGTAACTGAAAACTGACAAGATCTAAAATTAAAAAAACTAAGAAAATACAGGAGGAAAAGATGCAGTCACAAATGGAGGGACCTGTAGAGAGCGTAACAAGAACAAAATATAAACAGCATTATCACACCACAGAATCCATTGTATTGCTGTCAATGTGCATATGCTTTGATTATGCCAATATTTACCCATTCCTATTTTCAAAGCAATAGATATTGCTGGCCTAGAAATTGTAAAGAAACATGTTGTAAGGCTGTTGATTGTTTTGGTCATAGGGCCCCACTGTACCTCAGTAGTGCCAGAAGCTAACCAGCCCCACAGATTTTGCAGAGCACAGAAAGGAAGTTGTGCCACTCAGGACCAGATTCAGTGGTTAGAAACCTCATAAAAGGAAGGGAGAGGGGGAGAGGGTGAAGAGGAGACTGGGAAGGGAGGTAAGAAGGAAGGGGAAGGATGAAGGTAGGAAATGAGAAGAGAAAGGGATTGGAGGGTGGATCATATTGGCCATTGGAGAATCTTGGTGGCACTGTTTAGGAGTGGTGTACCATTGGAGATATATTTTGGGTGTTGGGGTATGAAGGGGAGAAGTCAAACCACCACTGGGTATTAGGGTCTTGAGAGACTGGAGGATTACCAGAGGAAATCAGAGAGTCTGTGAGATTTGCAGGAGGTGGCTATTTGAAGGTTAGCAAGTAACTAATAACACTATGAAAACATAGTTGTCTGGGGAGTACCCAGCAATGTGAAGGGCCAAGAAGTTGTCATTATCACATTTCACTCTGTCCACAATACAGTGCCAAAATGACCTTTGATATATGTCCATTGGCTATTCTGTTTAAACAAAATAGTAGTAACCTACAATGCTTGTTGCATCTTTATTAATTTTGTAAAATCATAATGACTTTAAACAAATCTTTCAGTCTGTTTTGTTGATTCACTAAGGGTGCGACGTATGTTCAAAGAAGTTGGCCTAGATGACTTCAAATCAGTTAACGTACAGATTCTGGGATCTGAAGAGACCTATGGAGGCCAAGCTGTAAAGAGAACTTATGTAAGTGATTTGCTTTATAAATCATAATTAGTGAGTGAGATACAAAAACAGTGAGGGAAAAATTTGACCTTAAATGCAAGCACCAGATGCAGAATGTGGTGGTGCATTGCAATCCATTACCAAAATGTGGTTCCATTTACTCCACTAGAGTTGAATTTTGATAGCTGCTGAGATATATCAGGAACTCCAGCCAAATTTCTATCCCAACTTATTCAACTCTGTAACAATTTGTAGTTTTTGATATGTCTAAGTGTACAGCCATTCATGTAACAGAAAGTTTCATAATTTAGAGGATATGAGCTGTAAGGAAAGGCTGATCAAACTAGAATTGTTCTCCCTAGAGCATCAGAGGCTGAGGGGAGATCTGATAGAGATCTTTAAAATTATGAGAGGCATAGATAGGGTAGATAGTCAGAATCTGTTCCCCAAGGTAGAAATGTCAAACACCAGAGGATATGCTTCTGAGCTTAGAGGGAGGAAATTTAAAGGCAATGTGAGGGGCAAGTTTTTCCAACACAGAGTGGTAGGTGCCTGGAATGGATAGTAGTGGAATCAGGCAGTTTGGTGGAGTTTGAGGCTTTTAGATAGACACATGAATATGAAGGAAATGGAGGTATATGGATGATACACAGGAGGAGGATGACATTTGGTATAAATCGGCATCAAGGTCAGCACATCATCGTCGGCCAAATGGCCTGTCCAGTGCTGTACTGTTCTGTTTTATGTTTAAATCTCTTCCCCATGTTGCAGTACATTAAAGGATTTGTCACAAATTTGACTCTTTATAAACAAAACCTTTTACACTGCTGTTATTAAATTTAGGTAAGTCATTCTCATTTTTCAAAATATGCTTTCTTGTATTTTCATTTTGAATGACATATGACTGCATTGAGTAAAACTTGGTAAAAGTTGTAAGTATTGCCATTTACCAGAGGTACTTTGAAAGCAGTCACCAAATATATGTTTGGCTTCTCCAGTGTATCATGAGCACCAAATGGATAGTTATTTAGAGAAGTACTCATTATCGATAACCTGCCATGGTTTGCTTGTACAGAGCCCTCGGGAAGCTGTTATTTGGTTGGCAGTTCATCACATGCAGAAGAAAGCCCTAGAACTCTTCTCCCATGAAATTGCTCCAGCTGGTACTGGAATGGGTAAGTGGATATTTTTCTGAACATATTAACTCAAACAAATGGCATGTTTAGAATATGAAGTTATTTCCAGGGTTTTTTTCCTCCTCCATATTTGATTTCAGGGAGCTAAACATCACAAGCAAAAAGATTATATGTTGAATCATGAAATCAGCCCAAATGGCAACACTGATCCACAAGACATGCACAGGCAGGAGTGTGTAAACAATGACTCCTAATGAAGTACCATGACATCAAATCAAGAACAATTGAGAAAATCTTTTAATTGATTACTCAGAGTATGCAGCAACCATGTCAATCCTGCCCATCTCCATTACAGGTACATCTAATTAATTCATCTACATTAATCCCATTTTCCAGAACTTGGTCTGTAGCCTTTTATGTCCTGGCGATTCAAGTGCTCACCTAGATAATAAATGCTTCAAGTGCTGGGTTTTAGATGTTTCAGAAAGGACAGGGAGGGAGTTGATCAGAGATAGTGTCATGGCTGCAGAAAAGGTGGACGTCATAGAGGGACTGTCTACGGAGTCTGTGGGTGGAGGTTAGGAACAGGAAGGGGTCAATAATTTTACTGGGTTTATTATAGGCCACCCAATGGTAACAGGGATATTGAGGAGCAGATAGGGAAGCAGATCCTAGAAAGGTGTGACAATAACAGAATTGTTGTGATGGGAGATTTTAATTTCCCAAACATTGATTGGCATCTCCAGACAGTGAGGGGTTTAGATGGGGTGGAGTTTGTTAAGTGTGTTCAGGAAGGATTCTTGACACAATAAGCCTATAAGAGGAGAGGCTGTGCTTGATTTGATATTGGGAAATGAACCTGGTCAGGTGTCAGATCTCAGTGGGAGAGCATTTTGGATATAGAATTATGATCACCATCTCCTTTAAAATAGCATTGGAGAGAGATAGGAACAGACGGACTAGAAAGGTGTTTACTTGGAGTAAAGGGAATTGAGACTCTCAGGCAGGAAATTGGGAACAGATGTTCTCAGGGAAAAATATGGAAGAAATGTGGCAAATATTCAGGGGATATTTGGGTGGAATTCTGCATAGGCATGTTCCAATGAGACAGCGGAGTCATGACAGGATATAGGAATTGTGGTGTATGAAGGCTATAATAAATCTAGTCAAAAGGAAAAGAAAAGTTTACAAAAGGTACAGGGAGCTAGGTAATGTTAGAGATCTGGAGGAGTACAAGGCTAAAAGGAAGGAGCTTAAGAAGATTAGGAAAGCCAGAAGGGGACATGAGAAGGCCTTGGCGAGCAGGATTAAGGAAAACAAAGCATTCTACAAGTATGTGAAGAGCAAAAGGATAGGCCCTATTCTTTTGTATCCTATTAAGTGCAGCAGTGGGAAAGTGTGTATGGATCCAGAAGAAATAGCAGAGGTACTTAATGAATACTTACATCAGTATTCACTATGGAAAACGATCTGGGTGATTGTAGTGAGGACTTGCAGCAGACTGAAAAGCTTGAGCATGTAGATATTAGGAAAGAAGAGGTGCTGGAACTTACAGAAAGCATCAAGTTAGATAAGTTGCCAGGACCAGATGAGATGTACCCCAGGTTGCTGTGGGAGGCGAGGGAGGAGATTGTGGAGCCTCTGACGATGATGTTTTCATCATTGATGGAGATGGGAGGTTCCAGAAGATGGGAGTTGGAGGGTTGCAGATACTTTTCCCTTATTCAAGAAAGGGAGTAGAGAGCCCTGGATATTATAGACCAGCGAGTCTTTCCTCAGTGGTTGGTAAACTGATGAAGATCCTGAGGGGCAGGATTTATGAACATTTGGAGGTATAATATGATTAGGAATAGTCAGCATGGCTTTGTCAAGGGCAGGTCCTGCCTTACAAGCCCGATTGAATTTTTTTTTTTTTTTTTTTTGAGGATGTGACTAAACACGATGAAGGGAGAGCAGATGTAGTGTATATGATTTCAGCAAGGCATTTGATAAGGTACCCCATGCAAGGCTTATTGAGAAAGTGAGGCATGGGATCCAAGGGGACATTGCAATGTGGATCCAGAACTGGCTGGCCCACAGAAGGCAAAGAGTGGTTGAAGGGTTGTATTCTGCATGGAGGTCAGTGACCAGTGTTGTACCTCAGGGATCTGTTCTGGGACCCTTACTGTGATTTTTTTAATAAATGACCTGGATGAGGAAGTGGAGGGATGGGTTAGTAAGTTTGTGGATGACACAGGTTGGATGTGTTGTGGATAGTATAGAGGGCTGTCAGAGGTTACAGCAGGACATAGATAGGATGCAAAGTTGGGCTGAGAAGTGGCAGATGCAGTTAACCCAGATAAGTGTGAAGTGGTTCACTTTGGTAGGTCAAATATGATGGCAGAATATAATATTAATGGTAGGACTCCTGGCAGTGTGGAGGATCAGAGGGATCTTGGGGTCCAAGTCTATAGGATGCTCAAAGCAACTGCACAGGTTGACTGTGGTTAAGGCAGCTTATAGTGTATTGTCCTTCATCAATCGTGGAATTGAACTTAGGAGCCAAGAGGTATTGTTGCAGCTATATAGGACGCTGGTCAGACCCTACTTGGAGTACTGTGCTCAGTTCTGGTCACCTCACTACAGGAAGGATGTGAAAGCCATAGAAAGAGTGCAGAGATTTACAAGGATGCTGCCTGGATAGGGGAGCATGCCTTATGAAAGCAGGTTGAGGGAACTGTGCCTTTTCTCCTTGGAGCAACAGAGGATGAGTGGGGACCTGATAGAGATGTACAAGATGATGAGAGGCATTGATCGGGTAGATAGAGGCTTCCCCCCCCCCCCCCCCAAGGCTGAAATGGTTGCCACAAGAGGACATAGGTTTAAGGTGCTGGGGAGTAGGTATAGAGATGTTAGGGGTAAGTTTTTTTTTATATATACTCAGAGTGGTGAGTGCGTGGAATGGTCTACCAGCAACAGTGGTGGAAGCAGATATGATAGGACTTTTAAGAGACTTTTGGATAAGTACATGGAGTGAGGAAAAAATAGAGGGCTATAGGTAAGCCTAGTAATTTCTAAGGTAGGGACATGGTCGGCACAGCTTTGTGGGCTGAAGGGCCTGAATTGTGCTGTAGGTTTTCTATGTCCTTGCCTCTACCACTCATGTATGCAATGCATATATGATTCCAACCACTCTCTGGGTGAAATAATTATTCCTCAGATCTCCTCTAAACTTCCAATCCCTTATCTTAAACCTATGCTTTCTACACTTTGACACCTCTACTATGGGAAGAAGTTTCTTACCATCTGCCCATCTATGCCCCTCAATCTTGTGTACCTTAATCAGGTCATGGAGTCATAGCACAGAAATAGGCCCTTTGGTCCATGCAGGCCATCAAGCACCCATTTACACTGATATACTTATCTACACTAGGGGCAATTTACAGTGGCCAATTAACCTGCCAACCTACACATCTTTGGGATGTGGGAGGAAACAGCCTCACCTCTGCCTCCTCCTGTAAAGAAAACAATCCTAGCCTACCTAGTCTCTCCTCAATAATTCCATTCCAGGCACTATGTTGGTGAATCTCCTGTGCACCACCTCCAGCATAGTCATATCCTTCCTGAACTGTGGCAACCAGAAATGCATAACATACTCCAGCCTAACCAATGTTTTATAAACATGTATCATGATCTGCCTGCTCTTTTATTCCATGCTCCTGCTAATGAAGCAAGGTATCTTGTATGCCTTCTTAACCACCTTGTAAACCTGTGCTGCCACCTTCAAAGTTCCTTAGATTTAAACATCAAGGTCCCTCTATTCCTTAGGTCCTACCAATAATTGTGTATATCATAGCATTATTAGTCCTCCCAAAATGCAGCACTTCACATTTATCAGGATTAGTTTCCATCTGCCATTTCTCTGCCCACCTTCCAAATCAACCCCACTATCAACCACACCAATTACTGTTCTCCCTCAGGTTATGTATCTTTGCTTATCCACATTGAACAATACTTGGCAGAAGCAAAATAATTCATATTTCAAAATGTGGGCCAAGAGCAAAAAGTGTATCCTGAATGGGGAGCTTCAATGCCCACCATCTGACATGACTTGAAGCATTACCACAACTGAAGCTCATGGAATGTAAAGGACATGGCTGCCACACTGAACCTGAAGTAGGTGATGAAATACAAAGGCTATTTCTACTTGACGTTGTCATCTTCAACAATCTCGCTGTTGCTTATGTACCTGTTCCTGATACCATTGGTAGAGCGACAAGTTCTACTTTAAGGGACAACCATCATACTAGATGTAATAGAACAAATCCATCTGACTACTCTATACTGGGCATCCATGACAGCACAAACTAACCTCATGGCCTGGCATATCCCTCACTGTCTCATTATTACTGAAGCAGTGGACTCCCCCCTCCCCACAGACTATACAGCGGGGTATCACCAAGCCTATCTAAAATGAGACAAAGATGCAACAACAGTAGCAATGCAATAGACAGAATTAAGCAAATTCCACATCCTATGGATCAAATCAAAGGTGCCACACTAGTTATGAACAATTTCACTGCTAATAGATGGAGGAAGCTCATGAGTGTTAAAGAAAAAGCTGCAGCCATCTTCAGTATTGTTTAAAAAAATCTGCTTCCACCTTGAGATCCCCAATATCAGAAAAGTCACTCTTCAGCTAATTGGATTCACCCCATGTTATACAGAGAACATTGGATAAAACAATGTCAAAGGGACCAGACAACATCCAATTGGCTGGGGGAAGTGGAGAAAGGGGGAAAAGAACCCGGGGGGAGGGTTACCTATAATTGGAAAACTCAATGTTCATGGTTCGTAGTTGTAGTTTGTCAAGGTCAGTCATTCCAGCCAAAAAATATCACAACAGGAATTTCTCAAGCAGTGTCCTTGATCCAACCAACATACTTGCTTCATCACAGAGAAGTAGGAAAGTTTGCTGATTGTTCAGCATCCAGTTCCATTTGCAGCTCCCTTAATTCATGCCTACATGCAGCAAACATTAATGAAAGGGTTGAGAAAAGGCAAACATTTGGACCACACAAGTGCTAGGCTTCAGCAAGAAAGATAAAAGCAGAAAGTGCTAAAAATATTCCACAGATCAGGCAGCATTCTGTGGAGGAAGAAACAGTTGCCATTTCAGGTCAATGATCCTTCTCTTGAAGAGCCTTTGACTGAAATGCCAACTCAGTTTCACTCTCCACTATAATGCTGCCTGAAAAAAAAAACACTGCTGGGCTTTCTATTTTTAATTCACATTTCTGGCATCAGCAGTTTCCAACAAGGAAACCAAACTTCAAGTTATCATTGACTTGTTCAATGAAGCAGAGAAGATAGGGGCTACACTCAATGTCTTCAAAATAGAGGTTCTTGTCCATCCTGCCCCACTGTAGAGCATTACCTCTTATTAATGAAGATTCACAGCTTGACCTTGAAATATGTTGATTGTTTCCTATATCTTGGGAGCCACCTCTCAAAGGAAGACATCAATGATGAATTTTAGCACCATCTATCAACATAATATTTGGTCAACTGAGGAAAAGGTTGTTTGAAGATCAAACGTAGCAAAAACCTGAGTTTTACCAAAAAGCAGTGATCCCTGCCCTCTGTATGCTTCTGAGACTTGGAGTCTCTAGAGCTGAAATACCACCAACATCCTCAATCCCAAGGGACTGCCTAAGAAGCATTCCCCTGTAGAACTAGGACACATCCTGGTTTATGATGTTATAATAACTGATCCCACTGTCTACAAGGATGCATTATGGAGTTTGAGAGAGGAGGTTGGTAAGGAGGTCCAGACAGCTTTAAATTTCCCAGTGACTACCATCTCCTGCAGGGTTATCTAATCCAATGTTTGTTGTGGGAAGATTCCAGCTCTGACATTTGTTTAAACATTAACACCCACTTAAATATTACTACAACATGGTATCATTGTATTGACCACATGAACTACAAACTAGAGGACAATTAGTATCCTTGAGGCCAGAGAGCCTTCAGAAGAGATGATTAAAGAAAAATTGGGAAGAGAGAAACAGCCTTAGTGGATATGAATGTTTCTGCAGTTATTTCAAGTACAAATTGTTCTGTTCAAAAATAAGTATCCTCCACTGTGGACATCACTTTTACAGTGAAACATGTCTTTGAACTCTTGCTTGCACTATATTTAGCAGTTGCCTATGAACAGATGCTAGAGATTGTTCTCACTCTATTGGTTGGGCACTGTTCTTTCAATAATTAATCATACTCCTCCCCTCACTTCCACCATTGCTTAAGCCAAGAGGTTATGCAAGTAACTGATTCTTAGAATCTTTGCACCTGGTGCATAGAAGTATCACAGAATGAACATGAGATCACTTTTTTTTTATACAACTTTTGCTTCCTTCCTATCCCATGCTTAGCTGTGTTGTCCTTCCTCCACCTTTTGCCTTGTCTTACCAAAGCCTTTTCGTTTCTGAAGTTATGAATTCTCACATTTAAGTGGGTAGTGGAAGCAGGTGCTCTCACAACATTTAAGTATCTAGATGAGCACTTGAATTGCCAATGCACAGAAGGCTATGGACCAAGTGCTGGTCAATGGAATTAGTTTAGATGAGTAATTGACAGCCAGCATGGACATAGTCAGCCAAAGGCTCTGTTTCAGTTCTGTAAGACTCTATGACAATGAATAAGGCAATTCAGCCCATCATGAAATAGGTGGGGGGGGGATGGGATTGATGGGATTGCCCTGGAATCTCATCCCCCCCTTCTTATTTCCCTATTCTCTCTCACATCCATCAATTCATCCTGATTCTTCTACCATCCACCAACACATGGGGTAATTTACAGAAGCCAATTAACCTACCAAGATTTCTTTATTAGTTACATGTACATCAAAACACAGTGAAATGCATCTTTTGCAGAGACTGTTCTGGGAGCAGCCCTCAAGTGTGGCCATGCTTCTGGCACTGACATAACATGCCCACAACTTCCCAACCCATACGTCTTGGGGAGGACGTACAAATTCCTTACAGACAACGGCCAGAATTGAACCAGGGTCGCTGCTGCTGTAATAGCATTATGCTAACTACTGCACTACCATGCCGCCCACACTTGCACATCTTTGGGACGTGGGAGGAAACCGGCATGGTGTCAGGCAGAGCATGCAAAATCCATACAGACAGCACCAGAGATAAGGATCAAACCCATGTCACTGGAACTCAAGTCATTTTCTCCATTTCCTGTGCTACTGGGCTATCTTGTGGAAACACAAAAACAGTATGGTATAGATTTGCTAAATAACTTCTTGAGTAAGAAAAATTACCAAATTAAATGACCTTTTTTTGACTGGGACGAACAAGTTTAAGGGAGGAAGAATAATATATTTCCAAATTTTGAGAAAAGTGTTAGATATTGGACTTGAATTGGTAACTTAAATTTAGAATTATCATCAAAAAAAATTGAAGTTGGAAGTATAATTTACATGCTGTTTTCATGACTGCACAGTAGCAAAGCAGTTAGTGTAATGCTTTTACAGCACCAGCAACCCAGGTTCAATTCCAGCTGCCGTCTGTAAGGAATTTGTACATTCTCCCCAAGTCTGCGTTGGTTTCCTCTGGGTACTCCAGTTTCTTCCCACATTTCAAAGGTGTACAGGTAGGTTAACATGGGTTTAAATGGGCAGCATGGACTAGTTGGGCCAGAAGGGCCTGAAACCATGCTGTATAAATAAAGTTTAAAGTTTACTAAACTGTGGAAGATTTTACTCACAAATGGTATTGCAACAAAGTCTCTAACAAAATTTGAAAGACTTGGAAAAAGAAGAAAATGAAAAGATAAAGAAAGATTAAGGAACAGGGTAAATGGCTTGTGCAGAGGCACAACAATCTCATTCTGTTGTCTAACTCCAAATGCTATCCTTTCAACAGCAAGAAAAGGTCTTGATTAAGTGGATGTCCCTACTCCTGAGAAGGAGATTTAATTTTATTTATAGCGTGGTAACAGGCCCTTCTGAGACAATGAGTCCACACCACCCATTTTAAACCCCAAATTAAACCTACCTGTACGTCTTTGCAATGTGGGAGGAAACTGGAGCACCTGGAGGATACCCACACAGACATGGGAGAACGTACAAACTCCTTACAGACAGCGACGGGAATCAAACACCGATCACTGGCGCTGTAATAGTGTTGCGCTAACTGCTACGCTACTGTGCCACCCACACTTAATTATTAAATGATTAAAGATGTGTAATCTTCAAATGGATCTGTAGACCTTATATTTTCAATCTTAGACCAGATTTCCTTTCTCCCCATAGCAATAGTAAACATCTAATCTCTTTTCAGCCTCTCTAGTTAGGAAAAAAATATTGGAAAGAAAATTGCAAAGAAATAGAGAGATTTAAATAATAGTGACTTCAATTATTTAAAATTCCAGTGTGAAAGTCTTCTTTTATGTCTAGGTACTAATTTGTGTCACAACACACTTTTATCAACCATAAAATAGTTATTTTCTTTGTCCTTTTTTCCCTTAGTCCATTTTTGTACTTCTGATGTAAATAACATGCAAGGGGTGGTTCATTGACCTGTCACAGGATTTACAGTAAAATTCAAATATGTCTGTGTTTTATGCTGCTATTTATTTTCTTCTAGTCTTTAGCATGGGTAAATCATGGCAAAGTTGCACAAGTTGAAGTGTGTGAAGAAGATTAAGTAGATTTTATTTTGCTAGATCAAATGCAGTTAGTTTGACTGGTTGTTGAATTGCAAGTTAGGGAGCACATATTTAGGATTATTGTTAAATCAAAGGGAAAGTGGAACAATTGTTTTCAGTTATTGAAAGGTGATACACATTGAGTACTCAAGTGAGAGCATTCATTAGAATGTTCTATAAACCATCTATGAATTGTGGCACAAGTCCAAACTGGGCAAATAAACAGACCAATTACTGAAGTTGGTGTTTGCTAATAATGAGGATAGAGGATAATGGTACAATGTTCTTATTGACATAGGCTTATAATTAAAATCCATGGAAGTCTTACTTTCTTTGAAATACCCTGAGTACTATATTCTCCTTAGAGCTTACAAACAATAAACCTTTCTAAGAAGAGGAAATATTTCCACTAAATGAATGTTGTGATGACATACAGGGATAGAAATCTTAAGCTATAAACATTATCCTAGAAATTAAGTTTGCCCTTTTCAATGCTGATAAGCAAAAACAGAATGCTGGAAGGACTCAGTGAATCAAGCAGCATCTGTGGATGCAAAAGGTGAAAGTCAACATTTCAGGTCAAGATACTGCAGGGGGTCTCAGTACCCAAGATGTGGCCTCCTTTACGTTGGTGAAGCCAAGCATAGGTGATGTAACTGTTTTGCGAAGCACCTCTGCTCTGTCCACAATGGCCATCTCAAGCTTCCAGTTGCATGCAATTTTAACTCTCCTTCCCACTCCCACACCAATCTACAGAGAGGCCAAATGCAAATTGGAAGATCCCTCAACTTCTTTTTCAATTCCTCCCACTTTCTACACTCACATAGGCCATAGCTGTTCCTGACCTTTTGTTGGATACAGGTCACAGTCCTTGTTTGAAACCTATCCTGGCACACACCTTCTGTCTTTCTCTGCTGCACTGATGTTTCCTGCACTCATGCAGAATTCATCAGTTTCATCACCTTCACCACCAACTTCCACCCTGCCCTCAAATTCACCTGGACATCTTTAACACTTCTTCCTAGTTTGGACCTCTGCCTCAATCTCAGGAGACAGACTGAACTGGACTGCTGTAATAGTGTTACACTAACTGCTATGCAACCATGCAGTCATGAAAACAGCATGACAATTATACTTGCAACTTCCCTTCAATTCTTTTTGATGATAATTCAAAATTTAAGTTACCAAGTCCAATATCTGACATTTTTCTCAAAATTTGGAAATTAGACTTCCTCCCTTAAACTTGTTCATCCCAGTCAAAAAACGTAGTTTAATTTGGTACACTGACATCTTTTGCAAACCCACCAACTCCCACAGCTATCTTGTCCATACCACCTCCCTGTAAGGAGGCCATAATCGATTGGAAGAGTAAGCTGGCTGGAGGGACGGCAGAGGAGAAATGGAAGGAATTTCTACAGGAAATAAGGAAATTGCAGGATAGATATATTCCAAGAAAAAAAGGTTTTTAATGGAAAAAAGGCACAAATGTGGATAACGAGAGAGGTGAAGGCTAAAATAAAAGCAAAAGGGGCGGCGTACAAAGCAGCAAAAATTAGTGGGAAAACAGAAGACTGGGAAGCTTTTAAAAACCTGCAAAGAGAAACTAAAGGTCATTAGGAAAGAATTATGAAAGGAAGTTGGCGGATAACATTCGAAAGGATACTAAGTTTTTTTTTAAATACATAAGGTGTAAAAGAGACACGGGTTGATATAGGACCAATTGATAACGGTGCAGGAGCTATTATAATGGACGAGAGAGAGATGGAAGAGGAATTGAATGAATATTTTGCATCGGTCTTCACCGTGGAGGACCACAGCAATGTGCCGGTTAGTCAGGAGTCTCACGAAATGGAATTGAGTTCAGTTAAGATTGCTAGGGAGAAGGTGCTAGGAAAACTAAATGGACTAAAGACTGATAAGTCTCCCGGACCAGATGAGGTGCATCCCCGGGTTCTGAAGGAGGTAGCTTTAGAGATAGCGGAGGCATTGGCGATAATTTTCCAGAAATCGAAAGATTCCAGTGTGGTTCCGGAGGACTGGAGGGTCACAAATGTAGTTCCGTTGTATAAGAAAGGTGGGAGGCAGCATAAAGGAAATTACAGACCTATTAGTCTGACGTCAGTGGTGGGAAAGTTATTGGAATCTATCCTCAAGGATGGGGTTACAGAATACCTAGAGGCGCAAGGCAAGATAGGTCCTAGCCAACATGGTTTTGTGAAGGGAAGATCCTGCCTGACCAACCTATTGGAGTTTTTTTGAAGAAATCATAGGTAGGGTGGATAAGGGAGAGGCGGTAGATGTTGTGTATTTAGACTTTCAAAAGGCACCTCACAAGAGACTGATTAATAAGATGAGAGGTCATGGAATTACAGGTAGGATAACAGAATGGGTGGAGCATTGGCTGGTTGACAGGAAGCAAAGAGTGGAAATAAAAGGATCTCGTTCTGGTTGGTTACTGGTTACTAGTGATGTGCCGCAGGGGTCGGTGTTGGGACCGCTCCTTTTTACCTTGTACATTAACGATTTGGATGATGGAATAAATGGTTTCGTGGCTAAGTTTGCGGATGACACCAAGATAGGGGGAGGAGTAGGGAGTATTGAGGAGATAGGAAGGTTGCAGAGGGACCTAGACAGTTCAGGAGAATGGGCAAGGAAATAGCAGATGAGATTCAATGTAGAGAAATGTGCAGTTGTACACTTTGGAAGCAGAAATAAGTGGGCAGATTATTATCTAGAAGGAGAGAAAATCCAAAGCACGGAAGTACAAAGGGACTTGGGGGTACTCGTGCAGGATACCTTAAAGGTTAACCACCAGGTCGGATCGGTGGTAAAGAAAGCGAATGCTATGTTGGCAATCATTTCAAGAGGTATAGTGTATAAAAGTAAGGAAGTGTTGATGAGGCTCTACGGGGCACTAGTGAGGCCTCGTTTGGAATATTGTGTGCAGTTTTGGGCCCCACATCTTAGGAAGGATGTGTTGACATTGGAGAGGGTTCAAAGGAGATTTATGAGGATGATTCCAGGATATGAAAGGGGCTTAAGTATGAGGAGCGTTTGTCGGCTCTTGGACTGTACTCACTGGAGTACAGAAGAATGAGAGGGGAACCTCATAGCAACATTTAAAATATTGATAGGAAAAGGACAGAGTGAATGTGGCTAGGCTGTTTTCCTTGGTGGGTAAGTCCAGGACCAGAGGGCACAATCTTAGAATTAGAGGGTACAGTTTCAAAACAGATGAGGAAAAATTTCTTTAGCCAGAGGGTGGTGAATTTGTGGAACTCCTTGCCACGTACAGCAGATAGATAGATATCTAAATAGTCAGGATATCAAGGGATATGGGGATAAGGCCAGTAATTGGGATTAGAATAGTTTTTTTTCTTCTTCCCCCATTCCCCATTTCTATTTCCCTTTCCTTGGAGCAGACTCGATGGGCCGAATGGCCTGTGTCTGCTCCCATTGTCTTGTGAATCCCTTTTTCTCAATTTCTCCATCTCTGCTGCATCTATTCCCAAGGGAGGCCTCCTGCTCTAGAGCTTCAGAAATGTCCTTCTCCTCGCAGAAGCTTGGCTTCCCTTTGGTCAGAGTTGATGAAGCCCTTAAATGTATTCCCTCCACTTCCCCCATGCCCCGGGCTTCCTCCCCCCCCACCCCCCCACCCTATCCCAGGCAGAACAGCAATAGACATTCCTTGGTCCTTACCTTTCACCCTACCAGTCTCTGCAGCCAACACATCAACCTCTGCCATTTCTGCCAGCTCCAATGTGATTGCACCACTAGTCATCTCTTCTGCTCAGCTAGCCCACCTTTGTTTTCAGCAGGGATTGCTGATTTCTTGGTCCACTCATCTTCCCCCCACTCACCCCTGCCTGTCCCCAGCACATTCCCCTGCAAATATAGGAGGTGTAACACCTGCCCCTTCCTATTCCCTCACCACCCTCCAGGGGGAGAAAGAGCCCTTCAGACTGAGGCAGAGATTCACTTGTACCTCTCCCAACCTGGTCTACTGCATTTGGTGATCACAATCTGCTCTCCTCTACATTGGAGAAACTGAGCCTAGACCAGGTAACCATTTTGCAAAACACATGCAAAAAATTCTGCAGATGCTGGAATCTGGAGCAATATACAAAAGAGTGCTGGGGAACTCAGCAGGTCCGGCAGCATCCATGGAGGGAAATAAACAGTCAACATAGAGCTGAGACCCTTCATCAGGACTGGAAAGGAGGAGAGCAGAAGCCACAATAAGGTGGGAGGAGGGGGAGGAACACATGCAGGCAGGTGATAGGCGAGTTCAGATGAGAAGGGGAAGGCAGGTGGGGGAAGATGTAATAAACTGAGAGGTGATAGGTAGAAGAGGTAAAGGGCTGAAGAATCCAGCAAAGCAGCTGTGCTGTCCACAACAGCCATCTTGAGCTTCCAGTTGCATGGCATTTTAACTCTTTTCCATTACCACATTGACTTGTCTGTCCTCAGCCTTCTCCATTGCTACTGAGAGGCCAAATGCAAATTGGAAGAACAGCAGCTCATTCTGCTTAGATAGTTTACAACCTAGTGGTATGAAGTGAATTTTCCAATTTTAGGTCCCCCCCCCCCCCCCCACTCCCAATGCTCCCCTCCGACATACATTGTCCATCTTCTTTTCCTCTCCCTGTGTTCATCCCTCCATTTCCCTCCCCCCACTTTTTATTGATTAGTTGTATGTACATCAAAACAGTGAAATGCATCTTTTTGCATTACTGAGAATGTGCTGGGGGCAGCCTGCATGTGTTGCCACTCTTCCAGCACCAACATAGCATGCCCACAACTCAACCTGAGAATTTTTGAAATGTGGGAGGATACCGAGCACCCAGAGGAAACCCATGCAGACATGGGGAGAACATACAAACTCATTACAGACAGTGGTGGAATTGAACCTGGGGTCGCTGGCGCTTTAAATTGTTTTGCTAACCATTACACTACTGTGCTGCCTATCATCCCCTCCCCACCTATCACCTCCCAGCCTCAGTCCAACTCCCCTTCATACACTGTATATTGGCAATCTTTCCTGTTCCCTCACATGCAGGGTCTCGACCTGAAACATTGACTTACACCTTTTGCCTCCACAGATGCTGTTTAACCCACTGAATTCTCCTAGTATTCTCCATTTATTCTGGATTCCAGCATCTACAGTCTCTTGTCCTTATACTTATCATAGAGTTATACAGCACAGTAATAGGCTCTTCAGCCCAATTGGTCCATGCCTACCAAATGCCCATCCAAGCTAGTCCTATTTGCCCACTTCTGACCCATATCCTTCTAAACCTTTCCAATCCATGACCCTGTCCAAATGTCTTAAATGTTATTGTACCTGCCTCAACCACTTCTGGCAGCTCATTTCATATACTTCTGTTTAAAAGCAGCCCTCAAGTTCCTATTAAATCTTTTGCTTCTCACCTTAACTTATGCCCTCTAGTTCTTTATTCCCCAACCCTAGGAAAGAGACTGAATACATTCATCCTATGAATGCTCCTCATGATTTTATACACCTCTAAGATCACCTATCAGCCTCCCATGCTCCAGGGAAAAAAATCCTAGCCTGTTGAACCTCTCCCTATAACAGTCCCTCTAGTCCTGGCAACATCCAGGTAAATCTTTTCTGCATATTTTCCAGTTTAATAACATCCTTCTTAGAGTATTATGTACAGTTTTGGTCATCCTGCTATAAGTGCAGCCTCACCAGCATCCTATGCAATTGCAACACAACCTCTCAACTTCTATGCTCTGTGCCCCGACTGAAGACCAGCCAAAAGCCTTACCTATGACGCCACTTTCAGGGAACCATGAATGTGAACTCCTAAGATCTCCCAGGACCCTACCATTTACTGTGAAAGTCCAACCTTGATTTGGTTTTCCAGAATGCAGCACCTCACACTTATCTGAATTAAACTCCATTTGCCATTCCCCTGTTCACTTAGCTAGCTGATGAACATCCCCGTCATTCATGGTAACCATCTTCATGGTCTATGATCCCATGTATTTGTGTCATCTGCAAACTTACTAATCATGCCTTGTACATTCTCATCCAAATTGTTGATGTCGATGAGAACAATGAGCCCAGCACCAACCCAGAGGCACACCACTAGTCGTAGGCCTCCACTCTGGAAAAACAACCTTCCACCATCACCCTCTGCTTTCTACCATCAAACTAGTTGTGTATCTAATTAGCCAGTTCCCCTGGATTCCATGCAATCTAACTTCCAGAGCAGCCAACCATGTAGAACTTTATCAAAGGCCATACTGAAGTCCACATACACCATGTCAACCTCATTAACCTTCTTGGTTAGTTTATTAAAAAATTAATTCAAGTTCATAAAACATGATCTCCCATGCTCAAAGCTCATCAACCCATCTTTCCAGGTGCACGTACATCTTCCCCCTCAGAATCCTCTCCATTAACTTACCTGCCTCAGATGTTAGGCTTACTGGTCTATGATTTCCAGGTTTTTCTTTGCAGCTCTTCTTTAAAAAAAGGCAGAATATTCACCATCCTCTAGTCTTCCTGCACCTCATCCATGGCTAATGATGATAGAAATATCTCAGTCAGGGCTCCTGCAATTTCTCTTCTAGCCTCCCAGTGTTCTTGGATATACCAGGTCAGGCCTGGAGATTTGTCTACCTTCATGCCTTTAAAGACATCCAGTACCTCCCCTACTGTAATGCAGACTATCCCCAAGACAGCACCATTAACTTTCCTTGTAAGATATTAAGATATTTGTTTATTAGTCACATGTACATCAAAACACAGTGAAATGCATCTTTGTGTTACTGAGAATGTGCTGGGGCAGCCCACAAGTGTTGTCATGCTTCCAGCACCAATGTAGCATGCCCATAACTTCCTAACCCACATCTTTGGAATGTGGGTGGAAACCAGAGCACCCAGAGGAAACCCACACAGACACAGGGAGAATGCACAAACTCCTTACAGACAGCAGAATTGAACCTGGGTCACAGGTGCTGTAATAGTGTTACATTAACCGCTACACTACTGTGCCACCCACATCTTCGTGTCTTTCTCCACAGTAAAAACAGGAGAAATATTCATTAAGGACCTTGCCCATCTCCTGTGGCTCCACACATGATAACCACTTTGGTTTTTGAAGGGCCTTATTCTCTTTTCCCCTTAATATTCCTACTAAAATCTTTGGATTTCCTCAATATTCTCTACCAAAGCAGGACTATACTCTTGCATTGCCTGTACTCTTCTGGGGATTTACTTGATCCCAGATGCCTGTACCCGTCTCCTTTTTCCAGGCCAGGGCCTCAATACTGCTCGTCATCCAGGGTTCCCTATTCCTGCCATCCTAACAGGATCATGTAGACTTTAAACTCTTGCTATCTCACTTTTAAAAGCCTCCCACTTGCCTGTGGTTCCTTTGCCCACAAACCTACTCTAATCAACCTTTGCAAACTCCTGTCTAATACTGCCAAAATTCACTTTGCCTCAGTTTAGAACTTGAACCTGTGGACCAGTTCTGAACCTTTCCACAACTATTTTAAAACTAATAGAACTATGATCACTGGACCCAATGTGCCTCCCCACTGTCACTTCAGTCATTTCCCCTGCCCTGTTACTTAAGAGTAGTTTGAGCTTTGCCTTCTTGCTAGTAGGGCCCTCTATATATTGCCCAAGGAAACTTTCTTGAATACACTTAAATTCCATCCCATCCAAGCCCTGAGCATTATGGCAGCCCCAGTCTTTATTAGGAAAGTTAAAATCCCCTACTATGACAATCCTATTATTCTTGCAACTCTCCAGTCTCCCTGCATGTTTGTTCTTTTAATTCCCATCAACAATTTGGTAGGCTACAGTACAATCTCAACAACGTGATCGCCCCCTTCTTATTTCTCATCTCCACCCATAATGCCTCACTGGATGATCCCTCACTACTGCCGTAATGTTCCCCTTAATCAGAAGTGCAACTCCCCACCTTTCCTTCACTTCTATCCCACCTATAACACCTGTACCCTGGAACAGGGCTGCCAGTCCTGTCATTGGAGCTGTGCTCAGCCACACAGTTGTGTGCAGAGAGTCGAGTCAAGCAGGGAGCCAAGCACACAGCCTTGAGGTGCACCTGTTGATGGTTAGCAATGAGAAGAGGTTGTTACCAATCTTCATTTGAATGCGCAGGAACACAAGCAGCTGCAGAGAGTAGTGGACTCAGCCCAATACATCACAGGCACATCCCTCCCCACCAATGTAAGTATCTACAGGAGGTGCTGCGTCAAGAAGGCAGCATCTATCATTAAAAACCCTCACCATCTGGGCTATGCCATCTTTTCACAGCTGCCATCAAGCAGGAGGTACAGACTCCTGAAGTCCCACGTCACCAGGTTCAAGAACAGCTACTTCCCTTCAACCATCTGGTTCTTGAACCAATCTGCACAACCAACCTAATCACTACCTCAGTATAGTGACACTATGAACACTTTGATCACTTTGCACTAAAATAGAATTTTGTTTTTAATTGTGTTTGTTCTTGAAAACATTTGTATAATTTGTTTAATTTATGTTTTTCTTGTGTGCTGCCTATGATGCCATGTACCTGTGATGCTGCTGCAAGTTTTTCATTGCACCTGTACATACATGAACTTGTGCATTGACTGACTATAACTTTGACTTAGCCATGTTTCTGTAATGGCTATAATATCCCAGTCTCACGTATCTATCCATGCCCCGAGGTCACCTGTCTTACCTGTCAGACCTTTTGCACCAAAATAAATGCAATTTAATCCAATAGACTTTCTTCCCTCACTGCCAAGCTCCTGCCTGTCTTGTCTATTCAACTTGTTATCGATGACTTCTGTATCACTTTCCAGCCTCTCATTTGCCTCCCTGCTGCTTAGGATCCCACCTCCCTACCAATCTAGTTTAAACCATCTCTAGTAGCACTAGCAAATTTGCCCACCAGGATATTGGTTCCCCCTCCAGTTCCTCTTGTACATAGAATCTTAGAACAGTACAGCACAATACAGGCCCTTCAGCCCACAATGTTGTGCCGACCTTTAAACCTCACCTAAGACTATCTAACCCCTTCCTCCAATATATCCCTCTTAAATTCCTCCATATGCTTATCTAGCAATCTCTTGAATTTGAGTAATGTACCTGCCTCTACCACTGCCCCAGGCAGCACATTCCATGCCCCAACGACTCTGGGTAAAAAAAGGTAACATCTGCTAAGAGATCCCAATGGTCCAAAAATCTGAATCCCTGCCCCCTACGCTAAGTTTTCAGCCATGCATTTGCCATACTTTCCTTACCCTCACTAGCACAGGAAGTAATCCAGAGATCACTACCCTCAACATCCTGCTTTTCAACTTCATCCCTAGCACCCTATATTCACTCTGCAGGACCCCATCCCTTTTTCTACCTATGTCATTTGTGCCAATGTGCACAACAATTTCTGGCTGCTCACCTTCTCCAGCCACTGAGACATCCTTGACCCTGGCACCAGGGAGGTAACACCATCCTGGAGACCCATTTGCAGCCACACGATTTCCTTCTGTCCCCCGAACTATTGAGTCTCCTATGTCTAATGTTCTGTCTGCCTTCACCCTTCCCTGCTGTGCCCCAGAGCTAGTCCTGGTGTCACAGACCTGACCACTGCTGCTTTCTCCTGAACAGTTATCCCTTCCAACAGTATCCAATGTAGTATATTTGAGGACAATGGCCACAGGGGATTCCTGCACTCTGCCTATTCCCTTTGCCTTTCCTTGTGGTCACCTGTACCTTGGGTGTCCTGATAACCAAATCAGGTGACCTAAAAAAAAAATCAGTAAATTGGAAAAAATATTTAAAAAATCATTTGGGTGGTTTTCAGCTTGAATTGTGTGTTAAAACTATATTTATTGCACCACCTTGTAAGGACAGCAGCTGCAATATCAGTACTGCCTAAGCTTTGGACAGCCTTTCTCCACGCCAGCCACAGATTTGCTGCAGAAAAGACTGCCTAGGTAGAGGGCCACATATCTTCAGTCTAGGCACTGAAAAAGATCAAACAAAGCAATGGCCCTGACACTGATCCTGGGGAATGCCACTGTAAAACATTTTGCAGTCCACTAAACAGCAATTCATCAAGAGCCTCTTGTCTGTTACTTAGCCAGCTTCATATCCATGCTATCAATGTCTCTTGTTCCAAATGCTTCAACTCATCTGATAAGCCTGTCTGTGGCACCTATTCAAAATCTTTCTGGAAGTCCATGAACACCACGTCAGCTGCATTACCCTATCAACTTTATCTATCACCTCATCAAAAAATTCAAAGTGATAAAATATAATTTTCCCTTAACAATTCATGTTGACTTGCCTTGATCTATTTCCCCCCCAAGTTGACTATTAACCCTGTCCCAATTCAATGTTTCAAAAAGGTTTGCTACCACTGAAGCTAAACCAATGCTTAACCTTACTCTTTTTTGGAAAAGTGTAATATTTGCTACTCTCCAATACTTTACCACCCCAGGTGGTATTTGTATCTTCCAATCTGACCATAGAACACTACAGCACAGAAAACAGGCCATTCAGCCCTTCTAGTCTGTGCCAAAACTATATTCCACTAGTCCCATTGACCTGCACCCAGTCCATAACCCTCCAGACCTCTCCCATCCATTATCTATACAATTTATTCTTAAAGCGAGAGTGAGCCGACATTTACCACATCAGATGGCAGCTTGTTCCACACTCCCACCACTGAGTGAAGTTCCCCCTAAATCTTTCCCCTTTCACCCTAAAGCCACATCCTCCCATACTTATCTCTCCTAATCTAGGTGGAAAGAGTCTACTCGCATTTACTCTGTCTATACCCCTCAATTTTGTAAACCTCTCAAATCTCCCCCATTCTTCTATGTTGTATACCCGATCTCTCAGAACACCTTCCAATAAATTTACCTACTACTGATGTCAGGCTCACTGGCCTGTAGTCACCTGGTTTACTTTTAGAGTCGTTTTTAAACAATGGAACAGGAGCTACCCTCCAGTCCTCTAGCACTGCACCTGTGGATAAGGACATTTTAAACATATCTGCCAGGGCCCATGCAATTTCTACACTAGTCTCTCTCAAGGTCAGAGGAAATATCATGTCAGGCCCAGGGGATTTATCTACCTTTATTTGCTGTAAGGCAGCAAGCACCTCCTCCTCTTTAATCTCTATATGTTCCATGACACTACTGCTCGTTTCCCTTCCATATACACTATGCCAGTTTCTTGAGTAAATACTGATGCAAAAAACTGCTTAAGGTCTCCCCATCTCCTGAGGCTCCACACATAGCTGACCACTCTGATCTCCTAGGGGGACCAATTTTGTCCCTTACTATCCTTTTAATATACTTGTAGAAACCCTTCGAGTTTATCTTCACATTATCTGCCAGAGCAACCTCATGTCTTCTTTTTGCCTTCCTGATTTCCTTCTTAATATTTTCTTACATTTTCTATACTCTTCAATTACCTTATTTGTTCCTGGTTGCTTATACCTGCTATACACCTCTTTCTTAACCAGATCACCAATATCCCTTGAAAACCAAGGTTCCCTATGCCTGTTAACTTTGCCTTTAATCCTGGCAGGAACATGCAAATTCTGCACTCTCAAAATTTTGCCTTTGAAGGCCTTCCACCACTGAATACACCCTTGTCAGAAAACAACTTATCCCAATCCACTCTTACTAGATCCTTTCTCATTTCCACAAAATTGGCCTTTCTCCATTTTAGAACATCAATGCGAGGACCAGACCTATTCTTATCCATAATTAACTTGAAACTAATGACATTATGGTCACTGGACCCAAAATGCTCACCTACACATACTTCTGTCACCTGACCTGTCAGGTTCCCTAATAGGAGATCAAGTATTGCATTCTCTCTCGTTGGTACCTCTATATATTGATTTAGAAAACTTTCCTGAACACATTTGACAAACTCCAAGCCATCCAGCCCTTTCAGTGTGGGAGTCCCAGTCACTATGTGGAAAGTTAAAATCCCCTACTATGACAACTTTGTTTCTTACATCGGTCTGCTATCTCACTACAGATTTGCTCCTCCAATTCTCTCTGACTATTGAGCAGTCTAATAATACAACCCTATTAGTGTGGCCACACCTTTCCTGTTCCTCAGCTCCACCCATATGGAGTCTGTAGATGAGCCCTCCAGGCTGTCCTGTCTACGCACAGCTGTGATTTTTCCCTGATTAGTAACACCACACCTCCCCCTTTCATCCCTCCCCCTCTATCACATCTGAAACAGAACCCCAGAACATTAAGCTGCCAGTCCTGCCCCTCCTGCATCCAAGTCTCACTAATAGCAATAATGTCATAATCCCATGTGCCAATCCACACCCTAAGCTCAGCCTTACCTACAATACTCCTTGCATTGAAATAGATGCACCCGAGAACATTTCTATTACATACAAACCTTTGATTTCTGTCTATACATGCAGTCCTCGCATGATCTTTAACCTCCTCCACTTCACTATCTGCTCTAACGCTCTGGTTTCCACCCCCCCCCCCCCCAAAGAGCAGCACTAGCAAATCTACCCACAAGTATGTTAGTCCCCCTCCAGTTCAGGTGCAAACTGTTCCATCAGAATAGGTCCCACCTTCTCTGGAACAAAGCCTGATTGTCCAGAAACATGAAGCCCTCACTCCTGCACCATCTCCTTAGCCACATATTTAGCTGCATTATCTTCCTATTTCTAGCCTCACTAGCACGTGGCACAGGTAGCAATCCTGAGATTGCAACCTTGGAGGTCCTGTCCTTCAACTTTGCACCTAACTCTCTATACTCTTTGCAGGACCTCCTCCTCCTCCTCCTTCCTATCCACATCATTGATCCCTACATGGCCAGAACATCCAGCTGCTCACCCTCGCTCCTGAGAATATCAATAATTCAATCCAAGATATTGCAGACCCTGGCACCAGGGAGACAACAGACCATCCAGGATTCTCAATCTCTCCCACAGTACCTTTTATCTGTCCCCTTAAATACCAAATCCCCTATCACTATTGCTCTCCTCTTTTCCCTCTTTCCTTTCCAAGCTGAGGGTCCAGTCTCAGTACCAGAGACACAACCACTACAACTTGTCCCTGGTAGCTCATCCCCACCAGCAGTATCCAGAATGGTATACTTATTGTTGATGGGAACAGCCACAGGGGTGCTCTGCTCTTTCTGTCTACATCCCTTCCCTCTCTTGACATTCACCCAGCTACCTGCCTCTTGACTTTTAGGGGTGACTATCTGCCCGAAACTCCTGTCTATTTCTGCCTCTGCCTCACAAATGCTCCAAAGTTCATCTAGCTCCAGCTCCCTAACTCAGTTTGTCAGGAGCTGCAGCTGGATGCACCTTTTACAGGTGTAGTCATCAGGGACAAGTGTGCCATCCCTGACTTCCCACGTACTGCATACAGAGCACTCAACTGCCCTAACCGCTGCCTTCCTTACCTATGTTAATTAATTTAATTAAAGGAACTTACCCAGCCTTACCTCACTGAGAGTAAGCTCTGCCTCAGCACCTCAAAGCCTCACTCTTACCATGAGCCACTGACAAATCCTCACTAGCCACTCCTCTTCAGTTACCCCTCCTTATATTTGTCCCTGCCAATTATCTCAAGTACTCATTCCCTCTAATCAACCACTCAACACTCTGTTTAACCCTTCAGTTGCCCTCCACTTATTAAGCTTTTTAAATACGCTCACCGTACCTGAAAGGGACCTGCTGCTCCAACAGCTCCCGGGCTGATTCTGTAAAAGAAAAGCCCACAAAACACACTAGCTTTTTAAATACACTCACCGTACCTGAAAGGGACCTGCTGCTCCAACAGCTCCCTCTGCTCGCCGAAGCCTCTCAAGCCAAAGCCTCAAGGTGAGAGGTGAGAGGGGGAAAGTTTAAAGATGTGTGGGGCAAGTGTTTTACATGGAGAGTGGTAAGTGCCTGGAATAGACTGCCAGGAATAGTGGTGGAAGCAGATAGTGGCATTTAAGAACTCTTAGATAGACACTTGAATATGTAGGGAATGGAGGGAAATAGATCATGTACAGGCGGAAGAGATTTTGTTAAATTGAGCATCATGTTTGGCACAGACGTCGTGGGCGGAAAGGCCTGTTCCTATGTTCTGTGTTCTTTGATGAAAATCTTTGGAACGCTTTTTGTGAAAACAGCAACTCTAAACTTGGCACTCTCTCCAATTTATACAAAAAAACCTTGATCATTAACCTTCATTGAATTATTATTGAGATTATTTAAACTGTGGCGACTCACTCGTCGGAGCAGCGAGGCCCAAGATGGCGCTGGGCCTTCGTCTTCCCCAAGCGACGGGGGAGAACCCGTGCGCGCGCAAAGTTTTGATGACGTGGAGCGTATGTCATTTCCGTTTTCAGAGGGCGGGAACCGCGCCACTTAAAAGGCCCGTGCAAGGCGGGTAAATAAATCAGTCTTGTTCTACAGCTTTCAGACTCGTGTCTTTATTCTCACATCGCGGTAGCAGCCGCTATATTGGTGACCCCAACGGTCCAGACGGATTTTGGACCCACACAATGACCGACAATGCAGCAGCCAACGCAGTGGCACTCAAGCTGCCCACTTTTTGGACGCTTCAGCCCTGCGTGTGGTTCAACCAGGCCGAAGCCCAGTTCCAACTGCGGCAGATCACCTCCGACTCCACACGGTACTACCACGTGATCAGCTCCCTGGACCAGGAGACAGCCACCCAGGTCGGAGACTTTATCCAGTCTCCTCCAGAGGAAGACAAGTACCTGGCTTTCAAGGCCCTTCTCATTCGGACCTTCGGCCTCTCCCGTCGTGAGCGCACCACCCGCCTGCTTCATCTCGACAGCCTGGGGGACAGATCTCCATCAGCCCTGATGAACGAGATGCTGGCCTTGGCTGAGGGACACAAGCCCTGCCTGATGTTCGAGCAGGCCTTCCTCAAACAGCTGCCCGACAACTTTCACCTGCTGTTGGCCGACACCGACCTCAGCAACCCACGAGGTAGCCGCCCGGGCAGATGTCCTGTGGAGGGCCAAACGCGAGAGCGGTTCGTCCGTCAGCCAAATCACCAGACCACGTGCCCAACACCTACCTAACCAGTCCCAGCAGCCAAGCGACCACACCCCAGAAACACAGATGACGACACTGATGACCAGCTGTGTTTCTACCATCAGAGGTGGGGCGTGGAGGCCCGTCGATGCCGCCCACCCTGCAAGTTTCAGGGAAACGCCAGGGCCAGTAGCCGCTGATGGCTATGGCGGCTGGTCACCAACACAGCCTCCTATTCGTTTGGGACAAGCAGTCCAGACGTCGTTTCCTTGTCGATACTGGAGCAGAGGTCAGTGTTTTACTTCCGACCGGCCGCGACACTCGCAGCAGGCAACAGGGACCCGCCCTTAGAGGGCAAGAAGAACAATCTGCGGCAGTCCTAGGAAGACTGCGCGAGAGGCTCGGCAACTTGGCACCGATTCCCACTTTGCGACATGGTCAGTCCCCATCCTGTGTGCCCAAGGAACTACGAGACTAAGTTCGTTTTCGTTCGCAGGGGCATACCACAGGCACTGTTGCAACGACCATACGAGGGGCCGTTCTAGGTCGTCGTAAATAATGGGTCCACCTTTACTTTGGACATTGGGGGAAAGGAAGAAGTCTTCACGACAGACCACCTCAAACTGGCCCATTTAGACCTACAACAACCGGTTGAGGTCCCAACACTGCGACGCAGAGGCCGACCACCCCAGCAACGGCTAGCACAGCCCGTAAACTTTGGGGACCGTATCGCCAGTTCTGGGGGAGGGTTGTGTGGCGACTCACCGTCCGTGCAAGCAAACCGGCTCGGCGGTCGGGGCACAGGTCATCGGAGCAGCGAGGCCCAAGATGACGCTGGGCCTTCGTCTTCTCCGAGCAACAGGGGAGAACCTGCACACGCGAAAAGTTTTGATGACGTAGCATGTACGTCATTTCTGTTTTCGGAGGGCAGGAACCGCGCCGCTTAAAAGGCCCGTGCAAGGCGAGTAAATAAATCAGTCTCATGCCTTTATTCTTGCATTGCGGTAGCAGCCGCTACAAAACAACCAAACATTGTCACAGTTTTGCATATCTTCAAGTATTCTTTGTATATATGATGCAGTGGACAAATGACCATTCATGGGGTGAATCAACAGTGTTGACAGCACAAGTAGTATCTAGCAATAGAAGTTTGCCTAATTATTTGTTTAACAAAACATACATTAAATCTAGTTTTAGAGATGTATCAAAATTATATCCTTTGTGCAATCTAAATAGGACTTCATAAATTGGGCTCTACAGAGACATCAAATGGAAAAAGTTAGAGCTGTCTATTAATTTTTGTTAACATGTCCAATTATGGAAGATGGAGTTTAATCAAAATAAATGTGAAGCAATGAGTTTTGTGAGCACTAATGAAGCTCGAACATACACCATAAATGGTAGGGTCCTAGGGAGTGTTAAGCAACATGGGGACCTTTGGTGCAAGTCAAAGATCCTTGAAGGTGGCAGCGCAGATAGATAATGTGATTGAGAAGGCATATGGGATATCGGCATGTATTAGTCAGGCATTGAATAAAAGAGCGGGGTGGTTATGCTCCAATTTCATGAAACATTGGTCTGACCTCAGCTAGAGCACCGTGAAAGATGTGATAGTGCTCGGGAGGGAGCAGAGAAGTTTCAGCAAGATGTTGCCTGGGTTGGAGCATTTCATTTATGAAGAGAGACTGGAGAGGCTCAGTCTGTTTTCCCTGGAGCAGAGGAGGTTAAGCGGGCACATGATTGAGGTATATAAAATTATGAGGGGTATAGATACAGTAGACTGCAGGAAACTTTTCCCCATATCAGAACAAGATGAAACTAGAGGACATAGATTTAGGGTCAGGGGTAAGAAATTTAAAGGGGATCCGAGGACCTTTTTCACCCAGAGAGTTGTAAGTACCTGTAATACACTGCCTGGGAGAGGAGTGAAAGCAAAGTCACTGACAATGTCTAGATAAGCACTTAAATTGCCACGGCATAGAAGGCTGGAAGAGGAAATTGATATGGACGGGTTCCCACTAGTTGGCATGGACACGGTGGGTCAAATGGCCTGTTTCCATGCTGTATGATGCTATGACTCTTAACTACTGTAAACCCAATATTATTTTAACCCTTTAATTGCACAAGTTAATAACAGCTTAAGAAATTATAATTAAATCCTCTAGTTATCACTTTCATGTTGGATGGAGCAGGATACCCAATGTGGAGCATTGTGTGGTGAACCCTAACTCACCATGGGATTACATAAAGCTCCTGTGGGATGTGTAGTAATAGTGAGGCCTGGAGTGAAGGCTACAGAATGCTGCAATATTGATTACTTGCCAGAGGAGATGACACCCAGCAATTAGAATTTCAGGTAATGGCTATTTGACTGCTGACCCATGCATCTTCTCTAACACTGTCATGACAACTTAGGGGGGAGGGGCATGGGAGAAAGTAAGTGGGGAGGAGAGCATGGCAGGTGCAGTGAAGAGCCAACCTTTCGGGGGTACAAAATCTGACTTGGAGACCCAGATTCAGCTCCTTTGATTGAAAGTGGAGTTTGATTTACTGCCTGCTATCCTGCACCAGCACATGACAGCACTGGGTTTATGGCAATTGTCTTCAAACCAGGGTGGGTGAAGAGTTACCTCCTTCTGCATGGATTGGATAAGATACCAATGATTTGCATCCTTTGCAGTACCCTGAAACTGGCTCCTGTTCCTGACTCCAATCTGGCTAAATCACTAACAATTGCAGTCAAACATATGTTAAATCCAGATCCAGGATTTTGTGCAATGAAGATTTTGAATGTTATAAAGGCAAAATATTTTCCATTTCATATTTCAGAAATATTTCTATTATTATTTAATGGGGGATTTAAATCTGCAATTAACTTGCAATTACAATTTTTTATATTTCCTTTGTGGGTTGACTTCTGTGGATGTCACATGGTGACCATTCAGCATACTTTATTATAAGGTGCCAAGATAATTTTCAGCTCTCATAGGGAGCTATGCTCATAGAGAGCAATAGAATCAAGATTACCTTTGACATGTTTTCCCCTAAAGCATAACTTCCATCTTGGGTGTGAATTAGGTGTGCTTTGATACTTGTTTGCATGAAGAGTTCCACATACTGTTGAGTTGGATTTTTTCCCAGTTTTGGATGAGATGACCAATTTGAATTGGCCCAGAACCATCAAATACCATCACTATACTGCAAGTGGTGAAAGTGCTTTTGCACAAGGAGGGTGAAAATTGACCATGGTGTAGGCCAATGTGTATATCTTTGGATGTTGAATGAGTACAGAATCAACACTACCCTTAATGTGGAATTACTAGAGCACACCTGGAGTATTGTGTTCAGTTTTGGTCAGTGCTCTTTAGGATAAATGCAAAGGTCCGGGAGAGGGTGCAGAAGAGATAAGAGAATGCTCTCAGGGATGAGGAATTTCAATTATCAGGTTGTGGAGAAGAAGGTAGAGTTATTCTTGAATCAAAAAATGTTATCATAGAAAGTATAGCACAATACAGACCCTTCGGCCCACAATGTTGTGCCAACCTTTAAACCTCACCTATAAACTATCTAAACCCTTCCCCCCACATATCCCTCCATTTTAACTTCTTCCATATGCATATCTGGCAGTCTCTTGAACTTGACCAATGTACCTGCCTCCACCACCGCCCCAGGCAGTGCATTCCATGCCCCAACCACTCTGGGTAAAAAACCTTCCTCTGATATCTCCCTTGAACTTCCCACCCATTACTTTAAAGCCATGCCCTCTTGTATTGAGCATTGGTGCCCTGGAAAAGAGGCACTGGCTGTCCACTCTATCTATTCCTCTTAATAGGTTGTGTACCTCTATCGTGTCTCCTCTCATCCTCGTTCTCTCCAAAGAGTAAAGCCCTAGCTCCCTTTGTTGAGAGGAGATTTAACATAGATGCACAAGAACATGGGTCTGCACAGAGTAAACATAGGGAAGCTGATCCGGTCAGCAGAAGGTTCAGGGACCAGGGTATAAATGATACAGGTGTGCATCAGGGAATACACAATGAACTGA
Source organism: Pristis pectinata (assembly GCF_009764475.1). Taxonomy (NCBI): domain Eukaryota; kingdom Metazoa; phylum Chordata; class Chondrichthyes; order Rhinopristiformes; family Pristidae; genus Pristis; species Pristis pectinata. Next base: position 97,394,253 of record NC_067406.1, read on the forward strand.
TGGTCAGAAACTTACTGCCTGTAGATAGTGGAAACAGGATCAATCAGGGCTTTCAAAACAGAATTAAATAGAAACTTGAGGCAAAGCAATTTTCATTGGCAACACAATTTACATAAAAGCAATGGGGAAGGACCACAGGAATGGGACTGGACAAATTGCTCTGTAAAGAGCTGGCATGAACTCAGTGGCCAGTTGGCTGCCTGCTATGCCTCACAATCCTTTAATTCTGTTTTGTTGCACTGATCATGGGGCTGCCAGCAAGCTTACAGATACAGAATATTGAATAGACATTAAGGTTTTAAAGTGGAGGCTACAAAGATCCTCTTCAGCAATAACAGGTCATAAATAGTGAAGGACTAATTAAGAGACAATAATCTACCAAAATTCTCTTTCCTCATTTTTAGAACTTCCTATAAGCCCATTTTTTTGGCAAGTCACTTGTGTATTCCCCTGCAGTGTCCCTTCTTTGACTCAGCAGTTTTTGTTGCATCTGTGTGAAGTGATTTGCAATATTTTTCTCCAATAAAGTTTGTGCGCTATTTTGATCGTACTATAATCTCCTCAATTGCATTTTCCTTTGAAGTAAACTTTTATGGCTCCATTCTCTACTGTAGAGTCAATTGAAACAAACTTGATTTTCTGGATTTTTTTGTGAAAATCAAATAACCTGTAGATGCTGGAAATCTAAAACAAAAGCAGAAAAAGTTGGGAAAATTCAGCAGATCAAGGATCTTCTCTGAACAGTCAACATTTCAGACTTGATTTTGTGTCTTCTGCCTCTGAGAATCATGGAGATTGCTGTTTTCTCACTGTATTTTTCCATCTATCATGAACTGCCTACAAAGCTATTAATAAGTGCATGAATAAATCTGTAGTACTTAATAGGTTTTGTAGTTTTGTCAGTCATATTGATACCCCTAACATATATTTACCATCAACTAACAACCACCCTTTTACAATATTCCTGGAACCACACTGGCATTTCACAAGCTTAAGGAAAAAGTTAAGAAGTATGTTCATGGTTTCTGCAATTGGACCCTTGTGTGCCACCTTGATATTCTTGTGGAATGTCAGGTCATAGAGTCATACAGCAGGGAAACAGACGTTTTATCTTGCTGAGTCTGCACCAACCATCGAGCAGCCATCCTATTAAAGTTCTGTTTTCATCTGAATATCCAAAGAAATTATCTGTATTTTTTTTTATTTTCCTTTCAAATATATATCCAGTTCTCCTTGAAATCTCTGCCTCAATAGAGACTGTTGCTAACAAATTCCATATTTCAGAAACCTTCTGTGTGAAATCATTCCTTCAAATTCTCTTCCAGTAATAATTCAGTCTGCTCTCTTGTTATTGATTCATCACTCAATGTAAGGTAACTTTTCATTAACATGCTTACTCAAAGCATTATATGATTTCAGAAGTCTGAGGATTGCCTTTCTACCTTTCTCTACTCCCATGAACAAGTTTTGTGTTTTCAGTTTTTCTTTGTAATTAATGTTTAAAAAGCATCTGCATGAGTGCTTGACTTGCCTCAGCATAGAAACCTCTGGACCCAACATGGGTAAGGGGATTAATGCAGATAGGTACAATGGGCAGCATAGATGTGATGGGCCAAAGGGCCTGTTTCTGTGCTGTATGACACTGTAGCTCTATCACATACTCATTGCTGAATATCCTTGTGTATGGAACTGCACACACTGGTTTAACGATAGTTTTAGCAACATATTGAGTTAATTTTTTGCATTCAAAGCCAGAATTACATTTACCTTTTAAGGTTGGGGGGGGGGGGGGGGGGGGAGGAGGTGGGCAGGTGGAGAAAGAGTCTAAAGGTAAAGTGAGGGGCAAGTTTTTTTTTAAATACACAAAGTGGTAGGTGCCTGGAATAGGTTACCAGGGGCAGTAGTAGAGTTTAAGAGGCTTTGAGATAGACACGTGAAGATGGAGGGATATGAATGATACACAGGAGAAAGACATTTAGTATAAATTGGTATCAAGATCGGCACAATATCATGGCCTGTCCAGTGCTGTACTGTTCCATGTTCTATCCATAGCTTAAAGTTCTATGAACCTGCAACCCAGCTTTTTTCTCTACACCTTGTTAAAAAGCTAACCACTTATGGTAACTTCTTTTCATTATTCTTATCCCCAAAATAAGAATTCACATTTCACTTCTTTAACCCAAAATAGGATTTCACTTCTCATTTCCTTGAACTCTATCTGAACCACACCATTCATTAGTCCTTTCTGTAGTCCAGAACTTGTGTCTCCACTAACTCCTCCCTAATTTCCTTCATTGCTTTCAAATGCATGCCATCTGGGCACAATTACCTCCACTTTTGGTCCTTTTGAATATTTTAGTGGTGGCTCCTCCACATCCTGCTCAGGTAATTTTACTGTCCCACTTTCTACCTTCCTCTGTAAAGCCTGAGGCAAAGTTCTCAATAAGTGCCTCTGCATTCCCTCACTGTCAAATACAACTTAACTCTTATATTTCAAATGACATATTCCTTTTTAAAAGAAAATATTCTTTAATTTGCTTTTAAAATTTGTATTCTTTCTCACCCATTTGAGTCCCACATAATGTGCCTCTATCTTTTCATTTTTCTCTTGGCTTTCATCTGCAACATCCTCCATATATTTATCATGTACTTTATTTTTTCTTAAAAAAATCTAAGAATACTCTGACATTGTGTGAATGATTAAGGTACAAAAAATTAAAAGCTAGCTATTTCTAATGTTATTAACTATAACTTAAATGAGTCCTTAACCTAGATTTTTTTCTAAAGTAGGTGGCTGCCATTGTGTCAAGATAGACAGCCTACCCAATAATTATATCTGTTGTGGCCAGTCAGCCAAAAAGTGCATTGATGTATTTGTGTGTCTGTCAAAATATAATAAAATATACAAAAATATAAAATAAGTTTGTAAGCTATTTCTGTTGAATTGAACCACCTAGCTCATAAATTATGTCTTTGAAGAGGATGACATTCTGAACTGGTTGCATTTTAAGCATCTGTGTTTGTTTAATATGCAAGAGAAAGGGGGCAAACAGGAAGACATTAAACACAAGAAGGAAACATTTTGTTCTTTCTGCACATTTTTGACTTTGACAGGAAACCTTTCTCAGAGAAAGATAACTATTACATGAAGTAATTAAGAGGGGAGATCAATAGGTTAATTATCTTCTTGCATCTCTCAGCATTCAGAATTTCAACAATTAATTGAATTGGTTGCACAAACACATAATCAACTTAAGATTGCAATATACTTACCATGCCACATGAACTCGATTCTTTCCCCTAATGGAATTTGTGCTGAAGGGTACAACTTGTTTAAAACCTAACATGTACTGCTAATGGAGCCTTGCCCTTAGATGCAGTAGCTTGTGGATGTTCAAATTCCAAGATATTTAAACAGTTGAAGTAATTTGTTTCAGGTGTTACACCCACGGCCATTTAATATGAGTGTTGTAGACTTCAGATGATGTGAAACTCTGCAATATAATTACATGCAACAAAATGCAAGGAAAAGCACTGCTAAGGAATTCTGTTGGTCTGTCTGCTTTTAACATGTTCTGATCATGATTTTATTTTGCAAGACAGGCTCCCAAAGCTAACTGCTGGTATATACACTATGCTGCAGAATGTAATTGGAAGAAGTTTAATGTTTAGTAAGGCATTCATAGAACTTACAACAGTACAGCAAAGGAACAGGCTCTTTGGCACACGATGTTGTGCCTATCTAAGAGCCTCTTAAACACTTCTATTGTACTTGCCTCCTCTACCACCTCTGGCAGCACATTCCAGGCACCCACCACTCTGTGTAAAACAAAACTTGCCCTGCACATTTCCTTTGAACTTACCCCCTTTCACCTTAAATGCATTCGACCTTGGGAAAAAGATACCAGCTGTCTATTCTATCTATGCCTCTCATAACCTTATCAGGTTTCCCCTCAGCCTCCACCGCTCCAGTGAAAGCAACTCAAGTTTGTTTAACCTCTCCTCATATCAAATGCCCTCTAATCCAGGCAGCATCCTGGTAAACTTCTTCGGCAGCCTCTCCAAAGCCTCCTATAATTGAATGCAGTAGTCCAGATGTGGCCTAACTAGAGTTTTATAAAGCTGCAACATAACTCCCTGATTCTTGAACTCAGTACCTTGACTAATAAAGGCAAGCATGCCAAACGCCTTCTTTACCATCCTAGAAAGTGCAGCCACTTTCAGGGAGCTATGGACTTGGACACCGAGATCCCTATGTACATCAACACTGTTAAGAATCCTGTCATTAACAGTGTACATTTGATCTTCCAAAGTGCAACACCTCACATTTGGCCCGATTAAACTCCATCTGCCATTTCTCCACCCATATCTGCAACTGATCTATATCCCACTGTATCCTTTGGCAATCTTCTACACTGTCCACAACACCATCAATCTTCGTAAAAAGATTATTTACCATTCTTTGTAAAAAGATTCTCTGTCATTCTTTACTTAAAACTGAGTATCCAGTTTTAAATGGTTGTATCTTCATATGTCTATATCATATTCCAACTAAAGATCAAAGCGCATCTTCCAATTCATATCCACTTTATGCCACAAAACCCTTATGCAAATGTTTGTTATTTATATTAACGATTCGGATGAGAATATAGGTGGCATTGTTAGTCAGTTTGCAGGTGACACTAAAATCGGTGGTATAATGGACAGTGAAGAAGGTTATCAAAGATTACAGAGTAATCTTGATCAACTGGGCCAGAGGGCCGAGGAATGGCAGATGGAGTTTAATTCAGGTAAATGCAAGGTATTGCACCTTGATAAGACAAACTAGGTCAGGATTTGCACAGCAAATGGAAGGGCCCTGTTTTAGAATAGAAATATCTAGGGGTGCAGGTACATAGTTCATTGAAAGTGGTGACACAGGTGGACCGGCTGGTGAAGAAGGCATTTGGCATGCTTGCCTTCATCGGTCAAAGTATTGAATACAGCAGTTGAGACATCATGTTACAGCTGCACATGACATTCATAAGGCTACATTTGGAGTACTGCGTGCTATAGGAAGGATGTCATTAAACTGGAGAGAATGCAGAAAAGATTGACGAGGATGTTAGTGGGACTGGAGGGCTTGGGTCAAAAAGAGAGACTGAATACGCTAGGACTTTTTTCCCTGAACAATAGGGGTGACCTTATAGAAGTTTATAAAATCATGAGGGATATATATAAGGTGAATAGCCAAAGTCTTTTTCCCCTAGGGTAGGGGAGTCCAAAATTATAGGGCATAGGTTTAAAGTGAGAGAGGAAAGAGTTAACAGGGACCTGAGGGGCAAATTTCTCATACAGAGAGGGCGGTGAGTAAATGGAATGAACTGCCAGTGGAAGTGGTAGAGGTGGGAACAATTATGACATTTAAAGGTTTAGAGGGATATGGGCCAAACACAGGCAAGTGGGACTAGCTCAGTTAGATATCTTGGTCACCGTGGATGAGTTGGGCTGAAGTCCTGTTTCCATATAAAAAGAATGCCTCAATTTCAATGTTGGTGACCATTCTGCTGTAGAAGGAATCATAAATTCAGTAATTTCCAAAATATTTGTTTAAGATAAATTGTAAACTTAAAAAAAATTGTCAGTGCTCCAGTTAGCTGCCGATTGCTTCTACATGTACTGAGCTAGTGACGTTGTGCCTGCTCACTGGAACAGGTTCCACAGCACCTGAAACCCAGTATATTATTGTTCCAATAAGAATAAATTCTACAGTGAAAAGGGTTAATTAGAAATAGCACAAATAGCAAAATGATGCTCTTTCGTTCTGAACACGCAATGTAATGTTATTGGTAAATATGTTCACCATGCCATTTATTCTACATATGATCGCAAGGCACTTAATAATAACTCGGCTATTGTCTCCTCCAGTTTCCAAGGGAATCACCTCTTAATATTTGTTTTTATGCTTTGCTCATTCTGCCTGTATTCCACCATTCATGCTAAAGCCAAGGTCTTGCCTTATTCCTGTTCAGTTTTTGTGCTTAGATTGTAGAGATGGCAAAGATGATTGATGAGGGCAGGGCAGTGGATGTTTTTTACATGGATTTTAGTGAAACATTTGACAAGGTCTCTCATGGTAGGCTGACCCTGAAGATTAAGGCAAAAGGGATCCACAATAATTTTGTAGATTTGATTCCGAATTAGCTTGGCCACAGAAGACACAGGGTGGTGGTGGAGGTGGGTTATTCTGATTGGCAATGTGTGACCCCTGGTGTTTTGCAGGGTTCAGTGCCAGAAGCTCTGTTGTTTGTGATTTATAAATGACTGGGACGAAAATGTAGATGAGCTGATTAGTAAGTTTACAGACATACAAAAATTGGTGGAGTTGTGGGTAGTGAGGAAGGATATAGCAGGATGTAGATCAGCTGGAAATATGGACAGAGAAATGGTAAGTGAGTTTAATCCGGACAAGTGTGAAGTGTTGCACTTCGGGAAGTCAAATGTAAGAAGAAAGTATGCAGTAAATGGCAGGACCCTTAGGAGTATTGAGGGATTGTGGGGTGCAAGTCCATAGCTCCCTGAAAATGGCAACATAAGTGGGTGGCGTGGTAAAGAAGCTGTATGGTATTCTTGCCTTCATTGGTCCTGGCAGTGAGTATAAGAGTCAGAAAGTTTTTGTGCTGTGTAGTTCTAGAGTGATAGGGTCATAGTCACAGGAACAGGCCCTTCAGCCCAACTCCTCCATGCTGAACAAGATCCCCATTTAAGCTAGTCCCATTTGCCCGCATTTGGCCCATATCCCTCTAAACCTTTCCTATCCATGTACCTGAACAAGTGTCTTTTAACTGTTGCCCCTCAGGTCCCCTTTAAATACTTCCCCTCTCACCTTAAACTCATGCCCTCGAGTTTTTGATTCCCTTTCCCTGGGGCAAAAGCCTGTGTGCATTCACCCTGTCTATGCCCCTCATTATTTTATACACCTCTATAAGGACACTCCTCAGTCTCCCATGCTCCAGTGAATAAAGTCCTAGCCTACCCAATCTCCCCCTGTAACTCAGGCCCTCGAGTACTGGCAACCTTCTATGATTCTCTGACACTTCGGACACATAGAACACTGAACAGTACAGTACAGGAACAGGCCCTTAGGCACATGATGTCTGAATCCGAATTAATTCCATCTGCCTATATCCCTCCATTCCATCTGGTCTATATCCCTCCATTCCCTGCCTGTTCATGTGCCCGTTTAAATGCCTTTTAAACGTTGCTATTGTATCAGCTTCCATTACTTCCCCTGTTAGTCAGCACATTCCGTTCTCCTACCATTCTCTGTGTAAAAAAACTTGGCTCATAAATCTGCTTTAAACTTTCCTCCTCTCACCTTAAAACTATGCCCTCTGGTATTGACATATCTACCCTGGGGGAAAAAGATTCTGATTATCTACCCTATCCATGCCTCTTATGATTTTATATACTTCTATCAGGTCACCCCTTAGACTCCGACACTCCAGAGAAAACAATTCAAGTTTTCCCAACTTCTCCTTAAGCTTAATATTCTGTAGTCCAGGCAACAACCTGGTGAGCCTCTTCTACACCTCTTCTACACCTTCTCCAAAGCCTCCTCATCCTTCTTGTAATGCAGCCACCAGAACTGCACACAGTTCTCCAATTGTGGCCTAACCAAAGTTTTATACACCTGCAACATGAATTCTCGACTTTTATACTCAACACCCCAAGTATGCTGTACTCCTTCTTTACCACCTTATCTACTTATGTTGCCAATTTCAGGGAGCTTTGGATTGCACCCCTAGATCCTTGTCTGTATCAATGCTCTGAAAAGTCCTATCATTTACTGTGTACTTTCCTCTTGCATTTGACCTCCCAAAGTGCAACGCTTCACACTTGTCCAGATTAAATTTTCTCTGCCCACATTTCCAACTGGACAATATCCGACTGAATCCTTTGACCACCTTCCTCATTATCCACAACTCTACCAACTTTTGTGTCATCTGCAAGCTTACTAATCAGCCCACCTATATTTTAATCCAAATCATTTAGGTCTCAGCACTGATACTTGCAGAACCCCACGAGTGACAGACCTCCAGTCAGAATAACACCCCTCCACCACTACCCTCTGTCTTCTATGATCAAGCCAATTTTGAATCCAGTCCACAAAGTTGTCATGAATCCTATGTGCCTTAATCTTCTGGATCAGGCTACCATTAGGGACCTTGTCAAAAGCTTTATTAAAGTCCATGTGTATCCACATCCACTCCCCTTCCCTCATCAATCATCTTTGTCACCTCAGAAAAACTCAATCAAGTTTGTAAGATATTGACCTTCCCTGCACAAAGCCATGCTGACTATTCCTGATAAGTCTATGCTTTTCCAGATGCAAGTAATGCTATCCCTAAAAATCTTCTCTAGTAATTTTCCTACCACTGACGTAAGGATCACCAGCCTTTTACAAATCTTAGCCAGAGCTGCATTAGTGTCTTCACTTGCCTCCCATGGAATAAATTTCATCCAGTCCTGGGGCTTATCAGCCTGTAAGCCCACTGAGTCATTGAGAACCTCCTCTTTATTTATGGAGACTTGCACTAGAATTTCACCTACCCCTTCACTGAATTCTGCAATTACAAAGTCTGTTTCTTTTGTGAATACTGATGAGAAGTAATCATTTACTCCATGCCCAAATTGCCCCTGTTGTCCCTAATGCACCCTACTCTTTCCCTGGTTAATCTTTTGTCCTTAATATATTTATAAAACACCTTTGGATTTACCTTAATCCTTTCTGCCAGTGATATTTCATGACTTCTCTTTGCCTTCCTAATGTCTTTCTAAAGCGTCTCCCTGTACTTATTTTACTCCTGATGGACCTCCCCTGTCTTTAGTTCTTTATACCTGCATATGCTTTTTTCTCTTTATCCAACTCTTGATAAGTTTCAACATCCAGGGCTCCCTGCATATAGTGCCTTTGGCTTTCACTCTTACAGGAACATGCTGGCCATGAGCTCTCCTTATGTCTCCTTTGAATGCTTCCACTGTGCAGATGTAGACTTACCTGCAAGTTGATGCAGACTTACCTGCAAATAGATGCTTCCAATCAACCCTAGCCAGGTCCTGTCTTATTTTAATGAAAGTGGCCTTACCCCAATTTAAGATCTTTATTCTTGGTCTACCCCTGTCTTTTTCCATAACCACATTGAAATACGCGGTTTTATGGTCACTATCTCCAAAATGCTCCCCATTGACACTTCATCCACCTGACAGGCTACATTCCCCAAGATAAGGTTCAGTAATGCTCCTCCCCTCTTTGGTGCATCTACAGACTGTGACAGAAAGCTCAAAAATTCCACCCCCTCTGAGGCTTTGACACTGGGCAATCACAGTAAATATTTGGAAAATCGAAGACTCCTGGTAATATAACCCTATTTTTATCATGTCTCTGCAGTTTGCCAACATATCTGTTCTTGTATCTCCTGTTTGCTGTCAGGTGGTCTGCAAGACACCCCCAGCATAGTAACAACACCCTCATTGTTCCTAATCTCTACCCAAATAGCCTCATTTGAGGAACCTTCCAGGACATCTCTGAGATAATGCATTCTGTGACTAACAGTGCCGTGCCATCTCGTCTCTTACATCCCCCTCTGTCTTGCCTGGAAATTCGATACCCTGGGATACTAAGTTGCCAGTCCTGCCTGTCTTTCAACCACATCTCAGTATCATAGTCCAATGTATTAATTAAATCTTTTAGTTCATCTACATAACTAGTTAGACTCCTAGCATTAAAGTAGTGAGGCACTTTGAAGATCAGTGCTCGGGCCTCAATTATTTCTTGAGTCTATATTTATGGCTTAAAGGAAGGGACTGGCTGTATGCAGCCAATAGGACAGGTGGAAAAGCAAGATATGAGGAGGACACAGAGTCTGCAAAGAGGTTAAGCAAATGGGCAAAAACTTGCCAGATGGAATATGATTCAGGGAAATATTAAGTTATGCACTTATGTCAGAAGAATAGAAAAACAGAATATTGTTTAAATGGAGAGAGACCACAGAATGCCCTGATACATAGGAATCTCAGTGGCCTTGTGTATGAAACAGTGAAGCAGAATGCAGACACAGCAAGCATTTTGGATGTCAAATGGAAAGTTGTCCTTTATTACAAAGGAGAGAGAGAATAAAAGTTGAGATGTCTTACTACAGATATACAGAGCATTAGTGAGACTACACCTGGAGTCTTTTTAAGGAGAGATGTGCTTGCATTGGAGGTAGTTCAGAGAAGCTTCAGTGGTCGATTCTTCAAAGTAAGTGATTGCCTTACTTAATGGAGGGTCAGAATGTTCCTATACTTCCTGGAGTTTAGAAGAATAAAAACCATGGGTTTCAGAGTAAAAGTGGCTCATTTAAGACAGGGATGAGAAGGAAATTTGTTTCTTTTCCAAAGTTCTATGAATCTTTTGAATTCTCTCTCTTAGAGAGCTTTGGAGACTGAATCACTGAATGTGTTCAAGCCTGATGCAGACAGGTTTTGGTCTATACATTAGAAATAATCTAGCATCTGCAGTTTTATTTGTTTTCCATTTGGTCTATGGAGGATTGAGAGTTATGGGAATAGGCAGGAAACTAGAATTGAGACCACGTTCAGATCATCCATGGTCTTATTCAATGACAGAACATGTTTGAAAGGCAATACAGCCCTCTCTTGCTCCTATTTCTTATGTTCTTTTAATTTACCATACTGTCTTCACTTTTCACTATGACATGCCCTCTACACTGAGTGGACCAAATGCAGATTGGGTTGCTACTTTGCAGTCTCCAAGCATGACTTAGTGGAGGTGGAAGGGGGTGTTTTGGAGATGGTTGGGTGTGACCATGGTCATGATCGTGAAAGACAGGGAAATGGGGGGCACCCAAAGAACTAACACAGAGTGGGTAGTTTATTTGTAAAACCTGCAGCTGATTATCAGCACCAGATTCACAGGTGCCCTTAGACTTTCACTGAAAGGAGGTTTCAGGTTCATTTGAAAGCCTGCTTCACCATAAGTGGCCTGCACCTCCTCTGGTTTATGCACACATGAGTAAATTTTGCAGAAATTGTGCTGAGATGTTCATTGTGTGCCTTTGGATGTCATTATACATGTCCAAGTGCTTCAGTTCATTAGTTTATCATGTACATAAAGGACCCAGAAGGAAAATTGCAGATTTAAAGAAACATACAGCAAGTACGAAGTAAACAGTCAGATCATACAATTCTATTGTGAAGCACAGTTAAACATTGCACTACAAAATAGAATCTCCCTGTTCTCCTCTCTTGTTTAGGCAACTTACTATCTTTCAAACTAGAAATTAAATTCAACAATTCCAGATGATGACTCTACTGCTCCAATTTATACCTTCTTTAGTTCTGTCTTACTTGCATTCCTTTTGGCCTTGTACAATCAGCTTTTTTTTGCCATTTAATCTCTTCTGTCTTCCACCCAGTCACAGAACATCCCTTATGTTTGTCGCTCTTCTTCCCCAGCATCCCATCCCCAACCTTGGCCCCGCATTTACTTAAAAGCTATTGCATCTCGGACACTGGTGGGTCATTGACCTACAGAGTTTCTGTCCCTATTGATAATGCCCAGCTCGATGAGCATTTCTAGCACTTTGTTTAGTTTGAGAAATCCAGTGTTTTGCCTTTGCATTAACAAAGAGCTCTGGGTTAACATGTGGAAGACCAAATGCCATATGGGCACAGCAACCTATCAATCTCTGACTTTCAGGAAGCCTGCAATTGAGGCAAATATATACACATGTTTTGGCTGTCAGGTGTTCACCATTCACAATGGAGATAAATTTCTTTCTCCTTGAGTAGAAAACATCTTAGCCTCTTGAATGCAGCAGTGAGCTCCAAACTTTAATGAGGCAGATATCAGTGGCCTCCGCTAAGGAGGCTAAGAAGTTCAAGGTGATAGTGACCTTCTCTTCCACCGGCATTGATGTCCAGGCACATCTCTGTGACTGGAGCTCTACCTATAGATCTCTGTCTAGATTGCCTTTGGAAAATTTAACTTCCAGAGGTATTGCTCCTCAGACAGATTGGATAGGAACATAGTTTGTGAAAGATTGTTTAGGAATAGACTCTACTGGCTGGAGCCCTTTCCCATCATCCTTAGGCCTCCACAAGTGCCTTCCTGATTCCTTTCCTGTTCCTAATTGTGCTTGATCATAACTAATGAGCCTTTGTTTTCAGACAAATTGCAAGGTTCACCTTCAAAATGGGTTAAAATCAGAGGCACTCTAGCTCCAAATTTCTGAGCCCAATGCACACTCTTCTAATTTACTCCCCAACAAATCTGCAAGCAATTGATGATCACTTTCAATAAAGTGGCAGTAGAGCTTGTTCCTGATGTTGAGGCCCACTTTCCTGTACATGGTGCACAGTGTTGAATACTCTTGAACCTTCATTGATTGTGGATTGCATGAGGACTGACACCACCCTTTCATGCTTTGGATGCTTTAAGCATGTGAAAGCCAATGATTTGTTATGCTGCAGGCTACAAAACACAAATTATATCATGCTATGATTCAGTTCAATACACTTCAGAAATATTCACTACACTTTAATTCCTAACCACAAGCATTTGTAAGTGTCATACAAAAGATGGAATCCACAAGCAAATTTGTACCAAGAAAATCCAAATGCTCCATGGGGTCTTTTCAGAAAATACAGTATGTCAGCAAAAAAAATAATCAGGTGTTAATGATTAATCCAGTACTTTCTGTGCTGGGATTCAGCACAGAGAGCTGATTAAACTACTTGGCTCTCATTTTGTTTTTTAATTAGTTTGGATTCCTTTATTCCAGCAAAAGAATGTTAAAAAATACAGAACTGGTAAATAGTGTATCATTGTGGTTGGCCCAAAAACTTAAAATTTATCAAAGATCTATCCAGCTTTCTCTGAGATTTTACCATGCAATCCAAACGCGTGGCATACACTCACCATCCAAGATATTTGTGTCCCTCCAAAATTGAAGCTCATGTCCCAAGGTTCTCATCTTGAATTGCTTTATTTTTATCCAAATGTTAAGTGCTTAATTAGTCTTTCCACTGCACTTTCACTTGTCCCGAGTAAAGGATGCCAAGTCTTCTCATCTCTTATCTCAGATACCTTAAACAGTGATCGTTTTTCGGCATTTCCCTGATATTCTTACAATAATACACTGTTACTAAATAGTACAGAGCATCCTGAAAGGGGATAGTGAACAGCTAGATATTGTGCTCCATTGACAGAAAAAATAATGAGGTTCTGCAAGCAGGCATTAAGGATCCAGGTTAAAGGTTGTAATCTCAGAAGTACACCTGTGTTACTCCCATGGTATGTACATAAATAAAAAGATAATGCAGATGAATGCATGCCTGGAGAGGTGGTGCAAGAGGGAGGGCTTCAGATTTCTGAGGCATTGAAACCATTCCTGGAGCAGCTGAGATCTCTATAAATTGGTAGGAGAAGAGTGGGGCGGGGTCACAGATTGTACCTCAACAGAGCTGGGACTAATGTCTTTGCAGGGGAGTTTCCAGTGTTACTGGGGAGGTTTCAAGTTAGCTTTCAGGGATTGGGAACATCCAAAGGAATTTAGAAATGAGAAAAAGCTAGAAGTGCAAGTTAAAAAAAGTAAGTGAAATAAATAGCAAAAGCAAATTTGAGCACCAAAAGGGGTTAAGGTACAAAAAAAGTTAAAATAACAAAATTAAAGGTGTTGTATTTGAGTGTTCATAGCAGTCATAGCAAGATAAATTAATTAATCACACAAGTAGAAGTAAAGGGGTGTGCCATTACGGGAACATGGCTGTTGGGTGACCATGTGAACTTAAATATTCCAGGGTATTTGCCATTTAGGAAGAACAGGCAACAAGGAAGATGGAATGGTGTATTGTTATTGATAAGGGAGAAGATAAATGCAATACTGTGAAATTATCTTGGCTTGACAGATCATGATGTTGAAATTTGGATCAAGCTACAAAATAACAAAGGACAAAATAATGGGTAGAAGTTATTTTAAGGCAATCAAATAGTGGTTGCAATATTGTGTATGGCATAAATCAGGAAATAATTGCACAATAATTATAGGAGATTTTAACGGCCATATATCCTGGACAAATTAAATTTGCTGTAATAAAATGAAAGATACATTCATAGAATATATTCAAGATGCATTTCTGGATCAATATTCGGAGTGATCAGCTAAGGAAAAGGTTACTTGAATCTCATTTTGTGACCATAATAGGATTGAATCTTACACCGAGTTTGAAAGTGATGTGGTTTAATGTTAAACTAAGGTCTTAAATCTAAACAAAGGAAGCTGTGAAGGTATGATTTGAGAGGTGGCAGACAGGAAGAGGCTGACATCAGTGGTAAATAAATTATTGAGGAGCAGGGTTAATCTGTACTTGGAGAGACAGGGATTAATCAAGGATAGTGAGCATGGATTTGTTAAGAGGAGATCCCTTCTGAGTAATTTGATTGTTTTGTTTTGAGAAGATAACTAAATGTACCAATGAGGTCTACGTGGACTTCCCTAAGGCCTTTGAAAGGGCTTACATGGTTGACTAGTCCAAAAGGAGAGCCCATTGGATCCTAGGCAAGTTGGAAAATTGGGTCCAAAACTGGTTTGGAGATAAGACGCAAAGGGTGATGAGGGTTATTCTTTGCAATTGGAAACTTGTGACCAGTGATATACCACAGGGATCAGTGCTGGGACCCTTTCTGTGTGTTATATACATCAACAAATATAGGGAGTATAATTGGCAAGAACCAAGACGACACTGAGGTTGATGGTATTGTTGACAGTGAGGGTGGTAATCTTCAGCTACAGAACATGTTGATGAGTTAGTAAAATGTGCAGAGAGATGTCATTTGGAATTTAATCTTGAAAAATATGAGGTGATGCACTTTGGTGGGAGGACTAATAAGACTATGTTAGACACAATGATGGTATGACTCTAGGAAGTACTCAGGAACAGAGACCTTGGTGTACATTCCAAGGCAACAGCACAGGGAAGTAAGGGAGTTAAGAAGGCATGTGGGATACTTGCCTTCAATATAAGAGCAGGGAAGTATTGGCACAAATATATAAAATATCAGAAAAGCCAAAGTTGAGGTACTGTGTGCACTTCTGATCACCATGCCATAAGAATACTGAGATTGCTCGAGAGGATGCAAGAGGATGTTGCCTGGGATGGACCATTTCACCACTGAGGAGAGACTGGATAAGGTGGGGTTGCTTTCCAGAGCAGAGAAGGCTGAGGGGGAACCAGGTAGAGATATACAAAATGATGAGGGGGCATGGATTGGGTAGATAGTGAGAAACATTTTCCCTTAGCATGTCATACAACATAGAAGCAGGCCCTTCAGCCCAACTCATCCATGCCGACCAAGGTGACTTCCTGAGCTGGTCCCATTTGCCCATATTCCTCTAACACTTGCTATCTATGCTTCTTTGTCTTTTGAATGTTGAAATTGTTCCTGCCTTTACCACTTCATACCCTGGGAAAAAGAGTGTGAGCATCCACCTTATCTAAGCCCCTCATGATTTTATATGTTTCTATAAGGTCACCCCATCAGCCTTCTTCGCTCCAGGGGACACAGTCCCAGCCTATCAAGTCTCTCCTTTATAACTCAAGCCTTCCAGTCCTGGAAACATGCTTGTAAATCTTTTCTGCACCCTCTCTAGCTTAATCACATCCTTCCTATGGTATGGTGACCAGAACTGCGCACAATACTTCAGGTATGGTCTCACAGCTGTAACTTGATGTCCCAAATCTATTACTCAATGTCTTGTCTGATGAATGAAAGCTTCACCACCTTGTCTTCCTGTGTCACCACTTTCAGGAAACTATAAACCCAACTGTTCTGCAACACTCCCCAGGGCCATGTCATGCACTGTGTACATCCTGCCCAGGTTTAGCTTCCCAAAATGCATTACTTTACACTTATCTGATTTAAATTCTAGCTGCCATTCCTTTCCCAAATTTCCCAGATCTAGATCCCATTGTAATCTTGCATAACCTTCTTCATTATCCACCCAGCCATCACTTTTGGTGTATTCCACAAAATTACTAATCAAGCCATTTACATTCTCATCCAAATCGTTAATATATATATGACAAACAGCAGGGGACCCAGCACCGATCCCTGCAGCGCACCACTGATCACAGTCCTCCATCCTGAAAAACAACCCTCCACTACCACCCTCTGACTCACATCACCAAGCCAATTTTGTATCCAATTTGCTAACTCACCCTGGATTCCATGTGTCCTAACCTTCCAGACCAGCCTACTTTGTCGAAGCCTATCATAAGGACCTTGTCAAAGGCCTTGCTAAAGTCCATGTAGACAATGTCTACCACCCTGCCCTTGTCAATTCTCTTGGTCAGCTCTTCAAAAAACTTGAGTAAATTTGTGAGATATGATTTCTCACACACAAAGTCATGCTGACTATTCCAAATCAGTCCTTGCCTTTCCAAATGCAGGTAGATTCTGTCTCTCAGAATATCCTCGGTAACTTTCCCACCACTAATGTTAAGCTCACTGCCCTGTAGTTCCCTGGCTTGTTGTTGCAGCCCTTCTTAAATAAAGGCACAACATTAGCCGCCTTCTGATCTTCCGGTCCCTCACCCATGGCTAAGGAAAATACAAAATCTGTGCCAGGGGCCTAGCATTTTCTTCACTGGCTGTAAACAATGTCTCAGGATAAACTTGGTCAGGCCCCAGGGATTTATCCACCTTTATGTGCCTCAAGACTCTTTTGTAACGTCAATATGTTTGAGAACATCACTCTTCTCTTCCCTGAACACCCTAGTGTCCATGACCTTCTCCACAGTAATTACATGCAAGAAATGTTCATTTAAGACCTCATCCACCTCCCATGGCTCTACACATAGGTGACTACACTGATCATTAAGAGGAACTTTCCCTCCCAAGTTACCTTTTTGCTTTCTCTATATTGATAGAGAATTCTCCTTTACCTTATCTGCTAAGGATTTTTCATGTTCCCTGTTTTGCTTTCCTCATTTCCTTAAGTGTACTCCTACATCCCTGATATCCCTTAGGGGACTCGCTTGATCCCAGTTGCCTATACCTGACATATGCCTCCTTTTTCCTGACCAGAGCCTCAATATCCCTCGGGTTCTCTTATACTGTCAGCCTTGCCCTTCACTCTAACAAGAACACGTTGGCCCTTAATGCTCCCCACCTCACTTGCCAGGTTCCCCTTTGCCTGCCAACAGCCTTTTCCAATCAACTTTTGCAAATTCCTGTCCAATATCTTGAAAATTAACATTGCCCAATTTAGAATTTAACTTTTAAACCAGTCCTATCTTTTTGCATAACCATTGTATAACTAATAAGATATCTTTATTAGTCACATGTACATCGAAACACACAGTGAAGTGCATCTTTTGCGTAGGGTGTTCTGGGGGCAGCCTGCAAGTGTCACCACACTTCCGGCGCCAATAGAATTATGGTCACTGGTCTCAATGTTTATTTTAATCTTACGTTAATCCCATTCCCCATTAATCCCCCCAGATTTTACCACTCACCTGGACACTTATAGTGGCCAATTAACCTATAAACCCACATGTCTTTGGAATATTGAAGGAAATCAGAGCCTCCGGAAGAAACCTATGCAGTCACAGGGAGAACGTGCAAACTCCAAACAGGCAACACCCACAGTCAGGATTGAACCTGGGTCTCTGGCACTGTCAGGCAGTGGTTCAACCAACTGTTCCACTGTGCCAGTGGTTGGAATTGGTTCTCACTGGATGGGGAAAGCAGGTTCTTACACAACATTTCAAATGTATTTTGATGAGCACTCGAAATGCCACGACATATAAAGCTACATGCCAACTGCTGGAAGATGGAATTAGCACAATGTAAGTTTCCATGCTGTATGAATCTATCATTCTATTATAAAGTCATAGAGTTATACAGCACAGAAACCAACCCTTCACCCCAATCGTTCAGACCAACCAAGTTGTCTACCTGAGCTAGTCCCATTTGCATGCATTTGGTCCATGTACCTCTAAACGTGTCTTATCCACGTAACTGCCTAAGTATCTTTGAAATGTTGTAATTGTACCCGCCTCCATAGCTTCCTCTGGCAGCTCATTCCACCCTCTGTGTGAAAAAGGTTTCATACATTGAAGGGCATGACAGTAGACAGGTAATGGTCAGCAATGAAGGAAATCATGCACAAGCATACTCCAAAAGGGAATAGTGATTCATTCCTGGCTGATCAGAGAAATTAAAGATAGTATTAACGCAAAGAATAGGTTTGTAAAGTTGCCAGAAACAGCACTTGGACAAACAGCAAATGTCCAAACAGATCTGGACATTTTAGAACTCAGCAAAGGAAGACTAAAAGATTGATAAAGAAGTGGAAGATAAAATATTTGTGTAGACTGGTGAGAGATATAAAAACAGACTTCAGGTATGTTAACAGGAAGAGACTAGTGATGACAAATGTAGGCCTCTTGCAGACAGGAAAATGTATAAAGGGAAAAATGAAATGCCAACGGAATTAAATAATCACTTTGTATCTGTCTTCATCAAAGAACATAGAACATAGAAGTGGCCCTTTGGCCCACAATGTTGTGCCGACATTTTATCCTGCTCTAAGATCTATCTAACCCTTCCCTCCCACATAGCCCTCCATTTCTCTATCATTCATGTGTCTATCTAAGAGTCTCTTAAATGTCCCTAATATATCTGCTCCCACAACCTCTGCCGGCAGTGCGTTCCATGCACCCCCCACTCTCTGTGTAAAACACTTACCCTGATAACTCGAAGATATTAGAGAATCTAGTAAGAATGCGGATTTGAAGGAAATAATTATTAGTCAAAAAATATTACTAAAAAAGTTGGTGAGCTTGAAGGTTGAAAAGTCCCAAGGATCTGATAATCTTCATCTCAGCATTTTGAAAGAAAGGCTGTGGATGCTCTGATTGTGATCTTTCAAGCTTGTGGAATTGTTCCTGTGGGTTGGAGGATAGCAAATGTGACCACGCTATTTAAGAAAGGAGGGAGAGAGAAGATACAGAACTATCAACTTGTTAGACTAATGTCAATGGTAGGGAAAATGCTGGATCGACAATGAAGGGTGTAATAACAGAACACTTTGAAATGAATAAGAGGACTGAGCAGAGTCAACATGGATTTATGAAGGGAAAATCATGATTGACTAATCTGTTGGAGATTTACGAGGTTATGATAAGTAAGATGGATATGGAGAAATCAATGGTTGTGGTGTATTTGGAATTCTGGAAGGCTTTCACTAAAGTACCGCACAGGAGGTTAGGTAACAAGATAAGAGCATGTGGAATTAAGGGAGACATTCTGACAAGGATTGAGAATTGATTATTGGACAGAAACCAAAGAATGGGAATAACCTTCTAAGGTTATTCTCATTGTGAGAATGAGACAAATGGGGTGCCAAAGGGATTGATGTTTCTGCCGCATTTGTTCAAGATTTATATCAACAATTTTGGCTGAGGAACTAATGTCATATTTCGAAAATTGCTGACAACACTAAACCAGATGGATTGTGACTTCAGAGGAGGATGTAAAAAGACTTCAGGGGGATGTGAGTAAGTTGAGTGAGTGAGTGAGTGAAAACATGGCAGATATGTGGAAAAATGTGAGATCATCCACTTTGGTGCACATAACAAACAACAGAATATTAAATGGTGAGAGACTGGGTACTGCTGATGTTCAGAGAGACCTGGTTGTGCTTGTACTGAAGGCCAAGATGCAGGTGCAGCAGGTAATTAGGGGAGCAAATAGCCTTTATAATGAGAGGTATGATTACATGAATAATGAAATCTTACTGCAATTGAGTATTGTATAGATGTGAGACCATATCTGGATGATTGCATATAGTACTTGCCTGTGAAGGAGTGCAACAGAAATTCACTAGACTACTTCCAGGGATGGCAGGTTCACCATTCAAAGAGAAATTGAGCTAACTAGGACTGGGATTTCCAGAATTTGGAAGAGTGGGAGGATAATCATTGAAATGTACAAAATTCTTAAAAGGGTTGACAAGCTAGATGCCAGGATGATGTTTCCCCTGCCTGAATTGTCTAGAACCAGGGAGGCCCTGTTTAACAATAAGGGATAAGTCATTTAGGACTGAGATAACAAGAAATTTCTTCACTCAGAGGGTGGTGAACCTTCTGGAATTCTCTATCCAGGATGACTCAGACACTGTGTTTATTCAAAACACAGACTGAGATATTTCTGGACACCTAAGGGAATCAGAGTATGGTGTTGTGCTGGAAAATGGCTCTGAGGTAGGAGATCAGCCATGATCTTGATGAACAGCAAAGCAGGCTCAAAGGGCCCAATAGCCTTTTCCTGCTCCTATTTCTTATGTTCATGTGTGACTGCAACCAATGCTTATCAATTGTCTAGTAATAATCTTCCTTGATGACAGGGATGGGTAGTGTCTGAGCAAGAGATCATGCAGAGTGATGGTAAACTGGAACCAAATCAGCCCATCAGGTTACAGTAACTGCACAACTGTGGTGCAAGGGCAGCACAATGCCACAGTTAGTGGAGCCACTGCTTCACAGTGCCAGATGCCAAGGTTCAATCCTCACCTTGGGTGCTGTCTATGTGGAGTTTGTACATTCTCCCTGTGACTGCATGGGTTTCCTCCGGGTGCTCTGGTGTTTCCCCCCACCACCCCCCCCCCCCCACCACATCCCAAAGACTGGCAGGCTGGTAGGTTAAAACAAAAGCAGAAATTGTTGGAAATATCCAGCAGGTCGGGCCACATCTGTGGAAAGAGAAACGCTTCAGGTCAGGGACCCTTCGTCAGAACTGAGAAGGAGATAAAAGCAGCTTGTAAATCTGCTGGGAGAGGGTGAGGATATCTGATGGGGTAAAACTAGGTGACCATGGGGATAAGCTGTAAATAAGGTTAACTGAAGTTAGAGCGTGAGAACATAGACAGAAGTATCTCGACAAAAGAATGTGGGACTTGCGAAATGCAGAGCAGGAGGATGTGCCTAACCGCTCTCCCAGAGAGAAAAAAAAGGAAGGGAAGAAAAAGTGAGAAATCAAGCTGCCCAAAGCTGTAGAATTCAATATCGAATCCAGAAGGCTGCAATGTGCCCAAACAGAAAATGAGGTGCTGTTCCCTGAGCTTGCGGTGGGCTCGCTATGATTGTGCAGGAGGCCGTAGACCGATAAGTCAGAATGGATGAGGAATTAAAGTGGCAGGCAGCAAGAAGCTCAGGGTCGCTTCTATGGACTAAATGCAGGTGTTCCACAAAGCGATCACCCAATCCGTGTTTGGTTTCTCCAGTGTAGAGGAGACCACATTGTGAACACTGAATGAAGTCCACTCGATTGGAGGGAGTGCAAGTGAAATGCTGCTTTCACCTAGAAAGATTGTTTGAGACCCTGGATGGTGGAAAGGGAAGAGGTGAAAGGACAGGTGTTGTGTGCAGTTGCAAGGGAGTGTGCCACAACAAGTGGAGTGTTTGGTGAGATGGAAGACTGGACCAGAAGTCATGAAGGGAACAGTCGCCACGAAATGCTGAAAGGGAAGGAGAGGGGAGGATGTGTCTGGTGGTGGAATCTCTTTGAAGGTGGCAGAAATTGTGCAGAATGATGTATTGATAGGTTGGTAGGCTAATTGGCCACTGTAAATCGCACCTAGTGTGTAGCTGAGTGGTGGAATCTGAGGGGGTGAGATTGATGAGACTGTGAGGAGAAACAAATTGGATTACTGTAAGGTTAGTGTAAATGGATAGCTGATTGTTATTGGGGACTCAGTGGGCCAAAGTGCCTGTTTCCATGCTCTAAGGCACTCGTAGTTATTGACCGGCCAGTTTGGCTCAATGTGCATTCTGAGATAGAACTGCCACTGGGACTGGAGTCCTTCATAACCACTTGCAAGTCATTGCCTTAGCCAAAGCAGCAAGTTGATCAGTGGCATGTACTAATACACTCCATGATTTCAGCTGACTAACTCCAGCAGCACTCCCATGCAAATTTGGTGATCCTGGAGACTTGCTGCTGCATTTGAGCAGTCTGGACTTGAGCAAAAGAAGTGAATAAGTAATCCATATCTGTCTTACTTGGTGATTTTGTTTGGAAGCACTTGAACACAGTGTCAGGTCAACTAGCATGTTGTTGGATGATAAAGTGCTCTCATTTTTTTCTTGAGATTCAGAACACCACTTTGTGTGCACAGAGGATTTGGGAATTTGGCAGAAACAAAGTCTCTAACTTCAATGACCTGTCTAACTTGGGCCAATGTAATTGAGGCAGTGTTATTCAGGCACTTCACCTAAGCCAACAGTTCGACTCAAATTAATCCTCTACTAAGCTGAGGCCATCATGTGACCAACAAGGTTCATTGCAGCATTTTCTTTCCAAAATGTTCTATTCACGTAAGTTATATCCTAATAGTGAGACTTATTAAAATACTTGCCAGAATTTATTTCTTGAAACAGTCAAGAAAGATCTTGTTAAACTTTGAGGAGTTGGTTAAACCCAAACAAGCCACACCCAAGATTGCAGGTAATCTTCCACTCAACCTCCCCATCCCCCACGATGATAAAAACAATAATAAAAAGGCATTTGTCTTCGGTGGATTTCTCTGAATATAAATTAGTCAGCTGAAAAGCCTGCACCCATCTTAATTACCACAGACATTTATTGGGTGGTACCTTTGCAGCAGTTGTTTTATATATTTTTCAGAGCAATTAATTGGGATTGGGTGTTGCAAACTAGAGATCAACTACAAACTGAGTTCATTTTATCCCTTTGATGATTTTATTCCTTCATCAAGTAAGTAGCTAAGTCAAAGTGACTGGAACAATGCAGTATTAAGTCATCTGATCTCAGCTGTAATTGTGGCAGGAACATTGTGAGTAACCCCAATGTCCCACTTTAAAAAAAAGGGAAATCAACCAGGGTTTCTGGTCCTCTCCCACAAACTATATTGTAGACATTTTTGAGGACAGGACTTGTGATTGCTGGGGTAGACCATAGTCCTACTGGAAACTGAATGTGGAAACTGACATTTACCCGACATGCTAATCACAGTTGGTTGTTACAATACTTTGGGAAACCAACCAGAAGAGTTGAGTTGCAACAAAAAAATTGTTGAAAAACAAAAACTGATTTAACCCAAAATGGATCACACAAGTTATCACTTCTGTGTTAAATTGCACTCAACGGAAAACTGACTTAACTGCACTGGGCAGTTCATCCATGTGTGACTAATATTTTCCCCTGGATGAATCACACACCTAATGACATCACATGTTGCATGTTTCCTGACTTTTCAAAAGCTAAGAGCCTTTGGGTGCAACTTACGACCTTAGTTGAACAGTCATAAAAATACTAGGGCATTATGTTAAGATCACCAGTGAGATTTCAATTAAAGGATCTCCATTTTGTCAAAGATCTGCCAACCTCCATTTTCAGTGCTCAAAATATTTGGAAACCTCATCATTGCCTTTTGTCACATACCAGCAACAAAAGAAACACACCAAGTCATGTATAAGTGTTAAAAACTATTTTATTAATAACTACTTATGATAATAAGAAAAATAAAGGCCAAAATGTTAGAATGT
Organism: Pristis pectinata; assembly: GCF_009764475.1. Classification (NCBI taxonomy): domain Eukaryota; kingdom Metazoa; phylum Chordata; class Chondrichthyes; order Rhinopristiformes; family Pristidae; genus Pristis; species Pristis pectinata. Next base: position 97,417,869 of record NC_067406.1, read on the forward strand.
TAGAAGTAAAAATGTTAGATCTTAAACATTAACCCCAAAAACGAAACTCGAAGTGTGTGTGGCAAATTCCCAAACTCCATGTTTCAGGAATAGTTCTCAAAGTTCAGTTCAGCAAGCCGTAAGGTGAAGCGCGAGCAAAGGCTTCTGCAAAACCACCGTTGACTGAAGAGGAAATGTAGAGAGAAAATAGAGAGTAATTACGAATCCAAATGTTCCGCGATGGAACCCAAACGACACCTCAGTGTTTACTCGGTAGTGACTTCCTCACCCCAAAAAGCATCCCAATCGTGGTCGTCCACACAAATACCTGTTTCCTTCAACAGGTTAACGACAAAGTGGACTCCACTGGATTATTCCAAAAATCCATACGCGGATTGTAGTGACAGACACAGTTATTGTTTTTTCATCCATCGATACAAAGACCAGCAGGCAGTGTCTCTCTCCCTCTCCCTCTCTCCAACTGACTCCTACTGACTCCAAAACCATCATCACGTCCTTATCTCCTGTTGTTGTCATAATCACACCACACACACACACACACACACACACACACACACACACACACACACACACACACACACACTACTGTGCAATGTCTTAAAGGGACATTCACCAATAATAACCTAATCTGTAACACTTTATATACAATTCATATAAGTGCAGTGATCTCTGCATTATCAATCATCCTGCACCTCACAGTAGAAGCACTCACAGAGCTTCAGAGTCAATCAGGGCAGACGATCACATGGTGGTACCTACACACATAAAAGATCAGTAACTCTCCGTCCCTAATGTTATCCTTCACCACCACAGGAGCTTGTTATCTAGTTGTTCTGTGGCTGCACAGGAGAGAGTTCCTGTGGGGTCAATGCCATTCCCAGTGATCAAAACAGCAAGGATTCTGCAGTTAGGAGCTTCTCATGCAGCTCCCATTGGAGACCATGCTGGTTCCATTTTAGTGCATGATCCTAGGTGCAAAACACAGAGCTTTGCTTTTAATGTATATTTGGTCAATTTTGCAATTTTTTGCACCATGTTCCATTGGGCAATAATGGTTATATAGCACATGTTTAAAGCAGCTCAAGAAGGGTAAAATTCAATTTTTAAAGATGTATAAGTTATAATCTTTTTGAATCAGACATTGTTAGAGAACCTATTTTCCTTATCTCACTAACCTTAGTTGAGGTTGCTTATAAAAAAGGTTAACTGACTCAGGTATGTCCATGAAGACCATTCCCTTGTTAAGGCCCCACTTCAGAAAAGATGGGGAATAAATCAGAAATTTAAAAGGAAGGGAAGACCCAGTTTATTTTGTAAGGTGATTCTCACTTAGGATGCAGATAGGAAATTGTCCCTGTTAGGTTGCACTTCATGTTTCTGTTAAAATTAATTTGCACAAACTCAAAAAACATTTCCTGAATCTGCACAATCAGTAATATAATCTAATTATTTACTTTCATTCAGAAATAAAACTTTATGGACTTAAGAGTGGTAATTGGTGCTGTTTTCTTTATGAAACCAAATGGATTTGATGGCAAAATTAAGCATTTTAACAAGTTTTCCAGTCCTCAACCTTGTGAGTTTAAAACCACTGTAAATGACCACATAAATGATCAATAGTTTCTCTCCGTCAGTTTTTTAGCAAGTTATGTATACTTTGAGATGAAAGAGCTTTTAAAATGTGCCTGGTAGTGCCTACATGCCTGAGAAAATGAATGTAATTTGAAGACTTTTCCCAAATCGACAGAATACCACAGTTTGTGGGTCATGTCGGATTCAGTGAACTGGTCATGAGGCATCATAAAAGAATGCAAAAAAACTGAGTTTCAGTAGTATGGTCTGTTTGTAAGTTTCTTTATCTGCTGTTGCTTCAATAACTTGGTCCAGATTGTGTAGGATCTTGCTAAGCAAAAAGAACTATCTTCACCCCACCTCTGTGTCATGTATCTTTAAGTCTCTATTGAGCTTGAAATATTGTATCTGGAAGCCTGCATTTCTTCAAAATATTCCAAAGAAGTAAGTACTGACCCTTAATTGACTTCAGAATGTCCGCTAGGTTACACTACAGGAACTGTTAGTTGATTCTGTATATGCTAATTATTCTTATAATGACCAAATTGTCTAAAATATTGAAACAAGATGGCCAGCTGTTACAGAGAACACACAGCAAATATTTCCTTCCATTGCAAAGGCAAAACAGTCCACAGAAACAAATGACTTCCTTCTTTTGTTTTAGGCCTTTCCAGAGGGCAAACATTTTTTGAACTCAGACTTTCGAACGGAAGACTGTTCATGCTAAATGAACAACAAGGAAAAATAAGGAAGTTTGCAGTACTTGCTCCTTTAAAAAAATGAGTGAATAAAATGTTTTACTTACTCAATCGGGAACTAGGCAACAAACATCTGTGCTACGAATAGTGGATCTGACTGTTTTTGGACTGGAGAATTTAATATTCCTGGCAGATAAAGGAGGAATCCTATAGATTCTATAGTATACTAAGGATAAAGGGTAGCTAGGAAGAGGAGTAGGTCCCCTTAAGGATGGTAATCCATGTGTGGAGCCAAGGAAAATGGGTGAAGTCTTAAATGAAAACTCTTGTCTATATTTACTGTGGAGAAGGACATGGAAGCTAGTGAGTTTGGGGGACGGAACAGTGATATCCTGGAGCATATAAACTTTACAAAGAAAGAGGTGTCTTGAAATTTATGAAGGTGGATAAATCCATGGGGCCTGACCAGATGTATCCCAGAATTTTATCGGAAGTAAAAGATGAGATTGCAGGGTCTTGGTGGAGGTTTTCTATCTTCATTAGCCAAAGGTGAGGAACCAGAAGACTGGTGGATAGCTAATGTTGTGCCTTTGTTTAAGAAGGGGAGCAGGGATAACCGAGGGACCTACAGGCCAGTGATGGGAAAGTTATTGGAACAGGATTTATTGGGATTTGGATTTGAAAAGGCAAGGACTGTTCAGGGATAGTCAGCATGGCTTTGTGTGTGGAAAGTCTCACAAATTTGATTGAGCTTGTAGAAGAGGTGGCCAAGAGGATTGACGAGAGCAGGACAATAGACATTATCTACATGGACTTTGCAGGCCTTTCACAAGGTGCCACATGTAGGCTGGTCCAGAAGGTTAGAACACATGGGATGCAGAGTGAGCTAGCCAACTGGATACAAAATCGGCTTGGTAGAAGGAGGCTGAGGGTAGTATTAGAGGTTTGTTTGTCAGATCAGAGGCCTGTGACCAGTGGTGTGCCATAGGGATCAGTGCTGGGTCCTGTGTTGTTTGTCATATATATTAATGATTTTGATGAGAATGTAGGTGCAATGATTAGTAATTTTGCAGTTGACACCAAAATTAGCGCTGTGGCTTCTTTGTTTATCTCCTTTTTTTGATTTTTTTTTACTACATTTTGAAATAAGAAAAAAGTAACATGTAAAAGTTATGCTGATCTAAGAACTCTTGTATTTCTATACTTATAATTGTGATTTTCTCCATTTATCTTATTGTTATGACTGGGTTGGAACTTTACTAACCTTGAAGTTACTGAGCAGAGATAATTGGGGTTATACTGTCTTTAGGTAGGCGCCAGATGTTTCTTAGCTGGCTTGTTTTCTTTGGGCGTTGAGGGGGGAGGGGGGTTTTCCTGGGAAGCTGTTTTGGGCTGTCAGCCAAGTCTGTTGCTTAGATACCTTATTTGGAATCCTACTGTACTACTTTTTGATGGTACACTCCAATGATTTGTTCATCATTCTCTTTTTACCTACATTTAAATAATATTATAATGTGTCAAATTATTAATTTGCTTAGTTTTAATGTAAAAGGCTTAAATCATCCTTTGAAGCGAAACAAGATTTTTGCCTATATTAAAAATTTAAAGCCTCTATTATCTTTTTACAAGAAACTCACATTCGTAACTGTGATACTTCACATTTTTTAATCGATGGAATGGGCTCCAATTTCATTCTTCTTTTCAAGCCAAATCTAGAGGGGCTACAATTCTTATAGATAAGACAGTTCCATTTGAGCAACGTAAGGTAATAACTGATACTAATGGTCATTTTGTTATAGTATCAGGCAAAAATAAATAATAGACCAATGGTATTGGCTAATATTTATGCTCCAAATACGGATGACCCAGGGTTTTTTGAATGATTTTTTTTCACTTCTACCGGATTTGAATTTTTACTCTTTGGTGTTAGGAGGAGATTTTAATTGCTGGTTAGATCCCAAATTAGATAAGTCATCTATTAAATTAGCTGCTCCTAATAATCAGCTTTATTTCTTCAATTGTTTTTAATGGAAACTGGTGTCATTGATGTCTGGCGTTTTTTGCACCCAGAAGATAAGGAATATTCTTTTTTCTCTCATGTTCACCACATGTATTCCAGGATTGACTACTTTTTATTGATAATCAAATGATTCCATTAGTTCGATCCTGTGACTATAAAGAGATTGCCCTTTCAGATTATGCTCCTGTGTTTCTATCTTTACATCTCCCTGGGCTTTCTCAGACAAACAGATTTCGGCATTTTAATCTAATCTTGTTATCTGATAAAAACTTTTTAAAATTTTTGGAGAAAACAAATTACACTTTTTAAAAGAGAATTTGTCAGAAGAGATTTCTAGTCTTATCATTTGGGATGCTTTCAAAGCCTTTATTAAAGGTCAAATTATTTCTTATATGGCAAACATTAGGAAAAAAGCTAACAAAGAAAGAGCCGATCTAATTAATCAATTTAAACTATTAGATCAAAAATACATTTTGGATCCAGATCCGGCTTTATATAAATGGCGAGTTGAAATTAAAACTAAATATGATCTTCTTTTAACATAAGGCAATTGAAAGTCAACTTTTAAAAGATAAAGTCAATTTTATACTCATGGAGATAAAACAGGTAAATTACTGTCTAACCAATTAAAAATCTCCAGAGCTAAACGGCAAATTAAAGAAATTTCGAGAGCCAATGGTGAGAGGACAACTGATCTTTTGGAAATAAATGATACTTTTAGAGACTTCTTTCTTAAACTTTATAGCTCTAATTTTCTTAAAGATAATACTGTAATAAATAATTTCTTTGACCAATTAAACGTTCCTATACTTTCTACTGAAAACTGAAAACAGACTTCTTTCTTAAACTTTATAGCTCTAATTTTCTTAAAGATAATACTGTAATGAATAATTTCTTTGACCAATTAAAATGTTCCTATACTTTCTACTGAAAACTGAAAACAGTTGGATCAATCTATTACATACAAGGAAATCGCCAAGGTGGTGCGATCCTTACACTCTGGAAAGACTTTGGGTCCTGATGGATTTCCTGGAGAATTCTATAAGCCTTTTCCTCTTTGTTTACACCTCATTATGTGCTATTTTTTCGGATTCTTTTAAATTGGGTAGATTATCACAATCTTTTATGAAGCCTCTATTTCACTTATTCTTAAGAAAAATAAGAACCCAATGGAATGTGCTTCGTACAGACCAATTTCGTTATTTAATGTGGATGTTAAAATTTTATCTAAAGTTTTAGCTCGTAGATTGGAAAATATTTACCTTCAATTATATATGATGATCAGACTAGTTTTATTAAAAAACCGATATTCTCATTTTAATGTTCATCATTTATTGAATATTATCTACCTCTCCCTCTAAGGAAATATCAGAATGTGTGATATCTCTAGATGCTGAGAAGGCCTTTGATCGGATTGAATGGAATTACTTACTTAAAACTTTAGAGAAATTTAACTTGGGCCGGATTTTATCCAATGGATTAAATTAATTTATCTATCCCCTTCTGCTCGAGTTCTTACTAATTTTCAGAATTCTAAATCTTTTAAACTTCAATGTGGAACAGACAGGGATGTCCTTTGAGCCTTTGCTTTTCAATTTAGCCTTAGAACCTTTGGCTATTTTCTCTCCGAGAATCGTTGGTATCTCCAGAAGAGGCATCAACCATAAAGTTTGCTGATGATTTATTACTTTTTATATCTAATGGTGAAGCCTCGTTACCTCCTATGCTTTCTTTACTTTCTCGCTTTAGTCATTTTTCAGGATACAAATTTAACTTACATAAGAGTGAACTTTTTCCTCTGAATAACCTGGTACCATTTGATATTAACATTCCTTTTAAAATTGTAAGAAAATCATTTTACCTACCTGGGGGTGTCAATTACTAAAAATCGTAAACATTTATTTGAAGAAAATTTTCTCACCTTACTGCTTTATGTGAAAAGGGTTTTATCAAGCTGGTCACCTCTTCCTATATCATTGATTGGCTGAATTAATGCTATTAAAATGAATATTTTACCTAAATTCATATATCTATTTCAGGCTTTACCTGTTTTTATTCCTAAGACTTTCTTTGACTCTCTGGATTCAATTATATCTTCTTACATATGGAATAATAAACATCCTAGGCTAAATAAAGTTCAGCTCAGAAGCTTAGAAAGAATGGAGGTTTAGCTTTACCTAACTTTAGATTTACTACTGGGCAGTCAATACACTAAATCTTACATTTTGGCTACATTACATTAATCAAGAGGCTTGTCCAGTATGGGTTTCTTCAGAAGCTAACTCTGTTAAAAAATGTTCTATTATTTCTCTGCTTGGTTCTTCACGCCCTATATCATTAAATAAATTAACAGATAATTTAGTAGTTAAACATGATTTGAGGATTTGGTTACAATTTAGAAAATATTTTGGTTTATTGAATTTTTCTTTGTCCAGTCCCATTTTCTCTAATTATTTTTTTAAACCTTCTACCACAGATGTAGTTTTTAAAGAGTGGGACAAATTAGTTATTATTTGTTTTCAAGATCTAGTTTGTTGGAGGAAACCTTTCTTCATTTGAACAATTGTCTAACAAGTATAATTTACCAAAAACTCATTTTTTTACATGTTTACATATTAGAGATTTTCTTCGATCTCAATTACATCCTTTTCCTTTGAGTCCTGATAAAAATTTATTAAATGTAATTTTTAATTTGGAACCCTTTCAGGATGGCTCAATATCTAATATTTGTGGCAGATTACTAGGAATGAGTAAGGTGCCTCTAGATAAAATTAAAAACGCTTGGGAATAAAATTTGCAGATGTCAATTTTCTGAGGAACTTGGAATGAAATTTTAAAGTTGGTTAATACTTCGTCATTATGTGCTCGTCATTCTCTCCTTCACTTAAAGTGGTCTATAGAGCTCACTTGTCTAAGATAAACTATCCCGTTTTATATTCCGATATATCTCTTTACTGTGACAAATGTAATAACGGAGTGGCTCTCTTTAGTTCACATGTCTGGACGTGTCAGAGTCTTAAAAATATTGGACAGAGGTCTTCATATTTTTTCTGTACTTGTCAAAATAAATTTTAAACTTAATCTTTTGACTGCACATTTGGGATCATTGGAGAAAAAGATATAACTTTGAAGGCTTCTGATTTACACATTCTGGCTTTTATTTCTCTTATAGCCAGGAGAGCTGTATTGCTTAAATGGAAGGAAGTCACTCCGCCTACTCATGCTCAATGGTTACGGGATGTTATGTCATACCCGAATCTAGAGAAGATTCACTGTTCAGTTTCTGAATCTAACTTAGACTTTCTAACCTTGTGGGGACCTTTTTTGAATTATTTTCAAAATCTCTGATTTGGTGACTAAAACGCAGATATTGGCTGACATTGTTACGTTTTTTTAGGGTTTTTTCTTGTTTTTTTCCATTAAACAGCTTCAGTTTTTGGTGGTGGGAGTAGATTTTTTTGATAATAAAATATTTCATTTTTTTCCTTTATTAACTATTATATGTGTTTATTAATTTAGAGTATTGTGATCTTAAGTATGGTTTAACACAATGTATGCAGTAGTATTTTTACTCTCTTTTTTGATGCATGTATTCTGTATTTTTTTCATGGATTTAATAAAAATATTGTAAAGACACCAAAATTAGTGGTATAGCGGACAGCGAAGAAGGTTGTATAAGGTTACAAGAAGATACAGATCAACTGGGAAAGTGGGCAAGGGAATAGCAGGTGGAATTTAACTCAGACAAGTGCAAAATGATGTATTTTGAGAAGTTAAACCAGTGTAGGACATGCAAGGTGAATGGCAGAATGTTCAACTGTAAAGCCTTGGATTACAAGTACATAGTTCACTGAAAGTGGTGACTCAGTTAAACAGAGTGGTACAGAAGGCATATAGTATGCTTGTCTTCATCAGCTGAGACGTTGAGTGTAGGAATTGGGACATCACGTTACAGCTGTAAAAATCGTTGGGGGTCACACTTAGAGTACTGCGTGCAGTTCTGGTTGCCACATTGTATGAAGAATGTGTGGCTAGAAAGTCTCCAGGCACATTGGAGAAATGCAAGGCTGGACTGCATCTATTTTAATACAAGGACTCTGACAAGTATGGCTGATGAACTGAGGGTGATAATTAACATTTGGAAATAAGATGGTGTTACTATCATGGAGATATGATTGAAAGATGGTCATGACTGGCAACCCCACATTCCAGGATATAGAATCTTCTGGCAAGATGAGAAGAGTATAAAAGAGGAGGTGGTATTGCAATATAAATCAAGGTCTACTGCTACATTCAGGAAGGAGGATATCCAAGAAGATTCTTCAAATGAAGACATGGGTGGATCTTAGAAACAACAGGAGAGTTATCACTTTGCTGGGGATTTACTATAGGCCTCGAAATAGTCCGCAGCAGATGGAGGATGGAAATCACAGGGAAGTGTACAATGATAGGATAATGATGCTATGTGCCTGTGATGCTGTTGCAAGTAAGTTTTTCATGGCACCTGAGCAGACATGTACTTGTGTATATGACAATACACTCAACTTTGACTTTGAACTATAACAGGGTTTTCAACTTCCACAATATTCACTGGGATTGCTTTTCATATGAAGGCTCAAAAGAAATGGAATTTTTAAAGTGTGTCCAGGAGAACTTTTTGAGTTAATATATAGATGGTCTTACTAGGGAAGGGGCAGTACTAATGAGGAATGTAGCCATGTAAGTGGATGGGGCATCAGTGGGGGAACATTTTGAAGATAGTGTCCATAAGTCTGCAAGCATTGTTAAGGAGAAAGTCAATGAAAGACTCAAAAATAAGGTCCTAACTTGGGAGGAATTATCCATTTCTATTTGATAAGACAGGAACAGGCAAAATTGGATTGGAAGCAACTATTTGCAGGAACCTATAGGTGACCAGTAGAAGGCATTCAAAAATGAAATAATAAGAGTTCAGGGCCAGTGTTCTTTAGACCCTAATGGTGAAGTGTAAGACCAATGGTTGTTGAGACCTGGATGTTGAAGGCTGGATAAAGGAGAAAAAGGTACCTTATGGCAGGTTTAGATAACTGAAGACAAGGTGAGGCCCTACAGCATAACTTTAAAAATTAATTACAAGGGCAAAGAAGGGGCATAAAATATAAACTGGTGGACAAAATGAATAAAAATAAAGAAGTGTTTTATAACTATATTAAGAGCAAGAGCAGGGAAAGAGTAGAGCTCATCAGGGTACAGGTCAATGCATAGATTACAATGAGAGGCAAGGGAAAAGATTGGCATTACTGATTCTATACAAATTTTTATTTTTGTTTTGAACAGCACCAGGTCTAACGGGAATTGTTGGCGGAAGACCCAAGGTGTGAGTATGCTTTGTTGGAAAATGTGCAAAAAAAATTAATTCAGGCATGAGACTTATAACACAAATATACACAAAAAATATTAAAATCAGTACTGCAGTCTAAAAGTTTTTGGCCATCATTTTCCAATACTAACACAGAACACCTAATGTACAGAGAAACATAAGAAATAGGAGCAGGAGGAGGCCATCTGGCCCGTCAAGACTGCTCCACCACTCAATGGATGATCTGGTCGTGGACACAGATCCACCTACCTGCTTTTTCCCCATAACCCTACTATGCAAAAACCTATCTAATTGTGCCTTAAATATATATAATGAGGTAGCCTCTACTGCTTCCCTGGGCAGAGAATTCCACAGATTCACAACTCTCTGGGAAAAGCAGTTTCTCCTCATCTCTGTCCTAAATCTATTCCCCCGACTCTTGAGGCTATGTCCCCTACCTCTAGTCTCACCAGTGGAAACAACCTCTACGTTATCCATCCCTTACATAATTTTATATGTTTCTATAATCCCCTCTCATTCTTCTGAATTCCAGTGAGTATAATTCTGGCGACTCAATCTCTCCCCATAGGCTAACTGCCTCATCTCCAGAATCAACCCAGTGAACCTCTGCACCGCCTCCAAAGCCAGTATGTTCTTCCTCAAGTGAGGAGACCAGAACTGCACACAGTACTCCAGGTGCAGCCTCACCAGTACCCTGTACAGTTGCAGCATAACCTCCCTGCTCTTAAATTCAACCCCTCTAGCAATGGACAACATTCCGTTTGCCTTCTTGATAACCTGTTGTACCTGCAAACCAATCTTTTATGACTCATGCACAAGCACTCCCGGTCCCTCTGCACAACAGCATGCTGCAATCTTTCACCATTTAAATAATAATCTAATCTTCTATTTTTCCTTCCAAAGTGGATGACCTCACATTTACCAACATTGTACTCCATCTGCCAGACCCTTCCCCACTCACTTAACCTGTCTATATCTCTCTGCAGACTCTCCGCATCCTCTGCACAATTTGCTTTTCCACTCAATTTAGTGTCATCAGCAAACTTGGATACGCTGCACTCGGTCCCTCTTCCAAATCATAATGTATATGGTTAACAGTTGTGGGCCCAGCACCGACCCCTGCAGCACCCCGCTCACCACTGATTGCCAACCAGAAAAACACCCATTGATCCCAACTCTCTGTCTTTTATTGGTTAACCAATCCTCTATCCATGCGAATACATTACCCCCAACTCCATGCATCCTTATGGATAAGTCTTTTATGCAGCACCTTATCAAACACCTTCTGGTAATCCAAGTATACAACATCCACCTGTTCCCCTCTATCCACTGCGCTCATTATATCCTTAAAGAACTCCAGTAAGATTGTCAAACAGGACCTGCCCTTCCTCAACCTATGCTGTGTCTGCGTGATGGAACCACTTTTATCCAGGTATTTTGCTATTTCTTCCTTAATGATAGCTTCAAGCATTTTCCCAACTACAGACGTTAGCTAACTGACCGATCATTACCTGCCTTTTGCCTACATCCTTTTTTAAACAGTGGTGTGACATTCACTGTCTTCCAATCCACCGTGACCTGCCCAGAGTCCAGAGAATTTTGGTAAATTATCACAAACACCTCTACTATAAACTCCGCCATTTCTTTCAATACCCTGGGATGCATCCCATCAGGACCAGGGGACTTGTCTACCTTTAGCTCCACTGGTTTGCTCATCACCACCTGTTTAGTGACAGCAATTGTATCGAGGTCCTCACCACCCATTGCATCCATAACATCTCTCTTTGGCATTTTAGATGTGTCTTCCACTGTGAAGACTGACACAAAATAGTTGTTCAAGGTCTCGGTCGTTTCCACATTGCCCAATATTAACTCCCCCTTCTCATCTTCCGAGGGACCTACAGTGGCATGCAAAAGTTTGGGCACCCCGGTCAAAATTTCTCTTACTGTGAATAGCTAAGTGAGTAAAAGACGACCTGATTTCCAAAAGGCATAAAGTTAAAGATGATACATTTCTTTAATACTTTAAGCAAGATTACTTTTTTATTTCTATGTTTTACAGGTTCAAAATAACAAAAAAGGAAAAGGGCCCAAAGCAAAGGTTTGGGCACCCTGCATGGTCAGTACTTAGTAACACCCCCTTTGGCAAGTATCACAGCTTGTAATCGCTTTCTGTAGCCAGCTAAGAGTCTTTCAATTCTTGTTTGGGGGATTTTCGCCAATTCTTCCTTACAAAAGACTTCTAGTTCTGTGAGATGCTTGGGCTGTCTTGCATACACTGCTCTTTTGAGGTTTATCCACAGATTTTCGATGATGTTTAGGTTGGGGGACTGTGACGGCCATGACAAAACCTTCAGCTTGTGCCTCTTGAGGTAGTCCATTGTGGATTTTGAGGTGTGTTTTGGATCGTTATCCTGTTATAGAAGCCATCCTCTTTTCATCTTCAGCTTTTTTACAGACGGTGTGATGTTTGCTTCCAGAATTTGCTGGTATTTAATTGAATTCATTCTTCCCTCTACCAGTGAAATGTTCCCCGTTCCACTGGCTGCAACACAAGCCCAAAGCATAATCGATCCACCCCCCTGCTTAACAGTTGGGAGAGGTGTTCTTTTCATGAAATTCTGCACCCTTTTTGCTCCAAACATACCTTTGCTCATTGCAGCCAAACAGTTCTATTTTAACTTCATCAGTCCACAGGACTTGTTTCCAAAATGCATCAGGCTTGTTTGATGTTCCTTTGCAAACTTCTGACGCTGAATTTTGTGGTGAGGGTGCAGGATAGTTTGAAGAAAAAAGGGTGCAGAATTTCATGAAAAGAACACCTCTCCAACTGTTAAGCACGGGGGTGGATCGATCATGGTTTGGGCTTGTGTTGCAGCCAGTGGCACGGGGAACATTTCACTGGTAGAGGGAAGAATGAATTCAATTAAATACCAGCAAATTCTGGAAGCAAACATCACCATCTGTAAAAAGGCTGAAGATGAAAAGAGGATGGCTTCTACAACAGGATAACGATCCTAAACACACCTCAAAATCCACAATGGACTACCTCAAGAGACACAAGCTGAAGGTTTTGCCATGGCCCTCACAGTCCCCCAACCTAAACATCATCGAAAATCTGTGGATAGACCTCAAAAGAGCAGTGCATGCAAGACAGCCCAAGAATCTCACAGAACTAGAAGCCTTTTGCAAGGAAGAATTGGCGAAAATCCCTTAAACAAGAATTGAAAGACTCTTAGCTGGCTACAGAAAGTGTTTACAAGCTGTGATGCTTGCCAAAGGGGATGTTACTAAGTACTGACCATGCAGGGTGCCCAAACTTTTGCTTTGGGCCCTTTTCCTTTTTTGTTATTTTGAACCTGTAAAAGATGGAAATAAAAAAGTAATCTTGCTTAAAAATTAAAGAAATCTTTAACTTTATGCCTTTTGGAAATCAGGTCATCTTTTTACTCGCTTAGCTATTCCCAGTAACAGAAATTTTGACCATGGGTTGCCCAACCTTTTGCATGCCACTGTATATTCACTTTAGCCACCCTTTACCACTTTATACAATTCTAAAATCTTCTACTATCTGTTTTTATTATTTTGTGCTAGTTTACTTTCATAATCTATCTTCCCTTTCCTTATTGCTTGCTTAGTGGTTCTTTGTTGCTTCTTAAAGTTTTCCCAGTCTTCCAGTTTCCCACTACTCTTGGTGACTTTGTATCCATGAGCTTTTAGCTTGATGCCTTCATTTATTTCCTTAGTTATCCAAGGCTGGCTCTCCCCACCCTTACTATCCTTGCTTTTAACTGGAATTTACTTTTGTTGACCACCATGAAAAATCTCTTTGAAAGTCTTCCAATTTTCCTCAACTGTCCCACCATATAGCCTGCATTTCCAGTCTATGCTAGCCAACTCCTCCCTCATCCCATTGCAGTCTCCCTTGTTTTGGCATAATACACTGGTTTTAGATCAAACTGTTGCAAACTCCATTTGTATGAGTAATTCAATCATACTATGATTACTCTTTCAAAGGTGATCCCTAACTACAAGATCGTTAATTTTACCTGTCTCATTGCACAGGACCAGATCTAAGATACAGTATAGCATTTTACCTTGTAAGGTTCACTAACATGCTGTTCAAGAAAGCTATCACGGATGCATTTCTATGAAGTCCTCCTCAGACTTTGTCGACCAACTTGATTCGCCCAATCTATGTGCAAGTTAAACTCCCCAATGACAACTGCCGTTCCATTCTTACATGCATCAAATATTTCTTAGTTTATTGTCTGTGCCACTGTAATGTTATTATTTGGTGGCCTATAGACAACTCCCACCAGTGATTTTTTTTTCCCTTTACTATTCTTAATCTGTACCCAGATGGACTCAACATTCTGCTCCTTAGATCATATATCGTCTCTCACTATTGCCTTGATCTCATTCTTAAGCAAGGTAGCTACCCCACCTCCCTGACCTTCCTGCCTATCCTTCCATATTAACCTGATACCCTTGGATATTTAATTCCCACTCATCTCCACCCTGCAAACACTTTCCTTTGTACTGATTTGTGCCACAAGTTCACTGAACTTGTTTCGAATACTACGGGCATTCAGATAAAGTGCCCTTACACTCATTGTCCTTTTAGAATTTGACCTTTATGTCCTTTGCTTTTGACTTTTCTGTACTCCACTCTTACTTTTTCTCTTTTCTAACTTTTGCTCTGGTCTCTGCTTGCTTCCCTCTGTCTTTCTGCATGGATTCCCATACCCCTGCATTATTAGTTTAAACCCTCCCCAACAGCACTGGCAAACAATCCCCCTAGGACATTGATCCCAGTCCTGCCCAGGTGTAGACTGTCCGGATTGTACTAGTCCCACCTCCCCAGAACCAGTTCCCAATGCCCGAGGAATCTGAAACCCTCCCTCTTGCACCATTGCTCAAGCCACATATTCATCCTAACTATGCTGCTATTCCTATTCTGGCTAGCACATGACTCAGGTAGTAATCCTGAGATTATTGCCTTTAAGGTCCTTTACTTTTTAATCTATCTCGTAGCTCCCTAAATTTGACCTTGTAGGATTCATTCTGTTTTTTTCCTGTATCATTGGTACCTCCATGCACCACGACAACTGGCTGTTCATCCTTCCTTTCCAGAATGCCCCGCAGCCGCTCCGAGACATCCCTGACGCTTGCACCTGGGAGGCAACCACACCAACTGTCTCGTATTGTGACCACAGAAGCTCATGTCTATTCTCCTTTACCATGGGGTCCCCTCTGGAGTAGCTCTGCCACTCTTTTTCCAGCCCTCCTGTGCAGCAGAGCCACTCATGGTGCCATGATCCTGTCTACTGCTGTCTTCCCCTGATGAGCCATCTCCTAACTTGCGTGTCTGAAGGATGTTGAGACCAGTTATCATTGCCCAACATCTAACCAGCTAACTCAGTCCAGAGTAGTGATTGGAGAGCTGGTCTTTGTGGCTCTGTTGATGCTACAGTGCTGTACATTTTGAAACAAAAAAAAAATATTTTCCATTAACTGTACTTTAATAATTTGATGGAAACCTATTCTAAATTATCCTTTATTTTGTTCCTAGGTCTCCTGTTCTGAAGCCATTCTTCTTTTTACATCCAAAACAGAATGTTACGGTATGGTAATAATATTAGAAATTCTGAAAGACCCCACAGTGTAAGAGGGAACTGTCATAATACATTTTAATATACCCTATCCAAATTTTGCTTTGGAAATTATATCATATGAGTAATATAAACCTAGGATCCACGTATTACACAATGATAAATTCTAATTTAATATACAATGTTAGATTATATTATAACTTGAGGTCAGAAGGTTGTGGGTTTAACCTTTCGATTTTCATGACTTGGTGTTCTGCTTGATTGCAGTGGATGTTTTGGCAAACTTCATCTAACATCACTGTAACCAGTACAAAGGAATGCAGAAAACAAATGCAAATAACATTTGTGTAACTCAAATTTCTGTAACCTTTTATGTTACTTCAAAAAGCATCACACTAGAGGTGGGCCTTCAGCCATAAAACTTGCAGCGCCCCAGGATGAAGTGATCTTCACTGGGAGTTTCCAAATATTGCACATGGTTGTGTGTCTTTTCAACAAGCTCTAAAAATTAAACCTTTTTAGGGTATGAGGACTCTAGCAAGGAGATTCTAGCAATATTCATTTTTTCTGTGCTGTAGTGTTCTTATGGTTCTATGGAGGTTTTAATAAAAGCTCACTATCTCAGTGTAGTACCCCAACTAACAAATGTGGTATATATTTTCAACACTTAAGTAGTTAAAATTCAAGTTACTCATGGGAAGGAATCAGTGGCAATTTAGATAAAATATTATCTTATGGATAGTGGTAGAGAGTAGTGGTTAATAAATGATTTTCAGATTGAGATTGAAGGGTGGTACACAGTGGTATCTCCAGTGGTAAGTGCTCGGACTGCTACTATTTTTTGTTATATATTAATAACTTGGATACGGTATACTGTGTAAATTTCAATGGTTGTAGCCAACACCAAGCTTGGAGGTGTAACAGTGAGGATGATATTGATAGGGAGCAAGAGGATATAAATTGCCTGCAAAATAATACATGTGGTTTCCTCATTCAAATCAAATTATTTAACATTTGTCAGGAGCATGGTTCAAAAAAAATCACAGGCTTGTAACGTGTGAGTTTGTAACTGGATTGATTTTGTCTATGGACCTGCAATTTTCTAACCTATGCTGCCTTTGAGAAGAGTTCCTTGCTGGGATTGCCCAAAGACCTTTGTGTGCTCAGTATGTTACAGTTTGGATAGGTTCATCGATGGGAAAGGTTTAGAGAGATAAGGGCCAAATGCAGGCTTACACCAGTGTTACAACTGATAAATTTACTTGTTTCGCAGATTGATATATTTATGAATGGAAGGCACATGGAAACATTTAAAAGAAGACTTTAACTATCCACATCTACCTGCTTCAGAGGAAAATACAGAACAGGAGCAGGATGATCTAAACGGTGCCGTGAATAACATTTCATCTGTTTTACACAAGTAATACTTATACATTTATATAAATATGCGGTTGTATTTTTTGCGTTATTTGTTCTTAACTGTGTTTTAGATGGTGTATATTTTAAAGCTACTTTAAGCTAGTTCCCTTTATTTCAAAGTGGGGAAACTTTTCATGATGTCAAAATTTGTTAATCGGAATTATTAACCAGAATCAAAAATTTCAGTCAAAACAATGTAAACACTTAAATATACATTAATATAAGTATCTGGAATAATGAAGTATCATTTTATTAACAAATAAATTTTAAATTAAGAGAATAAAAGCAATCATAATGTACTCTTTCAGAATACTCACCTGAGGAATCTTGGCAGGGTGGATGCAGAGAGGAGGCATCCTCTTAGGGAAGAATGTGGAACTGGAGTTCACTATTTAAAAGTAAAGGGTTGCCCATTTAACAAAATGTTTTCTGTCAGGGAGCTTAGAATTCTGTTTCTCAAAGGATGATGGAAGCAGAATCTTTTTTAAGGCAGAGATAGATAAGTGAAAGTTTAAGAAAGTAGATGGAAATGTAGAATTGATTTTACAATTGGATTGGTAGTTCTCATTGAATGGTAGAGCAGGCTCGAATAATCTACTCCTGCTCCTAATGGAGTTAAAAGTGATCATGCTGGTTTTGCATGTCAAGGTAGAATGGGGAAGGTGAAAGGCAGTTCAGATGATGTTGCTGTTGAATTAGAGCTTGATCAAGTATGTAATATTGTTGGCAAAAATCCTTTGTGCAGTAGCTGCCTTCCTGCAAAATGAACATTTAGTATTTGTATGTTTTTTGCAACATTCAAACTACCCAGCCCTAGCATTAAACATTTAGACATTTTCAACCCCAGCTTCACATTCTTTCACATCATACAATGAGGATCTTGCTTTTATATGGATCATCGTCAAACTCAAGAGCACATGCCACCAACTCTGATCTTCTATCCACATGCATAATCTTAGATAAGATAAGGTTTCTTTATTAGTCACATGTACATCAAAATACACAGTGAAATGCAGTTTTTGCGTAGCACATTCTGGGGGCAGCCCGCAAGAGTCGCCACGCTTCCGGCGCCAACATAGCATGCCCACGACTTCCTAACCCGTACGTCTTTGGAACGTGGGAGGAAACTGGAGCACCCAGAGGAAACCCGCACAGACAGGGGGAGAACATACAAAGTCCTTACAGACAGCGGCTGGAATTGAACCCCATTCTTTCCTGTGATATCTCTGCCTTTCATAATACTAAATGCATTTTGGGGGCCACTTTTATTTTGTCCACATTGTTGAGGATTGTTCACGCAGTTGAAACTACAAGAATTAACAAATAGCTGATGTCCACCAAACATCACTTTTCTAACTTCTACCAA
This sequence comes from Pristis pectinata, assembly GCF_009764475.1. Classification (NCBI taxonomy): domain Eukaryota; kingdom Metazoa; phylum Chordata; class Chondrichthyes; order Rhinopristiformes; family Pristidae; genus Pristis; species Pristis pectinata. Next base: position 97,435,918 of record NC_067406.1, read on the forward strand.
TTATATCCAGGTTAACACTAACCATGTTTTCTTAAAGGAGATGCCTTGGTACTTTGGAAATCACCTTGAAGGATGTACAAAATAAATTGTGATGAGTTACAATACAAGGGGATTACAGGGATCCCAACCAAGTCAAAATGATGTGAGAGGAAGTGCATTATGTCAGGAGGTTGGCACACTTTTTGTTCTATCACTAATAACTTCATAAATGGAAGGCATATACTCTGAAGAATCAATGACATTGTACTGAAATTTGTAAATCAAGGAATACCTGTACATAAAGCAATTTCAAATCTCTGTGTCAATAGAAAATAAAATGGTACTTTCTTATTTCATTTTGAGCATTTTGCTTAATGTCTGTCTATCTCTCTATCCATCTATCCATATATCCATGATGTGGCATTTCATCTTGCCCAGAAAATTAGGAACAGAAGTTTTTTCGGGGGGGAATGGGATTTCATTTGTGTGAATAATATTTCAGTGAAAGAGGCCCTGTAGAAATATAGTAGAAGCAATTCATTCAAATGCAAATTTAGAACAGTTTCTTTCAGAAAATAATTTTACAGTAGATGGGCAATTTAAAATATAATGTACAGAAAATGCAGCCTGCCTGAAAAGAAAAAGGTGAGCATGGGCATGGGTCCCAAAGCTCCTCACCACCGAAGATTTCCTCATTTAATATTTTCATCTATTGTAAATTAATTGGTCGAGATTGAATGGTAAAAATATTCCACAATTGTATTATCATTAAGAGTTACTCTTTCTGCATATGTTTAAGCTCTTGTTTGTCCATTTTAAGTCCTTGCTGTGCTGCACAGTTTCAGTGCCATCCAGTGCATGTTATTCTCTTTACTGTCAGTCCAACTGTAAGAATGATTGCTTAAAGTCTATAAATTCCTTCAAAGAGATGTATTTTTGAAGAAGAGTGGGAATAGGCAAGCTGGCAAATATTAAAAACAGTAAGTTTTATGAATATCCCCAGGCATCAGCCTGCTTACGGATAAACCAAAACTTTGAATGTAGCCTTCCTCACCATTGCAGGTGGCTTTTCATATTTCCTGATAACAACACAGCAGTTAATTGAAATATTATTAAAGCCAAGTTTATAAATGATGGTCTTAATCTCCTAAACACCATCCTGTTGAAATACAGCAGGTCAGGCATCATTGGTAGAGAGAGAAATAGAATTAATTTTCAGGTCAATGGGGGAAAGTCACCAGGATAGTAGTCATCAACCTGAAACATTAATTCCACAGGTGGTATATTTCCAGCATTTTCTGTTTTTATTTAAGATTTCCAGCATTTGCTGTTGACTAGCGCTCTTTTGTGCTGGTATCATTAATTGCTTGAATACACATAAGTTCACGCACCCAGTTTTGGACGTTTAGCACTTAGGGGGCACGGTAGCGTAGCGGTTAGCGTGACGCTATTACAGCACCAGCAATCGGGGTTCGATTCCCATTGCTGTCTGTAAGGAGTTTGTACATTCTCCCGCGTCTGCGTGGGTTTCCTCTGGGTGCTCCGGTTTCCTCCCACATTGCAAAGACGTACAGGTAGGTTAATTTGGGTTTAAAATGGGCGGCGCAGACTCGTTGGGCCAGAAGGGCCTGTTACCACGCTGTAAATAAAAAAAAATTATAGCTAGTCCCTGTAAGATAATCCTGTGACCTGCTGTTTTCGGCACTGAAAGAATATTTTTGAACTTAATGGAATATCTAAAAATCTGTTTGTCTCTTAAAGGTCATGAGTTTAATTATTACACTTTAATTCTGCTTATTTTAATAGATTACATTTATATGGAATTTTGAATCCACAACTTGACTGATGAAGAGAGTATTATATATTGAAATGGATTTGAATAACAAAAGATAACTTTTTAATTATTACTTTTTTCCATTTTACATTATCTTATGGCCCTTGCTTTTATCTGATTAAATTTTTAGATTTACCTACTGGGCCTTGCAGCTATCGATTAGAAGAACTTGCTTACACCAGAAGTGGTGACAAAGGCAACACTGCTAATATAGGTAACTCATTATTACATGACTAATTTAAGCTATTGGAATATACAATTTCTAAGTAATTCCCCCCAGTATGGTGTCCTATATTCTGCCCCCTTTCACCACCGGGGCAGTCTCCCACTACCCTCCTCATTGATTCCCTTCACTCTCATGAAAAGTAAAATATTCAGTTGCCCATGGCAACAGATCACATTTGCCAGACCCATCATCTAAAATGACCTCTCCTGTTATTTTACTTCCTCAAGATGTCCCAAAATCCTTAAAATACGTTGAAGTGTTTACTAATCTGATTATTGATAAACATATCAGTAAGCACTCTGGTTACTAATTAAAAATGAAAAAGACAACTAGCTTTTGGGTACGATTTTAAGACCCCTTTCAACATTCCAACGGCCACACCGAGGTCCACTCTCCAATCACTCCCACATCAATAGGGAAACTAGATACAAAACACCATTCAATCTGCAGGCATGACTCTGAGTCTCTCGTTGCATATCATTTTTGTTCTTTGCCCCATTCCTCTTTAATCTGGAAATTGGATCATATATGGATAGTTCTTTATTTGCAAATGGCACAAAGATGCAATTTTACCCAGAGTACATTGCTCTAGAAATCATTTCTGGCTGTAATTATGCCCATCACATAGTTGTACTGAGCAGTTTAGGTCACAGACCACAATAATGCATTATGCAGTGTCACATGCATAAATAGTAAATAATTAAACACCCAGAAGTGATCCTTGGAGCAGTTCATGAGTTACATCTTTCAGTCTGAAAAGGAACTCTCTGTCTCCTATGTGATAGCCAGTCTTCAGTCCTCATTAACACATTTCCCCCATGAGAACTTTTGTTGTGCATCAGCCTATTTATGTCACCTTATCGAATGCCTCTGAAAATCCATTACAGGTTTTACAAGTTTGCCTCTGTTTTACTCTGTTATATCCTCAGACAACTCAAGTAACTGGTTACTTTCATATATCCATACAAAGTTATGACACACTGGTCTTGAAGCGATAGTAAAAGAAAGTCCCTGACATTAGCAAGCATTAAAAGAGACTCACAATCCTGTGAATAGAACCTAGAACATAAAACGGCACAGCACAGGAACAGGCCCTTCAGTCCACAATGTTGTACCGAACTAATTGAACTAGTAATTAAACACCTAACTAAACTAGTCCCTTCTGCCTACACAATGTCCATATGTTTCTATGCTCTGCACATTCATGTGCTTATCTAAGAGCCTCATAAACAGCTCTATTGTATTTGCCTCCACCACCACCCCTGGCAGTGCATTCCAGGCACCCACCACTCTCTGTGGAAACAAAAACTTGCCCCACACATCTCCTTTGAACTTATCTCCTCTCACCTTAAATGCATGCCCTCTGGTATTAGACATTTCGACCCTGGGGAAAAGACACCGGCTGTCTACCCTCTCTATGACTCTCATCATCTTATTAACTTCTATCAGGTATCCTCTCAGCCTCCGCCGCTCCAGAGAAAACAACCTAAGTTTGTCCAACCTCTCCATATAGCACATGCTCTCTAATCCAGGCAGCATCCTGGCAAACCTCTTCTGCACCCTGAGGTGTGAGGTGTTGCATTTTGGGAGATCAATGTAAAGGGACAGTACACAGTTAATGGCAAGACCCTTATCAGTGTTGGTATACAGAGGGATGTTGGGGTCCAAGTCCATAGCTCTCTGACAGTAGCTGCACAAGTTGATAGGGTGGTAAAGAAGGCGTATGGCATGCTTGCCGTTATTAGTCGAGGCACTGAGCTCTAGACTTGGGAAGTTATGTTGCAGCTTTATTCAATTCTGGTCGCCCCATTATAGGAAGGACGTGGAAACTTTGGAGAGGGTGCAAAGAGGTTTATCAGGTTGGACAATCTAGGGTTGTTTTCTTTGGAGCAGCAGAGGCTGAAGGGAGAAGTTTATAAAATTATGAGATGCATAGATAGACATGCAGTATTTTCTTCCCAGGATTGAAATGTCCAACACTAGACGGCATGCATTTAAGGTGGGGGGGAAAGTTCAAAGGAAATGTGTGGGGCAAGTTTTTTACACAGAGAGTGGTGAGTGCCTGGAATGTGCTGCCAGGGGTGGTGGTGGTGGCAGATATGATAGAGGCGTTTACGGGGCTCTTAGATAGGCACATGAATGTGCAGAGAATGGAGGGATATGGACCATATGCAGGCAAAAGGGATTAGGTGTAATTAGCTTAATTAGTTCAGCACAACATTGTGGGTCAAAGGACCTGTTCCTGTGCTGTACTGTTCTATGTTCTAAATCCAAGTTCAGTCAGTCAGAATTTCCTGAATGTGCATTTTCTGGCCTCATAATCACCTGAGACACTGTATAACTCATAGGTTTATTTTTATTGGCCTTCAATGATTACTTTGTGCAACTAGGAGTCATCGCTCGGCACCCTCTCTATTATCCTTACTTACGGAAAGCAGTGACTGCCGAGGCTGTAGAGGAATATTTCCAGCATCTAATACAGAAGGAAGATTCTGACACAATGATGGTAACCAGGTATGGACTCCCACTACAAAAATTATTACTCTAGATAATGGGGAAATATGTCATGTGAGTGAGAACTTGCAATATTTGATAGATAAATTGTCAGTCTACCAAATATATAAATCTAAACCAAAAATCTACCCAGTAACTCAAGAAATATTTCAGCAGAGAAAAGGACCAACAGCAGACTTGTAGGAGCGAGTGTCACCAGATACTATTGGGTTGGCCTCACCCCCCAACAGCCTGAGGGCTACCCCATGCTGTTGGTTACTCCACCCTCCATTCCCAATGTCTCAACATCCCACGTTGAATTGAAGTGTGTCAGTGAAGGCAGAAGGCCTTCCAGCATCCAAAACTACAGATCAGAGTGGCTCCAACTCCTGCTGCTGTGAAGCAGGAGCAGATGGGAGAGAGGGAGCTGGCAAGCTAAGAGACAGAGGAAGAGGGGATGGGAAAGAGAGAGAGGGAAGGAGAAGCAAAGGGGGAGAGCAAGGAAGACTAAGAGAACAGGAAGATAGAGGCAAAGAGAGAGGAAGCAATCCAGTAACCTGCTCTCATCTACACAACAAGTTTAAACTCAGCTCCTTTGATTGAAAGTCAGGACTCAGTTTGAATCATTACATGTTCTCTAGCCGCTGAACTGAGTAGCCTTCTCACCTCATTTTCCATCTCTGTTTATATCTCTATCTGTGTCTCTCCTCTCTTTTCTCCAACCCCTAGCTACCCTTTGCAAATATTTAACTTGCCGTTGGAAAACGGATATGACTGCCACCCATCCAGCACGCCTTATATTTTCCACATCGGCCTCATTAGCCACCTCAGAACCTACGAAACTCTTTGGAGTGAAAATAAGTCATCCTCAATCCTAAGGGGCTGGCTGTGAAGAAGAAGAAGATCCCTCCCTCCAGCAATCATCAGCAAGCTTTCTACAATATGGCTTGTTTGCACAGTTTGTGCATTAAAGTTGAAGGGATTTCCTTGTGACCTAGAGAACCTCAGAGAATTAATGAAGAGGTTCTGTGCAGGCTCATCTAACCCCTTGTATCAGATTACACCTGATGTAAGTTTTTGGTTGGTGCTGCTCTCAACCTATGCAACAGATATACTAAATGAGAAAAGCTGGCCACTAATATCACTTTCAGAAATCAGGAGAGAGGAAAATTTCAGCCTAGATGTATAGTCATTATCCAGTAATGCCTGTTGTAGGTATTGCATAAAGCAGAATAGGGCTCAAATTGATGGCTTCTATGCAACTATCCTGAAATATACTAACTCACTCCTCCTTGCTTGGGAAAGATGGCCATCTGGAAGAATCGGAAAATCATATCCAGCCAAATTTCAGAAAAAGATGAGGACATTGGGACAAGAAGAAGATGGTGTAGGAGGGCTAAAACATGTTTTTTGATCATTGAGGTTAATATAAAGCAAAAATGCTGAAAATATGAGATAAAAATATAAATATTCTGCAGTTCATGAAGCATCTGTGGAGAGAGAAAGAACCTGCTATGGGATTTAGAGTCATAGAGTTATACAGCATGGAAACAGGCCCTTCAGCCCGGCTGATCCATGCTGACCAAGTTGTCTACCTGAGCTAATCCCATTTGCCTGCATGTGTCCCTTATCCCACTAAACCTTCTTTATCCATGTACCTGTCCAAATGTCCTTTAAACATTATAATTGTACCCACCTCAGCCACGTTCCTCTGGTATCTCATTCTATATACCCACCACCCTCTGTGTGAAAAACTTGCCTCTTGGGTTCCCTTCAAGTATATCCCCCCTCACCTTAAATCTATGTTCTATAGTTTTAGACACCCCTACTCTTTGGAAAAGATGATGACAATCCCTTATCTCTACCCCTCATGATTTTATAAACCTCTACAATGTCACCCCAGCCTATTCAGTCTCTCCTTATAACTGAACCCCTCCAGTCCTGGCAACGTCCTTATGAATCTTTTCTGCACCCTCCCTAGCTTAATCACATCCTTCCTATAGTATGGCAACCAGAATTGCAAAGAATGTTCCAGGTGCAGTCTCACAAACGTCTCGTACAGTTGTAATGTGACATCCAACTCTCATACTCATTGCCCCATCCGATGAAGACAAGCGTGCCATATGCCTACTTTGCCACCTTGTCTACCTGCATCACTACTTTCAGGAAACTATGTACTTGTACCCCTAGGTTTGCTAATTGCTTTTTCATGAATGAGGTTGTAGGATACACTAAATATAGATAGATATCACTAGTCATTGAAATGGAGCGATCTATCGTGGGTTATTGTGACTTGTACATAAAGACTGAATTGGATTCCTCCACTAGAAATGGCCTACTGATAAGTAGAATTTTACTTTCACCTTATACTAACCTCAAACTGAATTTAATTGATGTATCAGCCACCCTATGAAGATTCTGGACAAATACGATAAATCTCAATAATTTTACTAAATGTTATGGGAATAAGGTACTACTATTTCAATTTAGCAGTACAGGTTTATCAAAAATAATTCTAAAATATTTTAAACAGAGCTATGTGAATTAGTTTGCAAAGTAGTTTGTCAAAATGCATGTAGTTAATGATGAAATTTCCTTCTGAACGTTAACATCAAAAAATTACAAAGAACTATTATGAAGAAATGTTTTCAAATGCTATGCCTTGTAGAGGGATATTTGCCTAAAAATATGACGGATTTGCCCACTTCTTTATGCGCAAATCACTTTAACCCAGGATGGTTCGCTTCATTTCTGTGACTAGTGATATATATTGGAGCTTAAAGTGCATTCTACAACTTCATTCACTAAACAGCAAGTAGCAAACCCCACAGCAGATCTGAAAAGAGATGTGTATTAAACAGTCCGCGGTATTTCATCAATGTTTCGCCCACACAATCTCTCAGACTAATTTTTCAGTGTTCAATACTTAAACACATAGATTACCGTCTTTGTTTTGATTCCTGCACTTTTATTATGCTGCATTCTCTGGCAGACAGATCAGCCTGTAGCCCCATGCCACTTCAGGATAACACAGAATGGGACTCAATCAGGACAGGTGATTGCACACACCAGAAATTGCTGTTCTTCCTTGTGTTTAACCTCATCACAATGGCAATCTTTTCTGCAGCTGGTCAGTGTCAAGGAGGGAGGTTCTTTAAGATCTGATCACCTTCCCATAGTTCACATGGCAACAAGGGCAGATTTGATCTTCTCATCCAGTTGCCATCGAGAAGCATGCAGATGAAGTTTTATCCATGATTATTGGTGGAAACCACTCAAGTGGCCCACATTTCTTCCCAATCTTCTGATTTTTTGTTTGGTGTCATACTGTCAAAAAGTCATACAGCACAGAAAGAGGCCCTTTTGCCCACCACATCCAAACCAACCATCAAGTACCCATCTACACTTATCCCATTTACCAAAACTTGGTTCATAACCTTGACAATTCAAGTGCTTGTCCAGATGTTGTGAGAGTACCTACCTCCACCATCTTCACAAGCAGTGTGTTCCAGATTGCAACCATTCTCTAGGTGAAAAAATATTTCCTCAGATCCCCTCTACTGCTCTTACTCCTCGCCATAAACCTATGCCTTCTGGTTTAGACATCTCATTATGGTGTTATTGAGTAATACCGCACAGAAACAGGCCCTTCAGCCTAACTGCCCATACCGACCAAGATGTCTGTCTAAGCTGGTTCCATTTGGCCACATTTGGCCTATATCCCTCTTAAAAAACTTTCCTATCCATGTACCTGTTATGGGGAAAAGTTTCTTGCTATCCACCTTATCTATGCCCCATAATTTTGAATACCTTGAACAAGTATTCCATCAGCTTACTCTACTCCAAGGAAAACAAACCCAACTCATCCGGTCTCTCCTCATAATTGAAATGTCCCATGCCAGGCAACATCCTGGTGAATCTCCTCTGCACCCTCCCCAGTGCATCTGCTTAGCGCATCAAAATTGGCTGAATTCCAGTTTCTTTAACTGTGTATTCAGGTGGAAATGAAATATGGTAAAATTTTTGGATCACAGCTCCAAAAACGAAACAAATAAGTGAGCACATGCATGATGCTGATGACATTCTGAACACAAGACAACAAATTATTTCGTAAGGTAAAGAAAAAATTCCCACTCTGCAGAAAACACCTAAGTAAATTAGCCTACACATTTCTGCTTCTGATCATCATATGGATTACACAAGACACCAAATTACAGTGCAATTACTATCATTATCTCTGTCATTGTAATTCATGAGAATATTATGTCATGGAACAATGTAAATATTCATTTTGCTGTTTAATTTTGACCATCAAAGTCTTCAAGATTTAAAGTGGTCTGCTGCATAATTGTACTGTCACCTTTAGAAAAAGAGTCAAATTGCTTGTTAATTCAAAAGAAGAATGACATCCAGTTAGGAAGGGAAAAGCTTCATTAAAACATTGAGTAAGATCAATAAAATTTGGCAAATCAAAAGAACTAAAGATGATGGAATTCTGAAATAAAAACAGAAAATGCTGGAAATATTCAGCAGGTCAGTCAGCATCCGTGAAAAGAGAATTTCAGATCTGTAAAGTTATTTTTTTTCTCTTTCCACAGATGCCATCTGACCTGCTGAGTATTTCCTGAATTTACTTTAAAACTTACAATTTGTTTTTTACAGTTGTACAGGTGGTTGGTGAGGCCCCACCTGGAATAATGTGCACTGTTTTGGTCTCTTTACCTAAAAAGAAAGGGATAAAGTAGCATTGGAGGCAGTCCAAAAGAGAGACACCAGCTAATAGAGACACAAGATTCTGAAATTTGGAGTAACAATCAATCTGCTGGAGGAACTCGGCGGATTGAGCAGCATTTGTGGAGGGAAAGGAATTGATGTTTTGGGTCAAAACCCTACATCAGGACTGGCCAGTTCCAGTTTAATTCCTGGGATGAGAGGGTTATCCAATCAAGAAAGGCTAGATAGTTTGAGTCTGTATTCCCTGGAGTTTAGAAAAGTGAGGGGTGACCTTATTCAAACAATAAGATCCTAAGAGGGGCTTGGCAGGATAGATGTTGAGATGTTTTCACCAATGAGAAAATCACAAACAAGGGGACCGAGTTACAAGATAAGGGGGCAGTCATTTAAGACTGAGGCGCATAGAAATTTATTGTCTGGAATTCTCTGCCCTTGAGGGTGGTGGAGGCCAGATCATTGAGGTGGAGATAGATAAATATTTGAAAGATCAAGTAATTGAGCATTATGGGGAATTGGCACAGAAGAGGAATTGAGGCCATCGTAGAGTAGCTGTGACCATATTGAATGGCAGGGCAGGCTTCAGGGGCTGAGTGGCCTACTCCTGCTCCTATCTTCTTGTGACCCCTTCACACCTGCTCTGAGCAATTGGGAACTGCAGGGTATGATACTATTGTGGTAGTCTGAGTGCTAATTAATCCAAGGTGCAAGATCAGACCCGAGCATGATAATTTCAGAATTTATGTTTAATTTTTAAATATCTAGTTATTTTTCAAAATGAACCTGCTGATATTAGTATAAGAGCCCATTAAATTTCAACCCATAACAGAACTTAGGAAAGAAAACCAGCCATCCTTGCCTAGTTCTTATTCTTTTACTACCTTTTACATATAACAAAACAGAAGGAAACCATTCAGCCCATTGGGTACCTGCTGCTTCCCAGTGAGAATTCCCATTAGTCCCATTTCCCCCTCTCCTTATTTCCCTGTATCCCTGCAATACTTTCTCACACATTCCCATGACTTCCTTTTGAACCTTTTTATAATTAACTCACACCAAGGGGCAATAGCCAATTAACCTACCAACAAATGGGATGGGTGAGCAAAATGGATACCTTGAAGAAACTCACTCAAATGATGCAAACTCTACACAGACAGCATCCAAGGTTAGGATCAAAGCCCAGGTCCCTCAAGATGTGAGGCAGTAGCACTGATTGCTGCAACACCCTGCCACCCAATTGGGTCGACATGTGCCTCCACACCACACCAAATCTGATGGCAAGTGACAAATAGCTTACAAAGGTCACATTGAATGATATTGATGAACTGGTAAATTGGAATTTAATCCTGATAAGGGTGAGGTGATGCAGTAAGGGCAGGGCATATACAATGAACAATCAGTCCTTAGGGAGTATTAAGGAATAAAGGTATACAAGTCAGAAGGTCCCTGACAGTGGCATCACAGTTAGATAGGGTGCGGAAGATGCTTGCCTTCATTCGCCATAGCATAAAATACAAGAGCAGCAAGATCTTGGTCAAACATTGGAATATTATGTGTTGTTCTGGTCGCTATGCAATAGAAAGGACGTAATTGCACTGGAGAGGGTGTGGTGGAGATTCACCAGGATGTTTCCTGGGGTGGAACATTTCAGTTACAGGGAGAGTCAGGATAGGCAAGGTTTGTTTTCCTTGGAGCAGAGGGGACTGAGGGGGTTTCTGATAGATGTGTAATTATTGAAGGCATCGATAGGGTAGCTAGTAATCAAGTTTTCCCCATGGCAGAGGTGCCTAAGACCAGACAGTGTAGGTTTAAGGAAAGAGTAAGAGGTTTGGAGGGGATCTGAGGTAAAATGGACTTTGTAATGATGCCACATGGTAGGCTGGTCTGGAAGATTAGAACTCATGAGGTCCAGAGTGAATTAGCAAATTGGATACAAAATTGGCTTAGTGGTAGGATAGAGAGGGTGGTAGTGGAGGTTGTTTTTTCAAATTGGAGGTCTGTGACCAGTTGTGTACCGCAGGGATCAATGCTGGGTCCTCTGTTGTTTATCATTTGTATTAATGATTTGGATAAGAATGTCGGTGGCATGGTTAGTAAATTTGCAGATGACACCAAAATTGGTTTTATCGTGGAAGAAGGTTATCTAATGTATCACCAGAATAAGAAGGACATGGTTAAGCTAGAAAGGGTGCAGAAAAGATTCACAAGGATATTGTGAATATCAAGGATAAGGATATTGTGACCACACTTAGAGTACTGTGTCTAGTTCTGGTCGCCTCGTTATAGGAAGGGTGTGGAGGCGTTGGAGAAGGTGCAGAGGAGATTTACCAGGATGCTGCCTGGATTAGAGAGTATGGATTATGAGGAGAGACTAAAGGAGCTAGGGCTTTACTCATCGGAGAGAAGGAGGATGAGGGGAGACATGATAGAGGTATACAAAATAATAAGAGGAATAGATAGAGTGGACAGCCAGCGCCTCTTTCTCAGGGCACCAATGCTCAATACAAGAGGGCATGGCTTTAAAGTAAAGGGTGGGAAGTTCAAGGGGGACGTCAGAGGGAGGTTTTTCACCCAGAGAGTGGTTGGTGCATGGAATGTGCTGCCTGGGGTGGTGGTGGAGGCTGATATGTTGGTCAAGTTCAAGAGATTGTTAGGTAAGCATATGGAGGAATTTAAGATAGAGGGATATGTCGGAGGAAGGGGTTAGATAGTCTTAGGAGTGGTTTGAAGGTCGGCACAACATGGAGGGCCAAAGGGCCTGTATTGTGCTGTATTGTTCTATGGTTCTATGGTTACCTGGACTGGAGGGCTTGAGGTATCAGGAGAGATTGGTAGGCTAGGTCTACTTTTCCTGGAGTGAAGGAGACTGAGAGGTGACAAGATAAAGGTGTGTAAAATTATGAGAGGTGTGGATAAGGTAGATAGTTAATGTCTGTTCCCCATGGTAGAGGTGTCTAAAACTAGAGGGAGGAGGTTTAAAGGAGATCTGAGGAGTAAATCTTTCACACAAAAAAATCTTTCACACAAAGAGTAGTTGGTATCTGGAATGAGCTGCCAGAGGAGGTGGTGGAGGCAGGAATAAAAATATTGAACAGGCATCTGGACAGGTATGAGCAAGGCATAGAGGGATATGGAATTAATGCAGACAAGTGGGATTAGTGAAGATAGGCATGAGGATTGGCACAGACGAGTGGGCCAAAGGGCCCGATTCTATGCTGTAAACCTCAATGACTCTAAAATGGCTCTACGGCTTTAAATGTGTCCTATCGCCTTGGGATAAATGGGAGGAGCAAATATCCTTTTCAATTTATTATTTTTTTGGGTTATTAGCATTGCTTGCATTTATCAGCTATCCTTATGTGCCTTTGAAAAGGTGGTGGTAAGCCTTCTTTCTTGATCTTCCGCACCCTTCTGCTGAAAGTATTCCCACAATCGTTTTGCACAAGGGAAGTAGACCCAGTGGGCATGAATATAAAAGTCAGGATGCTATATAGCTTTGGGGGGAGGGGTGTGCGGGGGAACCAACAATGTTCACCCGTGCCTGCTGCCTTCTTGGTGGTTAGGGTCACAGGTTTGGATCGTCCTGACAGAGTAATCTATATGATTAACTCTGGGCCATTGTGTAGCTGTTACGCACTGCTGTTATAGAGTCATTGATCAATACAGCACGGACACAGGCCCTTCAGCCCAACAAGTCCATGCCGATCACAGTGCCCACCCAGCTTGTTCCAATTTCCTGCATTCGGTACATATCCCTCTAAACCCCGCCCTCCATGTAGCTGTCCAAGTGCTTCTTAAATGATACCATTGTACCTGCCTCAACCACTTCCTCTGGCAGCTCATTCCATATACTCACCACCCTCTGCATGAAAAAGTTGCCCCTCAGGTCCCTTTTAAGTCTTTCCCCTCTCACCCTAAATCTAGACCCCCTAATTTTGAACTTCCCTACCCTGGGTAAAAGGCTGTTATCATCCACCTTATCTATGCTTCTCAGAATTTTAAACATTTCTATAAGGTTGCCATCATTCTCCTACATTCCAAGGAATAAAGACCTAGCCTGGCCAACCTTTTCCTATAACTCAGGCCCTCTAGTCCTGGCAACGTCCTTGTAAATCTTTTCTGCACCCTTTCCAGTTTAACCACGTCTTTCCAATAACAGGGTGTCCAAAATTGTACACTCCAAGTGCAGCCTCACCAACGACTTATACAACTGCAACATAATGTCCCAATTCCTATCCTTAATGCCCTGACTGATGAAGGCCAGCGTGTTAAATGCCTTTTTCACCACCCTGTCTACCTGTGACTCCACTTTCAACAAACTATGCACTTGTACTCCTTGGTCCCTCTGTTCCATTCCACTCCCTAGTGCCCTAGTATAAGTTCTACGCGAGTTTGACTTTCCAAAATAGATCACCTCACACTTATCTGTATTGAAATGCATTTGCCACTCCTCAGCCCACTTCCCTAACTGATCAAGATCCCTCTGTAATCTATGATAACCTTCTCCACTATCAACACTGGATTTCAGTGTTTTAAAAGGGATACGGAGGGGGGAAGAAGAGGAGGAAGGGTGGCGTTACTGGTCAGGGATAATATTACAGCTGGAGAAAGGGTGGATGATGTAGAAGGATCCTCTCTAGAGTCAGTATGGGTGGAAGTTAGGAACAAGAAAGGAGCAGTTACTCTACTGGGAGTACTCTATAGGCCCCCCCCCCCCCCCCCCCCCGGTAGCAGCAGGGATGCTGAGGAGCAGATTGGGAGGCAGATTTTGGAAAGGTGCAAGAATAACAGGGTTATTACCATGGGAGACTTCAACTTCCCAAATATTGATTGACACCTGCTTAGTACCAAAGGTTTAGATGGGGCAGAGTTTGTTAAGTGTGTCCAGGATGGATTCCTGTCTCAGTATGTTGACAGGCCGACAAGAGGAAATGCCACATTAGATCTAGTATTAGGTAATGAACCGGGTCAGGTGACAGAGCTCTTGGTGGGTGAGCATTTGGGGGACAGTGACCACTGCTCCATTACCTTCAGCATTGTCATGGACAAGGATAGGAGCAAAGAGGACAGGAAGATATTTAATTGGGGAAGGGCAAATTATGAAGCTAGAGCTTGAGAGTGTCAATTGGGATGACATTTTTGAAAGGAAATGTACTATGGAGATGTGGTCATTGTTCAGGGATCTCTTGCAGGATGTTAGGGATAAATTTGTCCTGGTGAGGCAGAGAAAGAATGGCAGGGTGAAGGAACCATGGGTGACAAGAGAGGTGGAACAACTAGTTAGGAGGAAGAAGGCAGCATCCATAAGGTGTAGGCAGCAAGGATCAGATAGGCTCATGAGTAATATAGGGTAGCAAGGAGGGAACTTAAGAAGGGGCTGAGGAGAGCAAGAAGGGGACATGAAAAGGCCTTGGTGAGTAGAGTTAAGGAGAATCCCAAGGCTTTTTTCACATACGTGAAGAGCAGAAGGATGACGAGAGTAAAGGTAGGACCGATTAGAGACAAAGGTGGGAAGATGTGCCTGGAAGCTGTGGAAGTGGGTGAGGTTCTCAATGAATACTTCTCTTCAGTATTCATCAAAGAGAGGGGCCTTGATGACGCTGAGGACAGTGTTGGTAAGGATAATGTTCTAGAGCATCTAGATATCAAGAGAGAGGATGTGTTGGAGCTGTTAGGAAATATTAGGACAGATAAGTCCCCGGGTCCTGACGGAATATTCCCCAGGCTGCTCCACAAGGCGAGGGAGGAGATTGCTGAACCATTGGCTAGGATTTTTGAGTCCTCATTGTCCACGGAAATGGTACCGGAGGATTGAAGGGTGACAAATGTTGTCCCCTTATTCAAAAAAGGTAGTAGGGATAGTCCAGGGAATTACAGACCAGTGAGCCTTATGTCTGTGGTGGGCAAGCTGTTGGAAAGGATTCTTAGAGGTAGGATCTATGAGCATTTAGAGAATCATGGACTGATTAGGGACAGCAAGCATGGCTTTGTGAAGGGAAGATCTTGCCTCACAAGCCTGATAGGGTTCTTTGAGGAGGTGACCAGGAAGATTGATGACGGTAGTCCAGTAGATGTGGTCTACATGGATTTTAGTAAGGAGTTTGACAAGGTTCCACATGGTAGGTTTCTTCAGAAGGTCAGAGGGCATGGGATCCAGGGGGGCTTGGCCATGTGAATTCAGAATTGGCTTGCCTGTAGAAAGCAGAGGGTTGTGGTGGAGGGAGTGCATTCAGATTGGAGGGCTGTGACTTGTGGTGTCCCACAAGGATCGATTCTGGGACCTCTACTTTTCGTGATATTTATTAATGACTTAGATGAGGGGGTAGAAGGGTAGGTTAGCAAGTTTGCTGACGACACAAAGGTCGGTGTGTTGTGGATAGTGTGGAGGACTGTCGAAGATTGCAGAGGGATATTGATAGGATGCAGAGCTGGGCTGAGAAGTGGCAGATGAAGTTCAGTCCGGAGAAGTGTGAGGTGGTACACTTTGGAAGGACAAACTCCAAGGCGGAGTCCAAGGTTAATGGCAGGATTCTGGCGAGTATGGAGGAGCAGAGGGACCTGGGGGTTCATATCCACAGATCTCTAAAAGTTGCCTCACAGGTGGATAGTGTAGTTAAGAAAGTTTATGGGATGGTAGCTTTCATAAATCGTGGGATCGAGTTAAATAGTCACAAGGTAATGATGCAGCTCTACAAAACTCTGGTTAGAACACATTTGGAGTACTGTGTCCAGTTCTGGTTGCCTCATTATAGGAAGGATGTGGAAACATTGGAAAGGGTGCAGAGGAGATTTACCAGGATGCTTCCTGGATTAGAGAGTATGTATTATGAGGAGAAACTAAGGGAGCTAGGGCTTTACTCTTTGGAGAGAAGGAGGATGAGAGGAGACATGATAGAGGTATACAAAAATATTAAGAGGAATAGATAGAGTAGACAGCCAGCGCCTCTTTCCCAGGGCACCAATGCTCAATACAAGAGAGCATGGCTTTAAAGTAATGGGTGGGAAGTTCAAGGGAGATATCAGTGGGAGGTTTTTCACCCAGAGAATGGTTGGTGCATGGAACGTGCTGTCTGAGGTAGTGGTGGAGGCAGGTATGTTGGTCGAGTTCAAGAGATTGTTAGATAAGCATATGGAGGAATTTAAAATAGGGGGATATGTGGGAGGAAGGGGTTAGATAGCATTAGGCATGGTTTAAAGGTCAGCACAACATGGTGGGCCGAAGGGCCTGTAATGCGCTGTACTGTTCTATGGTTCTATGGTTCAACAACACCTAATTTCATGTCATCCGCAAACTTACTGATCAAGCCTTGTGCATTCGCATCCAAATCATTTAAATAAATAATAAATAGCAAGGATCCCAACACCAACCCCTGCGGCATACCACTAGTCACCGGCCTCCATTCTGAGAAACAACCTTCAACCACCACCCTCTGCTTCCTACCTCCAAGCCAATTTTGAATCCATCTAGCAAGCTCTCCCTGGATTCCATAGGACCTAACCTTCCAAACCAGCCTACCACGTGGGATCTTGTCAAAGGCTAAAATCTAAGTAGACAACATTCACTACCCTACCCTCATCTACCTTTTTGGTTACCTCTTCAGAAAACTCTAAAATGTTTGTCAAGCACAACTTTCCATGCACAAAGCCATGCTGACTCCCATTGATCAGACTCTGTCTATCCAACTGCTCATAGATCCTGTCCCTCAGAAATCCCCCCAGTAACTTCCCCACTACTGATGTCAGGCTGACTGGCCTATAGTTCCCTGACTTGCCCTTGCTACTCTTCTTAAATAACAGAACAACATCAGCCACCTTCCAGTCTCCAGGAACTTCACCAGTGGCTGATGATGAAGCAAATATCTCCACATAGGCCTCTGCAATTTCTTCTCTAGCCTCCCACAAAGTCCGAGGATGCACTTAGTCAGGCCCTGGGTATTTATCCAGCTTATGGTATTGTGCACCTTTGATGGATATTAATAAATATACAAGGTTCACATGATGCCAGCCAAGCAGGCAGCTTTTTCCGCAATGGTACGGAGCTACCTCAGTGTTGTTGGGGCTGTACTTATTTGAGCAAGTGGAGAGTATATCATCATGCTTCTGCCTTGTGCTTTGCAGATGATAAAAAGGCTGTGGGGTGTCAAGAGTTGAGACAATAGCCATAGGATACTCCATGTCTGAAGAGCTCGTGTAGCCACGGCATTTGTGTACCTGATCCGGTTGAGTTTCTTGTCAATGGTAACACCTTCCCCACACCTCTCCATTAGTGTTGTGGTGGGAGCTCAGCAATCACAATGGTAATCACAGACGACTTATGACACAGAAGTAGGTCAATCAGCCTTTCGTGCTAATACCACTGAGAAAAAAGTTTGCCAGCCTAATCCCATGTTTCATCAGTGGATTCAAAGTCTTAGGATTGTAGAATCATACTTTTAGAATGGATTCCAATAATTACCCCACCACCAAAGTTAAATTAATTGGCCAGCAATTACTTGTTTTATCCCTTACTCCCCTTTTAAACAACAGAATAATGTCAGCAATCCCCCAATCCTAGCGACAGTTCAAAAAGATACTGAAAATGAGTACTATCAATTCATTACTATCATGAGACTAAAGAGATTCAGCTTTCCTCCCTTATTGTATTTTTTTAAACAATGCAGAAATATTTCATCTGGACTTTGCTATTTATATACATTCTTAGATGCTACATCTCTTAATAATAAATCCTTTGCTATATAAATCCCAGCAAATGTTTCACACTCATCCTCCTTAACTACAACATCACTATTTTCCCTGTCTTTTGTGAAATTAACTCCAAAGTATTTGTTTAGAAATTCACTCACAACCTCTGTCTCCATATAGCCATTGATCCGTAATAGGCTGTACTCTTGCCCTTTATATGCTTGTAAAGGAGCCCTGGATTTGCTGTACTTCACTTGCCATGTTTGTTCCATGTCCTCTCTTTGCTTTCCCAATTTCCCTTTTAATTTCATTCCTGCACTTCATACATTCTAGATCTTCTGCTATGTAAAGTTCACTATGTCTCATTTAAACTGTCCTTATTTTATTCATCTTGTCATTCTAGCTTTGGCAAACCCACTTCCCACCTTCTTCATAGGAACATAGCTTTCCTGTGCCCCTTAAATGCTTCCCATGCCCTGATTTACTTTCAAATAACAGTTTCAATCACTTCCCAGTCTCAGAAACTTAGCCTTAGAACCTTTATTGTTATTATATTTTTGACCTTTTTTTCTAACTGTGCTGAATTATTCGGATCACTACCGCAAAACTACACTCCTGATGATACTCCTTCCACTGACCACCTTCATTCCCTAAAACTAAATCAAGAATTTTCCCTGCTACTGCACCAGCACTATTTCAAGTTAGACTTGACAATCAGCTAAAAAAGTTGTTGATGTATTTTAGGATTTCTGTGCCCCCTATAAATTATTATCGCAATTAATATTAGATAATTGAAATCCCCCACTTTTACTGTCCTAGCATTTTTGCACATCAGAAATTTGCCTGAAGATTTGCTCTGCTGTCTACCTCAGACGGTCCCACAGTTTCCACATGTTCCAGGATATGCATTCCACAGGTCTGAGATGCCCAGTCATGCCTCTACTTATTAAATTAACTCTAAACAGGAATAAAATGCTAGCACCACGCCTCTTAACCCTGCTGCACCTAATTACCCACTTACTGACATCCTGAATTTCATCATCTGTAGGATCAGTATTCAGTGGAACTGGTCTCCATTATACTCATTCCGTGCATTAACTAAACCCTCCCATGTTTACACTAAGTAAAATTCCAAAGATGCGACTCAGGCCCGAAAGATAGTGACTGTCAAGTTCTAGTTACTTGTTCAATTACCTGTGCAATTGCCCAATTATTTGCGCAATTGCCAGTAGAAAGCAACTTGTTTACTACTAACTAGGACCATGAATGAAACTACAAAATTAGATCAAAGTTAAATGCTAACTGCAAAACTTAATTAAGTTCACTAAAGAAACCCTTCAAACCCTTAAAATTCCCCCATGCACCGAAATTCCAGATTCCATATTCTGGAGGTACAGTACTCAATGGAACTGAATCCATTGAATGTAACTGGTTTGGTTGTTCTTAGTGAAGAAGATCAAAGCACTTGTGTGACACAGATATTACTTTCCACTCATCAGCCCATACCTGTATATTCAGGAACAGGCCCTTCAGCCCACCATGTCTGTGCTGACCATGATGGCAATCTAAACTAATCCCATACAGCACAGGAACAGGCCCTTCAGCCCACCATGTCTGTGCTGACCATGATGGCAATCTAAACTAATCCCATCTGCCTGCACATGGTCTATATCCCTCCATTCGCTGCCTGTTCATGTATCTGTTTAAATGCCTCTTAAATGTCACTATCCTGTCTGCTTCCTCCTACCTCCCCTGGCAGCACGTTCCATGCAGTTCAGTGACTCCACCTCCGTGACTCCCGGGAAGAGAAGTCTGCAGTTATTGAGAGAAGAAATTTCCCCTCGTCTCCATCTGAAGCAGGTGACCCCTTCTCTCCTTCTGAAAGTGCACCCCCAGTTCTAGTCAACCCCTCAGGGGAAAACACTCCCTCAGAGTCTTATGTTTCAGTAAGGTCACCGCTCATTCATCATACTCAAGCCCAATGAGTATGAGCTCACCCTGCCCAACCTCTCCTCATGCCTCTTACCCCAGGAATTAACCCAGTGAACCTTCCCACCAGTGCAGGCACTTCTTTCCCCAAGTGTGGAGACCAGAATGGGCTCTACATGGGTCCCACATGTAAATTTGCATCCAAACTTGCCCACACTCTCTGGCAATAAAGGTCAATGTTTCTTCTAACTAAGAATTACACAGCTACCCCCACCTGCACCACAGACGCACCTAGGTGGGTCACGGGTCTGGTGCAGCAGCAACATTACGGGCAGTGAGACGGTGGGAGTGAGGGGCAGGGGTGCAGGGAACACACATTGGGAGATGGGCGAGGGCCCAAGCCATAAACAAGCTGAGGACAAATGGGCCTGGTGAAACAGAAATGAGCAGCAGGCCATTCAGCCCCTCAAGTCTGGCTGATAGAATCATCGTTACAGCGCAGCAGAAGGCCAGAGGGTTGTAGTGCTTTTAGCTAATAAACGTTTTGTAAAAAAAAGGCGAGGGGGTGCGGATCATGTGTAGGCAGAAGAGAATTAGCTTATTTCAGCAGAGTATTTGACAAGGACGTTGTGGGCTGGGGGCCTGTTCCTGTGTTGTATTCTTCTATTATCTATGTTCTATTCAGCCCATTGAGCCGTGCTAGACCCTAGTACTGCAATCTTCACTCTTTCCCCATAGACCCCAACGTTCTCCTTCTGTTTCCCTTCAGGAAGCCCTTGTTAGACCGTTCCAATGAGATAGAGTTATCCAATACAGAAATAGGCCCTTCGGCCCAACTGGTCCATGCTGACCAAGATTCCCATCAAAGCCAGCATTTGGCCCATATCCCGCTAAACCTTTCCTCTCCATGTACCTGTCCAAGTACCTATTAAATGCTGTTAATGTACCTGCCTCAACCACTTTCTCTGGCAGCTCATTTCCATAAGCTGACCACCTTCTCAGTGAAAAAGGTGCCCCTCAGGTTCCCTTTAAATCTTTCCACTCTCACCTTAAACCTATGACGTCTAGTTCTTGATTCCCCAACTCTCTCCAACCTTCCAGGCAACCAGAAAAGCCGGGCTTCCTTCTCATGGTTACACATCCCTCCCCCCACCCCCACCCAGCCCTAACTCCAGCAAAAACAGTAGTGCAAACTCATCCCAAGTACCTGACCCACCCATCCTCAGTCTGACCACTACATCCCAGGCAGCTGTGAGCAAAACCAGCTCAAAGACTGGTCCACCAATTCCCAGACCTTACCCTGCCCACTTCTCCAACACAGGCCCTGGCACCAACTCACCAACTATAAAGCAGCCAAGGAAAACATTCAACAAGACCAACCCCAACCTCCCCACACCACCAACCCCTGGTGTAATCATGGGCAAGGTTTTGATGGAGTGAACAGGTTCTGGCAAATGAATGGGTGAACACGGGCATCGTTTCTAAATGACCACAACCCGCCACACTCTGTCACTGACTCACTGCCAGGGGCAAGCAGGAGACAACACACTGTGCAAGAACAACAAACCGACATGGACCTCAGGGCCACAGAGACAAATCTATGTGTTAATGAGAACACTGACATGGGTTCAGAGACCATGGGAAGCAAACCAAACCCCCACCCTCATTCCAAGGGAGAGGCAGCAAGAGAATCAGTGTAGATTTAAACAGCACAGAAACAGGCCCTTCAGCCCAACTCATCCATGCCAACCAAGGTGTTCCCCCGAGCCAGTCCCACTCACCCACACCCTGCACAGATCCCTCCTATTTTATCTAGGCCTTCTGGATGCAGACACCACCTGTGTAGTTTTCTGAGGAATTGCATTGGAAAAGAACTTTGTGCAATCATTATGAAGATCCCATATCTAAACTTACATTAAGAGAAAGGTCATTGATAAAGCATCTAGAAAAGATGTGCACAACACTGAGGAAATCCTACAGTGATATAATAGGCTGGGATGATAAACTTTGCGAGGGTTCTTGACAACATTCTTGAGATGTGCAGGAATCTAGAAGTCGGGGCCTCTATTTAAAAATAAGGCATTGCCCATTTAACACAAAGGTGAAGTCATGTTTTTTTTCTCTCAGAGGTTCATGAGCCTTTGGAACTCTTTTCCTCATAGGACAGTGGAGACATTGTCTTTGCATATTTTTAAATCAGAGATACATAGATATTTGATAAACAAGGAGTTGAAAGGTTACTGTGGGTAGAAAAGGATGTGGATTTGGGGTAACAATCAAATCAGCCATGACTTTATCTAATGTCAGAGCAGGCTTGAGCTGCTGAATTGCCTACTTATCTTCCTATAAATAAACTTATATCACCTCCAACAACCACAAGCATCTTCCTTAGTGAAAGGTAATGACTCCAATTATTGGAGTATTTTCCCTTTGATGCCCAACGACCTTATTTTCTTACCAGACCACACTTAGTTAAATGATGTTGAGGAAAGGCACTGTCACCTCTCCTCTGGAACTCAGCACTTTGGTATATGTTTGGTCAGTAGTGATCAGGTCTGGAGCTGAGTGAACCTGATGAAGCTCATGTTGGGCATTACTGAGCAGGTTGCAAGTAACTTAAGTACTCCTTGAAAGCATGACAGATAACACCTTCCATCACCTACGTTAACATTTCTAACTGTTCTGATTTATTTCTTTCTGAACACTTCTGTTCAGTCCGCAGGGTGAGCTGAGCTTCCAGTTGTCTGCCACTTTAATTCACCATCCACTCCCACTCTGACCTTTCTGTCTGTGACCTGCACTGTTACAACGGGGCCCAACACAAGCTTGAGGAACAGCACCTCATTTTCCATTTGGGCACATTACAGCCTTCAGGACTCAGCATCGAATTCTCCAATTTAAGAGAACTTGCTCTTTCTTTCTGTCTTTATCAGAACTGGCCATTCTACCAGTCATCATTTTGGCTCATTTTTCCTTTTCTATTAGTATAGGATGGCCTGTTGAGCAGATGCCACAGCTTGCTTGCTATTAGCAATATATTCTACAGACAAGGAAGCTTATATGTTTCACTGCTGCTCAAACTGCTCCAGGTAGCCCATTTGGTCTCACCCTATCAGAGCTATTCCCTTTGTTCTGCCCATTCTTCCCACACCTTCTCTGCAACTAAAAACTCACTTTTTTTGCACTCTCTTCCAGTTCTGGCAGTGAGTCCCGGACTTGAAATGTTGACTGTTTCTTTTTTTCTCAGATGCTGCCTGTCCTGATGAGTGTTTCCAGCATTTTCTGTTTTTATGTCAGCATCCTGTTTACTTTTTAACCATTTTCTCAAACTGCCCTGCTACATTCAAAGAATCCTTTGTGAATAACCCCAGATTTCTCTGCTTTTTGCCCCATTCAGAATTGTGTCCTCCAGTATATATTGCCTCCTCTCATTCTTCCCACCAAAATATAACTTCTCACTTCTCAGCATTAAATTTCACATGCAACCCAAATATCTATCCTACATGTCTCATTGACGACCAAAAAACTGCTAGAAATTTGAAATAAAAAACAGAAAATTCAGGAAACGTTCAGCAGGCTCGATAATATCTGTGGAGAGAGAAACAGAATTAACATTGCGGCTTGGTCTATTATTATCCTCCTTGTAGATAATTACACCTACAAGTTTTGTCATTATATACGTTCAAGCACAAGTTGTTATTCACTTATGTATTATGACACAGACAAAGGCCATTTGGCACATTGAATCCAAGCTCACTCCCAGCAGAGCTATTTCACCTTAACCTATTTCCCTCCAGCCCTGTAACTCATTCTCCCTCACACATGCCAATCAACACCCTTTTTGATTCATTTTGCCACTCAACTACACTAAGCATTAATCTATAGTGGCCAATTAAATTTCCAGCATGTCTCTGGGATGCAGGAGGAAAACAGATTACCTGCTGGAATTCATACGACCACAAGGAGAACATGCAAACTGTACACGGACAGCACCCGAGGTCAAGACTAACCCCATTCCTGGAGCTATGAGGCAACAGCACTAACTTCCCCATGGCATGTAAAATATATACATATAAATTAAGAAAAGCATGAGTCCTTGTACTACTAGTCTTGAGGAACCCTATTGTACACTTCCAGTCTAAAAATTACTTTCACTCTGTTTCCTGCTATTTAGCCACTATACAAGGTGCTGCAGCCCTTGAGTTTCATGTTGATTATACAACTGTTATGTGGCAACTTATGAAATATCTTTTGGAAATATTGTGGTCACAAACTAATCTGAGATGCATTGCAACTACTTAGTCTTCTACAACTAAAACTACCTCTCTTCCTTTACCTATAATGCTACAGATTCCTCTACCTACAGATTATGTAGCATTTCTTTGTCACACCAGTGCAGCCACTTGCACTGTCCTTCCTGATTCGTCCAATTCACATCATACCAGAGACTGATAGCGAAGTGAGTGAAGGTGATTGTATGAACCATGCACTGAGGCAAAATCAAGCTCCAAGTATCTCAAGTGTACCTAACTTATTATAAATTGAGCGTACAGTGAAGTTAAACAATTAAAAATGTGCCGGGGAGCACTGCTTTTTTATTTACACTTTTTATGCACAATATAAAATTCAATTCAGTAGCATTTTCACTGGGACTGCATTGCATACAAATCTGTGTGAATACATTTATTTAAAGCACAAAATCTTTGTACAACGTACATTGATCAGCAGTTAACAGTTCCTGTGTTTTGGTTTTATGCTGAGCCTGACTGAGGCCAGTGGCTGAAGTATTACCTCACATGCATGGTCTGGGTCCTCAACAAGTCAATCCAGCAACATTTAACAGGAGGTGCAGTTTCTCTCAAAAGCTGAATACTTTCCAGATGAAGAGTCTCGAGACCTGAAACATCAATTGTCCATATCCCTCTGTAGTTGCTGCCTGACACACTGAGTTCTTCCAGCAGTTTTTTTTGTTCCAGATTCCATCATTTGCAGACTCTTGTGTCTCCCATAAACTTTCTGTTGGCAAGAGTTTAATTTTGCCTTGCCCTTCAGCATCTCCTCCCTGTCCCAGCTTGTGGCTGTTGTCAGTTGCAAATATACCCTTCAGTGAAGCCTTGAGACATCTGCAGATAGTAGCTCCTCCTTTGGTAACTACATGAACAGAAAGTTCACAAGAGGGAAGTTGATATTTCTGATTAGATGGAGATATAAACAATATATTTATTGTGTGCAATTCTGGTCACCCCATTACAGGAAGAACATGGAAGCTTTGGAAAGGGTGCAGAAGACGTTTACCAGGATGTTACTTGGATTAGAGTGTATTAGAGGAGAAGTTGGACCAACTTGGGTTGTTTTCTCTGGAGCATCGGAGGCTGAGGGGAGACCTGATAGAAGTTTATAAAATCATGAGAGGCATAGATAGGGTAGACAGTCAGAATATTTTTCCCAGCGTAGAAATGTCAAGTACCAGAAGACGTGCATTTAAAGTGAGAGGGTGAAATTTTAAAGGGGATGTGTGGGGCAAGTTTTTACACAGAGTATGGTGGGTGCCTGCTCTTCTGGAATCCATGCTATGTCTGCTTGATGGAACCATTTCTATCCAGATGTCTCGCCATTTCTTCCTTAACGATAGCTTCATGCATTTTCCCGACTACAGATGTTAAGCTAACTGGCCAAGAGTTACCTGCTTTTTGCCTACATCCTTTTTTAAACAGTGGTGTGATATTCGCTGTCTTCCAATCCACCGGGACCTGCCCAGGATCCAGAGAATTTTGATAAAATATGGGGAATTCATGGGAATGTGGGAAGAATAAAGTAGGCTTAATGTAAATGGGTGCTTGATAGTTGGTACAGACTTAGGGGGCCAAAGGACCTGTTTCTGTTCTGTATGATTCCATCCCACTAAATGTCAGAACAGGCTGGAGGGAATGAATGCCTATTCCTGCTTCTACTTCCATTGTTAACATAGATACAACATAGAACAGTACAGCACAAGAACAGGCCCTTCAGCCCACAATGTTGGTGCTGAACACGATGCCAAATTAAACTAAATCTCTTCTGCCTGCACGTGATCCATATCCCTCCATTCCCTGCATATTCATGGGTCTCTCTAAAAGTTTCTTTTAAACACCATTATCATATCTGCTTCCATCACTCCCTGGCAGCCCTGGAACCCCAGTTGTTTGACAAACTTACTGGGGTTCTTTGAGGATCTGTTGAGCACAGTGGATAGAGGGAAACAAGTGGATGTTGTATATTTGGATGTCCAGAAGGCACTCAATAAGGTGCCGCATAAAAGACTTATCCATAAGATAAGGTTGCATGGAGTTGGAGGTAACATTTTAGCATGGATAGAGGATTGGTTAACCAATAGAAGGCAGAGAGTTGGGATAAATGGGTGATTCTCTGGTTGGCAATCAGTGGTGAGCGGGGTGCTGCAGGGGTCGGTGCTGGGCCCACAACTGTTCCCAATATACATTAACGATTTGGAAGAGGGGACTGAGTGTAGCATATCCAAATTTGTTGATGACACTAAAAAAAATTGGAAAAGCAAATTGTGCAGAGGATGTGAAGAGTCTGCTGAGAAATAGAGATAGGTTAAGTGAGTGAGCAAGGATCTGGCAGATGGAGTACAATGTTGGTTAATGTGAGGTCATCCACTATGGAAGGAAAAATAGAAGATCAAATTATTATTTACTGTAAATGTTGAAAGATTGCAGCATGCTGTTGTGCAGAGGGACTTGGGAGTGCCTGTGCATGAATCACAAAAAGTTGGTTTGCAGGTGCAACAGGTTATCAAGAAGGTAAATGGAATGTTGTCCATTGCTAGAGGGGTTAAATTTAAGAGCAGGGAGGTTATGCTGCAACTGTACAGGGCATTGGTGAGGCTGCACCTGGAGTACAGCGTGCAGTTCTGGTCTCCTTACTTGAGGAAGGAGAGACCGGCTTTGGAGGCGGTGCAGAGGAGGTTCACCAGGTTGATTCTGGAGATGAGGAGAGATTGAGTCGCCTGGGGCTATACTCACTGGAATTCAAAAGAATGAGAGGGGATCTTCAAGAAACATATAAAATTATGAAAGGGATAGATAAGATGGAGGCAGGAAGGCTGTTTCCACTTGTAGGTGAGACTAGGGGACATAGCCTCAAGATTTAGGGGAATAGATTTAGGATGGAGATGAGGAGAAACTGCTTTTTCCCAGGGAGCAGTGAATCTGTGGAATTCTCTGCCCAGGGAAGCAGTAGAGATTACCTAAGACACAGATATATTTAAGACACAGTTAGATTTTTGCATAGTAGGTGAATTAAGGGTTATGGGGGAAAAGGCAGGTAGGTGGATCTGAGTCCAGGGCCAGATCAGCCATGATCTTATTGAATAGAGGAGCAGGCTAGATGGGCCAGATGGCCTACTCCTGCTCCTATTTCTTATGTTCTTGTGTTCTTCACATTCTCCTGCAAAATAGGGAAAAATTAGCCTGCCTACTATCACATCTTTGGGATGTGGGAGGAAACCAGAGAATGTGGCAGAAATCCCTGTGGTCACTGGGAAGATGTGCGAACTCCACACAGACTGCACTGGAGGTCAGGATTGAATCAAAGTCACTGGAGCTGTGAGGCACCAGCTCTCTGGGCTGCATCACTGGCTGATCCTGCACCTCAGCTCTTCTCTCTATTTCCCACACCTCGGATTTTCTCACTGTGCAAACATCTATCAACCTCAACCTCGAATACACTCCAAAACTGAGCATCCATAGCCTTAAGGGATAGTGAATTCTGATAATTCTGGTTTAAAAAAAATGTCGTCTATCTCTTTGTGAAAATGCTGGCAGCACAATATGCGTCCCATTCTGGGAAAAGAATTTTGGTTATAGACCATTTTGCAACACTTGGAAACTAAAGTGATTACCCATCGGATCCGGTATGATTAAATGCCACGCCAACCCACTGTCTTAGAATTCAAACATGTTCAGCCGAGCTCAGTTCCTATTGAAGTAGTTTACGGTAACTTTTTTGTAACATGTATTCGTGCATTTAGCATGTTTCAGCAGTTTGCTTTGTTCTCAGATTTGACCTTCCGGGAATCCAGGGATTAAATTTCGTGCTGAGAAATTCCTTGGGTGGCGGGGGCGTTGCATCTTTAAGGAGTGATCCGCAGGTACAAAACGGTTTCGGTGTTTGATTGTGCCGTGACTTTATGGAGGAGATGCTTTTCCATAATATTCGACGTAAATTGTAGAAAGACTTGTCGAAAGCTGCCGTTCAAACCAGTTGTGCAACAACTTCTTGTTGTCTCGGCTCTTTTAGTATTTTCTAGTTGAACAAGCAATTTTATTTGGTTGAGCAGGGCTGCTCTATTTATCTCAACATTCACGCAGTTCCAACCTGATACTGCTCAACGACTAGATAGAATTCTTTGAGAAATCCTTACCGATATTGTTGAATTCCATTGTGAGCATTTTAGTTCAATCGTTTGCTTAAATGTTTATGATGAAAAACATTATGATGCTGGAGGAACTCAGCAGGCCAGCCAGCATTTGTGGAGAAAAGCACTTTTCTCCACGGCTGCTGCCTGGCCTGCTGAGTTACTCCAGCATCATAATGTTTTTCATCTGGACTTTTTCATCATTTCTCTGCTTAAATATTTATGTTTCCCGTGAAGGATTGCTATCACCTTGATATAGCCGCGAGTTTCAAAAGCGGTAATTGCCGATATACCACCCTCCCTAAGTGACCAGAGCAATTCTCCTGCCAAGATTAACAGAATCATCGCGAATGGAACTGGTTTAAAATCTCCTCGTACTGCTGAGGCCACAGACTGCAGTCACAGCCTCTTCCTAGCACCGCACTGCCCAGATGTTCCCTCTGAACACAGATGGTTGCAAAGAGTTTTGTTTTTAAATAAAATCCGAAAATATTTTCCCACAAAACTGCCAAATATTGTTTTACAGGGTAAAGCGTATGGACAGATGTTGTTGGACTTCCGATTGACAAATGTTCCTGATCTAAAGACACTTGTGGAGGAATAGCGAGCTGTAGAACTCGGAGAGCTTGGGATCCCATCCCGCCCGCCTGTTTAGCTCAGGCACTTCATCTCTTGACTCCTCACGGGGGATGTCTTTTACAGACCAGAACACAAATGCCAGATTAATGACCTCTTCTGCATAGGAAAGTAAAATAAGTAAAATTTTCGTTGCTACTTGTAACTATTCTGATTCCCTTCTCCCAACGACTTTACTACAGAGACTGAGGAAAGGGAAACAAAGTTAATGAAGACCCTTCGTCCTTGGTAGTAAAAATGTTCTTCGACCTTGTGAGGTCGTGAAAGGCGCTTTACAAATGCAAGTCTTTTCAGCTAAACGGTGTTAATTGAGTGCGTGTTTAAGTACTAAATTTCATAATTTAACAGAGTTCTCCACTGTAATTTATGAAAATCAAATGTGCATGTTATCATTGTACAATTAATGTCTGCTGCTGCGATCTTTAAGTATCAGATGCTATACGCACGTTACAATTTGTTAGCCGTACTTTAACAGGATAAACGTGTTGTGGCTCACGTACTTCCTGTGCTTGACCTTTTTAATTGCAGTACATGTCAGAGGTTGCTCATTTGTTTTAATCTGCGGTTGGGAGGTGCTTGAATTAAACACATAGGCACCACTTCGTAGCCACTGGACTGCTAATGGCATCTTTAAAGCAACAGATGTGCCTCCCTCTCGTCGGTCCGAGAACTCCGGCTGGACGTGGACAGTGACGTATTTGTTGATTTTCCTGGGGCCAACGATCCTTTTCTGGGCAATATCCTGGAATAGTCGATGAGTCGTTTTATGATAAAAACGTGATTTGAATGGGATTCTGCACATAAACTTGATTTTAATTGTACCAAAAGTGTAAGCTTACTTATTAGTCTTTACGAAAACTTTATCTTGTGTATTATATCGTCAACTTTCACAGAGCCACCGGGAGTAAGACAGCATGGAAGCAGACCATTCGCCCTATTATGTCCATGCCGGCCGTCGAGGACCTACCCAGACT
This sequence comes from Pristis pectinata, assembly GCF_009764475.1. Taxonomy (NCBI): domain Eukaryota; kingdom Metazoa; phylum Chordata; class Chondrichthyes; order Rhinopristiformes; family Pristidae; genus Pristis; species Pristis pectinata. Next base: position 97,465,821 of record NC_067406.1, read on the forward strand.
AAAATAAAAACAGAGAATGCTAAATCAGGCAGCATCTGTTGAATTTTTTTTAAAATCGAAGTTTCAAGACCCTTACCACATCTGCATTTTTACACCTATCTGTACTGATCCATTTCCCAGCACGGCGCTTTAAGTGTTCTAATTATTTCAATGTGAGAGTACTCACTTCCATAGCCCCTTAGGCAGTGTTTTCCAGATTTCAACCACCATCTAGGTGGGAAAAAAATCTTCCCCTCTAGTCGTGGACATTTTGTTTTTCCAAAACGTAAAAGGACTTCGCAAGAAATTTGAATCTCAAATTAAGTAGTAGATTCTGGCATGGTGTTAATGCAACATCGAATTAAATTGTGTTCGTCACAGTAATACTGGATCCCGACATCATGGGAGGTGATAGTCGGGGAACAATATTTGTGATCTAACAGCCACACTTTACGGAAAACTAATCCAAAAACAATAAAATTAGTTGGTTAAACGAAACCGATTTTTGCCAAATCCTCTTTTTGTCTGTCTTTAATCATAGCTCGTAAATGTTTTACCAACCTTTCATTTGTGATACGATAATTGAGGTTTTCGCGTACACGACATTTATGTCAGACAAAAATCAGCTCCAAACTGATTCTATTTCCAATGGAGTTGCCCAGTAATGTATCCCGTCAAGCTTATCTCACCCGCCTTCTTCACGGGTTTATTTACTTTAACATAAGTTTTAAATGGCGGCTGTCCTCGGCTTTTTGGGTACATTCTGGATCCGCGACGGGAGCGGAAAGCAGCAGGGACAAGAAACAAAAACTTTTGGGGAGGGGGCCATTTTTCCTAATTTAACTGACAAGAGCCTATACTCTTGGAAATTCCAACCTAAAATGGCAATCGTGCGCCAGTTTTATCTTAGAATCGTGATTTGCACGTTAAATTTGCCTACTACATGAAATTGAAGCTCTTTTAATATCTGCATCATTGAAGTTGACGAATTTTAAGGGTGGCACGCATATTGCCGTCCCCTTAATGTCAGATGAAGCAAAGAAATAGAAGCAGCAGTGGGCCTCATGAATTTGCTTTGTGCTCTATCACCTCAAGTCTATAGGCACCACAACCTCACATCCCTGGATTCAGAAACGTTTTCGATCTCAACCTTGCATATATTTAATAACGACCATCCGGAGACCTCGGGGGACACAGAATTCCAAAGATTCACAACATTGCGACCAAAGAATTTCTTCTGACCCACGTTGCTAAACGTTGCACTCCTTGCGAGAAAATGCCTGCGAGTTTAGACCCTCGTTCCCTGCATGCACGTGTCCATAGGGGTAGTCAATTACAACACTTTTATTTTAAAAGGTGATAATATTTAGTAGGCTTTGTTTTCAAATTGTAATTGTTAAATTGTACCTTTTCTGGTTCCACTTAATGTGCTTTATGAAGAATACAAAATAAAATCCACAGAAGGTGCAATGTCATTCATCTGTCCAAAATGCAACTCGACGTCTTCATGGGCAATACTCACTGGACCTGCCAGTGACACACTCTTCCTGTAGAGAAATAACTAAATATCTAATTTGTGTAAACATACGTTATAAAAGGAAACCTTTACCCCAATATATTAAACACTAGTCAGATTTCTTTCACTTTAAAGATCTGAGTCAGCCCTTTGGGGAACAACTTCCAGATGAAAGGCGACAAAGTTCAGAACTTTTCCGCAAATGCTCATTGTTGTTAGGTCGATGGCGTGTTTTAAATCTGAGGTTAATTGATATTTATTAATCAAACAAATTAAGGAATGCGGGGCATGGAAGTGGATCACCAATCACCCAAGATCTCATTGCATTGAGGAAAGTGCACGGGAGTTAAATGGCTTTTTCTGTTTCATTATCAGTACAGTGGGAATTGGTGAACCTTTTGCACTTGCACTCGTTGCCTATACTCACGACTGCACCACCCAAATTCTGCAAAGGTATGGCAAAGAGATTTAGACTTGAAGCGTTTGAGAGTCCTCGAAGTAAAAACTGTGAAGAAAACATTAAAATATACGAAGCTTAGATCGTAGCTGAAGGCATGTTGTAAAACGTGTATTTTGATATTTTAAATTATGTTTGTCATTTAAAAATCAACTTCTGTCAAAACACAGCGAAAGAAAACATCGTGTCCAATTAAAGAATAATCAGGGGGCTTCGTCGGGTGCAAAAAGTTTAATTATAAGTATACTAAGTTCACACAGATATAGGGATGTAGAACGGAAAATCGTGAAAAAAGTGTTAAGAAACGGCGAGCTTCGATAGGTAGGAAATATATCTTAACATTTGTTATTTCATAACAATATGCCCATTAACTTGCTAGGGCTCTTTCGTATCAGTTAAAAAGTAACAATCTACAATTTAAAGATCTTTTCGACGCAGGGGTACAATGGTAAATGGCATAGACTTCTATCTCAATGATAAAAGACTAACTCAGAAATGTTTCATTTGCCGACATGCCTGACCGGCTGGACGTTTTTATTTTCAGTGTTCCAGCATCCACGGTATTATCTAAAGCTTCATAAATCTTCAAAGAGGTTTTCCAATCTAAAATAAATCCATGATAAGAAGATTTTGCCCCAAAGAGGCAAAACATAAGGCCGGTCGCTTCCTACTGGATCATTTTACTTCAAAAATGTTTAATCTTTATTTGCTCCATTGTAGTTAAGTACGTTGAAAAGGAATTTAATTCAGCGGGACACGTTTTGTCCCCCAGTAGAGAATTGCGCCCTGCTCTTCTTCTCCCCACTCCCTAAACACAATCGTTGTTCATATTTTCTGGTGGAGAAAACGCGTCGCTAATTTTTGATTAAGCCACTTGCATCCATGTTTCCTTGTTTATCACGACGGTGTTACGGTGGATTTTATTAGCCGTACTTTGGAACATAATTTGTTGAGTAGCTGATTTTTTTGTTAAGACGGGATCATGAAGATTATTTTGTGAAGTTTTCCCACAGTGGAATTTTAAGTTTCGCTCTTAAAGTGAAAACTTAGAAGTAGTCTTAAGGAGTTTCCTGTTTTAATTGGAACAAAATAATCCAATTAGAATTTCTAATAAAGAGTGAAGTAACTCATTTCAAGATGACTTGTATCACTTCTACCTTTCCTCTTTATTTAATGGCGGAATCGACAAAGTGACGCGTATTAACGATACACCTCGTTGTGTATTCCATACAAATAACAATCGATGCAAAATTGCCCTGGGGCTTCACGTGAGACAAAGAACGTGTAACTGGGCCTATGCCCGATGCAAATGTTGCACTGAATTGCCAGTTCAAATGAATCCCCACATTGGAATGCATGGCTTTAGAGGAGAAAAAACATACCTCAAAACTGTAACTAACTACTTTTATATTGCCCAACCCCCAATCCCGAGTACCTTGCTGAGGTTTGTTAGCACCCAGAATGAATGCTCGGACAACCAGAAAGACGGTGGGAACGAGCCACCGAAGCTTTTAGAAAGAACACAATAGTGAATAGCACAAATTCTTGGCATCGTGTATTCTGCAAAGCTCCAGCTAAGAGTGCGAGCGATGAGAAAAGAACGGAGCTATCATTTTTTTTTCTCTCTACGTAAGATTAATGCCATGGCATCCATCATTACACTAAACAGTAGGAATCGGGAGACCCAGGGCCGTAGTGGGTCACAAGTCAATTAGCCGCTTTACTGAAGAATGTTGGTTACAAGCTGTGAGTCATTGTCGAATTAAATGTGTCCTTTCCTTTGTAGACCTTGTTTAAGAATTCTGTATTTGCATGATGGATTACGAAGGGCTGAACACAAAAATAGGCTCTCACTCTCCTCGCGGTGTATCTTGTAGCTGTCAAAACTGACGAATTCGAATTTGTGGTTTGTTCGACTACAATGAACAATCTTTTAATGCAGGGAATGGCCGCTTATCGTCTGGCTGAACGGACCACGGCAAGCTAATTATATGCATTTAATTAATCACTTGAGTCAAGCAGGCAAACATTTCCATCCATCCTGGATGACAAAATCGGGATGGTTTGGAATAATCTAGCGATACGTTTATTTACGTGGGGCAAAGTGCATATATGTTACATCTATTTGTTTGCACCACGTTCCTGGCTACAACTGGTAAACGTGTGTATTTTTTAGTACATGCTAAAGATATTAACATAACAAGATGATTTTATGCGTTAATGTTTGGTAACATGCATAACTTTTATGATTAAACACATAGCAAAGTTCATCCAATTATTTCTTGCTCCTTAAACTAATCCCTCTATCCGCAGCCGCCTGAAGAAACGGAAGTGGCAGTTTGATCAATCAATTTTTAATTTAAGAAATTCCTTGAAGTTTTAAACTGAAAATGTAAATGGGAATCTTTTGTGTAATTGTTTCCTGACAGGACGTCTCACATACTAACTAAAATTACATCGGATCAACTGTGTTTTTGTTTCGAAATTACCCCTCTGTTTAGTCAAGTGACACAGAGGCGAGGCATTGTGGCCAGATGTGTAATAATGATGTCTACGCCGTCCGGTATTCACTGAGTAGCAGAGAGTACGGCTGTAGATTAAATGACTTGTGATCAGCTTGCATGTGAAGTTAAAATAAACACCAGTCGTAAGCTATTTGCAAGAATAATTTATTTATTGTAAAATTGGCTTATAATGTTTCCAGTAATCGGAAAAGATGCAGTATTCACGACATGCTGATCTAGCAGTGAGCAAAACAAAGGTCGGTTTCAGTGTGATTTCATCTTGTCGGTACACTCAGTACGTGCGGAAATTGTTGATAGTCAGAAGGTACACATCCCGATAAATGAGGCAAATGAGAGAAAAGTAACCGACGGATTACGGATACCTTCATCCCATACCAAGAATTAGTTTTAGCACCTTGGAAGTGGAAGTTGTCGAAAGCCAAACAGGGTAGCGGTTTAGTAGATCAGCTAACATCAAAGTACAAAAGGCACCACGGAACATCGCTGCATGTTCCGTTGTGATGCCATAACATCAGTTAATATAGAATTGACACCACCACCAGTCAGGCCTGGCCCTCGCCGTGGATTCATCTCGAGCGTTTAATTTGTGTGCAATTATCCTCCACACTGCATTTTCGATAAAAAAAATCACCGCTTCTCTTCACTCCCTGCCGCTTTAAAGGCGGTTAAAGCTATTGCCACAATCAAATGATTTGCCCATTATAAGCTATCATGGGGAAAGTTGGCTAGTTTTCTATACTGATGCACTGAGTTTATTCTACCCACCGAAAATACCTACACAGGGGGCGGGATTCCTTGGCCAACATTACTTTCCTAACTTCAACCACCGAGAACATTACTTTCCTTCATATGCTGGCATCTTAGACTGAAGATCGAAGTCTAAGGTCGAAGAGGATACGACCACCCATTGTTTCAAAAGGGGAATCGGTGTGGAGATTGGCAGGATACCCAATAACTTATGTCCGCTCTGACACTTGGGGTATACCTACGCAGTATCGGGTGGGGCTGTTCCGTGTGTGCATATCTTCTTTTTATAGATATAACTGTGTTCTATATGTGGGTCAGGTTGTTGTCTGGAGCTAAATGTTTGGGTCTGGGTCTGGAGCTCTGGTGGGATGAGTCTGGGTCTCGAGCTCTGGTGGGATGGGTCTGGGTCTCGAGCTCTGGTGGGATGGGTCTGGGTCTTGCGGTCCGGTCCTGGGAGGTGGGGACGGGATCTGGGTCTGGGCTTTGAGGCTGAGACTGAGTCTGGGTCTGGATCTGGGTGATCCTGTTGGAGGCTGAGTGGGTCTGGGTGGTGGGGTCTGGGTCTGGGTGTTGGGGGTTGGGTCTGAGTGCTGGGAGCTGAGTGGGTCTGGGTGGTGGGGTCTGAGTCTGGGTGTTGGGGGTTGGTTCTGAGTGCTGGGAGCTGAGTGGGTCTGGGTGGTGGGGTCTGAATGTTGGGAGCTGAGTGGGTCTGGGTCTGAGTGTTGGTGTCTGGTGTGGGTCTGGATCTGAGTGATCCTGGGGGCGACGGCTGCTTCTGCCTGCAGCTCGTCGTACACACGCCCAGAAGAGTTGTGCATCCACCAATGGCGGCGCCGAGATTCCATCGCTGGCCAATCAGGGCTTGAGTTTAGTGCGGGACTCCCGGGAATATGAAAAGACGTTCCGCCGCTCCTGATGGATCTCAAGGTCGGAGCTTGCGAGGCGGCGGGAGAGGGGGCCGAGTGATTCCCAGTTCCAGCTATCATCACTGAGAGAATGGCTTCCGAATCGGACAGGAATGCAAACTACTGTGAGACATCCTCGCTTAAAAGAGGGGATCTATTGGAAGTGCCCCGGACACTGTTCACGCACTATGGCATATATCTGGGAGATGGACAAGTTGCTCATCTGATGCCCGACATCCTGCCCGTGTTTACTGATAATCAGAAGGTGATCTGCAACGTGGTGACAAACCAGCGGCTCATTTTGGGCGTCATCTCCAGGAACGCCAGCATCAGACTGGATACAGTGGATGATTTTGCGTACGGAGCTTGCATTATAGTCAACCACATGGACAGGCTAATGTACAAGAAACCGGCATTACCCAACGAAGAGGTTGCAAAAAGAGCCGAGAAGCTGGTTGGAAGCACGGAGTACAGCCTGTTGTGGAATAACTGTGAACATTTTGTTACCCACTGTAGATATGGTACTGCAGTGAGCATCCAGACTGACAAGGTAACGTTCGCCCCGGAACTTAGAGCTTTGATCGTAATGTCCCGTATCTTAATATTTCTAATGCAGCAGTCATTTGATTATACCACATTTATTGAGCAAAGATCAACTTTTACAACTACAATCCAGATGACTTAGATTTTCGATTGCAGTTAGATTTTAGTACAGTTGAGACATTCTACCGAGTGTAGGCTATTCCAAATATGCCCAGATTCTTTCTTGTAAATACTATTCGTGTTGTCAAATGTTTAAAGCAGCGTGCACTCTTAAAATGGCTTCTGAAAAGGTCCTTGAATGTTCCTACTGCTTTTATTTCGACTGTCTCCCACTCTGGGCAGTAATGAAGTCAACGGACACTTCAGTATTGACCACAAATGCGGAGCACAGTGGTATCCTGGAAAACGTGCTTTGTCTGCATTTCAAGGCATAACTGCTCCCAGTAATGAATGCTAATATTTATGGCGTCAACGTTGTACGAAAATCATTGTAGAAAGTATTGTAGAAAACTCCGCAACGCTGTATGTGTATTTGAATCAATCCTCTTTTTTCAGACCTTACTAAATCCAAATCCGATTTTCAAATGAGAAGGACATTAAAATTAAAATAAATCTTTTTTTTAGTTGCGCAGGTTTGTAATTTGTCATGTGACTACATTTCCCTTACCCCATAAGTTTCCGAACATTATGTTGCGTTTTCCATTAAAAGACAAAGTTTATTCGGCATCTGGCCAAGTTGATTAATATGGTTTCCCACACGTTGCCCCTCCCAGATGTTGCGCACAATCACATGAATCACTGGCTCTGAATTTTGTACCTTCGGAGCGCCCTCCTCATTAATAGAGCTATTACTGCAAACCTATTTAACACAGTTAGATTCCACACGTCAATTGGCTGAGTTCTTCCAGCATTTCTGTCTCTTTTTTTTTACAGATTCCAGCATCCATAGTTTTATTTGTTTACCATTTGTATTCATTCACCGGGATATTCCTTTATATTGCTTGTCCTCTATTGTTGGGCTTTAGCGATTGGACCTGCTCATTGTTTTGTCTTCTGAAGTGCATTTGATTATTACTGCATCTTTTTTGCTTAAGTTTTGTCTTTGGAACTTACTGGATTGAAGGACGATTTGAGTACCGTCTCTTCTAATAAAAGCACCATTTCACAAGGACCAAGGTACTTTTTAGCTTGCCAATCCCCACCCATGCTCCCGTTTCCTTGCGCGCCTTCAAAGACGTGCGGGCTGTTAGGTAACCGGCTACTGTAAATGGCCTCCAGTGTGTAGCTGGATGATGGAATCTGGGGAGAGCTGAGGAGAATGTGTGGAGAATAGAATGGCATTCGGGTGAGATTGGTGTAAATGGGTGCTCGATGGTCCACATGCCAACTCAGTGGACCACAGCTCTGGTTCGGTGCTGGATAACTCAATGGATCTAAATAATTCCATCTGGGGGAAAGAGACGGGAAATTGCACTTGACATTGTGCATCCAGGGTCAGGTGTCTAAAGAGAATTGCCTTTCAATCATGACTGATCTACAGGATCTCAAATGAAGGAAGAGGCTTTCCAAATGGCTCTAACCTGGTGCATCTTCCAAATTATGATTGATTACTTTTCAGGCCTGCCTTTGGTAGACCCTCAAGTAAGAGGCAAAGACCTTGATTATACAAGCATATTAAGAGCAAAAGGATAAGTAGGAGAAAATAGATCCCCTTCAGGATCAATGTGTTTGTCTATGTGTGGAGCCACAGGAGATGGGTGAGATCTTAAATGAATATTTGTCCTCTATTTACCATGGCAAAGGTCACAGAAGCTGGGGAACCTAGGGAAGAAAACAGTAATGTCTTAAAACATATCCACATTACAAAAGATAAGGTGCTGGCAGTCTTAAAAGGCATAAAGGTGGATAAATCCCTGGGGCCTGATCAAGTGTATCCTAGGACATTGTGGGAAGTCAGGGAAGAAATTGCTGGGCTCTGGCAGAGACACTTGTATCATTGTTAGCCACCAGTGAGGTACAAGAAGACTGGAGGGTGGCTAATTTTGTGTCTTTATTTAAGAAGGGCTGCAAGGACAAGCCAGGGAACTACAGGCCAGTGAGCCTGACGTTAGTTGGTGGGAAAGTTCCTGCATTTGATTCGAGATAGTCAGCATGGCTTTCTGTGTGAGAAATCATAGCTCATGAATTTGATTGAGTTTTTTGAAGAAGTGACCAAGAGGATTGATGAGGAGAGGCCAGTAGACATTGTCTACATGGACTTTAGCAAGGCCTTTGACAAGATCCTGCATGATAGGCTGGTCTGGAAGGTTAGGTCCCATGGGATCCAGGGTGACTAGCCAACTGGATATAAAATTGGCTTGGTGGAAGGAGTCAGAGGGTGGAAGTGGAGGGTTGCTTTTCAGATTGAGACCTATGACTAGTGGTGTGCTACTGGGATCACTGCTGGTTCCCCCTATATATATGTCATCAATATTGACAATTTGGATGATAACATAGTTAGCAAGTTTTCTGAATGACACCAAAATTGGTGATGTAGTGAACAGTGAAGAAGGTTGTCCAAGATTACAATAGGATCTAAATCAACTGGGAAAATGGGCCAATGAATGGCAGATAGAATTTACCTCTGTCAAGTGTGAAGTGATGCATTTTGGTGCATCAGGACAGGATTTACACAGTAAGTGGCAGGACCCTGGAGTGTGTTGTAGAACAGAGAGAGCTAGGGGTACAAGTATATAGTCACAGGTGGACAGGATGGTGAAGAAGGCATTTGGCAGCTTGTTTCCATTGGTCCAGGCACTGAGTATAAGATTTGGGGCATAATTTTAAAACTGTACATGACATTGATGAGACCTTACTTGGAGTATCGTGTGCAGTTCTGATCACTTAGCTATGATGATGTCATTAGCTGGAAATGGTGCAAAAAAGATTCACTAGGATGTTACTGGGACAAGAGAGCTTGAGTTATAAGAGAGCTGGATAGGTTGGGGCATTTTTCCTTGAACATTGGAGGCTGCAGGGTCTTGTTGGTGAGGATGTGCCCCCCCCCACCCTCCCCCAGACATCAAAACAACAACTTATCATTAGGGATCAGGAATTGGAATTGGTTTATTATTGTCAGATGTACCAAGATATAGTGAAAAACTTTGTTTTGCCATCCATACAGATCCATACAGAGATAGTACAAGGGAAAAGCAATAACAGAATGTAGAACATAGTATTACAGTTACAGAGAAAGCGCAGTGCAGGTGGACAATGAAGTGCAAGGACCATAATGAAATAGACTGTGAGGTCAAGAGTTCATCTATAATGTACAAGAGGACCATTCAAGAGTCTTATGACAGCAGGATAGAAGCTGTCCTTGAGCCTGATGGTACGTGTTTTCAAGTTTTTGTATTGTTTTCCTGATGGAAGTGGGGAGAAGAGAGAATGTCCAGGGTGGGTGTGGTCTTTGATTATATTGACTGCTTTTCCAGGACAGTGAGAAGTGTAGACAGTCGATGGAGGGGAGGCTGGTTGCAATGTGGTTGGAATGTGGGGGAAAGGATGCAAAGTGGTTTTTAACCTTAAGACTTGTGTCATGCAAATGAAACACAGTGCCCTAGAAACAGCCACAACTCCTTCACTTCATGATAATCCATTCCTCTTTTCTTTGAATGAGGAGCAGAGTAAATAAATAACTTCTATAGTTTCAAGGATATTTACAAAAACACGCTGATCAATCTCTTCATCCAAAGTGCAGTTGACCATGCATTTTGTACGATTCAGGCAGAAGATACAAATGCCTGTAAGCGTGTACCACCAGGTTCAAGGACACCTTCTATCCCGCTGTTATCAGACTCAAACGGACTCTCATTCACGAAAGATGAACTCCTGATCTCCCAACCTACCTCATCGTGGCCCTTGCACTTCATTTGTCTATCCACACTGCACTTTCTCTGTAACTGTAACACTATATTCTGCATTCTGTATTGTTTTCCCTTGTCCTACCTCAATCCACTGATGTAAAGAAATGATCTGTAGGATGGCATGCAAAACAAAGATTTTCACTGTACACAGAGTCATAGAGCAATACAGCACGAATACAGGCCCTTCGGCCCAGCGAGTCCATGCCAATCACCGTGCCCACCCAGCTAGTCCCAATTTCCTGTGCACAGCCCATATCCGTCTCAGCCCCACCCCTCCATGTATCGATCCTTCTTAAATAGTATTATTGTACCTGCGTCAACCACTTCCTCTGGCAACTCATTCTATATACTCACCACACTCTGAGAGAAAAAGTTGCCCCTCAGGTCCCTTTTAAATCTGTCCCCTCTCACCCTAAAGCTACGTCCCCTAGTTTTGGACTCCACAACCCTAGGGATAATACTCTTACCATCCACCTTATCTATGACCCTCAGAATTTTAAACACTTCTATAACATTGCCCCTCATTCTCCTGCGTTCCAAGGAATAAACACCTGGCCTGGCCAACCTCTCTCTATAACTCAGGCCCCCTAGTCCTGGCAACATCCTCGTAAATCTTCTCTTCACTCTTTCCAGTTTAACCATGTCTTTCCTATAACAAGGTGACCAAAACTGTACACAGTCCTCCAAGTGTGGCTTCACCAATGACTTGTACAACAGCAACATAATGTCCCAGCTCCTATACTCAGTGCCCTGACTGATGAAGGCCAGCGTGCTAAACACCTTTTTCACCACCCTGTCTACCTATGACGCCGCTTTCAATGAACTATGCATTCCTAGGTGCTCTGTTCCATTACACTCCCTAGTGTCCTACCATTCATAGTATAAGTCCTATGCTGGTTTGACCTCAGTATATGTGACAATAATTAATCAATTTACCAAAAAGATGTATACTGAGGAAAATCTTTGAAACAAAGTCAGTTTGTTGCTTATTGTACAGCATCACCATTCAGGAAGAAGTAGCCATTGAGTTAAGAGCCAAGAGTGTTAATTTGTGGAGGAGAAGGTAAAGGTCAAAGTGACATCGTAGTTTTGGATGATTAGAGTCATAGAGTTATACAGCATGGAGACAGGCCCTTTGGCCCAACTGGTCTATACCGACCAAGACACCTCAACCAAGCTGGTCCTATTTGCCAATGTTTGGCCTGTAACCTTCTAACCTTTCCAATCCATGTTGTTTCAACATTGACAGGATTTTAAAACTAAATCTTTTATTTAACCATGAGGCATCCTATCTTATGTGGACATATGTTACACCTGTGAAACTGTAATCTTCTTTAACCAATTTTATTACAGTTAAAATATCTTGTTGACACCTATCCTTTATCTGAAAAAGTTTTGCCTTTATTTTGGGTTAACTTCTGTCAACCTGGTAACCATTTTAGTGACTCCAAGCTTGGATATCAGCACACACTTGGCTAATTATTCTAGTGGATTTCTTTTAATTTATTTTGCATTAATACAAGGTTGGAAACATATATAAGTGAGGCTTAGCCCTGGTGCCAGATTGGATAGGGAAGGAGACAACAACATTTAACTGTGTGTATAAACAACTCAATAATTCTATAGATCGGTCTAATTTCCAATGTGTGCACCACAAATTTTATTGTTAAGGCTTTTAACCATATTTGGTCAAAATTACCTGAGATAGAACAGGATTAACAAATATTTTCAGAAACTTTATTTTTTTCTAATTGGCAACTTGTGTCAACAATCAGGTATCACTGATCCAGACATTCCAAAACAAACTGTTAAAATGTTCTCTGACTGTTGAAGACTAAGTATTATTCTATTTTTCTGATTAAGTAACATGCATGGGACCTAAACAAAGAACCTGAATTGTGTAACAAAACAGCAATGCAAGGTTTGCTATCATTTTGAATAACTCTTTTTAGTGCAATAACACTAAAGTAACAAAACATACTGGTAAACAAGCATTTCTTTCAAATGCTAACTAAATATTCAATAAGTTTAAATTGATAATTATAATTTAAATTAATTCAGGTAACGAGGCTAACGGCTAATCGTTTGCAGATGCTACTTAGATGTTACTTAGAACTCAGCAAAATGTAGAAGTTATCTTAATCTGAAAATTCCTTTTGATGAAAATAAATGTGAAACTCAAAAGGCTTAGTTCAAAATATTTATCTTTTAATCTCTGAAGTTATGAAAGAAAGCCAAGCATTTATTGCCTATCCCTAATTGTCCTTAAAGAAGTGGCCCATGAGCCAACTTCTTGAACCATTGTAATCTGTTGGTGAAGATACTGCAATAGTGCTCTTGGGGAGAGATTTCCAGGATTTAGACCAAGCATTTATTGCTTTCCATGTCAGGATGATGGGCAACTTTGAGGAGAATGTGCAGGTCATGGTGTTCCCATGCACCTGCTGCCCTTATCCTTTTAGGTAGTATAAGTCACAGGTTTGGAAGGCGCTTTTAGAATAGCTTAGGTGGGTAACTGCAGCACATTTTGTAGATGCTACTCATTGAAGCCTTTATGTGCCAGTTGCAAGGGAGTGAATATTTGTGGCCATTAATGGGATGCATGTCAAGCAGGCTGTGTTGTCTTGAATGGTGTTGAGCTCCTTGAGAGTTATTGGCACCTGCACTTAAGCAGGCAAGTGGAGAGTGTATTCACTCTTGACTATTGCTTTGTTGGTGAAGGAGTGTCATAAAGTGAGTCACTTGCCAGAGGAGACCCACCTCTAATCTGCTCTTATAACCATGATAGATATGTGGCTGCTTCAGCTGAGCTTCTGGTCTTTGGTGTGAATGGTGGGGATCTTGAAATGGTAATGTCATAGAATATCAAGTGGCTGGTCTCTCTCTTGTTGGAGATGATCGTTGCCTGGCACTTTTCTTTTGCAAATGTTAACTTCAACTCAATAACCTATACCTGAATATTGTCCAGGCCTTGCTGCATGCAGGTAAGGGCTGCTTTATTTGCTAAGGATTTGCAAGCGGAATCGAACATCATGCACTCATCCTCAAACATGAAATTCTGACCTTATGAGGCAAGGAAGGTGATAGAATCGTGCAACATGGAAACAAACCCTTTCAGCCCAACTTGTCCACGATGACTGTGATGCTTATCAATGCTAATCCCATTTGGCTGCATTAGGCCCATATCCCTCTGTGCCTTTTCTATCAAGTACTTGTCCAAATATCTTTTGAGCTTTGTAATTACATCTGCCTCCACCACCTTCCCTGGCAGCTCATTCCAGAAGTTCATCACCTTCTGTGTGGAAAAACTTACCCCTCGGTTTTCTTTTAAATTTCTCTCCTCTCACCTTAAATGTGTGCCCGCTAGTTCTAGCCTCCTCTACCCTGAGAAAAAGACTCTATCTATCCGATATGCCAATCATAAACCTCCATAAAGTCACCCCTCAGCCTCTTACGTTCCAATGAGAATAAACCCATCCTCTCCAATCTCTGCCAATCACTACAGCCTCTGCTAATAATTCCAGGTCACACCCTGGTGAATCTCTTCTGCATTCTCTCTATTGCTTCCACATCCTTTTGCTAGTGTGGAAAACAAATCTGTACACAACCTTCTAAGTGTAGTCTAACCAAAGTTTTGTACGGATGCAACATGACATCCCAACTCTTATACTCAATGCCTTGGCCTATGAAGAGCCTACCAAATGCCTTTTTCACTATCCTATTCATCTGTGTCATTACTTTCAGGGAGCTATGGACTCACACCCCAAGGATTCTCTGTACATTAAAACTCCTAAGGTTTGTCATTTACTCTATATGTCCTATCAGAATTTGCTTACCCAACAGGCGTTACCTCACACTTGTCTAGATTATATTCCAACTGCCACCATTCTGCCCAACTTTCCTGCTGATGTATGTGCCTTTGTATCCTCAAATGAACCTTCTTTGCTATCTATAACCTCTCCAATATTCATGTCATCTGCAAACTTACTAATCAGACCATCTATATTCTCATCCAAGTCATTTTTACAAACAAAGATCCCAACACCGATCCCTGTGGTACACCGTCTGTTACAGATTTCCAGTCATAAAACATCCATCCACTACTACCCTCTGCCTCCAATCTCCAAGTCAATTTTGGATCCAGTTTGCCAACGCACCTCGGATCCCTTGTGCCTTAACCTTCTGGATCAACTAACCATGTGGGATTTTGTCAAAAGCCTTACTGAAGTCCATGTAAACCATGTCAACCATGATGCCTTTATCAATTTTCTTAGTTACCTCCTCAAAAAAACTCAGTCACATTTGTGAGACATGAGCAATACACAAAAAGTGCTGGAGGAACTCAGCAGGTCAGGCAGACATGATCTCCCCTGCACAAAACCAGGCTGGCTGCTCCTGATCTGTCCCTGTCTTTCCAAGTGATCATAAATCCTATCCCTAAGAATTTTGGTCTTCTGTTTCCTCACTCTGATTAATGAAGATGCAAAAATCTCTCTCAGAGCCCCAGTGATCTCCTCCCTTACTTCCCTTGGTTAATGCTGTCGTGAGGGAGGGTTACAGATTGTGGTCGTGTAAACTCCTTTTGCTGCTGATGGACCACAGTGCTCCATGCATGTTTAGTTTTGATCTGCCAGATCTGTTCTGAAGTTATCCCATTTAGCATTCAATCTCAGGGCTACCTGTTGAATAAGCAAAAACAACAAAACACCAAATGCAACAGGGATTTGTAAACTTTCTCAGCGACTCCTCTCTTTTCTCACTCCTCCAAAAAGGCCAAAGTAATCCCAAACAAAGGATGTCCCAATCCTGCCTTGAAGAATCCAACTCCCACATGTACAGAAATGTATAACAATGTGTGACCTTTGGGTCACTGATCATCAGCTACCCATTTATACCCATCCTACATTAATCCCATTTTCTTTTCTCCCCACACTCTCATCAAATCCCCAGCTTCTGCCACTCACCTATTCACTCAGGGCAGTTTACAGTAAGTATATCTTTGGCATGTTGGAGGAAACTGGAGCACCTAGAGGAACCCCACACAGTTACAGGGAGAACATGCAAACACCACACACACACACACACACACACACACACACACACACACACACACACACACACACACACACAGAGCACCTGAGGTCAGGATTGAATCTGGGTCTCTGGCGCTATGAGGCAGCAGCTCTTACCAGCTGTGCCATTGTGCAGTCTATTTGAAGTATATCCCGTATGAAACTATGGCACAAACTCCTGAAAGTTTATCTTGAAAATATGCTATTTTTAATTTATTTCCAACCCTCAGCTGGTGACTCAGTGTTCCTCCATGTTGAACAACATTTGGAGAAGGCCCCACAAGTAGCAAGGGAACAGAATGTCATCCAGCTGGCAACTTCAGTGTTCCAAGAGTGGCTTGGTAGCACCACCACTAAGCTGGCCAAGTCCTGAAGGAAGTAGCTGCCAGACTGCGTCTGCAGCAGGCAAGTGAGTGAAACAACATGAGAGATAAACTATTCGACATCATCCGTGCCAGTACCCGTGGCAGATGCATCTGTCCAAGATAGCACTGGTAGACGTAACTACTTCAAAGTGCTTGTGGAGACAATTCCATCTGCATGCTGACGACACCCTCCATCTGGAAAGTTACTAATGTAGTACCATTGTTTATAAAAGGAGAAAGGACTAGACTCCAGATTAGTCAGCCAACATTGACGACAGTACAAGTCAACATTTAGAAATGAACAGTTAGCATAAATTTGTTAAGAACAGGTCATGTACAACTAATTTGATTGAATTTTTGATATGGCAACAAGATGTTTGCAAAATGGAAACTCACAAATGAAGATGTTTGCAAAGTCTCATGTGATCCGGAACATAAAAGCCTTTGGCGTCCAAGGGAGAGTGGCAAATTGGATTAAAAAAACTGGCTGAGTGAGAGAAGACAAAGGGTATGCCTTGTCTAGGGGTAGCAGGACATATCTGCCATGTTAGTCAATGGTCCCCAGATGTTTGAAAGGAGGGTTTTGCAATGTCAACTGAGCTGGGAGCTTAGTCTGATGTTGAACTAAATCTGGTTTTGTTTGTATTATGCTTAATATGTTCCACCATGAATATCCTGGGGACTCTCCAATGACCAGAAACTCAAATGGACCCAGCGTATAAACAGAGTGACTAGAAGACCAGCTCAGGGATTTGGTATCTTGTGGTAAAGGGACACTTCCTGATTTTACACAACCTTCATCAGTTGAGTAATGTTGCAGGAAGTCATGTTGCAGCTGTATAAAACTTTGGCTGGACCACATTTGGAATAGTGTGTGCATTTGTGGTCACTGCCTGACTAGAAGGATGTGGAGGCTTTGGAGAGGGTGCAGAAAAGGTTCACCAGGATGTTTCATGGATTAGAGAGTATTTGCTATAAGAAAAGTTTAGACAAAGTTGGATTGTTTTCGCTGTAGCATTGGAGTCTGAGGGGTGACCTGAAAGAAATATATAAAATTATGACAGGCATAGATAGGGTAGGTAGTCAGAGTCTTTTCCCCAGGATAGAAACGTAAAATACTAGAGGGCATAGCTTTAAGGTGAGAGGGGGAAAAAATTAAAGAAGATTACAAGGCAAGTTTTTTTTACACAGAGATTGATTGGAGCCTGGAATTTGCTGCCAGGGGAAGTGGTGGAAGCAGATATGATAACAATGTTTAAGAGGCATTTAGACAGGCATAGGAACAGGCAGGGAATGGAGGAATATAGACCACATACAGACAGAATAGATTAGATTGGATTGGCATCATGGTTGGCACAGACATTATGGGCCGAAGGGCCTGTTCCTGTGCTGTACTGTTCTATGTTCTATTTTCTACAGGCATATTATGGAAAGGAGCAAAAACAACAAGGTGGTTTTTGTGTGTGGGTGATTTCAACTTCCTCAACATAGACTGGGAACTCTTTAGTACAAAAGGTTTAGATGGGGCAGAATTTGTTAGGTGCATCCAAGAGGGTTTCTTGAAGGAGTAGGTGGATAGTCCAACTAGAGGGGAGGCTATACTGGATCTTGTACTGGGGAAGGAGCCTGGCCAGGTGACTGCCCTTTTCAGTGGGTGAACACTTGGGAAACAGTTATCACAGCTCCTTAAGCTTTAAGATGGCGATGAATAAGGATAAGAGTGGACTTTGCAGGGAAGTATTAAATTGGGGGAGGACAAATTGTGAGGGCATCAGACAGGAGCTAGGGAGAGTTAATTGGGAAGAATTGTTTTCGGGCAAATCCACATCTGACATGTGGAGGTTGTTTAAAGACCAGCTGCACAAAGTTCAGGACTGGTTTGTTCCAGTAAGAGGGAAGAACAAGGATGTCAAGGTACGGGAACCTTGGATGACGAGAAAGGTGGTTAATGTAGTCAAGAAGAAGGAGGAAGTTTATGTACGGCTTAGGAAGCTGGAATCAAACAGGGCGCTTGAGGACTATGAAGGAGCCAGAAGGGAACTCAAGAAGGGACTTAGGAGAGCTAGAAGGAGCCATGAAAAGTCCTTGGCGAGTAGGATTAAAGAGCATTCTACACATACAGCAAGAGGATAACTGGGGCGAGGGTAGGACCACTCAAGGATAAAGCAGGGAACATGGTTGGAGGTGGAGGATGTGTGCAAGATCCTAAATGAGAACTTTGTGTCGCTATTTACTGAGGAGAAGGACATAAAGGATAGTGAGATCAGAGTGGAGCGTGCTAAGATGCCAGGGAAGAGGGTGGATGTCCCAGGGTGTGATGGGATATATCCCAGGTTATTGAGAAAGGCAAGAGATGAGATTGCTGGGGCCTTGACCAAGATCTTTGTATCTTCGCTAGCCACAGGTGCGGCACCAGAGGACTAGCAGGTATCTAATGTTGTTTGTTTGTTCAAAAGCGAAATAGGGATAATCCTGGAAATTATAGACTGGTGAGAATCACTTCAGCAGTAGGGAAACTAATGGAGAGGATTCTTAGGGATAGGATTTATGAGCACTTGGAGAAGCGTGGTTGAATTAGGGACAGTCAGCATGGATTTGTGCGGGGCCGGTCATGTCTGACTAATCTGACTGAGGTTTTCGAGGTGATTGATGAAGGTTGAGCAGTGGATGTTGTCTACATGGATTTTAGTAAGGTATTCATGGTAGGCCCCACATGGCAGGCTCATCCAGAAAATTAGCTTGCATGGGATTCACAGTGACTTGGCTGATTGGATCCAAAATTGGCTTGCCTTTAGAAGACAGAGGGTAGTGGTGGATGGGCCTTATTCTGGATGGAGGTATGTGACTAGTGGTGTCCCGCAGGGATCTGTACTGGGACCTCTGCTGTTTGTCATATATGTGAATGACTTGGATGAAAATGTGGTAAGGTGGGTGAGTAAGTTTGCAGATGATACAAAGATTGGTGGTGTTGTGGATTACATAGAAGGTTGCCAAAAGATACGGTGGGATATAGATCGGTTGTAGATATCAGCAGAGAAGAGGCAGGTAGAGGTTAATCCGGGCAAGTGTGAGGTGCTGCACTTTGGCAGATCCAACATAAAGGGAGAGTACACAGTTAACAGCAGGATCCTTAACAGTGTTGATGAACAGAGGGATCTTGGGGTCCAGGTACATGGCTCCCTGAAAGTGGCTGCACAGGTTGATAGAGTGGTAAAGAAGGCGAGTTGTATGTTTGCCTTCATCAGTCGAGGCATTGTTACGTTGCAGCTTTATAAAACTCTGGTTCAGCCACATTTAGAGTATTGCATTCAATTCTGGTGGCCTCATTATAGGAAGGATGTGGAGGCTTTGGAGAGCATGCAGAGGAGGTTTACCAATATGCTGGTGTGGAGGACATGTGCTATGAGGAGAGGTTGGACAAGCTGGGGCTGTTTTCTCAAGAGTTGCTGAGGGAAAATTTGATAGAATTTATAAAATGATGCGAGACATAGATAGAGTAGACAGCCACTATCTTTTTCCCAGGATTGAAATGTCTAGTACTAGAGGGCATGTATTTAATGTGAAAGGGGGAAAGTACAAAGGAAATGTGCAAGGCAAGTTTTTTTACACAGAGTTGTGTGGGCCTGGAATGCACTGCCAGGGGTGGTGCTAGAGGCAGATAGCATAGGACTGTTTAAGAGGGTCTTAGACAGGCACATGGATACGCAGAGAAGGGAGGGAGATGGTCAATGTGCGGGGAAGAGGGGTTAGATTAAATAAGAGTCACTGGTTTAATTAGTTCAGTACAACATTATGGGGTGAAGGGCCTGTCCTGTGCTGTACTGTTCTATGTTCCACATTCTAGAGAGGCTTGCATTACTGACGGTGCTGGTGCGGCAGGAACCTGACATGAGTTCCTGCCCTCCTGGCTGCCGTGTACTGCTGTGCCAGGAAGGTGTGTGCCAGGAAGCTGGCATGAATCTAACAATGAGTCGCTGTGCAGATCAGTGTGGAGAAGCTGCCTGTGAGGGCTGGTGTTGGACGTGCTAGGGTGAGTGGTGAGGCCACTCAGCATTGAGATGCATGGCTCAACTCTCCATGGTGACTGGCATAGTGAATGTAGATCATTGCTGGGGACTAGTTGCAGAAGGTGCATAAATCCAGTTAATTCTCTTGCCACAATCTGTTGCCTATAATGGAAGGTGCAGGCTCCAGGGCTCTTTATTTACCCACACAGCTCTATGGTAACAAGTACAATGGCAAGAGACTACTGTGGAGCTTGTTACCATGGACAAATCTCTGGGCCTAGAAGAGCTGCAAAGCCAAAGGAAGAAAGGGAGAGACAGCAGTTTCCACCACATCCAACAGGAGGTGATGAGGGAAACTATAATATCCAGGCAGTCGGTTAACACACTGAACAGTCGCTGTCAGTCCCACACTCACCGTGCTGGCCAGGGTTTGGCTCCAAGCCCTACATTCTCAATACTGGGCAGCTGCACCACTCACCCCATCCCATCCCATCCCTCCCAACATCAGACCTCACAGGCAGCCTCCTCTCCTCATTGAGCCCTGGACAATTCCTTCCTGCAAGAGCGCCAAAGGATTGTGCCAGGTTCACAGCACAGTTGCACAGAGCAGTGGGGAGGGCAGGAGTTCTCCTCAAATTCCTGGAACAGCAATGTGGAGCCCAAGCAGTTGTCTTTTTCGAAATATCGAGGGGTAGGTACCTGAGAGGGATCCAAGAGGAGGAATAAGAACTCTACAACAAATCAGTGCTCTGCAGGGTTGCACTTGTGGGGTAGCGGTATAGTCAGTAATTTTTAAGTTTTAAGTTGAATTATTATTTTTGCCCTATCTTTTAATAAAGTGTGAATCTTTTTTCACAGCAGCTGACCCTCTAACTTTTGAGTAATTCTTGTGGCTTTTCCCTGAAATGGGCAATTTCATCTGGTCTCATCATTGGCATCAGATGTAATGGTGAAGATTTATTCTGGTCCTAGCTTCAAAAGCTGCTTCAATATAATCATAGCGGCTCTGGATGTTTGAGAAGTTTACGCTCATTGATTATATTTTCCATATTTGATCTGGTCACAAATAAACTGATTTTGTGACACAACAGTACAAGTCAGTTTTCTGTGTTTTAATCTTATAGATGTCCCTTCATTGAGCCAGAACTTCTGAAACTTCTATTGGCAGTTATTTCCTAAGCATTGTTGGCCACAAAGTAGAATTCCTTGGCCTCTCCCTGTCCTTGGTAAACTCCTGGCAGAGTTTGGCAGTCACTATGTCCGATGAATCCAGCACAATGCTGATGACAGTGACTATACTTTGCTCATAGAGTTGCACAACACAGAAGCAGGCCCTTCAGCCCACCACAACCATGCCAACCTTTTTACCCATTACTTTGATCCCATTTGCCCACATTTGGTCAGTATCCTTCTTTGGTTTGCCAATTTAATTGTCTGTCTAAAGCCCTCTTAAATACGATAGTTGTATCTGATTCCATCACCTCCTCTGGCAACACATTTCAGATATCAACCACTCTACGTGTAAAAAGAAAACTTACCTCTCAGATCTCAGATCCTTCCTCTCTCCTTAAACCTATGTTCTCTTGTTTTTGATACCTCTACCATGGGAAAAAGATTTTGACTATATACCCTATCTATGCCTCTCATAACCTTTTATTTAGTCTACCCTGATAAGTTCTCTCAGGCTCCTTCACTCCAGGGCAAATATGACCAATCTTATCCAACCTTTTCCCATAACTAAAGTCCTCCAATCCAAGCAATATCCTGATGAATCTCCTCTGCGCTCTCTCCATTGTAATCATATATTCCTATAGTTTGGCAACCAGAACTCCAAGTGTGGCCTAACCAGTATTTTGTAAGGTTGAAATACAACATTCCAACTCTCATACTCTATGCCCCAACCTGTAAAGATAAGCATTCCGTATGCCTTCACCACCCTATCGACCTGTGTTGCCATTTTCAAGGAACAATGGATTTATACCCCTAGCTGTCTCTGTTGATCAACATTCCCTCGTGTTGTACCCCTATTTGACTTCCCAAAATTCATCAATTCATACGTGTCAGAATTATATTCCATCTGCCAATGCTCGTCCAAGTTTCTATCTTTTCTATATCCTGCTGTAGACTTAGGCAATCTTCCTCACTATCTGCATCACCACCAATTTTCATGTCATCCACAAACTTACTAATCATACCTCCTACATTCATATCCAGGTCATTAACATGTATCACAAACAGCAAAGGTCCCAGCACTGATCCCTTTGATACATCACTAGTCACAGACTTCCAATCAGAAAAACATAAAATGTCTTTTCACCAATACTCTCTGCCAATTTTGGATCCAATTAACCGGTTGACCTTGTATCCAAATGTCAAATATTAGAGAGCATAATTTTAAGGTGAGAGAGGGAAAGTGTAAAGGAGATGTGAGAAGCAAGTTTTTTTTACACACAGAGACTACTAGGTGCCTGGAACTCACTGCCAGGGGAGATACGATAGAAAATATATATAAAATATCTTAGGGTGTATGTACCAAGGACATTTCATGGCCACTTTTAGCCTTCCTAATTTCTTGTTTAAGTTCTTCCCTGCTTCCTTTATATTCATAAATCTTACATATGCTTTTTTTCCTTTTGACTAAACTTACAGCATGTCTTGGCATCCAGGATTCCTGAACCTTGCCATCCTTATCTTTCATTCTCACTGGAACATGTTGGTCCTGGACTTTAAGCAACCGGCCTTTGAAAGACTCCCACATGTCAGATGTGCCCTCAAGCAGCTGCTCCCAATCTACTTTCTCTATTTCCTGCCTAATACTGTTGTAATTCGTCTTCCCCCAGTTTATCCTTATCCATAACTATCATAAAACTTGTGGAATTATAGTGACTGTTCCAAAAATGTTCTCCTACTGAAACTCCATCACCTGACCTGGCATATTTATCAATACAAAGTCTAGAATGGCCCCTTCCCTGGTTTGACTATCTACATTGTTTCTAGAAACTCTCCTGGATGCACCTAACAAATATTGCCTTATCTAAGTCCTGGCACTAAGGGAGTCCCAGTCAATAATAGGGAGTTAAAATCACCCTCTTACAATAATCTTATTGTTTTCACATCTTTTCATGATCTGCCTGCATATCAGTTCCTCTAGCTCCCGCTGGCTATTGGGAGGCCTATAGCATAACCTCATAATAGTGATTGTGTAGCGACTCACCACACCAGCATCGAACCGGCTCCCGACATCGCGAATGTCGTCGGAGGCCCTGATCCAAGATGGCGCGGTGCCCTCCTTCTTCCCCATCGTCGGGCTAGGAAAGCCCATGTGTGGGAAGGTCAGGTGACCCGCACGTGACGTCAGAGCGGGAACAGTAGCACGGGAAGTTTTGGGATATTAAAGGCACACCGCACCCCTGTCGTTCATTTGACTTCTGATTTCGAACCAGCGACTCTGTGTCTTCATTTCGTAGCGTTTAGCTAGCCGCTACATTGGTGATCCCAATGGGCCCAAACGTTTTTGGACCCACGATGTCTGCACAGCAAGAGGTACAGGCAGTAGCCCTTAAACTGCCCACCTTCTAGACCCTCCGGCCCCGTGTCTGGTTCGACCAGGCCGAGGCCCAGTTCCAGATTCGCCAGATCACCAGGGACAACACCAAGTACTATTATGTGGTGAGCGCCCTTGACCAAGACACTGCAGCCCAGGTCAAGGACTTCATCCAGGCGCCCCAGACCCTCCTTCTCGAGACTTTCAGCCTTTCCCGACGCGAATGGGCCTCCCGCCTCCTCCACCTCGATGGATTGGGCGACAGACCCCCCTCCGCACTCATGAACAAGATGTTGGTCCTGGTAGACAGGCATAAACCCTGCCTGCTGTTTGAGCAGATCTTCCTGGAGCAATTACCCGATGACATCCACCTGCTCCTGGTGGATGCCAATTTCAGCGTCCCCCAGAAGGTGGCCGCCCAGGCAGATGTCCTTTGGCGGGCAAAAAAGGAGAGCAGGGTGTCCGTCGAGCGCGTTGCCATGCCACATACCCAGTGGCCCAGCAGGCCAGACCCGGCAATCGAACGCACCCCGCCCGCCACCAGGTCTGAGACACCGACCGACAAATGGTGTTTCTACCACCAGCAGTGGGGCGCTGACGCCCGCAGATGCCGGCCACCATGCAGGTTTGGGAAACGCCAGAGCCAGCCGCCGCTGATGGCTATGGCGGCTGGCCACCCAGATAGCCTCTTGCATGTGTGGGACAGGCGTTCCGGACGTCGGTTCCTAGTGGACACCGGAGCCGAAGTCAGTGTCATGCCTCCCAACAGCCGTGAGACTCGCAACTGCACACCAGGACCTGCCCTCAGAGCCGCCAACGGCAGCGCCATTCGGACCTTTGGCACCCGGTTGGTACACCTCCAGTTCGGCACTTGCAACTTTACTTGGAGGTTCATCCTGGCTGCCGTTGCACAACCACTCCTCAGGGCAGACTTCCTTCGTGCCAACAGTCTGCTGGTTGACCTGCGGGGTAAGCATTTGGTACATGCCAGGACCTTCCAAACGTTCTCGTTGGGTGAGACCAAGCTACCGGCCCCACACCTCGACTCTGTCACCACATCGACCAACGAGTCTTCCAGGGTCCTGGCAGAGTTCCCGTCCGTACTAATGCCCCAGTTCTCCACCACCTTGCCCAAGCACGGCATCCAGCATCACATCCCCACCCAGGGCCCTCCCCTCCACACCGTGCCTGGCGGCTACCCCCAGACAAGCTCTGCCTCACGAAAGAGGAATTCAAAAAAAAAATGGAGGAGCTGGGGATCATCTGCAGGTCGGACAGCCCATGGGCCTCTCCGCTACACATGGTCCCCAAGGCAGCTGGAGGCTGGCGACCCTGTGGCAATTACCGACGCCTCAACGATATTACTACCCTGGACCGGTATCCCGTGCCGGACATTCAGGGCTTTGCTGCCAACCTGCATGGGTGGTCCATTTTTTCCAAGATTGACCTCGTCCGCGGGTATCACCAGATCCCGGTGCATCAGGACAACATTCCGAAGATGGCGCTGATCACACCTTTCAGCCTCTTTGAATTTGTCCAGATGCCCTTTGGTCTCAAGAACGCTGTTCAGTCCTTCCAACGACTGATGGACGCGGTTGGGCACGACCTTGACTTCACCTTCATATACCTCGACGACATCTTGATCGCCAGCAACAGCCACCAGGAACATTTCACGCACCTCCGCCAACTCTTTTCTCGCCTGAGGGATTTCGGCCTGACCATCAACTCAGCCAAATGCCAATTTGGGCTGGAGACAAACATGGCACCATACCTCTGCCTGCAAAGGTCGACAACATCTGCCATTTCGCCAGACCCACCTCCATCAAGGGCCTGCAGGAATTCCTCGATATGGTAAACTTTTACCGCCCGGGGGTGGATTTTGGCCCCTTGGCGGAGGCACAGCGAACGGACATGGAGATGCCCAGCTATTGCACCGCAGTCTCGGGCCTGCAACTGCAAGACCTACTGGTAGGCCCCGGTGAGCGCACCCTGCTCTGCGATATCTCCACAGGTAGACCCCGCCCCATCATCCCAGCTGCCTGGCGCCAATGGGTGTTTGATGCCATCCACAGCCTTGCACACCCATCCATCCGGACTACTGTCCGGATGGTGTCAGACAAGTTTGTCTGGCATGGCCTGCGTAAACAGGTTTCTGAATGGGCCCGGTCCTGCACACACTGCCAGACCTCGAAAGTACAGCAGCACATCAAGGCCCCCCTGCAGGATTTTCAACCTACCTGCCGGAGGTTCGACCATATCCACGTTGACCTGGTCGGCCCCCTCCCAGTCTCCCAAGGAGTGCAGTACCTCCTCACGATTGTCGACCGTTTTACCCGCTGGCCTGAAGCCATTCCCCTCGTAGATACCTCGTCCACCCAGTCCTGCGCACGGGGCCCTTTATCAACTTGGGTGGCCCATTTCGGTGTCCCGGCACATATCACTTCAGACAGGGGAGTTCAATTCACCTCCGGCCTGTGGTCTGCCGTCGCCGACTTGTGGGGTTCCCGGATCCACCTCACCACCGCCTATCACCCGCAATCCAATGGGCTGGTGGAGAGGTTTCATCGCCACCTGAAGTCGGCATTCATGGCCCGCCTTAAGGGGCCCATCTGGGTAGACGAACTCCCCTGGGTCCTGCTGGGGATACACACCGCGCCAAAAGAGGACCTGCGTGCCTTGTCCGTGGAGATGGTCTATGGAACGCCCTTAGTCGTCCCGGGTGAGTTCCCATCAGCCCCTCAGGGGCCAGAGGAAGAACCTGCCGCGGCGCTGGACTGGCTGTGCAAACTGCTTGGAAATCTGGCCCCGATTCCCACCTCGCAACATGGACAGGCCCCGACCCATATGCCGACTTCCCTCCAAGACCGTAAGTTCGTCTTCGTCAGGAGGGGCATGTACTGATCACCGCTACAACGGCCGTATGAAGGACCATTCTGGGTTGTCAGGAACAATGGGTCTACGTTCATGCTGGACATTGGGGGGCGTGAGGAGGTGTTTACGATTGACCGGCTGAAGCCGGCTCACTTAGACTTGGACCAACCCGTGGTGGTCCAGCAAGCGTGGCGCAGGGGCAGACCACCCAAGTCATAGTTTATTTAATTGTTTTCGCACGGTATTGCCGGTTCTGGGGGGCGGGGGTTATGTAGCGACTCACCGCACCGGCATCGAGCAGGCTCCTAACATCGCGAACATGGTCGGAGGCCCCGATCCAAGATGGCGCGGGGCCCTCCTTCTTCCCCATCGTCAGGCTAGGAAAGCCCATGCGCTGGAATGTCAGGTGACCCGCGCGTAACATCAGCGCGGGAACAGTAGCACGGGAAGTTTTGGGATATTAAAGGCACACCGCGCCCCTGTTGTTCATTCGACTTCTGATTTTGAACTAGCGACTCTGTGTCTTCATTTCGTATCGTGTAGCTAGCCGTTACAATTGCACCGTTCTTATCCCTGAGTTCTATCCAAATGGTCTTGCTGGCTGAGCCTTCCAAGCTGTCCTCTCTTAGTGCAGCTGTAACATACTCCCTAATCAGTAATGGAATCTCTTCCACCTCTTTTATATGCCTCTCTGTCACACCTAAATCCTGAAACATTGAGCTCCCAGCCCTGCCCTTCTCTCAGCCATCAGTAGATGTTAAACTAACTGGCCTATAGTTCCCCACTGTATGTCTTCATCCCTTTACTCAACAAAATTAGAGGAAGTTTGGCTGTTTTCCAACCCTCTGGCATCTTCCCTGAATTTAGCGAGTTCTGAAAATTTTCAGCCAATGTGTCCATTACCTCTCCTGTCTCTCCCTTTAAAACTCTCAGGTACAAGCCATTGTGCACCAGATTTATTGTCTGCCTTTAGGCCCATGAGTTTCTCTAATATTTTGTTTTTACAAGTTCCTCCATGTTATTTGAAATTAGCTCATCTGTTATTTTAGGGATATTTGTATTGTCCTCCATGATGAAAACTGATACAAAATATCCCCCTTTCTAATTGGATTAATTCCTGCTGAGTGCTATGGACCAGCTGTTTGAATACTTCCTTCCATTCATCTACTGACCCATCTCTTAGCTTACTTTTCCAGTCCATCTTAGACAACTCCACCTTCATACCATTATAATTGCCCTTATTTAAGATGAAGACTGGTTATGATCCTGTGGTGTTCACCCTCAAACTGCATCTGGAGTTCTATGATATTGTGATCACAAGGGGATCTTTAACTACAAAAATCTCTGATTAATCCTTCCACATTATTCGTGACCAAGTCTGGCATAGCTACTGCCTCCCAAACTAAAACTCATCTGTTTATTGTGTCTTCTGTCAGTAATGAAAAGCCCTCTCATTGTACTACAGTGAGTATAAATGTAGACAGCCAACATTTATTAGTTTCCCAAAATTTAAAAATTATTCAGATTTTCCATTCTTACTGCCACAGTAAATGCTTCATATTTTCCTGCATTACTAGTGACCTCCTCACTACATAGACGAATGGGCAGCGGGTGGGGTGGAGGTTGCTGTACTAGAAAACAGTGCATATCATGATTGTCCATAACCCGAATTTGCATCATCTGCGCGTGTGCCAAGAAACGCAAATTGAAAAAGAATAAATGTGTTTATTCTATTTACTTCTTTTTCCACATAAATTTTGTGAGAGCAAATTTTATTCTGCATCTCAAATTTTGGTTAGTGATTTGGGAATTCTATGAAGGCAAATTTCTGTAAGTTGAACAGCCATAACGTGGGGATTGCTTGTACCCTTGTTCTTGCCGACCCACTTGTCTTTTTGCAAACACTTTGCATCCTCCTCACTACTCAATTTGTTACCTAGTTTTGTGCCATCAGCAGACTGAGACACATTGATTTTTTTGTTTGTTTTTCATCCAAGCGACTAATCTAGGTTGTTAATAGTATCCCAGTAACAAACTACAGACATGAAAAGATCGTTTTATTCCCACTGTCTAATTTCTGTCTTTTAACCAGTCTTGTAATCATGGTAATATTAATTCCAAGTGTTCAGGAGCCCTTACTTTAAACAACATACTTAGAATCATAGAATTGTTCAGCAAGAAACTGGCCCTTTTGGCCTACCTCATCCTATATTTTCTACAAACCTCAAAGGACTCATTTGATACCAACTTCCTATATCTTCTTTTCCCTGGTCAAACCTTCAATATTTTTTGTTAACCAAGGTTCCCTATTCTTTCCATCTTTACTTCTTACCATTAAAGGGACATGCAACTCTGAACTCTTACTAGCTCGCTTTTAAACACCTTGCCCTTATTAGATGTTGTTTTCCCCTCTAGGCACACTACTTCCCTCAGGTCCTGTTTTACACAGTCATTATCCACCTCCCTCTAGTTTAGAGCTCTATCTCGCTGGTCGGACCAACCTTTTACTTTTTCATGACTATCCTGAAGCTTACAGAACTATCATCATTGTTCCCAAGGGGTTCTTCCACAGACACTTCTGTCACTTGCCAACCTAACTCTCTTAGATAAGGTCTGGTACTGCCCCCATCCTAATAAGATTCTCTACTACAACTTTAAAAAACCCTTTTGTCAATTGTCAATTCCACCCAATCTAAGTGTCCTGAACTTCTGCAGGGTACCTTATCAAATGCCTTTTGAAAATACAACAAGCACTGGTCCCCTCTTATCTACCCAGCCAGGAACATCCTCATAAAAACTCTTTCTAGCTTGTCAAACACAAAAAAGTTTCTAGAGCTGCATTGACTCTGTTATTATTTTACGCGTTCTGTTTCCACTTCCTTAATAATCTATTTCAGCGATTTCCCAACAATGACATTAACTAGTTTACAGTTTGTTTTTTCTTTCTCCTGGCCACTCTTGGTCAATTTAAAACTCAAATATGTCAAATTCTAAATTTCAGTTGCTCACCAAACTGCAAAGTTGAGCTATAAACTTGTACATTTTGAGGGGGATTGACAGGCTGGATGCGAAGAGGATGTTTGCTTCAGTGAGGATATCTAGAACCAGGAGATATAGTTTCAAAATAACAGGTCGCCCATATAAGGCAGCAATGAAAAGGAATTTCTCCTCTCAGAGTCACAAATCTTTGGAATTTTCTGCCTGTTACGGACTCAGTGAATGTCCCTTTTAGATAGAGTGTGTGTGTGTGTGTGTGGCGTGCTTACGTCAATAGAAGATAAAGGACATAATGACGTTGTTGAAGAAGTCCGAAGGAGAGAGAGAGAAGGGAGAGAGACACCAGCCTGCTAGTTTCTCTATCGATGGATGAGAAACAATAACTGTGTCTGCCACTGAAATCCATGTATGGAAGTTGGAAGTAATCCGGTGGAGTTCACTTTGTTGCTGACCTGTAGAAGGAAACAGGTATTTGTGTGGACAACCACGATTCAGATGCTTTTCGGGGTGAGGAAGTCACTACCGAGTAAACACTGGAGTGTCGTTTGGGTTCCATCGTGGAACATTTGGATTTCGTAATTACTCTCTCTATGTTTCTCTACATCTACCTCTTATCTTCAGACAACGGTGGTTGTTGAAGAAGCCCTTGCTCATGTTTCACCTTATGGCTTGCGGAACTGAACTTTAAGAACCATTCCTGAACTTGGAGTTTGGGACTTTGCCACACACACACGAAGAGTTTAGTTTTGGGGTTAACGTTCAAGGTTTAACATTTTTGAATTCTAACATACTAACATTTTTACTTTTATTTTACGTATTATCATAAGTAGTGATTAATAAAATAGTTTTTAACACTGAATCATGCTCAGTGTGTTTCTTTTGTTGCTGGTTCGTGACATGCCCCCAAAGAATTATGGAAGCAGAGCCATTCACCGTATTCAAGGTGGAGATTGACAGACAATTGTGCTATAAGGAAATTGAGAGGTATCGGGAAAGAGAGGGAAAAGTGGTGTTGAAGGCAAGATTGGATCAGCCATGTAGAATGCCGGAGCAGGCCCAACGGGCCAATCCGTCCACTCCTGCTCTTATGTATAGTTTTGATAAGTCGCAATCTTTTAGTAAAATAATGATTTTTGTTTTGCAGTTTTGTGAAGCAGTGAAGACGATAATAAGAGACCAGAGGAGTATTTTTGTCACCGCTGCTTTGGGACTGGCTGGAATTTTTTGTTTGGGCTTTGGACCCTCCACTACTCTCCCGACTATCCTTATACCTTTCTTCCTGTGGATGGCTGGCTAACATACAGGATCTCAGATGCAATATAAATATGTGATATAGCACACTGATTATGTACAGAGTGGATGGATATGATTTATAAATGTTCAGCATTTTCCTTAAAATCATTGGCCTTTAACTGAGATGTAGTTCCATCAATACATAAAATAATTTTTTTACTTAGCTTACCATGTAAGCCCATTTGATCTTTTAACAGAAAGCTTTGTTCTAGAATCTTTTTTTAATGTAACTCTACACTTTTTACATCATAACAATACTATGTTACTACAAAATCTCAAATTTAAAAAAATCATTTTTGCTTTTGCACTTCACTATATTCTTTTTACTTTATGTTAACCACTCATGATTTTGGCCACATACATAGGTTTGTACAAATGGGTGTTTGCTCACAGAATATTAATATTTAGGATTTTTAAAAAATTGTTAACACTAAATGCTGTGTTTGGCAAGTCTTAAAACATCTCCAGATTAAGAAATAAAATGTATTCTTTTTTTAAATATTGAGTATATTTATTTTGTCTGCATGTGTTCACATAGAAGTCAAGCACTAAACATGCCTTCAAATTTCATGTCATATACATTGTATACATTATACAAAGCAATTATTTCACTGTCAATAATTCTCTTGGGAAATGAAAATACCTTTCATGTGTTAAATTGGAACCTGTGTTTGGCTACATTTGACACAAAGCAATTAGGGCTGCATGTTTTTAGGCTCTCAGAAGACTTGCTAGTTTCTTGGAAATGAAGGTGTACTCAGAAAAACTGTTAGAAACTAACGTAGCGACATAGTGTCTAGAGTTATACAGCCCTTAGCCGCAACTGGACCATGCCAAACATGATGCCTATTTGCATTAATCCCATTTGGCTTCATTAGGCCGGTATCCCTCTACTCCCATTTCCTATCCAAGTATCTGTCCAAATGCCTTTTAAACATTATAATTGTATCTGCCTGTATCACTTCCTCTGGCAGTTCGTACCATATAACCACCACCCTCTGAAAAACCTGCCCCTCAAACCTCCCTTCAATTTTTCCCCTCTCACCTTAAACCTATGCCCTCTGGTTCTAGACTCCCCAAACCTAGGAAAAAGCCTCTGACTATCTATCATATCTATGCCTCTCATAATTTTATAAAGCCCAATAAGGTCACTCTTTAACCTCCTACATTCCAGTGAGAATGATACAGCTTATCCAATCTCTCCATATAACTACAATCCTCCATTCCAGGCAACATCCTGGTGAATCTCTTCCACACTCTTTCTAATACTACCATACCCTTCCTGTAGTTTGGTGACCAGAACTATACAGAGTTATCCAAGTATAGCCTGACCAATTTTTTGTACAACTACAACATGAAATCATATACTAAATGCCTCAGCCTATGAAGATGAGCATGCCAAATACCTTCTTCACAACTCTATCCTGTGTTGCCATTTTCAGGGAGTTATGAACTTTCACGCCATCAACACCACTGAGGTCAACACCATCTTCTGTATGTGTCCTGTTCATTTGACATCCTAAAATGCCATGACCTCAGATTTGTCTTGATCAAATTCCATCTACCACCACTCTGTCCAGTGTGTAGTCTGCTTTGACTTATCTAAAGTAAAATGCTGCAGACTTCAAGAGTGATTTCTCTTGAACCAATAGGAGAATGCTTGTTTCTAACTAATGTACTTTTTACTACTTATGTAGGTTAAACAGGAAAGGAATAAAGTAATACAGACTTACTGAGAAGGTAATGTAATTGCAGTGTTAGTTAAACTATTCTTGGCAGAGTGGAGCTTGATTTAAGGTTGCAAGTTGATGGCTTTGTGCATGCTGTTCAGACTCAACAAGAACTGTAGACTAGCTTCGTACAAGCAGAATAAAAGGAAAAAAACCTAACTTACTCTCCCACTTATGATGTCTATTTGGATTTTTGGAGATCATTCAAATGCTTCCACACAGGAGATTGGTGAACAAGGTTAGAGCACATGGAATTAGTTGTAATATACAAGTGTGATTGAGAGTCAGTTATCATTGCAATAAATAAACCATAGGAATTAACAGGTTCTTGTCAAGTTGTCAGCCAGTTTCTGTTGAGGTACTGAAAGGATTAGAGTTTGGCTGAGGAGATCAAATATCACATTTCCAAGTTTGCTAATGACGTGAAGTGAAAGTGGAAAAGTAAGTTGTGATAAGGAGGCAAAGAGGGGATTTAGACAAGCTAAGCTGAGTGAGCAACATCATAGCAGAAGGAATAAAGTGCATAAAAATGTGAGGTCATCCACATTGTAGAAACAGCAAAAAAGCTGAGTATTTCTCTAAATGGTGAGAGAATGGGACATATTGATGTCCAAAGGGATAAGTTGTCAGAGTCATAGATTTGTACAGCATAGACTGGGCTCTTCAGCCCACCATGTCCATGCTGACCTTTTTGTCAATGGACAATCCCTTTTGCATGCATTAGAATTATATCTTTCTATGCTTTGCCTATTTAAGTGTCTGTCTAAATACCTCTTAAACATTGTAATTATATCTGATCCCACTACCTCCTCTGATAGAGTGATCCAGATATCAACCACTCTCTGTGTAAAAAAAAAACACCCTTCAGGTCCCATTTAAAATTCCTACCTCTCATCTTAAAACTTAGCCCTCTTGTTCTTGATATCGCTACCATCAGAGAAAAGATTCTGACTACCCTATCTATGCCTCCCATAAACACATGTTTCTATCCATTCACCCCTCAGCCTCCTTCACTCCAGGAAAAACAAACCCAGCCTATCAAATCTGTCCCCATAACTAAAGTCCTCCAATCCAGGTAACATCCTGATGAATCTCCTCTGTATTCTCTAGAGTGCAATCACATCCTTCCTATAGTGTGGCGACCAAAACTGCACACAGTTCTCCAAGTGTGGCCTATCCAGTGTTTTGTAAAGTTATAACATCCCAACTCTTATATTCTGTGCCCTGACTAATGAAGGCATATGTGCCACATGCCTTCTTTACCACCCTATTAACCTAGGTTGCCACTTTCAGGGAACCAAGGACTTGAACCCCCAGGTCTCACTGTACATCAATGTTCCTTGGTGCCCTACCAATTACTGTACACGTCCCACCTCTGTTTGACTTCCCAAAGTGCATTACTTTGCACTTGTCTGGATTAAATTCCATCTGTTCACAAGTCACTGTAAGGTGCAGGGAGGAAGGCAAGTATGTGGGATGTACTGCTAGAGGATTTGAGTACAAGAATAAAGATGTCTTAGAATCATAGAATCATAGAAAGTACAGCACAATACAGGACCTTCGGCCCACAATGGTGTGCTGACCTTTAAACCTCACCTAAGATTATCTAACCTCTTCCTCTCACATATCCCTCTATTTTAAATTCCTCCATATGCTTATCTAACAATCTCTTGAATTTGACTAATGTACCTGCCTCCACCACTGCCCCAGGCAGCGCATTCCATGCCCCAACCACTCTCTGGGTAAAAAACCTCCCTCTGATATCTCCCTTGAACTTCCCACCCATTACTTTAAAGCCATGCCCTCTTGTACTGGGCATTGGTGCCCTGGCAAAGAGGCGCTGGCTGTCTACTCTATCTATTCCTCTTAATACTTTGTATACCTCTATCATGTCTCCTCTCATCGTCCTCATCTCCAAAGAGTAAAGCCCTAGCTCCCTTAGTCTCTCCTCATAATCATACTCTCCAAACAAGGCAGCATTCTGGTAAATCTCCTCTGCACCCTTTCCAACACTTCCACATCCTTCCTATAATGAGGCAACCAGAACTGGACACAGTACTCTAAGTGTGGTCTAACCAGAGTTTTGTAGAGCTGCATCATTACCTCGCAGCTCTTAAACTCGATACCACGACTTATGAAAGCTAACCTCCCATAAGCTTTCTTAACTACCCTATCCACCTGCGAGGCAACTTTCAGTGATCTGTGGATATGAACCCGCAGATCCCTCTGCTCCTCCACATTACCCAGAATCCTGCCATTAACTTTGTACTCCGCCTTGGAGTTTGTCCTTCCAAAGTGTACCACCTCACACTTCTCCAGATTGAACTCCATCTGCTATTTCTCAGCCCAGCTCTGCATTGTATCACTGTCCCCCTGCAATCTTCAACAGTCTCCATACTATCCACAACACCACCAAACTTTGTGTTGTCTGCAAGTTTGCCAATCCACCCTTCTACCCCCTCATCCAAGTCATTAATAAAAATCACGAAAAGTAGAGGTCCCAGAACCGATCCTTGTGGGACACCACTAGTCACAGCCCTCCAATCTGAATGCACTCCCTCCACCACAACCCTCTGCTTTCTACAGGCAAGCCAATACTGAATCCACATGGCCAAGCCTCCCTGGATCTCATGCCCTCTGACCTTCTGAAGAAACCTACCATGTGGAACCTTGTCAAATGCCTTACTAAAATCCATGTAGACCACATCTACTGGACTACCATCATCAATCTGCCTGGTCACCTCCTCAAAGAACCCTATCAGGCTTGTGAGACATGATGTGCCCTTCACAAAGCCATGCTGGCTGTCCCTGATCAGACCATGATTCTCTAAATGCCCATAGATCCTAACTCTAAGAATCTTTTCCAACAGCTTGCCCACCACAAACGTAAGGCTCACTGGTCTATAATTCCCTGGACTATCCCTACTTTTTTGAATAAGGGGACAACATTTGCCACCCTCCAATCCTCCGGCACCATTCCCATGGACAACGAGGACTCAAAGATCCTAGCCAACGGTTCAGCAATCTCCTCCCTCACCTTGTGAAGCAGCCTGGGGAATATTCCGTCAGGCCCCAGGGACTTATCTGTCCTAATATTTTCTAACAGCTCCAACACATCCTCCCTCTTGATATCTACATGCTCCAGAACATTAACCTTTCCAACACTGTCCTCAGTGACATCAAGGTACCTTTCCTTGATGAATACTAAAGGGAAGTATTCATTGAGAACCTCAACCACTTCCACAGCTTTCAGGCACATCTTCCCACCTTTGTCTCTAATCGGTCCTACCTTCACTCTCGTCATCCTTCTGCTGTTCACATAAGTGAAAAAAGCTTTGGGATTTTCCTTAACCCTACTCTCCAAGGCCTTTTGGCCTTTTCATTTCCCCTTCTTGCTCTCCTCAGCCCCTTCTTAAGTTCCTTCCTTGCTACCCTATATTCCTCATGAGCCCAATCTGATCCTTGCTGCCTACACCTTATGTATGCTGCCTTCTTCCTCCCAACTAGATGTTCCACCTCTCTTGTCACCCATGGTTCCTTCACCCTGCCATTCCTTGTCTGCCTCACCGGAACAAATTTATCCCTAACATCCTGCAAGAGATCTCTAAACAATGACCACATCTCCATCGTACATTTCGCTTCAAAAATGTCATCTCAATTCACACTCGCAAGTTCTAGCCTTATAGCCTCATAATTTGCCCTTCCCCAATTAATTATCTTCCTGTCCTCTTTGCTCCTATCCTTGTCCATGACAATGCTAAAGGTTATGGAGCAGTGGTTACTGTCCCCCAAATGCTCACCCACCAAGAGATCTGTCACCTGACCCGGTTCATTACCTAATACTAGAACTAATAAGGCATTCCCTCTAGTTGGCCTGTCAACATACTGTGACAGGAAACCATCCTGAACACACTTTACAAACTCTGCCCCTTCTAAACCTTTGGTACTAAGCAGGTGCCAATCAATATTTGGGAAGTTAAAGTCTCCCATGATAAAAACCTTTATTATTCTTGCACCTTTCCAAAATCTGCCTCCCAATCTGCTCCTCAGTATCCTTGCTGCTACCAGGGGGCCTATAAAAAACTCCCAGTAGAGTAACTGCTCCTTTCTTGTTCCTAACTTCCACCCATATTGACTCTAGAGAGGATCCTTCTACATTATCCACCCTTTCTGCAGTTGTAATAGTATCCCTGACCAGTAACGCCACCCTTCCTCCTCTCCTCGCCCCCTTCCTATCCCTTTTAAAACACTGAAATTCAGGAATATTCAGTATCCATTCCTGCCCTGGTGACAGCCAAGGCTCTGCAAGAGCCACAATATCATAGTTCCACTTATTTATCCAAGTTCTCAGTTCATCACCCTTATTCCTGATACTTCTTGCATTTAAGTAAATGCATTTTAACCCATCCACCTTTCTACTTTAATACCCTATACTCTGCTTCTTCTTCCTGAAAGCCTCTCTATATGTTAGATCTGACCTTACTTCTTCCACTGACCTACCCCTTTGGTTCCCATCGCCCTCACAAACTAGTTTAAACCCTCCCAAACCACACTAGCAAACCTGCCTGCAAGAATATTAGTCCCCCTCGAGTTCAGGTGTAGCCTGTCCACTCTGCACAGGTACCACTTCCCCAGAAGAGATCCCAATGATCCAAAAATCTAAGTCCTTGCCCCTTGCACCAACCTCGGCCAAGCATTCATCTGCCATCTCCTCCTATTCTTTCCTTCACTATCACGTGGTACTGGCAGCAATCCTGAGAGCCTTCTACCTAGCTCCCTAAACTCTCTCTTCAGGACCTCATCCCCCTTTCCACCTATGTCATTGGTACCAACATGTACCACAACTTCTGGCTGCTTTCCCTCCTGCTCAAGAATGCTCTGGACCCGATCAGAGACATTCCAGACCCTGGCACCTGGGAGGCAACATACCATCCGGGATTCTCGCTCATGCCCACAGAACCTCCTGTCTGTTCCCCTGACTATCGAGTCCCCTATCACTATTGCCCTCCTCTTCTCCTCCCTTCCCTTCTGGGCAGCAGGACCAGTCCCAATGCCAGAGACCTGGCTTCTCCCGCTTGATCCCCTGTAGGTCATCCCCCTCAACAGCATCCAAAGCGGAATACCTGTTGTTGAAGGGAACAGCCTCTGGGGTCCTCTGCCTTTCTGCCTGTTCCCCTTCTCCTTCTCTCCCCTGACAGTCACCCGTCTCTCTGCGTCCTGGACCCTAGAAGTACCTGCTCTAAGGGGGGGTGGGTGACTGCCTCCCAATGCACAGCATCCACATATCTCTCTCCCTCCCTGATGCTCTGCAATGTTTGAAGTTGTGACTCCAGCTTATCAATTCTGAGCCAAAGTTCCTCCAGCCTCAGGCACTTACTGCAGATGTGGTCACCATGCACCACAGCAGGGTCCACTAGCTCCCACATCATGCAGCTGCAGCACATCGCCATGCCCTCCATCTGAACTAGTTTTTTTTCCCTACCTAGCTGTAGTCTACTTTAAAATTTATAATAATAACAGTAAACCTTACCCGCTATTCACCAGTATTGTTGCAGATGGCCTCTGCCTCTTGATGCCAAAGAGAATGATTGATAAGTGGATCCCACCTTGCCCCGTCACCGCCTAAGCCCATTGATCCAAAGCCCAATCACTCTGCTCCCTCTCACTCCGCTGCCCGCTCCAATCATATTACTGCAATCATATATGAACCTGGTTGAGACTACACAATTTTTCTCTCCCTACCTGACAAAATCTACTGGCTGAAGTGAAGACTTAACACACTGGCTTCTGAGATGGCATATCTGTCATACGAGAAGGGGTTGATTTGGCTAGAGACACAAGACTCTGCAGATGCTGGAATCTGGAGCAACAAACAATCTGCTGGAAGAACTCTGTGGGTCAAGCAACATCTGTGGGAGGAAAGGAATTCTTTCTTGTTCGACCCACTGAGTTCTTCCAGCAGATTGTTTGTTGATTAGGCTGGATCTCCAGGAGAAGGAGATTAAAAGGAAGGGTGACCTTGCTTAAAGGTACAAAATTCTTAGAGGGCTCAACTGGATAGATGCAGGTAGTAAGATTCCTCTAGCAGAGGGGTGTAGAACTTGTAGGCTAAAGGTGAGGTTGAGGAAGTGAAGGGTTAAGAATTGCAACCATACCTATAACTGGCAAACAAAATATATATATATGCATTTATATTTCTTTAGCAAGGACTAGCAAGCTGCTGACCCACTAGTTAGGTTGGAATGTTAAGTATGTTAACTGCCTTTGTTTCGGGTAACGAACCATTCCTATATGTCAGACAGTGGCGATACTGAGTGTAATTAACATCGAGGTGAAGACTTGGTCTGAACAATGAAGGGTGATACCTGCCTTTGAAAGCCTTGATTATAACTCAATTATACTAAGACAAAAGGTGTGAAAGCTGTCTCGGGATCTCTATAGCTTGACCGAAACTCACGGCGCCGTTTGCATGGGATGTGCGTGACAATTCCTGTATAAATGTCTGTCTGCCCTTTGTTCGGGGAGAACTCGGGAAGAGAATTCTCCTAGCGGTGCACTGCTAATAAAGGTATTTGTTCGAATCGACCTCGTGGCACTGTGTTATTTACAGCGGACGGAAAGGGAAATTGATTTCGGGACGACAAGGTGAAGAGAAATTTCTTCACTCAGAGGAATTCTCTATCTCAAAGAATCCTGGAGGCTTAGTTAATATTTCCATTCAAAGAAGAGATGGGTGGATTTCTGAAAATTAAAGAAATCATGGAAATAGTGCAGAAAATGACCTTTGAGACAGAGAATCAGCCATAATTTTGTGAAACAGTGGAGCAGACCCAAAAGCCTACTCCTGCTTCTAGTTCTTAGAATCTTATGCACAGCTTCAGCAAACAATATTAAAGTGACACTACTAGAATCCTGGGAAAAAGCATTGTCCATCTCTAGGCCAAAGTAAGTTAAACTGCAAGGCAGGAAATTTAAATAACCGTTTACGTAAATTAAAAATTTTGATTAAATTACCCGTGTCTTTGTGCTTGCATGAATGTTTTTATTTTTTTGAGACTTCCATTGTTTAGTCTAAAGTGTCTTTATGGTTTCCACAGAGTAAATGTGAATTTTGATGAAGTGGGAGTGAATGTATTTCACTTTAAAGATTTATCGGTTTAATTGAGAGCTACAGCTAAATTCTCTTCAGCTGGAATTTTAAACTATAGTGATAAACAAGTTGCTTTGGTCTCCCAGATAATTGGTTAACCACTTAGTAATGGTTAATTGAAATTTGGTGATACAAAGGAACTGATATTTCAGGATGTAAAGTTGTCATGTGAACTAACAGCCCAGTGTACGTTTAACACAGTGCCCTGTAAGTACAGCATCCATGGAGTGCAGGCTGCAGTGAGTAAGGGACTTAGGTGAGATAAAAGTAACAGTCATGGAATTAAATAAATTGTTTAAATAAATATTAAAATACAGACATGTCAGAGCTGGTGATATGTGGTACGGTGACCACATCTGTAGTAAATGTCTGCATCTTTGGGAACTTTGGTTCACAGTTAATGAGCAAAGTCTGAGATTTGGACACTTCAATGAATTGGGGAGGGGGATCCAAGTATAACAATGGAAACATGCTGGAAACATTCAACAGGTCAGACAGCAGCTATGGAAAGAGAAACAGTTAATGTTACAGGTCTGAAACTCTACAAAACTTGGAAAGAGATAAAAAGGGCAATTTAAAGTTGCAGTGAAGAATGAAGAGGATGAGACCAAGTCAAATGCATTATTTGGGTAGATAGATGGCAACTGTGGTTTTTCGCCTGTGTGTTATGTTGTTAATCATAGGGCTGTGGGACATGCCAAGCAGAACAGCCTGTACTAATGGAGAGAGAAACACTGAGCCAAAATCACAGATGGATGACTGACAGAAATGTTCCGTTCTGATACTGACTGAAAAATAAGTGAGTTACTTAATATTGTAGAATTTGATAATGAGTCCTGTAAGTTACAACATGCCCAAATGGAAAATGAGGGGTTGTTCCCCAAGCTTGCGTTGGGCTTCATTGTAACAGTGCAGGAGGCCACAGTCAGATAGATCAGAGTGACAAGGTCTTGCATGGTAGGCTGTCCCAAAGGTTAGATCACATGGACTCTAAAACCAGAGGGCATAGGTTTAAGGTGAGAGGGGAACGATTTAAAGGGAAACTGAGAGGCAAGTTTTCCATACAGAGGGTGGTGGGTGCATGGAATGAGCTGCCAGAAAGTACATTTACAGCATTTAAAGGACATTTGGAAAGGTGCATGTATAGGAAAAGTTTAGAGGTATATGAGGCAAATGGGTCTAGCTCAGGAAGACACCTTGGTTGGCATGGAGGAGTTGTGCTGAATAACTCTGTGACTCTGTTTCAGACCTACCAGTGGCCCTTTCTCAAACCAGACCATACTGCCTCCTCCATTCTGACTAAAACATACAAATATGTATGTCACCTCCACTCCTTATTTCTGCACATCTTTTCCTGTAAGAACCAAGTGTGTCAATTAACATCCTACAATATTTTTGATGATGACCTTGACAACTCACGTAAAATTGATAAACATCTTCCTGCGCTACATCCTCACTTCTAGAGCAACACTTCTGCCATTGCTTTCCAGCCTTACTTGTTACTACAGCTTCCTGAACATCAATAAGGAAGATATTTGCAGATATTTATCTCTTCATTTCTTCCAGTAAGACTCTCAGATCTGTATTTGTATAGACAGGTGTTGGCTTCTCATGTATTCAGCCATTGGTCAATGTATCTCACCACAGATTCAGTTTTCAAATGACTACCACCATTTTTTTTTAGCTTCAATATATCTCCCCTCTCATCAATCATTAAGGACCCTCACCATCCGGGTCATGCCCTCTTCTCATTACTACCATCAGGGAGGAGGTACAGGAGCCTGAAGACCCACACTCAACGATTCAGGAACAGCTTCTTCCCTTCTGCCACTGGATTTCTGAACAGTCCATGAACCCTACCTCATTATTCCTTTCTTTTGCACTATTTATTTATCTTGGTAATTTATAGTAATTTTATGTCTTTGCACTGTACTGCTGCTGCAAAACAACAAATTTCATGTGATTTAAGTCAGTGATAATAAATCTGATTCTGATTTTGATTTTGATTCTGATTCCGATTCCCCTTTAGGAGTTGCAGAAAGCAATTAAATAGCACCACCACTCACACTATTGGCCCTTTGCTGATGTCTGCAGCCATTGAGTACAGGGGATCCCACATTATAACCATTTGGGTAACAGAAATTCACCCTCACATAACTGATGAAATACTACCCTGAAATTTGAGATCCAGAATAAAAATTCACACTCACGAAGTTTCTGTGGAAAGAAAACAAATAAACGTGAGAGAAAAAACATTTTTTTTTCTCACGTTTGCTGACACGTGCAAATAATATGGCTTTGTATTACGGAAAATCATGATACAGACCATTTTCCAGAATGCAATCCCACCTCCCACGTAACACAGAACTGCAGGTATTGGATGCAGTCATACAAAGCAGGGGGCACGTAGCAATTTACTTCACTGCCTAAAGCATAATTAATTCCATATTGGTGTGGGGATAATTACATATTGAATATCCCTCGTTTGGTTTGGAGGTAATCCAGTTTCTCTCCAAAGAAAAATTAGAGCTTCATTAGGCGGTTGCATAATTATAATGAAATTTAAAACCCCAAAGTTTAGACAACAGTCATTGTGGAAACCAATATGTGCAACAATAAGATATAAAGATTTTTATTTATTTGGTATAGTACCAGCATGGTATCAGAGCGGTTAGCGTGATGCTATTACAGCGCCAGCGATCGGAGTTCCCGCTGCCGTCTGTAAGGAGTTTGCATGTTCTGCCCGTGACTGCGTGGGTTTCCTCCGGGTGCTCAGTTTCCTCCCACATTCCAAAGAGGTACGGGTAGGTTAACATGGGTTTAAATGGGCGGCACGGTCTCGTTGGGCCGAAAGGGCCTGTTACTGTGCTGTAAATAAGGTTTTAAAGTTTTTAATAATAGATGCAATTAATATCTACTGTGTTCAAAAGTCACCACATGTACAATGTAGAAAATGAAGTTACAGTAAATTATTACAAATCTGGCATTTGTATTTTCTTGTTTACTCCATGTAGATGTGCCCTTGACAAAAGGGAACAAATTCAGCAAAGCAAATACTGAAACAGAGATGAGTTAATAATTGGCTATTTTCCCCTGCAATACTTAATGTTATCCTGGGCAGATAATACACAGTTAAATATACTTACTAGTATAATTAAAATGATCTTGAAGTGATTTTATAAAACAAATGTACATGATCGATGTTCCAGTGCTTAATTCTTTCTTGTGTGTATGTGTGAGTGTGCATGTATATGTGTGTGTGTGTGTGCGCGCGCGCGTGTGTAAATGTGTGTGCATGTGTAAATGTGTGTGCATGTGTATATATAAGTGTGTGTGTATTTAAGTGTGTATGTGTGTGGCTGTGTGAGTGTGGAGGTCATGGCTAGGTGGGGTTCCGACCTGTTTTCACAGACTTGTTGATGTCTAAGTCCTGCCTGTTGCAGTTTTCAAACAGGCCTCTGAATTAACAACCAAATGTTTCTGGCTGAAAATAGTAATGCTTGCATTTAAACAGCACCTTTTATGATCTATTGCCAATGAAGTATTCTAAGGTATTGTAACAGCCAATTTGTGCACAGCAAGATCTGACAATTAACAATGAGAAAAATGATTTAATCAGCTTTTGTTTTAGTCTGTTTAAATATATAGCCTTGTACAGTGGTCTCAGAGTGCAGACTTTGGTGAGTGAGGGGGCTTCAGTGAGGAGACTGGGTGGTGCGTAGCATCTAGTGGTATTTCTGTCTTTCTTTACCGCTTTAATTCTCTCAGTAAAAGTGTCCCTAGTGACCATTTGGGGAGGTAGTGAGTCAAGGTGCAGGTCCCGACTGACCATCTAGTGCAGCTGGAGTTGTGGGTGGATTCGCAGTCTGCAATGCCGAAGACATCATGCAGAGCATATTTAATGAGCAGGCCACTGAACAATTATTGGTTGCACAGGGAGAGAAGCAGTGGTTGACCACCAGGTGGATCAGTATGTGCAAGCAAGTAGTGCAGGAGTCCCCTGTGGCCATCTCCCTCTTAAGCAGATATTCTGTTGGGAATGGTTGGCGGGGCGCAAGGTGCAGGAGTTGGGATGTCACGTTGCAGTTGTACAAAACATTCATCAGGGTGCACTTGGAGTAGTGTATACAGTTCTGGTCACCACACTACAGGAAGGATGTGCCAGCATTAGAAAGAGTGCAGAAGAGATTCACCAGGATGTTGCCTGGGATGGAGGGTTTTACTTATAAGGAGGGTTTGGATAGGCGGGGTTTATTCTCACTGGATCACTGGAGGCTGAGGGGTGAACTTATACAGGCTTATAAAATTATGAGGGACTTAGATAGGAGAAATAGGGTCTTTTTTCTAGGGTGGGTGAATCTAAAACAAGAGGACAGAGGTTCAAGGCAAGATGGGAGAAATTTA
The DNA here is from genome assembly GCF_009764475.1 of Pristis pectinata. Classification (NCBI taxonomy): domain Eukaryota; kingdom Metazoa; phylum Chordata; class Chondrichthyes; order Rhinopristiformes; family Pristidae; genus Pristis; species Pristis pectinata. The sequence continues at coordinate 97,509,831 of NC_067406.1, forward strand.
AAGGAAATCTGAGGGGCAATTTTTCACAGAGTGTAATGGTTATCTGGAACAAGCTTCCAGAGGAAGTGACAGAGACAGATACAATTACAGCATTTAAATGGATAAGGAAGGAATAGAGGGTTAGGGGCCTAATGCAGGCAAATCTGATTAGCATGGATAGGCATCATGGTTGGCATGGATGACTCGGGCCAAAGGATGCATTTCAGTGCTGTACAACTCTATGACTCTAAGCAGCAATTGCAACGATTGTGGCACCACAGCTGGCTCTGCTGCACAGGAGTGTCATCAGGATGGGGGAAGACCGAGAGAGCCATATGATAGGGGATCGATTGCAAGGGGAGCAACCAAGCCTTCTGTGGCCACAAATGAGATTCTCAACTGATATGTTGTTTCCCTGGTGCGGTTCAGTGATGTTCTGGTGCGGCTGCAGGACATTCTGAAAGTATAGGGTGGACAGCCAGAGACTGTGATCCACATTGGTACTGCTGACATCAGTAAAATCAGGGAAGAGGTCCTGCAAAGTAAATTTAGAGAGCTGATCACAGATTAAGGAGCAGGATATCTAAGGATGTAATCCCTGGATTACTTCCAGGTTCCATCTACGAGTGAGTATAGGAATAGGAGGATGGGTCAGGTGAATGCATGGTCAAAACAATGGTCAGAAGAAGGGCTTTAGATTTTTGGATCATGAGGACACTTAAGGTGAAGGTGAGACCTGTACAAGCAGGACAGTTTGTACCTGAACAGGTCCAACATCCTTGCAGGGAGGTTTGCTCATGCTTTTGGCAAGGGTTTAAACTAATTTGGCAGGGGAATTGGGCACAGAGTATATTAGTTGGGGAGGTTTAGTCAAATATAGAAGAAAAGCTAAGTCAGTCCAGTGGGCAGAGCCAACATGGGCAAGGAAAGGTGCATGGGAGGACTGGAATGAGAAATGACCTATTTTAAGGGAAGGAACCTGAGTGGTAAGGCAGACGAAGCTTAAAGCATCGATAAGCACATGGGAATATGATAATTTTGCAATCACAAGATAAGACTGAAAGAACAGGGCTGGCAACTCGGTGTTCCAGGGTATAGAAGTTTCAGGGGTTATAGGGAAGGAAGTAAAAGAGGGAAGGGCATTACAGTATTGAATAAGGAAATCATCGCTACAATAATGATGGAGGATATCCCAGAAAGCTATTCAAATGATGCCATATGGGTAGAGCTTAGAAATAAGAAAGGGGGTATCATTTAGAGGTATACCACAGACCTCCCAACATTCAGCAGGAGTTAGAAGGGTAGAAAGGTGTCGGAGCAATACGTTCATAACAATTGGGGATTTTAACTTGCCCAATATTAACTGAGATCTGTTTAGTGTGAAAAGCTTAGAGGGAGTGGAATTTTTAAAGTGTATCCAAAAGAGCTTTATGTGCTGCTGTGGAGGTAGTCCCACTGGAGAAGGGCAGTACTGGATCTAATACTAGGGAATGTAGCTGGTCAAGATGTTGAATTGTCTGGAGGTGAGCTTTTTGGGGATGGTGAACATAACTCTGGATGTTTCAAGGTAGTTATGGAAAGGGATAAAGGTGGTCTGGAAATCAGGTCCTAAACCTGAGGAAGGCCACTTTCAAAATGAAAATATGTACAGAAATTGAACAGAACCAGTTTGTATGTATTACCTTTTTCTTCTTCTCTTGACATTTTTTTCTCTCCTCTTCTGGCTTGAATTAATTCCTCTGTAATACCATTTATTTCTTGCTGATCATTTTGTGTTCCAGAGCCTTTTTCTTCAGCAATTGTGGTCTCTTCAGACCAAGAATTGGCTTATTTTGACTTAAGTGAATGAGAACGGAACAAATCAATTACTTTGACACATTTAGCAGCATTGGTTTCAACTCAATCCATGTCCAAGTCATCACTGACCAAATTTTTCTCATAATCAGTGTTATCCTTCCCAGAAGCTTGCATGATTCCTTTCTTAGGAAGCCCGCTCAGTCCGTCATCATTGATGGATAGCACTGACTTGATGGATGGATTTGCCTCAACACTTGTATTCTGAATACTCCAGTTCATTGTCACTACAAAGAAAGCCAAAACATCGCCAGGTTTAATCATTATTTTTTGCCACAGCCTTGAGATTGTGGGTGAAGTTGTTGTGAATCCTGATGCTTAAGATCTCATGACTGAATGGGGTAAGATCAATGGGCCAGCTGATCTTTGCCTGCAAAGCATTTTCATGTATTTTTATGCTGGAAGATTTGTCTTCATTCTGGTAAAGACCAATAAAAGGCAACTTGCATCTTGATGGAGGGAAGACAGGGACTCAGTTTGTTCCCGTATTTGACCTTGTTACTGCAGCCAACGGCAACCTGGACCACATGCAGTCAATACCATCTCCTCCTCACTGAAGTCACCGTTTGTGATGCTGCTCCTCCCTGAATGACACCTCTACTGTTGTGGGAGCAGCAAATTGTAGTACGCATGGCAGATCAGCAGCTGCAACCAGGAATATGACCATTACCTTGACTTCTACATTGAGAGCAATCCAGGCCCATGTGCATTGCTGGAGGCCTCCCTGTAAAGTGTCATCTATCTCAGGGATGACTGACTTGGAATTTGGCTCATTACTGCCAAATTAGTCTTTTCTCAATCATCAGCAAAGTGCTGGAAGAGTAAGTGGTATCAAGGGAAGCTTGGCTGTGTGGATTCAGAATTGGCTTGCCTGTAGAAAGCAGAGAGTTGTGGTGGAGGGAGTGCATTCAGATTGGAGGGCTGTGACTAGTGGTGTCCCACAAGGATCGGTTCTGGGACCTCTGCTTTTTGTGACTTTTATTAATGACTTAGATGAGGGGGTGGAAGGGTGGGTTAGCAAGTTTGCAGATGACACAAAGATCGGTGGTGTTGTGGATAGTGTGGAGGGCTGTTGAAGCTTACAGAAGGATATTGACAGGATGCAGAGCTGGGCTGACAAGTGGCAGATGGAGTTCAATCCGGAGAAATGTGAAGTGGTACACTTTGGAAGGACAAACTCCAAGGCAGAATACAAGGTAAATGGCAGGATTCTGGGCAGTGTAGAGGAGCAGAGGGATCTGGGGGTTCATATCCATGGATCACTGAAAGTTGCCTCACAGGTGGATAGGGTAGTTAAGAAAACTTATGGAGCATTAGCTTTCATAAGTCATGGGATCGAGTTTAAGAGCCACGAAGTAATGATGCAGCTTTTCAAAACTCTGGTTAGACCACACTTAGAGTACTGTGTACAGTTCTGGTTGCCTCATTATAGGGAGGATGTGGAGGCGTTGGAGAGGGTGCAGAGGAGATTTACCAGGATGCTGCCTGGATTAGAGAGTATGGATTATGAGGAGAGACTAAAGGAGATAGGGCTTTACTCATTGGAGAGAAGGAGGATAAGAGGAGACATGATAGAGGTATACAAAATATTATGAGGACTAGATAGAGTGGACAGCAGCGCCTCTTTCCCAGGGCACCAATGCTCAATACAAGAGGGCATGGCTTTAAAGTAATGGGTGGGAAGTTCAAGGGAGATGTCAGAGGGAGGTTTTTCACCCAGAGTGTGGTTGGTGCATGGAATGTGGTGCCTGGGGTGGTGGTGGAGGCTGATACGTTGGTCAAGTTCAAGAGATTGTTAGATAAGCATATGGAGGAATTTAAGATAGAGGGATATGTGGGAGGAAGGGGTTAGTTAATCTTAGGTGTGGTTTGAAAGTCGGCACAACATGGTGGGCCTAAAGGCCTGTATTGTGCTGTATTGTTCTATGTTCTATGTTCTAAGGGGCACCAGCTAATTGACAAACTGCTTACCAATGCTCATTTTTGGTTTTGCCAGGGCCACTTGGCTTCAGACCTCATCACAGCTTTCTTCCAAGCAAGGACAATGACCTGAAATCTAACGGTGAGGTGAGACTGCCTACCCTTGACAACTGGGCAGCATTTGACCAAGATGTCTAGTAAAGCTTAAATCAATAAGCATTAAGGGGAAAGCACTCCAATAGTCAGAGTCAGACCTCACACGAAGGAAGATGGATGTGGTTGTCAATTATCTCAGCTCCAGGGTGTCACTGCAGGAGTTTCCTATGGCAGTTCCTCAGACTACTCATCTTCAGCTGCCTCATCAATACCTCCCTTCGATCTCAAAGTTAGAAATCATGTCACGGAAACCAGCCTCCCCTCCATGGACTCTGTCTATACCTCTTGCTGCCTCAGTGAAGCAGCCAGCATAATCAAAGACCCCACACACAGCCGGGTCATTCTCTCCTCTCCCATCAGGCAGAAGATACAGGAGCCTGGGGGCACATACTGCCAGGCTCAAGGACAGCTTCTACCCCACTGTGATAAGACTATTGAACGGTTCCCTTATATGATGAGATGGACTCTTGACCTCACAATCTACCTTGTTGTGACCTTGCACCTTATTGTCTACCTGCACTGCACTTCCCCTGTAGCTGTGACATTTTACTCTGTACTGTTATTGGTTTTACCTGTACTACCTCAATGCACTCTGTACTACATCAATACACTCTGTACTAGCTCAATTTAACTACACTGTGTAATGAATTGACCTGTACAAACGGTACGCAAGACAAGTTTTTCACTGTACCTCGGTACGAGTGACAATAATAAACCAATACCAATACCAAATGAGTGCATTTGCTGATGATTGCAATGTTCAATTTCATGCTTGCATGCAGTAAGGTTGAGGAACATTCAAAACAAAAGGTTGTTGACTTGAAATGTTTCTCTGTTTCTCTTTCCACAGCTGCTGACAGACCTACTGAGTGTTTCCAGCATTTTCTGTATTTATTGCCTTCATAGGTCGAGGCATTAAGTATAAGAGTTGGGACATCATATGGCAACCGTACAAAACATTGGTTAGACCACATTTAGAGTACTCTGTACAGTTATGGTCACCACACTACAGGAACGATGTGGTTGCAATAGAGAGAGTACAGAAGAGATTGACCAGGATGTTGCCTGGAATGGAGGTTTATAGTAATAAGGAGAGGTTGGATAAATTGGGTTTATTTCACTGGAACACAGGAGGCTCAGGGGTGACCTTATATGGATTTATAAGATTATGAGGGGCATAGATAGGATAGATAGTCAGAGTCTTTTTCCCAGGGCAGGGGAATCTAGAACCAGAGGGCACAGGTTTAAGGTGAGAAAGAAGAAATTTACAAGAGCAGATCAGAGACAGTGAGGTTGTTTTCTCTGGAGAGATGGAGGCTGAGAGAAGACCTGATAGAAATTTGTAAAATTATGAGAGGCATAGATATCGTAGATAACCAGTATCTTTTTCCCAGGGTCGATATGTCTAATACTAGAGGACATACATTTAAGGTGAGAGGGGGAAAGTTCAAAGGAGATGTGCGGGGCAAGCTTTTCACACAGAGAGTGGTGGGTGCCTAGAGTCCACTGCCAAGTGTGGTGGTGGAGGCAAAGTCAAACTCAAAGTTGAATTTATTGTCATATGAACAAGTACATGTATGCACAGGTGCAATGAAAATCTTACTTGCAGCAGCATCACAGGCACATAGCATCATATAAGCAGCATTCACAAGAAAAACATAAAATAAACATAAATTATACGCAATTTTTACAAGAAAGAACACAATTAGAAAAAAATAGTAAGTCCATTTTAGTGCAAAGTGATCAAAGTGGTCATAGTGTTGCTAAACTGTAGTGATTAGGGTTTTGCCAGTTGGTTCAAGAACCAAATGGTTGAAGGGAAGTAGCTGATCTTGAATCTGGTGGTGTGGGACTTCAGGCTTCTGTACCTCCTGCCCGATGATAGCTACAAAAAGATGGTGGGGATCTTCGATGATGGATGTTGCCTTCTGAGGCAGTGCCTCCTGTAGATACTACCGATAGGGAGTGGGGATATGCCCGTGATGTATTGGGCAGAGTCCACTACTCTCTGCAGCTTCTATATTCCTGCACATTTGAATTGCCGTACCAGACCATGAAGCAACCAGTCAGGATACCTACGACAGTATATCAGTAGAAGTTCGTTAGAGTGTTCAGTGACAAGCCGAACCTTCTTAACCTCCTAAGGAAGTAAAGATGCTGGTGCGCTTTCCTTATGATTGCATCTATGTGCTGGGCCCAGGACAGGTCATCTGATATGTCAACGCCAAGGAATATAAAGCTGCTGACCCTCTCCACTGCTGATCCACCAATGCAGACTAGTGCAGGTTCGCCCTCCTTCCCCTTCCTGAAGTCAACGATCAGCTCTTTAGTTTTGCTGACGTTGAGTGAGAGGTTGTTGTTGGGGCACCACTCAACCAGGAGCCATATCGCGCTCCGGTAAGCTGGCTCATCACCACCTGTGATTTGTCCAACAACAGTGGTGTCATCAGCAAATTTGAAGATGGCATTAGAGCTGTGCGCAGCCACACGGTCATGTGTGTACAGAGAGTAGAGCGGGGGGCTAAGCACGCAGCCTTGAGGTGCGCCTGTGTTGATGGTCAGTGAGGAGATGTTGTTACCAATCATCACTGATTGAGTTTGCCAATGAAGAAGTCGAGTATCCCATTGCAGAGGGAGGTACAGAGGCCCTGGTCTTGAAGCTTGATGATGTTTATCTTTTAAGCAGGGAATGGAGGGATACGGACCATGTTCTGGCAGAAGGGATTAGGTGTCATTAGCTTAAGATATCTTTATTAGTCACATGTACATCGAAACACACAGTGAAGTACATCTTTTTGCGTAGTGTTCTGGGAGCAGCCCACAAGTGTCATCACGCTTCCGGTGCCAACATAGCATGCCCACAACTTCCTAACCCGTACGTCTTTGGAATGTGGGAGGAAACCGGAGCACCCGGAGGAAACCCACAAAGATACAAGGAGAACGTACAAACTCCTTACAGACAGTGGCCAGATTTGAATCCGGGTCGACGGCGCTATAAAGTCGGATTTGACCAGCACAACATCGTGGGCTGAAGGGTCTGTTCCTGTGCTATGTTCTATGTTCTATGACTCAACTCTTGACACTCTTTCTAACATCTAAAAAACACAGATCAGGAGTGTGATTGTTGAATGTCCAATTGCTTGGATGAGTTCACGTCCAGCAACTCTCAAGAAGCTCAGTACATCCAGGACAAAGCAGCCCACTTGATTGGCCACCTTAAGCATTCATGCTGCAGAGATGCCATCTATACATTCATTGCACTTATTACCCCAGTCATTACAACAGCGTATCCCAAAACTGAGACGTCTACCACCAGGAAGGAAATGAGCTGCAGGTGCATGAGAACACTACCACCTGCAGGTTCCCCTTCAATCACACTTGGAATTATATCACCAATCCATTGCTGGGGCTAAATCCTAGATTTCCCTATCCAGCAACATTGAGGGAGTACCTTCACCAGAAAGAATGCAATGGTTCAAGAAGGTGGCTCAAAGGACAGCTTCTCAAGGGCAACTAAGGATGGGAAATAAATGTTGGTCTTGGCAGATCTAAAAATATAAATAAATAAATAAATAATCATTAGGCTGCAAAAGCATTGCACCTTGGAGAGATCAAGATTGGATCTTGTATCTTTGGAAACTTTATGAGGATCTTCATACATGTGCACTTCTGTGTCTCCTCTGTCAAGGTCCCCAAATTTGCTTTAGTTGTGTGGTCTGAAGCTCTGACTCAAAAAGCACTGTCGCTTATGACATAGTGGCACCCATAAAATTAACAAGAGGCTGCAATCCCTTTGTGCTAACCAATCAGCAAGAGAAATTTAAAAAGGGATAGGAATGGAAAAAAAAACTGTATACTCTAAATGGCGAGAGGCACTGAAATCAGCAACCGTACCCACATAGTAAGCATTCAGAAAACATTTGTACTGACAAAACTGCTTTCAACGGTTTCATTGTTGGACTTGTCTGAGCTGACTGCTCTTACACAATATTTGGTTGAAAATTAATCAGTCAACATTGATTTTTTAGTGCAGAAAGAATTTGCTATTTCTTAGTGGAGTGAGAAGTGTTTATGGTAGTAGGTGTTACCATGATTTTCTCCATGCTTCTACTCCTTTTGATGTGCCTTTTCGTTACTGCAGATGAGCAAAAGGTAAAAACTTTCACTGATAATAATAATGATTGTAGCTCAGCTGAATATTTCATAATCAAGTATTCAGAGGGTTTCTCTGAGATACCTGTGGTCAGTGTGCTCTAGTGACACCGAGAATGTGTACTGACTGCTGCAGTATTGGATAATTCAGATTTGGAAGATCTATGGTTCAATCCAAGATCTATGCCTTGTTAGCAGGTGGGATCATTTGAGGCTTCTTCAATTAGTCTAGGTGTTCCCCAGTTACAGAGGGGTCACCGACTGGAAGGTGCTCACTTGTGGGCATCAGACCACGATGGGATTCATTCTGCTCTGTTAATCCATATGGTTGAATAAAGAGGGACCCTGGTTTACCAGTAGTGTTTACAAGTAAAACCCATTTTCAGTTTGAAGCATTTTCTGTCTGTTGCTTGTATTATTTTCTCTATTTGTTTGTGTGTTTGTGAATCTGTCCTGTGGATTTTTTCTCTCCATTATTTGGGCAAACCTTTGTCTTTTATACCTTTGGTTCATCACACCTTCTCTGTAAGGAAATGGAAGGCTGTGCTTGTGTGGAGCAGAAAGGTTGACCTGAGGGTTGTGTTACCTTATGTAAAATTTGCAGACTATTTATTCCATTAAACCACTTTCAGCCATTGCTGTGTCAGTTCTTCTCTTCCAGCATTTTTCTATTTATTTAACTACTTGGTTACTTTTCTTTCCTCAGTTTTCTGTCCCTGCTCATCTGCTGCTGAAACCTTCATCTATGCATTGTTACCCCTCGATTTGATTATTCCAACACTTTCCTGGCCTGTCTCCCATGTTCTATCATCCATTAACTTGAGATCACCCAAATTTTGCTTCACATGTTCAAACTTGCATAACTTCTGCTTACCTCTGTACTTGTTGACGTACATAGGACGCCAGCTTAGCAACAGCTTGAATGCATTTCTCACAGGTTCCTCAATCTTGGTCTTTTGCTCACACAACTTAATCACTCCAATGTTGGCCTCCATGTCTTCAGCTGTCAAAACCCTAATCTCTTGAATTTTTGCTACAGAATCTTAACATCTTTCCCTCCCTTTTTCAAGTTTTCCTTCACTTTTGGCCCAGTCTTTAACTACTTGCCTAGCACTTTGTATGGCTTGGCGGAAAATTTTGTCTAATAACACCCATCCTCAGTGTCTCAGGACATCTTCCTATGTTAAAGTCACTATACCAGTTGTTATGATTGTTGAAAAATTATACCCTCATGTTAAATTTTATCAACATCTCATAATCTACTTATTCTGGTCGGTAATTTACAAAATAGAAAGGTGACAAAATTTGTTTTTGGAATAAATATTGTAAGATCTAATTCCTATTCAACGTGGCTATGTATGTTTGTCCTATGCAACCATTGTAGCTCCCATTCACTGCTGTGTCAAATGTTACAAATGCATACTGTAACTACTTGGCATACAATTCTTTCAGTCCATCCTCTTGGATACTGTGGTGTCAACATAACCTTGGAGGATGAAATTTCTATCTTCATGAATTTTAGTAAAAAAAAACTTAGGACAAGAAATTCCATTATGCCTTTTTGAACTTCTACTGGGAAGAAAAGTTACAGCTTAATGTCATTTGTCCTTATGTGGGCAGAGTTCTCACTCATGGAAGCAAATAAGTATCAACTGAGCATTACAAACTACCGGAACAATGGACAACATAGAAAAACAAGAAGAAATTTGGATCTTGCATGAGAGTAGGCCATGATGTCTGCACTGAACATGATGCCAAATTGAACTAAGTCTCTTCTGCCTGTACAGTCCATATTCCTCCATTCCATGTGTGTATCTAACAGCCACTTAAATGCCAGTATCGTATCTGGTACCACCATTACCCCTGGCAGCCCGTTCCAGGCACCTACCACTCTCTGTGAAAAAAACTTGCCCACACATCTCTTGTAAACTTTCCCCTTCTCACCCTAATGCATGTTCGCCAGGACTTGACATTTCTACCCCGGGAAAAAGATTCTGACTGTCCACCCTATCTATGCCTCTCATAATTTTATTACTTTCTATCAGGTCTCCCCTCAGCCTCCAACGCTCCAGAGAAAACAACCCAAGTTCGTCCAACCTCTCCTTATAGCTCAGACCCTCTACACCAGGCAAAACCCTGGTAAACCTCTTTTGTACACTTTCCAAAGCCTCCACATCCTTCCTGTAATGGGGTGACCAGAATTGCACACAATATTCCAAGTGTGGCTGAACCAGAGTTTTATATAGCTGCAACATGACCTCCTTACTCTTATACTCAGTGCCCCAACCAATGAAGGCAAGCATGCCATATGCCTTCTTTACCACCTTATCTACTTGTGCGGCCGCTTTCAGGGAGCTATGGAGTAGAGAGAGAGAAAGAGTTTGGGTAATCAGACAGATGAAGGCCTGGTGAGAGGTAACTTTCCAAATTAATTCTTGAGATGTGGGCAGACTGACAAGCTTACATTTGGCAGTTATCCTTGAGAAGGCAGTGGTGAAATTGCTCCCACTGTGCTACTCAGCAGGGAGCTCCAGGATTTTGTCCCATCAGCTAAAAAGCAATCTAAGCAATATTCAGACACGGGAGACTGCAAATGCTGGAATTTGGAGCAACACACAGAGGTGCTGGAGGAACTCAGCAGGTCAAGAAGCACCTATGGAGGGAAATGGACAATCCACTTTTTGGATCAAGACCCTTCATTTGGATTCAATGAAGTGTCTCAACCCAAAACGTCGACTGTCCATTTCCCTCCATAGTTGCTTTCTGACCTGTGGAATTCCTCCAGCACCTCTGTGTGTTGCTCAACAATATTCAGTGTAGATTTTGAGGATAAATAAATGAATGAATAATTAAAAAGGCAGACGAGACAGAGCAGAAGTCAAAGCCAAGAATGTTCAGAATATGGAAATGAAAGCACTGTCTACAGGTGGAAATAATTAAGTAGAAAGTAATAATGCTAGGAGAAAAAGAGAACCTTTGAAATATAAGAGAAGAGAAATGTAATCAGAATGTACAACGAGAGATGGCCTGAAAATAGTTTAAGATGAACAATAACTTGAGTAAGGTGAAGAGGCTGACCAGTTGCTGGCTGGCACCCTAATTTCTAAGTCTTTTTAAAATAAAAACAGAGCTAGGACGGAGAAGGTTTTCAAAATTATGAGGGATTTTGGAAGGTTACTAATGTAAGATTCTTCCCATTGGTTGGCAACTGTGACAGAGAATTAGAGACTAATTATAACCAATAAGTGATCAGGGAAAAGAATTTCTGCACAGATCACAGAATGCTTGAGAACATGGCTACTGACTCAGATTAAAATATCGTTAAAAGTAGTTGGTTAAGTATTGAGGAGGAGAAATTTAAATGAACAGAAAGGAGGGCCAGGCCCCATTGGCAGACTTGCATTGCCTGAGCATCAATAAACCAGATGTTCTTTCTCCATATTATGATTCCTATGATATAAATTATGTTTTTCTCATTTTGTCTTTGACCAGTCATCCCAAATGAACATCCAGGGGTAGAGGTTCACTCAGGTACCATTAGCAATTACATTATCAACAGCTGATTGTACTTCCCTCCTGATGGTTGTCTCCATTAAAGTCACTGAGGCGTTTGCTGCTATTGCTAAACAGATACATATCTTCTTCCCAGGCAGTCTCTCAGGTCATCCTTGCTTTCTCTGGTTTTGTCGGTACTGAGGTGGCTAATCAGGACAATGTGGGAACTGCAGACACTTCCAGATGGGGCACTCCTTCAGCTGCTTACACAAGGCTGCTGTGTGCCCCTGAGGTATAATCTCAAGGCTCTCAATACCATCCCAAATGCTCCTTCTTCCCTTTGAGCAGCCAAAGGTCAGAAATTCCAAGTAATTAGTGGAGAATTTGCATTTTTTCTAGGAAACCATAGAATAGTACAGCACAATACAGGCCCCTCGGCTCACCATGTTGTGCTGGCCCTTAAACCACGTCTAACCCCTTCCTCCCACATATCCCCCTATTTTAAATTCCTCCATATGCTTATCTAACAATCTCTTGAATTTGACTAACGTACCTGCCTCCGCCACTACCCCAGGCAACACATTCCATGTCCCAACCACTCTCTGGGTAAAAAACCTCCCTCTGACATCTCCCTTGAACTTCCCACCCATTACTTTAAAGCCATGCCCTCTTGTATTGAGCATTGGTGCCCTGGGAAAGAGGCGCTGGCTGTCTACTGTATCCATTACTCTTAATATTTTGTACACCTCTATCGTGTCTCCCCTCATCCTCCTTCTCTCCAAGGAGTAAAGCCCTAGCTCCCTTAGTCTCTCCTCATAATCTATACTCTCCAAACCAGGCAGCATCCTGGTAAATCTCCTCTGCACCCTTTCCAGTGCTTCCACATCCTTCCTATAATGAGGTGACCAGAACTGGACACAGTACTCCAAGTGTGGTCTAACCAGAGTTTGTAGAGCTGCATCTTGCGGCTCTTAAACTCGATCCCAAAACTTATGAAAGCTAACATCCCATAAGCTTTCTTAACTACCCTATCCACCTGAGGCAACTTTCAGTGATCCGTGGATATGAACCCCCAGATCCCTCTGCTCCTCCACACTACCCAGAATCCTGCCATTAACCTTGTACTCCACCTTGGAGCTAGTCCATCCAAAGCGTACCACCTCACACTTCTCCAGATTGAACTCCATCTGCTATTTCTCAGCCCAGCTCTGCATCCTATCAATATCCCTCTGCAACCTTCAACAGTCCTCCACACTATCCACAACACGACCAGCCTTTGTGTCATCTGCAAACTTGTTAACCCACCCTTCTACCCCCTCATCCAAGTCGTTAATAAATATCACGAAAAGAAGAGGTCCCAGAACTGTTCCTTGTGGGACACAACTAGTCACAGCCCTCCAATCTGAATGCACTTCCTCCAGTATAACCCTCTGCTTTCTACAGGCTAGCCAATTATGAATCCATACGGCCAAGCATCCCTGGATCCCATGCCTTCTAACCTTCTGAAGAAGCCTACCATGTGGAACCTTGTCAAACACCTTACTAAAATTCATGTAGACCACATCTACTGGACTACCGTCATCAATCTGCCTGGTCACCTCCTCAAAGAATTCTATCAGTCTTACGAGACATGATCTTCCCTTCACAAGGCCATGCTGGCTGTTCCTAATCAGTTCCCTGAACAGACCATGATTCTCTAAATGCCCATAGATCCTATCTCTAAGAATTCTTTCCAACAACTTGCCCACCACAGATGTAAGGCTCATTGGTCTGTAATTCCCTGGACTATCCCTACTACCTTTTTTGAATTGGGGACAACATTTGCCACCCTTCAATCCTTCGGTACCATTCCCGTGGACAACGAGGACTCAAAGATCCTAGCCAACTGTTCAGCAATCTCCTCCCTCGCCTCACGGAGCAGCCTGGGGAATATTCTGTCAGGACCCGGGAACTTATCTGTCCTAATATTTTCTAACAGCTCCAACACATCCTCTCTCTTGATATCAACATGCTCTAGAACATTAACCTTACCAACACTGTCCTCAGTGTCATCAAGGCCCCTCTCCTCGGTGAATACTGAAGAGAAGTATTCATTGAGAACCTCACCCATTTCCACAGCTCCCAGGCACATCTTCCCACCTTTGTCTCTAATTAGTCCTACCTTTACTCTCGTCATCCTTCTGCTCTTCACATAAGTGAAAAAAGCTTTGGGATTTTTCTTAACTCTACTCAACAAGGCCTTTTGGCCTTTTCATTTCCCCTTCTTGCTCTCCTCAACCCCTTCTTAAGTTCCTTCCTTGCTACCCTATATTCCTCATGAGCTCTATCTGATCCTTGCTGCCTACACCTTATGAGTGCTGCCTTCTTCCTCCAAACTAGTTGCTCCACCTCTCTTGTCACCCATGGTTCCTTCACCCTGCCATTCTTTGTCTGCCTCACTGGGACAAATTTATCCCTAACATCCTGCAAGAGATCTCTGAACAACGTCCACATCCCCATAGTACATTTCGCTTCAAAAATGTCATCCCAATTCACCCTCGCAAGTTCTAGCCTTATAGCATCATAATTTGCCCTTCCCCAATTAAATAACTTCTCGTCCTCTTTGCTCCTATCCTTGTCCATGACAACGCTAAAGGTTATGGAGCGGTCGTCACTGTCCCCCAAATGCTCACCCACTGAGAGATCTGTCACCTGACCCGGTTCATTACCTAATACTAGATCTAATAAGGCATTCCCTCTAGTCAGCCTGTCAACATACTGTGACAGGAATCTGTCCTGGACACACTTAACAAACTCTGCCCCGTCTAAACCTTTGGTACTAAGCAGGTGCCAATCAATATTTGGGAAGTTGAAGTCTCCCATGATAACAACACTGTTATTTTTGCACCTTTCCAAAATCTGCCTCCCAATCTGCTCCTCAGTATCCCTGCTGCTACCAGGGGCTCTATAGAATACTCCCAGTAGAGTCACTGCTCCTTTCTTGTTCCTAACTTCCACCCATACTGACTCTAGAGAGGATCCACCCTTTCTGCAGCTGTAATAGTATGCCTGACCAGTAATGCCACCCCTCCTCCTCTTCTCCCCCCCCCATCCCTTTTAAAACACTGAAATCCAGGAATATTCAATATCCATTCCTGCCCTGATGATAGCCAAGTCTCTGCAAGAGCCACAATATCATAGTTCCATGTACTTATCCAAGATCTCAGTTCATCACCCTTATTCCTGATACTTCTTGCATTTAAGTAAATACACTTTAGCCTATCCACCTTTCTACTTTTATACCCTGTACTCTGCTTCTCCTTCCTCAAAGCCTCTCTACATGTTAGATCTGACTTTTCCCCATCCACTTCTTCCTCTGACCTACCCCTCTGGTTCCCATCCCCCTCACAAACTAGTTTAAACCCTCCCGAACCACCCTAGCAAACCTGCCTGCAAGGATCTTGGTCCCTCTCAGGTTCAGGTGTAACCCGTCCACTCTGTACAGGTCCCACCTTCCCCAGAAGAGATCCCAATGATCCAAAAATCTGAATTTTTGCCTCCTGCACCAACTCCTCAGCCACGCATTCATCTGCCATCTCCTCCTATTCTTACCTTCATTATCATGTGGCACTGGCAGCAATCCTGAGATTGCTGCCCTTGAGGTCCTGTCCTTCAGCCTTCTGCCTAAAACTTACTTTTCAGGACCTCATCCTTCTTCCTACCTATGTCATTGGTACCAACATGAACCACAACTTCTGGCTGTTCTCCCTCCCGCTCAAGAATGCTGTGGACCTGATCAGAGACATCCTGGACCCTGGCACCTGGGAGGCATCATGCCATCTGGGATTCATGCTCACTGCCACAGAACCTCCTATCGGTTTCCCTGACTATCGAGTCCCCTATCACTACTGCCCTCCTCCCTTCCCTTCTGAGCAGCAGGACCAGTCCCAGTGCCAGAGACCTGGCTACTGCTGCTTGATCCCTGTAGGTCATCCCCCTCAACAGCTTCCAAAGCAGAAAACCTGTTACTGAGGGGAACAGCCTCTGGGGTCCTCTGCTCTATCTGCCTGTTCCCTTTCTTTTCCTTTTTCTCTCCCCTGACAGTCACCCTTCTATCTGCCTCCTGGACCCTAGAAGTACCTGCTCTCAAGGGGGTGACTGTCTCCCGATGCACAGCATCTACAAACCTCTCTTCCTCCCTGATGCTTCGCAGTGTTTGAAGCTGTGACTCCAGCTCAACAATTCTGAGCCGAAGTTCCTCCAGCCTCCAGCACTTACTGTAGATGTGATCACCGTGCACCCCAGCAAGGTCCACTAGCTCCCACATCATGCAACTGCAGCACATCACCATGTCCTCCATCTAAACTATTCTTTCCCTACCTAGTTTTATTCTACTTAAAATTTATAACAATAACAGTTAAGCCTTACCTTTACTCACCAGCTACTCACCCACCTCGCCCCTTTACGCCTAAGCCCATTGAATCAAAGCCCAATCACTCTGCTCCCTCTCACTCCGCTGCCCACTCTGAAACTTTGAGTATATCTTTTCCTCTGTCAGCTGGTTATATCCTCCTCATATAGTTAAGATATCTTTAATAGTCACGTGTACATTGAAACACCAGTGAAATGCATCCTTTTTGCGTTGAATATTCTGGGGGCAGCCCCCAAGTGTCGCCACGCTTCCAGCACCAACATAGCATGCCCACAACTTCCTAACCCGTACGTCTTTGGAATGTGGGAAGAAACCAGAGCACCCGGAGGAAACCTATGCAGACACGGGGAGAACATACAAACTCCTTACAGACAGCGGCCGGAATTGAACCTGGGTCTCTGGCACTGTAATAGTGTTACGCTAACTGCAACACTACCGAGCTTGGAATACAACCACTTCATTTCAGAAGACTAGTGTTGGACATGCCAGCCCTCAAGGCTGGGGATCATTGCTTATTCTCCTCATGAATTTGGAAGATTTTGCAGAGACCATGTTTGTGGTATGTTTCTAGTGCCCTGGAATGGTAGTGCAGTTTGCAGAAGCATGGAGGAAAGCAGGGATCACTTCCAGGATTTCCAGTCTCACCCACCCTCCCCACAGACAGAACAGAAATTGTGTTCCCTTGGTCCTCACCTTTCACCATACCAGCCTTTGCATCCAGCATGTCATCCTTCATCATTTCCACCAGCTGCCATGGGATCCCACCATCAGTCACATCTTTCCCTCCACACCTCTTTCTGCATTCCACAGGGGCCACTCTCTCCATGACTCCCTGGTCTGCTCATCCCTACACACCCACCCCCATCCCTGGCACTTACCCTGCAACCATAGGAGGTGAAACACCCATCCCTACACTTCTTCCCTCACCACCATCCAGGCAAAGATTCACATGCACCTCCTCCACCTTGTCTACTGCATTTGGTGCTCTCGATGTGGCCTCCTCTGCATCAGTGAGACCAAACACAGACGAGGTAACCACTTTGCCAAGCACCTGCACTCTGTCTGCAGTGGCCATCTTGAGCTCCTGGTTGCACGCCTCGACCTTCTCCACTGCCAGGGTGAGGCCAAACACAAACTAGAAGAACAATACCTTCTATTCATAACGGCAGTTTGGTCGTCTACAACCCAATGGTATGAACATTGAATTTTCTAGTTTCAGGTAACCTGCACCCCCTGTGCTCCCTTCTCTCTCCTTCTAAACCACCCCAGGTTCTCTCAATTTTCCTTTTTTTTCAAAGCACCACCCCCCCACCCCCCACTCCCCCCCACCACCACCATCACCTCTTGGCCCCAGTTTTGTTCTCCTCTCCCAGCTAATTGCATCTGCCTATCACCCACACTCTACCTTCTAGGTCTCCCATCTCCTCCCCCTAGCGGTTCCATCCCTCCCCTTGCTGATTTCAGCATCTGCAGCCTCTTTTGCCTCCACTTATCACCTTCCAGCCTCTTGTCTCCACCTCCACCCTTCTCTCCCACCTCACCCTAGCTTGGCTCCATCTGCTCCTTTTTCTTCTCTCTCCTTATGTCCCTACCCATCACCCAGCAGCTGCTATCTCCCAACTTCACCTCACCCCATTCCCCACCTGGCTTCACCTGCCCATCATCTCCCTCCTCATCTGATTCCAGCTATTGCCTGCCAGCTTCTGCCCCACACCTCCTTACCTCACCTCACCTCTTTATACTGGCTATCTCCCCTTCACACTTTCAGTCCTGATCCGAAACATTGGCCATCCCTTTGCTGCTCAACCTGCTGATTTCTTCCAGCAGTTTATTTTTTGCACCAGTAGACCATGAGCTTTGTGCTGAGTCTGAGGTCTCAATCTTCAAGAGCAGTTAGCGTAACGCTAATACAGCGTCAGTGACTCAGGTTCAATTCCAGCCGCTGTCTGTAAGGAGTTTGTACATTCTCCCTGTGTCTGCAAGGGTTTTCTCCGGGTGCTCCAGTTTCCTCCCACATTCCAAAGACGTAAAGGTTAGAAAGTTGTGGGCATGCGATGTTGGCGCTAGAAACGTAGCAACACTTGCGGGCTGCCCCCGAAACACCTTATGCAAAAGATGCATTTCACTGTGTGTTTCGATGCACATGTGACTTATCTTAGTATATGTACAAGGTGTTAATTAACAAGTTTCTACTTCATATTTCCTTCTTCTTCTACCCCGTAGCTTCCTCTCTTCTTCTAAAACCCCAGGTTCTCTCGAGCCTGAATTAGCTTACCATACTCCATTCTTTTAAGGAGACACAATAGACTGTAGATGCTGGAATCTGAAGCAACAAACAATCTGCTGGAGGAGCTCAGCAGGGGAGTAGGGACAGGTATTGCACCTCCTACTGTTACAAGGAAAGTGCCAGGGATGGGAATGGGTGGGTGGGGAGGTTCAAGCGTACCATCAGGACTGATACAGGGTTTTGACCCGAAACGTCAAGAATTCCTTTCTCTCTCACAGATGCTGCTTGACCCGCTGAGTTCCTCCAGCCAGATTGTCTGTTTTAAGGATCTGTATAAATGGTCATTGTTATGACAATATCACTTGATGTTACTTCACCAAAACTTTGGCCATTTTCTTCAGGTTCGATTACCAACAAAAAGCAGTGAAACCGTTGATCAGTACTCAAGCAGTAAGTATTGAAATCTTTTTTAATCTATGATTGCGCATGGACTGCTATCCAATGGTATAAGAGAAAAAGGGCATAACAAGTAAATCATGGCCAGTAAATCAAATAGGGAGACCAATCTGTATACATATTCTCAATGCACTCTAACCAACGCTCTATTTAATTGGTCTCTATTGTTGTACTCAAATTCTCTTGCAATAACAGGCATTTGTTTTTCCTAATTTTCCAGTGATTTGTGTACAGGATTACCTAGGTCCCTCTGAGCACCAACACCTATCAGTCTCTGTCATTTAAAAATACACCGTAATTTTTTATTCTTCCTTCCATAAATACTCCACGTCCTATTTTTTTCCACATTCTATTCCATTTGACATCTTTAGCCATTCACTTAGTCTGTCTGAAGTGACTGCCTCCTCAGAGTTCCATATTACCATCTGGTTTTGTATCATCAGCAAACATGGATGTATTACACTTAATCCCCCTCATCCAAACCATTCACAGAAAACTGTGAACAGCTGGGGCCCCAGTGCCCCAACCCCAGCTGCAGCACGCACTGGCTGGCCAATACGAACATGGCTTATTTATTACTACTCTCTGTTTTCTGGTATTGGTATGGTTTATTATGTCACTTGTTACAGAGGTACGGTGAAAAACTTGTTCTTGCATACCAATCGTACAGGTCAATTCATTACACGGTGCAGTTACATTGAGTTTTAGTACAGAGTGCATTGATGTAGTACAGGTAAAAACAATAACAGTACAGAGAAAAGTGTCACAGCTACAGAGAAAGTGCAGTGCAATAAGGTGCAAGGTCACAATAAGGTAGATCGTGAAGTCAGAGTCCATCTCATCGTATAAGGGAATCGTTCATATAGTCTTATCATCACGCACTTATATCTTATTTGTGCATTTACCAAATCCTCAGTCCATATCAGTATATTACTACAATACATGTATTCTAATTTTATTTAACATTCTCTTGAGCTGCCCTTAATTGAAGGCCAAATGAATTTGAAATTCTAAATATACCACATCCACTGGTTCCCCCCTTATCTGTTATCATAGAGTCATACAGCATGGCAACAGGCCATTAAGCCCACCAGTCATGCCGGACCAATGGGCACCCAATCCATATTAATCACGTCTTCCAACACTTTCCCAGTAGCCTTCCATGCTGAGGTATGCAAGTACTCGTCAAGAGTCAATCGGTTACAAATTAAAAAAAAGTCTACCATACAGTCATAGAGTCATAGAGGGATTTAGCACAAGAAACAGGCCCCTCAGCCCATCGAGTCTGCAGAGACCATTTTTACACTAGTTCTTCATTAATCCTATGTTCTATTCTCCCCCCAGATCCTAACACTCACTACACACACTTGGGGTTAATATACAGTGGCCAATTCACATACAAGCCCTACACATCTTTGGGATGTGGGAGGAAACAGGAGCACCTGGAGGAAACCCACACTGTTCACAGGGAGAGAACATCGCAAACTCCACTCAGACAACACCTGAGGTCAGAATTGAACCCAAGTCTTGGTGCTGTAAGGCAGCAGCCCTACCAGCTGCACTATTGTGCTGCCCATCAATATCCATCTCTGTCACTACCTTGCAACATATGGTCAATCTCTCTAAAATGCTCTTCCACTGACATTCCCTAAGATTAGGTCCAGTACTGCCACTTCTCTGGGTGGAAGATCTACATACTGGATTAACCTCTAGGTGTTTAAAAGGACATGAAATTTGATGGAATGAAACTGGGATCCAAAGAGAGGGAACTTCCAGGATTTAATGTATACAGTCAAAAGGACATCTTATTTCATTGGTGCCTCCCTGAATGAGTTGCCATGCACTTTGAGAAGTTTGAGTGATCTACTCTATACTGATTTATTGAAGGCCTCTATCAAAGGTAAAAATGGTATTCTTTTTGTTCTATGCAGTAGCAAATTATCTCCTCATTTTCTTCTCCCTGTTGCTTTTGCTGCTCTTTGGAGCTTAAAAACTGGCAGAATGAATCAATGGCCCATTAAGTAGCACAGCTGAGGTATAATATCTTGCATATTTACACTGCACAAACTTGTACTTCCTTCCTTCCAGTGCACTTGAAATAAAACTCCCATCTGCCAGAGAAAAGGCCACATAGTCAGGGAGGCAACAACATTCCCAAATAACCTCTTTGCTGTTTTGAAAATGGCACAATAAACTCTATAAGTTGATTAGAGAAAAAAAAATCTGCCATCCTATGCAGTCTAGTCAATACATGGCTGAGACCTAGAGCAATTAGATTGACTCTTAACTACTCTCTGAAGTGTTTAAGAGCAATTAGGAGTGGGAATGAAATGCCAGCATTGCCTGCAACACGTGCTTCTCAGCATGAATAAGTGCCATTCCCTTGTGTTAATCTAACAGCATGAGAGAATTCCTAGAGTTGTAAAAATATTGTTTCATATATGTTCCTGATTAACTCATGTCAGAATTACAAAAGACATTCTCATAGCTAATCTGCTTATGGGAAAAATCTTTAATTTTCATGTTAAAAATAATTATTTTCATCTGCAGCTGTCAAAATACCACAAAATAATGGATGATAATTCCACCCTACCAGTAAGTCTATGTTTTAAAATGTAATTTTTATCTGAATGATCATATCATAAAATTTTCATTAAAGGCAATATTGCAGTATATGATTCTATAGCACTTGAAACAATTTAGGCAAAGGCATGTATAATGGACAGTGTGGAAGGCTGTTTGAGATTACAACAGGATGTAGAGCAACTGGGAAAATGGGCCAAGGAATGGCAGGTGGAATTTAACTCAGACAAGTGTTGCTTCTTGGCAAGTTAAACCAAGGCAGAACTTACACAGTAAATGGGAGGGCCCTGGAGAGTTATGTAGAACAGAATGATCTCAGGGTGCAAGTACATGTTCCCTGAAAGTGGTAATGCAAGTAGACAGGGTGGTTAAGAAGGCATTTGGCATGCTTGCCTTCATCAGTCAGCTGGGATGTCATGTTAAAGCTGTACAAGATGTTGGTGAGACCACACTTGGTGTATTGTGTGCAGTTCTAGTCGCCTTGTGATCACAAGATCACAAGATCACAAGACAAGGGAGCAGAAGCAGGCCATTCGGCCCATCGAGTCTGCTCCAAGGAAAGGGGAATAGAAATGAGAAATGGGGAATGGGGGAAGAAAAAAAAACTATTCTAATCCCAATTTCCGGCCTTATCCCCATATCCCTTGATACCCTGACTATTTAGATATCTATCTATCTCCTCCTTGAACGCCCCCACTGATCTGGCCTCCACTGCTGTACGTGGCAAGGAGTTCCACAAATTCACCACCCTCTGGCTATAGAAATTTTTCCTCATCTCTGTTTTGAAACTGTACCCTCTAATTCTAAGATTGTGCCCTCTGGTCCTGGACTCACCTACCAAGGGAAACAGCCTAGCCACATTTACTCTGTCCTTTCCTATCAATATTTTATATGTCACTATGAGGTCCCCTCTCATTCTTCTGTACTCCAGTGAGTACAGTCCAAGAGCCGACAAATGCTCCTCATACATAAGCACTTTCATTCCTGGAATCATCCTCGTAAATCTCCTCTGAACCCTCTCCAACGTCAACACATCCTTCCTAAGATGTGGGGCCCAAAACTGCGCACAATATTCCAAATGAGGCCTCACTAGTGCCCCGTAGAGCCTCATCAACACTTCCTTACTTTTATACACTATACCTCTCAAAATGAATGCCAACGTAGCATTTACTTTCTTTACCACCGATCCGACCTGGTGGTTAACCTTTAAGGTATCCTGCAAGAGTACCCCCAAGTCCCTTTGTACTTCCGTGCTTTGGATTTTCTCTCCTCCTAGATAATAATCTGCCCGCTTATTTCTGCTTCCAAAGTGTACAACTGCACATTTCTCTACATTGAATCTCACCTGCCATTTCCTTGCCCATTCTCCTAAACTGTCTAGGTCCCTCTGCAACCTTCCTATCTCTTCAATACTCCCTACTCCTCCCCCTATCTTGGTGTCATCCGCAAACTTAGCCACGAAACCAAATTGTTAATGTACAAGGTAAAAAGGAGCAGTCCCAACACCGACCCCTGCGGCACATCACTAGTAACCGGTAACCAACCAGAACGAGATCCTTTTATTTCCACTCTTTGCTTCCTGTCAACCAGCCAGTGCTCCACCCATTCTGTTATCCTACCCGTAATTCCATGACCTCTCATCTTATTAATCAGTCTCTTGTGAGGCACCTGATCAAAGGCCTTTTGAAAGTCTAAATACACAACATCTACTGCCTCTCCCTTATCCACCCTACCTGTGATTTCTTCAAAAAACTCCAATAGGTTGGTCAGGCAGGATCTTCCCTTCACAAAACCATGTTGGCTAGGACCTATCTTGCCTTGCACCTCTAGGTATTCCATAACCCCATCCTTGAGGATAGATTCCAATAACTTTCCCATCACTGACATCAGACTAATAGGTCTGTAATTTCCTTTATGCTGCCTCCCACCTTTCTTATACAACGGAACTACATTTGCGACCCTCCAGTCCTCCGGAACCACGCTGGAATCTATCGATTTCTGGAAAACTATCGCCAATGTCTCCGCTATCTCTAAAGCCACCTCCTTCAGAACCCGGGGATGCACCTCATCCGGTCCGGGAGACTTATCAATCTTTAGCCCATTTAGTTTTCCTAGCACCGTCTCCCTAGTAATCTTAACTGAACTCAATTCCATTTCGTGAGACTCCTGACTAACCGGCACATTGCTGATGTCCTCCACGATAAGTTCACAAGGACGTTACCAGGATTAGGGGGCTTGAATTATAAAGAGAGATTGGATAGGCTGGGTCTTTGTTCCTTGGAGTGTAAGAGGCTGAGGGGTGAACTTACAGAGGTATATAAAATCATGAGGGGCATAGAGAAGGTGAATGGTCAGGATTTTCCAATGTAGGGGTGTCTAAAACTAGAGGATATAGGTCAAAGGTTAAAGGGGAAGATTTCAAGGGGCCCCAAGGGGCAAATATTTTTTACACAGAGGGTGGGGGTATATGGAATGAGCTGCCAGAGGAAGTGGTAGAAGTGGGTACAATTATAATGTTTAAAACATTTAGACAGGTACATGGATATGAAAGGTTTAGAGGGGATACAGGCCAAATGCAGGCAAATGGGTCTTGCTCAGGTAGAGCAACTTGGTCAGACTGGATGAGTTGGGCTGAAGGGCCTGTTTCTGTCCTGTACAGCTCTTTGACCCTAACCTCAGATATGTTGATCAGAATGTGTTCTCTCAGTGGGTTAATGCATGCAGTACATCTTTCTGTTAATTCCTGCTGCTGCCATAAAGAGAGAAGTGTTTCAGAAAATGACCAGCAATATATTTAGGTCATATGTCTGACATGGTTGAATCATTTGCAGCTTTGATTTGTGGTCATGAGGTTTTGAAATGTGCTAAGTATGTAAGGGTGAGTTAAAGCATTTGACTTGAAGGGTTGACTACTAGTTTTTGAATACTGTTGCTAGATTGATCATAATTAAGCAGTTAATAGGATATGCCATCTGCAGATGAACATTCACCTTAACAGCCCATGTAAGATTGTTAAACTGCATGCTGCATTTCATCCATTTCCTTGGATCTATGCCTCAGCGCAGACCTCCACTTCTTTTTTCCACTGCCTCCTGAGTAAATGCCTGGATGGCCTTCTGCTACTTTGAAGATACATTTCTCCTTTCTTCCACCAAGACCTCCAGCGCAATGACTGAAATCCTCTGCACATGATTAGCCTCATGGACATAAATGGTACAAACCTTTATAGAATCAAACAATCTGCTGGAGGAGCTCAGCAGGTGGAGCAGCATCTGTGGCGGGGAAAGGAATTGTCAACATCCTTTCTCCCCACAGATGCTGCTGAACCCACTGAGTTCCTCCAGCAGATTGTTTGTTGCTACAGATTCTAGTATCTGCAGTCTCTTCTGTTTCCAGCAAAATTTTATAGAGTGTTTCTGAAAGAAACTACCACCAATTTTTGTGGCCACAATTCACCTCATCCAAGAAGTGCAGGCTGGTTCCTATTAATTCATATCATGCATATTTTCTCACAACGTTGAAGGAGGCCATTCAGCCCATTGAACCTATGCCAGCTTTCAGAGCAATCCCACCAATTCCATCCCCATCACTAGAACTTCTCTCTTCTCTTTCACATTCCCATCAAACCCACCCCCCCCCCAATTCTCCCAACTCTCCTGCCTCCCACCTATCCTCAGAGTAATTTATAATGGACAATTAAACTACCAGCACACATTGAGGATGTGGGGGAGGGGCGGACCAGAGAACCATGGGGAAACTTGTGCAGTCACAGGGAGAAAGTGCAAATTCCACACAGACAGCATTAAAGGTCAAGATTGAACCTGGGCCCCTGGACTTGTGAGGCAGTAGCTCTAATTATAGATATATTTAACTCAGAAGCAGGCCGATCAGCCCATTTTATCATTTTGGACAAAAATGGACTTTAATCCTAGACTAAGTCCCAGACTATTAATTTTTCCTTTGGTTTCTATTGTTCCAAAGAAAACAAACTCAGCCCGACCAATCTCTCCTCATAATTATAACTCTCCAGCCTTGTCAACTTCTTCTGTAGCTCCCCTGTAGTTCCTATCATGTGCTGACCAGCATTTGATCCAGCATTCTAGCTGTGGCCTACATACTTCTTAACACAATTCTAGCATGGCCTCACTGCTCTTGTATTCCATACCTCCACCAAGAAGGCAAGTACCTCAGCCTTCTCAACTGTCTTACCTACCCACCCTGCTACCTTCAGCAACTTGTGGACATACAAGCATATGAATTCGGAGCAAGAGTTGATGACTTGAGCCTGCTCTGCCATCCAGTCAGTTTGTGGCTCTGCTGATTGTACCCTCAACTTCGCATTCCCGCCTACCACCCCATAACCCACCTACTTGTCGAGTATCTATCTATTTCTACTTTAAAATTATTCAAAGACTCTTCCATTCACCATCCTTTAAGGATGAGAGTTTCGAAGATGTGATGCTCTGAGAGAGAAAAATTACCTCATGTCTGTTTTAAATGGACAAATCCTTATTGTTAAATAGTGACTCCTTTTTCTAGATGCTCTCCAAGAGGAAACATCCTCTCCACATCGACCTTGTTAGGACCCCTTAGGATCTTATTAGTTTTAATCAAGTCACCTGCTCTACAATTGAACAGAATCATACTGAATGGTGAAGCAGGTCACAACAGCCAAATTACCTCCTCAGGATTCTATTTTATATGTTTCCACATTTCGCAATCTGTTAAACAAATACAAGCCCAGCCTATCTAACCAAAGACAGTCTGCCCATTCCATGTTTCAGTCTGATATGCTTCGTTTGAACTACTTCCAGTATATTAACATCCTTTGAATAAGGAGATCAAAAGGCGGCACGGTAGCGTAGTGGTTAGCGCGACGCTATTACAGTGCCAGTGATCGGGGTTCAATTCCCGTCGCTGTCTGTAAAGAGTTTGTACGTTCTCCTGTGTCTGCGTGGGTTTCCTCCGGGTGCTCGGTTTCCTCCCACATTGCAAAGATGCACGGGTAGGTTAATTTGGATTTGAAATGGGTGGCACGGACTCATTGGGCCGGAAGGGCCTGTTACCACGCTGTAAATAAAACTTAATTTAAGAAAAAATAAAATTTAATTTAATGTTGTACACAGTACTCTAAACTTGGCCTCACCAGTGCCTTATATAACATGCACTGCAAGATCCACCAGTTTTTCTACTCTTTATTAGTTTCCCCTCATTTATTGTGTACTTCCTCATCTTGTTTAATCATTCTGAATGTATTAGTCTTTCACTTCTACAGTCTGAATTTCATTTTGCACTTTTGTGCCTAATAAACTAGTCCATTGATATTTTCCTGCAACTTGGAACTTTCTCACTATCAACCAGAGAATCAATTTTGGTATTATTGGCAAATGTTTTATTTGTGGCCCAAGACTAAAGTCCAAAATACTTAAATATCACAAAACGCAAGGGGCTTCGTTCTGCGCCCAGTTGGAACCCCACAGCATACAGCTCTCCAATCACAACAATTCCTTTCAAATATTATCCTTTGATTTCTGCCCTGAGTCAAATTTTAATCCACTTTGAGACTTTCCCTTTGCTTTTACTCTCTGGAATGAAAAAAGGAGAAACATTGTTTTCAAATGGCAAGGACCACAGATTGAAGGTGATTAGCAATGAAACAAAAGGTTATATTAAGAAAATATTTGCTGTGATCTGGAATTCAGTGCCTGAAAGTGTCTTGAAAACAGATTCAACAGCAGCTTTCTAACATGAATAAAGTCACTTTTATCACTGATTTAAACAAAAATTAAATGGGCTCCACAGTTTATACTTAACATGAAAAAAAGAATGTTAGTCTCTTGGGTCTCCTTAAGTGTTCATTATCTGATCTGATTCAAATAATGGTGTGGGTTGGGGTTTGATGTGGGATGAGGACAGTGAGAAGGGTCCAATGGAAATCTTTACTAGATGGCAGCACTAACTAGAAATTACAGCCTGCTTTGTCTGCAACTTTATGATCATAAAACAAAATGTCAGAAACAGTAAGTTCTCAAATTTCAGACCCATTCTAAATAAACTTTTCAGCCCAAACTTTAGTAAGCATATGGATGTAACTGAAAATGTTCACGAGGAGACTGGGGTTAAATGTGAATGTGTAGGAAGCCCATATTAAATGTCTTTTATGTAAATGTGTTTGGAGAAGGTTAAATTAGCGTGTATCTGGTGTCCTGTGCATCTGAACCTTTACTGGTGTCAATATCTCAAATCCTGTGACACCTCCCAGATTCCTTGAGCTGCAGACTCAATAAATCTCTTTTCACTGGTTTTAAACATCTCACCAAATAATCAACATAATTGCAAACCTTTGTCAAAAATAACTGGAAGTCTCCTTGTCTTTGGCAATGATCACATTTTATTCTATTGTTTTGTTTATTTTTAACATGATTTATAATGATGGTACTGCTCATAAAACATCAGTTAGAGTCTTTGTTCCTTTCTAATGTGAAGAGAGACAGAATGAAGGGTTCACATAATAAACGAGTTTGGTGGATCCTAAAAGAATATCCATGAAATTTAAAGCCTAGTCCACAACTCTGCTCTGCCTATCAGTTCAATATATTTTCCAAGTTCCAACCTTGTTTCTGAAGTACTTTATATTTATGCTGTAGTAACAGCTGCAGCTCTTCAATATTTTGTCCAGATGTGTGTGGTGCAGCTGCCCCTGAGTGATCTAGTCACATCACTTTCTAATACAGATACTGGGCAGTGATAACTCATAGAAGCACTGCCATGGCATGACTTTCCTAAACTTTATGGTGTAACAATAATCAGAATGATTTGTTGTCACCTTGACGATAATCAGCAAACTCAGCATAGCTTTTGTGTCAAGTTGACCACTCCCCTGATTGGTATGATGACTAGTTTTTCAGAAAGCCACAGATTGATTAAAGGAGATCCAACCTACAAGTGTAAACTGATGTAGGATTTCCATTCCATTTCAAACTCTGAGCCATGCCATATAACCATGTAATCAGTGTCTGTATGAGAGGAGAGGTGGGAAAAACTGACAATTAAAAAAATGTTCATACTAATTTTCTTTCTTAATATAACACAGATTTCAAAACATCGTCAAAGACTGTCTGAGGATTGTCTGGTTAAAAAGTACACCTACAAATCCTGTCAGAAAGTCTTCTGTCAACCCTGGGAAAAATGTATTCGTGGAAGCTGCACATGTAAGCTGCCTTATCAATGTCCAAAGAATGGGGAAACAGTCTGCTCAAGCAAAAATAAAACCTACAGGTCATACTGCCAGCTGAAAAGTATTGAATGTCTGCGAAAGTCGGAAAGGTTTGCCCACTCTGGAGTGTGTTCATTGGGTGAGAATAAAAATATAATTGTAATGAAGAATTTGAATAGAATAATACAGCCAGTCCTGGTGGTGGTTCTCCTAAATGATAGAGACTATTTATAAAAGTCATTTATGTAGAGCTCCAGTCCTCCGGCACCTCACCCATGGCTAAGGATACTTTAAATATCTCTGCAAGGCTCCTACAAATTCTGCACTAGCCTCCCACAAGGTCTGAGGGGACACCTCATTGGGCCCTGGGGATTTATCCACCCTAATTTGCCTCAAGACAGCAAGCACCTCCTCTTCCGTAATCTGGATACGGTCAATGACCTCACTACTCTTTTTCCTCAGTTCTATAGTCTCTGTGTCTGTCTCCCGAATAAACAAAGATGCAAAAAAATCCATTTAAAATCTCCCCCATCTCTTTCAGCTCTATGCATAGATGACCACACTGATCTTCAAGAGGACTAATTTTGTCCCTTGCTCTTAATACAGTACAGCTATAGAAACCCTTGGGATTTTCTTTCACCTTGTCTGCCAGAGCAACCTCATGTCCTCTTGCATTTCTTATACGCTTCAAGCACCTCACTTGATCCTAAATGCCTATACCTGATATACACCTTCTTTTTCTTTACCAGGGCCTCAATATCCCTGGATAACCAAGGTTCCCTAAACCTGTTAGCCTTGCCTTCTATCCTAACAGGAACATACAGATTCCGTATTGTTAATATTTCACACTTGAAGGCCTCCCACTTACCAAGCATCTCTTTGCCAGAAAACAACCTACCTCAATCCACACCTGCCAGATCCCTTTTGATGCCATCAAAATTGGCCTTCTTCCAGTTTAGAATCTTAACCCTGGGACCAGTCCTATCTTTTTCCATAATTATCTTGATTATGCTCTCTCACTCACTCTCCCTCTTCTAATGCTCACTTGCCCTCTCACTCACATGTCCTTTACTCTCACTCATGCTCTCATTCTGCTGTTACTTATGCTCGGTCACCATCTCACCATCATAGTCTTTATCTTCATGGTCCCCTTTCATTTCACACTCTTTACGCTTTCTTATCCTCTGTCTCATGCCTTTTACCTGCACTTGTTCCCTTGACCTTCTGCTATTTGCCATCAGTTGCCTTTTCATTCTCTCTCCCTTTATATCAATCGCACTCTCTCTGTTGCCCCCTCACCCTCCTGCTTTTTATCCTTCCTTCCCATTCTCCTATTCTTTATCCTCATTTCCCCTCCCACACTTTATCCTCACTTCCCACCCTCTCTCTCTGGCTTTATATCCTCCCTTCCTTTCCCCCTTTCCCACTCTTTATCCTCACACTCACTCCCTCTCTATATCATCATTTCCCCTCCCCATCTCCAACTCTTTATTCTCATTCATCCTTTCCCTCTCCCACTCATTATCATCACTCGGCCTCTCTCACACATACAGGATCTATACTCACTATTTTGTTCTTTATCCTCACATGAATACTCACTCCCCAAATCTTTATTCTCACTTGCTCTCTCACTCTTCACCTTCACCCAGGTCTCAGACTACTGCAGTATCCTCTCTCATACACCCAGGAATTTCTGCTGCCAGTTGTACCAACCAATGCACATTAGGTTCCTTGTTTTCTTTCGCCAATGTTGCCCAAGGAAAACTACAAATTTCTCTTCAGTATGTTAGAATGTAAACAAGGTCCCAGAATTGAACAGTTACTTTCTAATCCACTGCATCATCCACAGTAATAAATTGTCATACAAGAAATTATATATACAAATGTGTATGTTAAATCCACTTTATTTTAATTTTAGGACGTACTGATGCTTATTTGGGTGTTGCTAATTCTTCACAAGGAATTGTTTTATTCGGTTTAAATCATTCAGTAGGATCACCTGTTTGCCTAAAGAAGATGTGGACAATGCATGAGGCAAATGTAGTCTGCAGACAACTCAACTTTAACCTGTAAGAAATTATATAGAGTTTCTGGGATTGAAATAATTGAAATCTGTGCTTATAAGTGTCATAGAGCATAGAACATAGAAGAGTACAGCACAGAATAGGCCCTTCGGCCCACAATGTTGTGCCAACATAGCTAATCCCTCCTACCTACCCATATCCCTCCATTTTCCTCTCATTCATGTGCCCCTTGAAGCTCCTCTTAAAAGCCCCCAATGAATTTGCCTCCACCACCCTGCCAGACAACACATTCCAGGCATCCACTACTCTCTGAGTAAAAAACTTACCCTTCACATCTCTTCTGAACCTATCCCTTTTCACCTTAAATGCGTGCCCTCTGGTATTGAATTGCTCATTAAAGGGAAAAAGATATTGCTTGTCCACCCTATCTATGCCACTCATAATTTTATACACTTCCAACAGATCACCCCTCAGCCTCTGCCGCTCCAGAGAAAAAAGCCCAAGTTTGTTCAGCCTCTCCTGATAGCACATGCCCTCTAATCCAAGCAGCATCCTAGTAAACCTCCTCTGCACCCTCTGTTAAAGGACATTTCTAGATCTTCAGTTGCACATGAGGGCAGCACAATGGTGCAGCCAGAGGTGTAGCTGCCTTGCAGCTCCAGTAACCCTGACCTCCAGTGCTGCTTGAGTGGAGTTTGCACATTCTCCCTGTGATCAGAAGTGTTCTCTCCAGGTGCTCCGAGTTGCTCTCACATCCCAGATATATGTGGGTTGGTATGTTAATTGGTCACTGTAAATTTCCTCTAGCATGTAAGTGAGATTGACGGGAATGTGGGAAAATAAAATGAGATTAGTGTAATAATAGTTGTGCAATGTTTAGTGCAGACTCAGTGGGCTGAAAATCTCTTTCCATGTTATCTAACTATTACTCATTTTGCAGGGGAGCAGAGAAGCTTTTGAAGGAAGCTCCAGGAAAATGGAAGAACTACTCAATGTTCATCTGGACTAATAAGACACGCTGCAGGGGTTTTGAAACTAGCTTATCAGAGTGTTTCCAACACAAGGACATTGGAAGACCAGAAGGACTCTGCGAGGGAAATCATATTGCTGCAGTTAAATGTTATCAATATCCTCCAGGTTTTTGATTTTTATTATTATATGTCATTGAAAAAAGAGCTTGGTGTTTGAATCACCAGGGAGACCATTAGGAGAACACTTGAGTGGAGATGGTTTCTCACTTATCTTCTCCGGGGGATTTAAAGAAAAGGGGAAAATCAGCATATTTTTGTGGTGGGTTTGTGACATCCAGTCAGTGCTTAATTGTACACGGTAGATAAATGTCATCAATGAAAATAAACGAGCTGTGCCAGGTTACAGTTATCCAATCATGTTATAAACGTAACGAGTTTCACTCAGAATTTGCCTCTTGTGCTAAGTGACAATCGTTCCCCAGTTCCCAATCTGACAATTAAGATGTTGGATTATGCAGTCATTGTTTTTATTTTGCCTTAATATTTGGCTTTTGTTAAAATTGTTCCTGTTGTTTTGTTACCAGATAAGAACTGCACCAGTGATGAATTTGAATGTGTAAATGGCAAGTGTATCCCACTGGAGAATGTTTGCAATGGCATCGATGACTGTGCTGACTTAAGTGATGAGTTGTGCTGCAAAGGTAAAAGTACCCAACCTTGATCTGTTCTGCTATTGTCACTGGGGTTTTGATATTAATTAATGTTCTGTAAATGTCTTTAATAACCATTATACTCTCAGCAATCCAGCATCCATTGCGAATGAGAGGTGTCAGTTGCATGAATATGCCATTTGCAAGAGAATTACTCAAAAAATAATTACTGTACATCATGCATTAGTTTTCTATGCATAAACCTTTAAATAAATTATGTCATATCCTTACCCTTTAAAGAACAATGTTTTACACTGCAATTCTATATTCCAAGGATGAATGACTGACTTCCAAATGAATGATTGTTCTCACCGTCACATGAAATGCCAAATCTTATAAGAGGATGGTCCTTCTAATCATCCTGCAACCGCACTGCCATTATGTACAAAAGTAAATAAACTAAAAACGTGTTTTCACATGTATTTTGCATAATGCTTGAAATAAAATTCACTGTTTGAGCTTATTTTCATAAAAACAAATTTTTGCTGGTTGCAAGAGAATTCAGATGTATGAAAACAGGATAAACAAGAGTTTATTTTACTTGTATTTTTGTATTGACCCAATTGTCGTCTCAAAATTAAGTTCTCACTTCTGTCCGCTGTAAAGTAACACAGTGCCACGAGGTTGATTCAATAAAACACGTTTATTAGCAGTGCATCGCTAAGGAGAGGTCTCTTCAGCACTCATTAAGAGTCGCTTCCCGAGGTCTCCCTGTACAAAGGAGCAGCCAGAAATTTATACAGATATTGTCACGTACGCTTAATGCATGAGGCGCCGCGAGTTTCAGTCAGGCCACAGAGATCCCGAGACAGACATCATACCTATTGTCCAGCATAATTGAGTTATAA
The DNA here is from genome assembly GCF_009764475.1 of Pristis pectinata. NCBI lineage: Eukaryota > Metazoa > Chordata > Chondrichthyes > Rhinopristiformes > Pristidae > Pristis > Pristis pectinata. The sequence goes on from NC_067406.1 coordinate 97,542,833, forward strand.
TCAAGAAATTCAAAGACAGGTATCACCCCTCATTGTTTAGGACAAGCTTCCCACTCATTGCTTATTGCACCCAGTACTTCTATTGTCTAGCATAACGGGACTGAAACCAAGGTTCCGGACACAGTAATTAACACCTTATCCATTGAGTCAGCAGCTTGCGTGCTCTTGCTTGCGAGCTATTTTTTTCTATCAGCTATAGGTATGGTTATAGTTTTTAACCCTTTACTTCCTCACTATGATATAGAAGGAGAGTGTTCATCCCATTTAGTCTCTGTCAGCTCACCAAGCAATCCCATTCCCTCATTAATGTTTCTTACTCCGCCCACATTCCCATCAACTCCCTCCAAGTTCTGCCACTCATCAACACACCAGGAGCAATTTATAATGGCCAGTTTAACCTACCATTCTGCACATCTTTGACAAGTGGGAGGAAGCCAGAGCACAGGAAGAATATGCTAACTCCACACAGACAGCAGCATAGTTCAGAATCAAACGCGTTTTGTTGGAGATGTGAGGCAGCAGCTCTGCTGCTTGTTCCTCTGTGCCAGGGAATGTATTCAGGGCATTTAAAGTGTAGCCAAATAATGACTAAATGTCATTGCCTCAAACTTGATATCTTTTTCTCTGTCATTAAAATAGAATGCACAGATTCCTACCTCTGCAAGTCAGGCATATGTATTCCACATTTTTCCTTGTGTGATGGTGAAGATGATTGCTTGGATGGAGGTGATGAAAGTAAATGTAATGGTAAGAAATAATCTTCAAGGTTATTGCATTTTACAGCACTTAATACTAGTGTGGCTGTCAGAAATATAAGCACCTTCCCCATTTATTGCCCAGGCTGATTACTCACATGGATCAGTTCTGGACTTCATTGAATTAGCCACGTATTTACAAATGCCCCACATTTATTTCTGGTGGTATATTTTAATATGATCTCTGAATACAAAATCAAAATACTATGGATGCTAGAAATATGAAACAGAGTTTAACATTTTGGCTCAATGACCCTTCGTCAGAACTGCACTGATGAAAGTTCACTGAATTTAAAACATTATCTCTTTCTCTCTCCACTCCGCTGCCAGACCGGAGTCTTTTTTTTCCAGTATTTACAATTTTAATTCTGACTCTGAGTGTTTAGCCTGTGACCAGAGCTCCAAAGACGTTGGAAATGGTGATCTCTGAATCACCCACCCGAAAGAAAACATGTTGGCAACATCATCTGAAGAATAGCCATTGACTGAATTGCTAGATATCAGTCAAAAACATGAAATCTGCTTCAGCAACAGTCACAGAAGAAAACTAGACAATGGAGATGACATGCTTTGCATTTATTCAAGGTCCATCATCCCTCTTACCAATTGTAACTTCAGCAGACACACAGCAGAAACTCTAGCTAAATGACGAAATACCATTTACTTCTGAGAACTCCAAGAACTCCCATCTGCAGTGGCAATTGCAAACCATGTTCAACCAGAAGCGCTAAGTCAATGATTTGTTATATAAAAGTAGGAACACAGAGAAGAGGAACAGGAATAGGTTACTTGGCCCTTCTGGTTTGCTCCATCATTCACCATCTATTATGATCACTTCAGTGCCCTGTCCCCACTCCCCCTGTCCCCACGTTCCCCACTCCCCCCCCCCCCCCGACCCCGCCAACGTCCTTTGATCACTTTAGCATTAGGAAATATATCCACTTCCTTCTTGAATATGTTTAATGACTTTGCCTCCACTGCCTTCTGTGGTAGAGAATTCCACAGGTTCACTACCTGGAATATTTTTTCCTGATCTCAGTCCTAAATAGCATAGCCTGTGTTCCCTGGTTCTGGTCTCTTGTCTTTAGATGTGCTCTGTCTAAATTCCTATGATCAAAGGCCCTTTGTCAGAATTGGGAAGGTGAGAAAAGAAGTCCTTTAAGCAAGAGGGAGGGTGGGGATAGGGGAGGTCTTCGATAGGGTAAAACCTGGATGACCATAGGGATAAGCTGTAAACAAGGTTATCTGATCAATGAGTGAGTGGCAGTAGTTAGAGTAAGATCATAGACAGAAAAAGACAGTGTATTAAAGGCACATCACATCCATGCCCATCATATCCATGCCAAACATTTGCTCATCCACATTAGCCTACATTAGGACCTTCTATGTCTTGCCTATTTAAGTGTCTGTTTAAATGCTTCTTAAAAATAGCAGTTTATCTCATTCCACTATCTCTTCCAGAAACATGTTATGGATATCAAATATCAAATATAGATATCACTTAACCCTCAGGTCCCCTTTAAAACTCTTTTCTCTCATCTCAAACCTCTGCTGCCTTCATTTTGACATCACTACTGTGGGAAAAAGATTCTGACTACTTACCCCATCTATGCCTCACATAATCTTATGTACATCTATCAGGTCACCCCTCAGCCTCCTTCACTCCAGGGAAAATGAACCCAGCCTATCCAATCTCTCCCCATAACTGAAGTCCTCCAATCAAAGCAACATCCTGGTGAATCTCCTCTGCACTGTCTCCAGTGCAATCACATCCTTCCTATAGTGCAGTGACCAGAACTGCACACAGTACTCCAACTGCAGCCTAACCTGTAACTTGTAAAGATGCAACATAATGTCCCATCTCTTATATTCTATGTCCCAACCTTTGAAGACAAGCATGCTTCATGCCTCCACCACCTTCTTCACCTGTGTTTCTTCTTTCAGGGAACTGTGGACTTGCACCCTTAGTCCTCTCCATTCATCAATATTCCTTAGTGCCCAACCATTTACTTTGTATATCCTATCCCTATTTGACTTCTCAAAATGCACCACCTCGCATTTGTGAGGATTAAATTCTATCTGCCCAACTTTCCACATGATCTATACCATACTGTAGCCATAGTCAAAGGGCTTGGGTGGGGTGGAATTTGTTAAACATGTCCAATAAAGTTTCCTTAATCAACAAATAGAGGGCCCTACTAGAGAGGGTGCAAACTTGTTCTCCTCCAAGGAAATGAGGTAGGGCAATGACTGAAGTGTCAGTCAGGGAGAAATTTGGGTCCCATGACCACAATTCTATGAGTTTTAAAATAGTTAGGGAGAAAGATAGGATGGGTCCACAGGTTAAGGTCCTAAACTGGGGCAGGACCAACTTTGGAGGCATTAGGTGGGATCTTGCAGAGATCAACTGGGTGAGATTGTTTGCTGGTAAAGGGATGACAGGCAAGTAGGAGTAGTAGGAGTGATATAAATATGATATCAAGAGTTCAGGGGCAGCTTGGGTAAAGGGCAGGGCTGGTTGGTGAGAGATATTGAGGCTCTGGTCAGGAAATAGGAGGCACACATTGGTTTAGGCAATCAGGAACAAGCTAATCCCTCAATGACTATAAGAAGTGTAGAAGTACACAAGAGGGAAATCAGGAGGCCAAAAAGAGGGTATGAGATGGGTCTCGCAGGCAGGGTTAAGGAACATCCCAAGTGATTCTATAGGTATATTAAGAATAAAAGGGTGGATAGGGAGAGAATAAGTCTTCTTAAAGATCAAGTGGAGCCACAGGAGATGGGTGAGAGTTTTAATGAATATTTCTCATCAGTTTTTACTGTGGAGGAAATGATGAATGCTAAAGAAATGAGGGGATTGAGTGATGATGTCTTGGACCACATACAAATTACTGAGGAGGAGGTATTGGCGGTCTTAAAGTGCATTAAGGCGGATAAACCCCCAGGGCCTGACCAAGTGCATCCTCGGACCTTGTGGGAAGCTAGGGAAGAAATTGCAGAAGTCGCCGCAGAGATATTTGCTTCATCTTTGACCACAGGTGAAGTTCAGGAAGACTGGAGGGTGACTAATGTTGTGCCATTATTTAAGAAGGGCAGCAAAGACAAGCCAGGGAACTACAGACCAGTGAGTCTGACACCAGTGATGGGTAAGTTACTGGAGGGGATTCGGAGGGACAGGATCTATCAACATTTGGATAGACAAGGTCTAAGCATTTAAATAGACATGGTCAGCATGGCTTTGTGTGTGGGAGATTGTGTTTTCGAAGAGGTAACCAAGAGGATAGATGAAGGTAGAGTAGTGGATGTTGTCTATATGGACTTTAGTAAGGCCTTTGACAAATCCCGCATGGCAGGCCAGTCTGGAAAGTTAGATCGCGTGGGATGCAGGGAGAAATAGCTAATTAATTTCATAATTGGCTCAACGGTACGAAGCAGAGAGTAATGGTTGAAAGTTCTTTCTTGGACTGGAGGCCTGTGACTAGTGGTGTGCCACAGGGGTCAGTGCACAGAGGTGACCTTATAGAGGTGTATAAAATCATGAGGGGTATAGATAGAGTAAACACGCATAGTCTTTTTCCCAGGGAAGGGGAACAAAAAACTAGAGGGGATAGGTTTAAGGTGAGAGGCCAAAGAGTTAGAAAGGACCTGAGGGGCAACTTCTTCATGCAGAGGGCGATGCGTCTATGGATTGAGCTGTCAGAGAGAGTAGTTGAGGCAGATATAATAATAATGGTTAAAAAAAAATTTGGATATGTACATGGATAGGAAAGTGAGAAGGAGAGAACAAAGGAAAAGGTCTGTGATTGGGTGGAAGGCAGGAGATCAAATAACAAAAAGAGTGATAATGCAATGTGAAAGAATGCGGTACGAAGGAACAGAAGGTGAGCAGAGATGTAAATGCAGAATAAATACCTAAAATTACTGTAAGCATGTGGAGTGAATATTGGAACTCTGAAATAAAAATGCCAGGAATCGTTGAATTCATTGTTCTATTCAGTGAGTCCAGAAGGAAGTAACATGACCACTATTATGTGAGGTTCTGTTGAGCTTCATAGGAACAGTGTATGAGAATGAGGACAGAGTGCTCAGAGTGGGAGTGAAATGTTGCATTCTAACTGAAATGCTCTGCAAAGTGCTCACTGATTCTGCATTTGGTCTGCCCAGCATACAGACCATATTGTGAGTAGCCAATGAAATAAACTAAATTGAAAAAAGCACAAGGAAATCAGTGCTTCACAAAATAGTGTTTGGGGCACTGGAAGATGGTGAGACAAGAGCTAAAAAAGGCAGATGTTGCATCTCTTGCAGTTGCGCAGGAAGGTGCCGTGAGAAAGGGTAGAGATAGAAGAATGAACTTGAGTGGTCAGGTGGGAGCTTGCTGAAGAGGGTGGGGGAAGGGGAAGGGAAAAGTGGGATGGGAGAGGAAAATGGAGTCATGGAAAAAAACGAACTGAACACAAAATTAACCTTAACATCTTTCTCAGGGTTAGTTGACTTTGAATGTACAATTAAATTAAAGAACATAGGAAGTTCAACAACGTGGACTACTCAGAGTTCAACTTACCTTGAAACACTGGGCAAACCAAAATTGGCCTGAATTTACTTGTCAAAGTATCACAAATTTATCATTTACTTAATCCATCTGACCTAACCATTACTATTCTCTGACAAATATATTGATATCTGATATTGTCATGTAGACATGCTGATTTTAATGCTGTTAGGTAAGCTTCTAGTCTGACATTAACACACTTTCTTTATAGCTGGACATAAATGTATTTCTTACTAAAGAATACATCAATTAATCAAGTCCCTAGAAATTTCAGTCCAACATACCAAACTGTTTATGTTGGCATTCCAGTCATTATGCATGTATGTTTATGTGTGTAGGCTGTCATAAATCAATAAAACAATAATGTGAGAAGTATTAAATGGAAACACTGATATGCATATGATTAATATATTTCTTATGTTCTTTGTTTTATGAAGAAATGGATACAATTAAAGATTATAAAACAGGTAAGCAAAGATAGCATTTGTTTCCTAGAAATAGTGTGAAATACTTCTGGTTTTCTTCTGAAACAATTTTTAACTGCGTGTCCAATTCATACAGCACCACTGTCCAAACTCTCAGGTAATATTTCTCTCATCAAATTACATCATTGGATGCCATAAATCAGGCAGGTCACGGGGTATGCCATAACTTATTGTGTAGGTTTTACCTTAACTGGTGCGGCAATGCTTTTCTGCAACCAGATTCAGCATAGTTAGGGCGTTCTCAATCTTGAGTACAGTACTCATAGGCAAAATTTCCAAGGAGTCAGTGGGGATATTGCATTTCTTCATGGAGACTTTGAGCACATCCTTGAATCTTCTCCTGTTTATTCCCATGACAGAGCTCAGAATAGAGTGTCTGTTTCTAGAGTCTGGTGACAGACATGCCAACAACACAACAAACTGAGTGTAACTAGGATCTCAATACTGAGTTAATTGGACTGGGAAAGGTACCTGATGTTTGAAGATTATGCAGAGATAACGTATATTTTTCCAGTGCCTTGAGGTGACTGTTCATGGTAGTGCAGGTCGCAAAAGCATCTTGGTGAGTGGGGTTCATTGCTGCCAACACACCATGAATTTTGTTCCATTTCTGAAGTCCTAATCTTCAGTGGACCAACAGCAATGCTGATGCATTGAAAGCAATAGTGAATTTCATCATTGATGGCTGCCTTCGCCTAGAGTTGGCTCCCAACATAGATGAAATAGTCCATGTTTTGCAGGGTCTCACAGTGAATCTTTACATTCGTAGGGCAGTTCAGTAATAGATCTTGGTCTTGCAGATGTTGAGCTTCACTGAAACACACAGAATCTGAAATGGAAAGAAATTAATTTCACTCTACAACAACTGGATGGAAGTGAAATTTCTCCAGCTATATTTTCTCTAACTAAACATTAGGAATACTGAAACTATTGCCTCCATTCTCTATGTAGGTGGTTGATTTTCAATTACCAATTTTACCTCATGTGGATTAAGCAGGATGCAAATAAACACAATGGGAATTAAATGAAAATTGGGAGAGTTGTAAGAAGTACCACGTGTAGAAATTACCTTGTTTTCGGGAACCTGACCCTACAAAATTATTGTTTATGTGGATGGACTTGAACTTCATGTATTACATGGCTCATAAATAGTATGTTAATGTTACCTTTAGAAAGAAGCCAACTCAAGTCATCACTTTCTAAAATATCCTGTGGGATTTCAAATGTTACCGCAAACACAGCAAGTAAGAGATCTAAGAGGCTTATAGGAGGTACAGAGGCTTTAAAGGTAAAATGAGAATTCTCATTTCTTTACTTTAAATTTCCCCATTTTCTCTCCCTTTTTTATATTAAGATTTCAAGGTAGATCTTGACTATAATACAAATGTGTATAACAAGAGAAACTGAGTTGTCACTTGCTTCACATTGCTCCATACTTTTTTTGTTGCTTCCATTGCCCTTGAGGCAATTATTCTGTCACCTCAGGGAAGAAGGAACTGCAAAGGTCAACTACAGGAGCTGAACTCCCAGAAAATGTAGTGCTGAAATTTCAATCAACTCACCAGTGTTGTCAAGGTACAAAGTCTATCCTCTTATTCTGATCAAACCTCTATCACTTCCAGTCTCACTGTTCACAGTTCTCTCTTCTTCCATCATTTCTCCTCACTCTCCTACATTCACAGCAAAACTCCACTTCCTTCTCCTAACTATACCCTCACCTTCTTACAACATGCATCTTACACACCACCTATCCATGACTGGATTACAACGTATTCTCTGCAGTCCTAACAAGGGCAGCACTATCTCATTTCCATTTTTCTTGCTGAAGAATTTTACACAGAATTTTTTCCAACAGGTGGCCACTGAAGGAGAGTGAGCCTCTCCATATGCTCTTTCCTCCACAGGGGAAAGTATGCTGGCCATGACAGACAGGGAGGAAGTCCTGGTGTGATGATTAACAGTGCTGGAGGAGACTTTGTACAAGGCTTCTTCACACTCTTTTCCTTTTTGTCCTGCTTTGACTGCACCTCATCCTCCAGACTCTCCATGGCACCCCTATTCAAGAAGGACAGCAGGGATAAGCCAAGTAATTACAGGCATGTGAGTCTAATGTCAGTGGCAGTGAATTCATTGGAAAAAAATCTGAGGGAACGGATTAGTAACTTAGAAAGGCAGGTGTTAATCAAAAATAGTCAGCATAGTTTAGTTAGGAGGAGATCCTGCCTGACCAGTCTGAATTTCTTGAAGAAGTAACAACATGCATTGAGAGCAGTGCAGATGATGGACCTCTGTAACACCCTTGACAAGGTCTTGCATGAGAGATTGGTCCAAAGGTTTAGAGCCCATGCGATTCAGGGCAAGTTGGCAATTGGATCCAAAAGTGGCTTGGTAATAGGGGGCATAGGTAATGGTGGAGGGTTGTTTTTGTGATTAGAATGCTGTGATAATGGGGGTTGGTGCCGAGACCCTGAGAGTTTGTCATGTACATTAGTGATTTGGATTTGAATGTAGGAGCTATTATTAGTAAGTTAGAAGATGACACAACAACTGGTGATACTGTAGACATGGCTGAGGATGAGGACAAGGCCACCCATGACTTTGACATCATGGAATTCGTTTCTTCTCACTTGAAAAGAATGATATTTAAAGAATATCACATCCAAATGCAGGTTTTAAACACAGACAACAAAATCATGACATACCTGACTCAAGCTTTTTGTTGGAATGGCTGAGAATCTTTGCCTTCTGTAGAAGTCTCAACAGAGCATGTGTCAGAGTCACTAGAATCTAAAAATCATCCAGGAAATGGACTGGAGGCACAGCTCTAGTGACAACTGGGGGACAATACACAATATAATAAATGCCAGCAATCTCTCAGAGACTGCAGAATCTCAGTACCACATTTGTGATGCCCTATGGAACAGCAGTGGTTGGAGACAACATGCAATATACTGTTGCATCTCAACACTGAGCACATGCCAGACCTTAGGCTTCCCTCTCCAGAGCAAACACACTGGTGTGACATGCGAGGGAACATCAGGAACAAAATGTGGAGATGTAGAAGGCAGTAATCTCTTGCCGGCAATAAGCTATTATTGAAGCCAGACTATTTTATTCCTATGATGCCTTTGCAGGACATAACCAGTCATCCATCCATGATAGTGTTAGTCCTCACACTATGTGGGAAGCATGGTATAGGATAGATTGTTAAATTGGTTTGTATCATTTTCTGCACAGCCAATACACTTTAGATTAAAATGTGCTGAATTCTGCAGAGATTTTCTGGCTCTTCCACTGTCAAATTGGCAGTACTTTGGAAGTTAATGTAAGTCGAAGATTAGAAGATCCCCCTGGAAATTTAGATTGAAAATGTGCTACCTTGCACGAGTCTTCACAAGGTGGTGCAGCAGTTAGCACTGCAGCCTCACTGATCCAGAATCCAGGTTCGATCCTGACCTTGGGTACTGCCGATGTAAACTTCGTATGTTCTCCCTGTAACCACATGGGTTTCCCCCAGGTGCTCTAATTTCCTCCCATATGCTGGTTTGTAGTTTAATTAGCTACTATAAATTGTCCCCAGCATTGATGGGTGGCAGGAGAATTGTGGGGAGCTGAGGGTACAAGAGGAAAAATTGCAATTAATGTTGGATTAAGTGTAGGAGGGTATTTGATGGCTGGCATGGAGGTGGTGCACCAAGGGGTCTGTTTTCATACTGTATAACTCTATAATGTTGTACAAATATTTTGCCCTGTTTGAAACATAGCCTAATTTAAATAATGGGACTTTGCAGCTTGCTTTTCTCAGATGTACTGTTATAAATACAATAAAATTACATTATTTTGTCTCCACAGGGTCAATTTCCTTGGCAAATAGCTGTTTATGATGGTGAAATTCTGAACTGTGGGGGGATCTTCATTGGTGGTTGTTGGATTCTAACAGCTGCACATTGTTTAAGGTGTGAAATCCTGTCCTCACTGAACCACTAATACTTCTTCATTACTTTTATACATTTGCTGTAATAAGGATGACATTCTGCATGTACTTCTCCAAATGTGATATAACTAAGTTCAATTTTATTTCCTTTACCCATCAGATTCAAAACTAAAGATTCACTTTTCCCTTCTTAATGGTCTTACTTGCTCATGGAGCTGGCTTTAATGGCCTGTGGGTCTGTATCACAATGTTCTTTCTTTCTTCTTTATTTCTTCTGCCTTGCTGTTTAGAGTAAGATCGATGTTTGCAGCAAAGGAAACCAATCTCATTTCACAATCTCACATTCTTCCCAAATTTTTGTATGTTACTGTTCCAAATATTTATCAATTTTCTCTTAAAATCATTCTCTGTTATTCCTAAAGCAATCATCAGTGTAATATGAAATTTCCAAACGTCTTTCTTCAGCCTCAATTTTAAATTGGTAAAAATTTTCCCTAATTTTCCAACCTGATGAAATGCTTTTACCCTATTACTACATTAAAACATCTATTTTCTTCTGCACACTAATTGTGGTCTAATACTTCATGCAAATTCATCTGTACCTTTTTTACCTTGGATTCTAAGCCCATATTTATAAACCTCGAACTGCAATTGGCCTTTTCATTAGTTTATTTTTCTGCATTCACACTTACACCGAATTAAGTATTTTAAATTTTCAGCCCTTTGGTATATCAACTTAAATGTTAAAGTTATGTTCTCTGCACATAAGGACTAATTCTGTTCATGCCTCTGTGTGTAGTTGTGTCTGTACAGGTATATGTGCATCTGGCATGTATTTATGTTTATGGATTACAAAATTATAGCCAACATTGACCTTGAAACGCATCACTTCCAACCCTTTTCCAACTTGACACTGGCTTACATTAATTTTTTGGACTTAAAATTCGGATAGTTTGCATCTTTTATTTGGCTGAAAAATGGTAACAACAATTCCAGTTGTAGCAGTTGTAACAATCTAAGGTACAATGCATTCTCATTTTGAACCATTCTGCTGGACACACATTGAAGCTCCAGTGGACACCACCTGTGATTTTTCAATCCCCCTCTCCTTCTGATCTGATTTACTTCTTTTTAATCTTATCCCTTTTTCAGCTCTCCAAAAATGTGTTTGATTGAATTTATTTAATTCCACATGCCTTAGCATTTCCCCAATTTTCTTATTGTGGACTTTATCAAATGAATTTTAAGCATCAATACAGACACTTGGCAGATTGGTGGAGTTGTGGATAATGAGGCAGGTTGTCAAACGGTTCAGGAGGGTATAGGAAATGTGGACAGAGAAATTGTTGGTGGAGTTTAATCCAGACAAGTGTGAGGTGTTGCATTTTGGAGGTCAAATGTAAAAGGAAAGTATACAGTAAATGGCAGGACTCTTAACAGTGTTGATGTACAGAGGGATCTTGTGGCCCAAGTGCAGAGCTCCCTAAAAGTGGCAACACAAGTAGATAAGGTGGTGAAGAAGCCATGCAGCTTGCTTGCCTTCATTGACTGGGGTGTTAAATATAAACATTAGAAAGTCACGTTGCAGCTGTATAAAACTTTGGTTAGGCCTCATTTGGACTACTTTGTGCAGTTCTGGTTGCTAATTTTTGGGAAGGATGTGAAGTCTTTGGAGAAGGTGCAGAAGAAGTTCACCAGGATGTCACCTGGATTAGAAAGTATTAGACATAAGGAGAGGTTGGATAAGCTTGGATTGTTTTCTCTGGAGCATCGGAGGCTGAGGGGTGATCTGATTGAAGTATATAAAATCATGAGAGGTATAGATAGAGTCTTTTTTTCCCAGGGTGCAAATGTCAAATACTAGAGGGCATAGCTTTAATATGAGAGGGGGAAAGTTTAAAGGAGGTTTATGAGGCAAGTTTTTTTACACAAAAAGTGGTAGGTGCCTGGAATACAGGGGAAGTGGTGGAAACTGATATGATAACAACTTTTAAGAGGTATTTAGACAGGCATATGAACAGACAGGGAATAGACCATTGAAAAGCAGAATGGATTAGTTTAAATTGGCATAATGTTTGGCACAGATACTGTGGGCCCAAATGCCTATTCCTGTTATGTACTGTTCTACGTGCTATGTTCTATGTACAAAAATTCAGACTATGGTGCAGAATTTAGAAAGCTCTACCAACTGACATAAACCAGGCATTCCTAATGCTGAACATGTGTTGCCAAGGCATGGTAGAAATTAGTTTTCAAGCCTCATTAATTTTAGAGTAACAAACTCTGGAAGCTTGTCTGTGACATAACGTGTCGGGGGAAATGAGATGAACACAAGGGGACTGAGGAGAATCCAGAAGAAGCTTTGAGGACAAAGGTGGAGTGAATCGGTACTGTTCTATGTTCAAAGTAGGTCCAATTATTAGAGCAAAATACTTTGCCAGATTTATCTGGTACCCAACACTCATGCAGATCTTCAGCCAGATTTCTGAACTCTCATGCTCTCTACTCTCTATACACCAACAATTCGTTTCTAATACAGATTAAGTTTCTAAATCTCAAAAGGCCCATCAGTTGTAGCTTGGTTTGTATCAGTTTTCCTTCAATTCAAAAAATCTGTGCAAATATAGAAATATTGCCGCATAAATTATTTCCTCTCCCATATAGACATCGTCATTAAAAATATGCTCGTTGCTCAAATAATTAATTTGCCATCATTTTTGCAACTGGCATTTTTTTCAGCAGTTTTGCATTCTGCAGATGGACTAATGAGCTTTGCATAATTTATACCAGTCATCTGGATAGTTCACTGCTTGAGAAGAATAAAAGGGTCATTAATGGAATTGGGAGACTGGGAATATACCATTCATCCAGGCACTATGTTAAAAATCAGACCCATATCATTAGTATCTGACAAGATTTGTGATGCATTACAGATATTTTATTCAGTATTTCATCCTTATTCTAGATCCCACCGAATATCCAACTATGTGGTGAGGATTGCAAAGTACAATAAAAGAGATATTTCAAAGAGAGAAGAAATTTTACCAGTCGAGAAGATGATTGTTCATTATAAATACAATTCAAAAACATATGAGAATGACATTGCCTTATTAAAGATAAAGCACATTTTTAAAAACGAAGAATGCATTCCACTGAGTGAAGATGTCCAACCGGTCTGTGTTCCCTGGTCTGATTACTTATTCAGACCTAACAAGACTTGCATCGTTTCAGGTTGGGGTCAAGCAAAAGGTAAATTTACTAAAATAATGCTAAAATATTCTGAAGATTTTACTTTAAAAAGTTACATTTCTGATAAAATTGTCACTAATGGCTTTAAAGCTCTAATTATAAAGTTAATTTTCTATTAGTGCTTTTGTTTCTTATATATTTCTGATTTTTGTTTCCTTCCCTTCAAGCCTGCCATTTGACTTCAAGATATGTACATCTGTATGGGTTAGGCTTTGTATCCTCAGATTAACGTGCCTGGTAATGTGGCTTCAATGCTTTATGGTTAACTTTCACTTCAGTTGTTTGATGTTGTTCAAACCATTAACAAGCAGAGAAATTGAAGTTCTTCAGGGTATATTGCCACCATCAAGGATTCACTGTCCCTAACCATAATCCGAAAATTTGCAACAAAAACTATCACAAATGGCACTTACTGACACTAAATGATAGAGGTGGGTAAAAAATTTTGGATTCCTCTTTAAATTCTTATATCACATTTCCTCTGATTCCCTTTGCTCTTTAAACAGCTTCCAACATATCTGCTCACATGCACACATGCACACACACATGCAAACACACTTTAACATACAAAAACACATCCAAATTGAACATACACAATTGAACATACACAGGAAGGCATAAACAAAAAAACTCACAAAGCACACACCAAAAATCTTTCAGGCCTGTAGATTCACAAGTGCACACACACATTCTAAATAAATTCACATGTATTTCTGTCATGGACAAGTGTGAATACAACATAACAAACAATGTGCTGGAGGAACTCAGTGGGTCATGCAGCATCTGTGGGAGGAAAGAAATTGTCGATGTTTTGGGTCGAAACCCTGCATCAGGCAAGCGAGTCCTGGTAAGAACGTGGTCAAGAGCCGGAGAGCAGTAGAAACCACAGATTAGTGAGTCTTGCTAAGAACGTGGTCACCTGAAGCTTGATGCAGGGTTTCAATCTGAAACATCAATAATTTCTTTCCTCCCACAGATGCTGCTTGACCCACTGAGTTCAAGTTCCTGCAGCAGATTGTTTGTTGCTCCAGATTCCAGCATCTGCAGTCTCTTGTGTCTGCATACAACATAACATGCCTAACCACTCACAGTCTCCAAAAGATGTCATCCATGGGATGAAATATGACAAACAAAGTTAAAGTCTATTGGATTAGGTGTTCTTTCTCTCTCTCTCTCTCTCCCTCTCTCTCCCTCTCTCTCTCCCTCTCCCCACTCCATCTCCTTTCACCCCCCCCCCCCCACCCACTTAACTTGCTGCAGAGGAGCCCAAAATAAAATAAACCCACAATTGATTCCATGATTGTGAGGAATTTAATCCTTATTAACAGGTCGATTGGGCCAAGTAAGATGTTAAAATGTCAAAAATCTCAAACCCAAATCCAGCCTATCTTAAACCTGGCACCTTCTGATTTAAATGGAGGTGGGAAAGGGAAAGTCAACCCTATTTGTTCTTAAAAGGTTGGCTCAGTGAAACATTTCAATGAGAATGCTGCTTCAACAACAACAGAATTCTATGACACTTTTAATATGATTAAACATTCCTAGGTGCTTTGTGAGAAAGTGTTACCAAACTTCGATTACTTAAAAGGAAGTATGAAGGCAGATAAAAGTGTGGCCAAAAACATAGGTTTTAAAGGATGAAAGAGAGAAACTGAAACAATGAGGTTTAGGAAGACACACAGGTTAAGGCCTCAAGCAACCAAAAGTGTGGCTGAAGATGGTTAAAACTGGAGATGGTTAAGAGATTAAAATTAGAGGACTGATATATTAGAGAATTGTAGGGTTGGAGGAGGTTACTGAGGTAGGATGGGTAATGGAAAGAAAGGATAAAAATGTTAAAACTGAGGCATTGCTGGAGCATATACTACAGGGATGATAGCTGGAACGAAGGAAGTTAAAATATAAGTTCCAGAGTTTTGGATGTCCTTAGGTTCATGGGGCATTGTAAGTTTGGACAGTGACTCAGAGTGTGTTTATATATTCAGATCTTCAGGTAATAAAGCCATGAATGAGACTTTTGGCAGCTGAAGAGCTGAGATGGAAATGGGTGTCAGTATCAAGGAATATGTGGTGTCACATGCTCAGCTCAGGGACAGCCATGGTGGTGAACAGTCTAACCAGCCTCAGACAGTGGCCATGCAATGAAATTCTGTTGTGGTCATTGCTAGGATTCTGCCAATGCCAGTTTATATGGAAATGCTTTAAGTTGCACAAAACTTGGACAAGATTGGAGGACTCATCATTGGATGATTGTAAATATTTGCATTCCCTATTTGTAGAATATCTGAATTATACACTAAATTAAACAGACTACTGAACAATTCTTTAAAATTCCTTTAATCCCATTTTAAATAATGTTGTTCAAGTGGGAGAACCGTTAATCTGCACAAATTGTATTAAACAACTTATGAAAGATTTAATTGTGATGTTGTGATATCGCTGCATTTTCCATTTGCAGATAACACCAGAGTAAGCATTCTACGTTGGGCAGAAGTTGACATAATTGGAAACTGTTTGTCGATTTACAAATCTGCTTTTTTTGACGGAATGGAGTGTGCAGGTAAGATGAAAACTTTGAATTAATTATGAAAATCAGGTTTGGTGTTTTAATGTACAGGTCCAAAAATTCCGTGGCTTTATTGTCAGATCTAGGGCACAAATGAGTCAGGCGGTAAATGACTTATGGTGAGTAAGATGTGCTGTCTGCCTCATTTCATCCAGCTGATTCCTTTGAGAATCCAGAACCACAGCAATGTGGTTGACTTTTAATTACCCTCTGAAATGGCTGCAAGTCATTCAGCAAAGGGAAATAAATATTGGTCTTGTTGATGTGGGTCCATGTCAGTGGAAATTTCGAAAGAAGTAAAGATAATTCAGGGTAGCAAAATGGGAAATGATAACCAGAAGGGACAGAGTATATAAACATAAAGGTAAACCTCCAATTTGAGTCAGAGTAAGGAAAAATGGTAAAAAAAAATCTGAATGCAGACAGTATTCATAACAAAATGAATGAATGAACACGAGTAAGTGTGAGGTATTGCACTTTGGGAGGTCAAATGTAAGGGGAAAATATAGAGTTGATTGCAGTACCCTTAACAGCATTGATATACAGAGGGATCTTGGGGTCCAAGTCCATAGCTCACTGAAAGTGGCCACACAAGTAGATAGGGTGGTAAAGAAGACGTATAGCATGCTTCAATTGTGGTTTAACAATAGTATTAGATCAAAGCAAAAGGCTTATAGCACTACCAAAAAGAACAGTAAACCTGACAATCAGGAAATTCCAGAATTCCGCAAAGGAGGACCAATAAATTGATAAGGAAAGGTCAAGAAGAATATGAGAATAATCAAACGAGAAACATTAAAACAGATTGTAAAAACTTGCATAAAAAAGACATAATTGGCAAGTGTTAATGTGAGTCCCTTACAGAGTAGTACAAGAAAAATCAGAAAATCCAAGGTACCTGTAACAAGAATAGTAATCATGGGGGATTTCAACCTCCACATGGACTGCACAGACCAAATCATCAGTATTAGGGATTTAAGGAAATGGCAGACAAAATAAACAAATATTTTCGGTCTGACTCCACAGCAAAAGACAGAAAAACTTTTGGAAATATTGAAGAACAACAAGTCAAGAGTGAATGAGGACCTGAAAGAAATCAGCATTAGTTAAAAAAAATGCTGAAATCTGGAGCAAAATACTGTTAGGGAAACTCAGCAGGCCAGACTGCAACTATGGGGACAGAGGGAGTTGACATGTTGGGTCAAGACCCTGCATCAAGACTGAGAGTATAGAGGGGAAATAGCCAGTATAATGAGATGAGGGGGTGAGGTGAGCCAAAAAAATACCTGAGGAACAAATGGGGCCGAAAGATAAATGCCCAGAACACGATAGACTGCATCCCAAGTGTTTGAAAGAGGCAGTGACAGATATAACAGTTGTCTCCTCCCAAAATTCCACAGATTGTAGAACAGTTCCACAGATTGTAAGGTAGGAAATGTAAACCTGCCGTTTAAAAAAGGAAGGAGAAAGTGTGGCACAAGGATGTAGCTGGTAGAGCTGCTGCCTCACAGCTCCAGCAACCCAGGTTCAATACTGACCTCCTGCATGGTCTGTGTGGAGCTTATATATTCTCCCTCTGACTGCATGGGTTTCCACCAGGTCCTTCAGTTTCCTCTCACATCCCAAAAATGTGGAGGTTGATAGGTTAATTGGCCACTGTAAATTGCCCCTAGTGTGTAGGTGAGTGGTAGAATCTGAGGAGGAGCTATGGAAGTGTGGGGAGAATAAAATAGGTTAGGGTAGGAGTGTAACAATGGGGGCTTGGTGGTTGACACAGACTCAGTGGGCTGAAGGGCATGTTTCCCTGCTGTGTCTCTCCATGACTCGAAAATGGAAAACATTCAACCAACAAAGCACTTAGAAAGTAATAAAGAAACTGCTAGTCAACACATGCTTAAGAAAGGGAAACCATATTTAACCATAGAACCATAGAACCATACAGCACAAAACAGGCCTTTCAGCCCACCATGTTGTGCCGTCCATCAGACCACCCTCACACTACCTAACCCCTTCCTCCCACATATCCCTCTATCTCACATTCCTCCATATGCCTATCCAACAAGCTCTTGAACCTGTTCAATGTATCTGCCTCCACCACCACCCCAGGCAGTGCATTCCATGCACCAACCACTCTCTGGGTGAAAAACCTCCCTCTGACATCTCCCCTGAACCTCCCACCCATAACCTTAAAGCCATGACCTCTCGTCTTGAGCATTGGTGCCCTGGGAAGGAGGCGCTGACTGTCTACTCTATCTATTCCTCTCAATATTGTATATACCTCTATCATGTCTCCTCTCATCCTCCTTCTTTCCAGTGAATAAAGCCCTAGCACCTTAAGCCTCTCCTCATATTCAATACTCTCCAATCCAGGCAGCATCCTGGTAAATCTCCTCTGCACCCTCTCCAATGCCTCCACATCCTTCCTATAATGAGGCGACCAGAACTGAACACAGAACTCTAAGTGTGGCCTAACTAGAGCTTTGTAAAGCTGCATCATCACCTCGCGGCTCTTAAACTCAATCTGTTATTTCTTTTGAGAATATTGCAAGAGGAATAGGTAAGGGAGAACTGGTTGATATGATGTTTTTGGACTTTCAGAAAATCTTCAATAATATGCCAATGATTATTAAAAATAATCAAAGCCGATAGGATTTGGGGGTAATATAGTGACATGGTTTGAAGATTGGTAAGTGGACAGAAAATTGAAAGTAGAAATAAATAGGTCATGTTCAGATTGGCAGGCTATAACCAAGGAGTACCAAAGAGAATGGTGATAGTACTCCTGCTGTTCATAGCCAATATTAATGATTTAAATGAGGAGAACGCAGGTAATATATTCATGTCTGTTGATAATACAAAGCTGAGTGAATGCGAGTTGCTCAGGAGTTTCCAGGAATTATGGACACCTTATGTGAAAGGGAGAGGACATCAGATCAGAATCAGAATCAGGTTTAATATCATTGACTTATATGTCATGAAATTTGTTATTTTGCAGCAACAGAACAGTGCAAAGGCATAAAATTACTACAAATTACAAAATAAATAAATAGTGCAAGAAAAGGATAAAGAAATAGTGTTCATGGAATCATGAACCATTCAGAAATCTGATGGCAGAGAGGAAAAGGTTGTTCCTAAATCATTGAGTGTGGGTCTTCAGGCTCCTGTACCTCCTCCCTGATGGTAGTAACGAGAAGAGGGCATGTACCGGATGGTGAGGAACCTTATTGATGGATGCCACCTTCTTGAAGGCACTGCCTCTTGAAGGTGTCCTCAATGGTGGAGAGGGTTGTCCCGTGATGGATCTGGCTGAGTTAATAACCTCCGCAGCCTCTTGCAATCCTGCACATTGGAGCCTCCATATCAGGTGGTGATGCAAACAGTCAGAATGCTTTCCACTGTACATCTATAGAAATTTGCAAGAATCTTTGGTGACATACCAAATCTCCTCAAGAGGTCCACAAATGTTATTTTGTATTTCAGTACAACTCTGTGCTTTCATCAGTATAATAATGATGAAGATACCCAGTGTTCACATTGGGATCATTGGGATCAGCCAAAGGCCTGTGGCTGATCCAGTTGAGTCTCTGGATGACTCCCTGGGTGCTGTTAGTAGGGAAGAGTTGGGGATGGAAACAGTGGCCCGAAAACCAAACAAGTAATCCATGGACAAATCATCCAGAAACATTAGTTCAAATTCCACCTGCAGAAATGAAATTCAGTTAAATTTTATTTAATTCTAGATTATTTTTTAAAAAAGTAAAAAAAGGCTAGTCTCAGTAATGATGACCCTGTGAAATTACCAGATTGTCATTAAAGCCATTAGGGAGAAAACCTGCTGTGTTACCTGGTCTGGCTTTTATGTGACTTCAAACCCACATTGTGCTTGACTCAGAACTGCCCTCTGAATGGCCTACCTAGCCAATAAGTTTTATGAAAATCGCTATAAATAATGGCCGCTGATACTCTATGTTCAACAAGAAGGAACTTCCTCCATTTTCCCTTCACTGATGAGAATGCAGCTTCATGACCACATGCACTTGAAGCACTGTCAGACTTTCTAAACTCCAGCCTGCTGCATCAGCTGCATTTATGGGATTCAGTTTCACTTGAAGTATTCCACTTCCTCAACATTTAAGCAGTCATTGATCATAAGGAGAGTTTTCTCATGATCAGTACCATGAATTCTTTTTCTCAGGGATTCCACCTTGCCTGACATTTTTAGTGGACAGCAGTGTTCTGAGGCCGGATGCTGAGAGGTAGTTTGCCATTCACAGAGTGAAGGACCTCGTGCCACAAAGCGCTCTTGAATATGGTCTGTTAAATTTTCATTCCGAATTCATTGAAATTCATTGATCAAACACCTTAGCTGACTGGATTATGTAACAAGATGAATGAAAAGCATATAATAGTTGACCCATAGTAGCAGGATCTAATGAAGGCATTTAGTCTCAAAAGGATTAGATCCTGCCACAAGGGATTCCAATGTAATTCCATCTATACATCTACTCGGTCAGCTAGGATAAGATATCTTTATTAGTCACATGTACATCGAAACACACAGTGAAATGCATCTTTTGCATGGAGTATTTTGGGGGCAGCCTGCAAACGTCACCACACTTCTGGTGCCAACATAGCATGCCCACAGCTTTCTAACCCGTACGTCTTTGGAATGTGGGAGGAAACCAGAACAGCCAGAGGAAACCCACGCAGACACAGGGAGAACATACAAACTCCTTAGAGACAGCAGCTGGAATTGAACCCTGGTCACTGGCGCTGTAATAGCGTCACGCTAACCGCTACATTAAAGTATCAAGTTTTTCACTTAAAGTATTGGTTAACATTAATGCCAGTTAACAGCATAATGGGCATATAATGGTCTAAGTTTAATTCCATTTCCATCAATTGTCACTTTGTTTCCACCAATCAAATAGATTTCTAGGCTGACCAAGGATTGCTGGGAAACAAATTTGCTCAGGCCTACCCCATTCAGTTTGAGGTATACAAATATGAAGACCACTTTGAGCTGAAGGATAGTATTTGGGACAATACAATTAGGGATAATACATCAGGAAACATGGTAAGGAAGCCTCATTTAGTCTCTCAGAGAAAGGTTTCACTGAGACATAGCTCAAAGAGAGATATCTAGGAAAAGAACCAATTATGACTTGCAGTCAACAGCATTTTATTCAAGGCTTTGCTACTCAGGTATGTTGAATTTGACTTGATGTAATTTGCATAAAGGTACCATTAGTAACCAAAATCATGGTGTTTTGACACAGGGATACATTAATCTGTTCAAAATCACCCAGTATCTTACCAAAAATGAATGAAATATAGCTCAATTTTGTACAGAGACTCAACAATTTATGATAATAATACTATGTAATAAGAATGTAAGTAGAAGCACTTGATTATTGTATCCATTGGAATGTTACATCATAAGTAGCTTACCTGTAGGTATACACTGATAGCCTGGAGCATGTGTATCAGGAAAGAGGAAGTGTGAGAGATACTGATGCACATTAAGGTGGACAAATCCCCAGAGCCTGATGAAATCTATCCCGGGGTGTCATGGGAAGCAAGGGAAAAGACTGCTGGGTCTGTGACAATTATGTATAGCCAAGGCTGAGACTACTGGAAGACTAATAAGGATAACTAATGTTGTTCCTGTATTCAAGAAGTGCAGCAGCGGACAAGCAGGAACCTATAGGCTGATGAGCCTTACATCAGTAGTAGGGAAACTATTTAGAAAAAATTCTTCAGGATAGGATTTATGGTCACTTGGAAGGGCAGGAAATGAGCATAGTGTTGTGCATGGTAAATCCTGTCTCACAAATCTGGCTAAGTTTTTTTTGTGGAGTTTACTAAGAAAATTGATGAAGGCAAGATGGTAGACATGGTACACATGGATTTTAGCAAGGCTTTTGATAAGATCCCTCATGGTAGGCTGGTCTAGAACGTTAGGGCACATTGAATCCAAGGTTGGTAAACTGGATCCAAAATTGGCTTGGTGATAAAAGGCAGAGGGTAATGGTGGAGGGTTGTTTTCCTGACTGGAAGTCTGTGGTCAGTGGTGTACTGCAAGCATCGTTGCTGGGACCTTTGTTGTTTGTCATATGACTTGGATAAGAACATCTATGGTCTGATAAGTAAGTTTGCTGATGACATAAAGATTGGTGGCGAGTACGGTTGATGACATAAAGATTGGTAGCGAGTACGGTTGCCTAAGGATACAGAGGGGCACAGATCACCTGGAAAGTTGGGCAGAGAAGTGGCAGATGGAATTTACTCCAGATAAGTATGTACTTTGGATTGTCTAATACTGGCTGGACATATACAGTAAATGGCAGGGACCTTGGAAGTGTTGATGTACAGTGAAACTTTGGGGATAATTCATAGCTTCCTGAAAATGCTGACACAGGTGGATAGGGTAGTGAAAAATATGTTTAGCTTCCTTGTCTTCATGGACAGGGGTAGTGAGTATAAGAGTTGAGACATCATGTTACAGCCATACAAGACATTGGTTACCATAGAAAGGATGTGGTAGTGCTGGAAAGGAAGCAGAAGAGATTCAGCAGGATGGTGCCTGGAATGGAGGGCTTTAGTTACAAGGAGAGATTGGATAGGCTGGGATTGTTCTCACTGGAGCACAGGAGACTGACGGGTGCCTGGTAGAGGTGGGAGTGGAAAGATTTAAAGGGAACCTGACAGGCAAGTTTTTCACACAATGGTGGGTATATGGAACGAGCTGCCAAAGGAAGAGGTAGAAGTGGGTACAATCACAACATTTAAAAGACACTTGGATATGAAGGGTACATGGATAGAAAGGTTTAGAGGAATATGGGCCAAATGAAGGCAAATGGAACCAGGTCAGGAAGACACCTTAGTTGGCATGGACATGTTGGGCCAAAGGGCCTGTTTCCATGCTGTGTCAGAATCCTCTGGTCTGATATTGATGTGTGGACTCTCAATTCAAACCAGCTCCCTGTGACCCAGTACCAGTTTGCCAATCTCCATGACCAGAGATGTGCCATCCATGACCTAATTGCCCTCATCCAAGAATAGAGATTCCACATCAACTTATCAATGCCTCCTATTTCACTGAATTCACCAGTGCAGATGTCTGTACTTGTGCTATGCAGTCCTCTAACCTACTGTTGTCTGCACTTATGGTGGCAGTACCTGACCAGGTGCTGGGGGTGTGTCAGCACAAGGACACATTGTGCTCTTCTTTGTACTATCTTCCTTGGTGTCATTACCTTTCTCCTGCTCCTCCTACTATGCTGGTGGTTGACCTGGTAGGGAACAAATGGTATCTTCTCACAACATCCTATAATAGAGGTTCACAGCTTAGCAGTGTGCATGATGCTTCTGGAGGAATGGATAAGTGTGTATGTGTATTTTTAGAGATTTCAAAAGGGATAGATTGATGAGAAGGCAACACGAGACATTCTTACCACCGAGGTTCTCTCTTCATTTTGAACTTCCCTCCCTTGCTCAATTGATATTTTTTCACTGAAATAAAAAGGAAAAACAGTGCTTTATTGCAAAGCTGTTACATCTTTAAATGTATCTTGTGTGTTTGGACTAGACTGCCATGAGAACTGTCCCTCAAAGTTAAAGCGCTGCAGTCAGCATGTGATTGTTTTCTATTTGAGCTACAATTTCACCTGTTCTGCTTCCTATACGTGCAGGTGTTTCCTGACAAAAATGTGCTGGTGCTTTTATACATGTGCTGTGATCTAAGGTCTTTTTCAATAGAGCCAATTCATCCTGGGAGCATTACAAAACTACAAAGCATTCCAAAAGAGGAGCAAATGAATTTCTAGCCACATTGGCATACGTCATTAATGTGTACATTTTTGGGAATATTTAATGTTTCCTGCCCTCTTGCTATAACTCTGAGAAAGTGGAAAAAAAATCCCTAAACATTGTTAGAAGTCTAAAGAAACAGAGCTATGAGACTAGAAGGAATGAAAGTGGAACCTGCAGTTTCTAGAGCCATGAAATTTTAATAACGTGGAAGCAGGCAACACATTTATCAAATTGAGCAATTACTGGTTTCTCGTTTACTTAGCCCCTTTTCCTGATTCATATATTTTTGTGAATATTTTCCAAATGATTTAATACTTTCAATACACACCAAAATTCTCAATCACTCAAATTGATACTGATATTTCAAAATTCAGCACTAAAATAAATTGTTAATTTTGCTTTGAATCATGCAAATGTGGGCAAACACTTGAGTTTAATTTATTTAAATTTTAAGATCTATACAAATATATAAGCTTTATTTTTCTTGTCTAGGAAAACTTGATGGAACTGCCGATTCCTGCAAAGGAGATTCTGGAGGTCCGTTAGTCTGTACTGATGAAAGAAATGAAGCTTACGTGTGGGGAGTAGTTAGCTGGGGTGAAAAATGTGGTGAACCTGGATATCCTGGTGTTTACACAAAAGTGTCCCATTACTTTGATTGGATAACCGATCATGTTCGTGGACATGTTATTTCTAAATATAATGTCTGAATGTTTAGTATCAATTTCAGTTCTAGTAACACACATTTCCTGCATCTAATTCATACTTTGCAACTCATGTTTTCATCAGAAAGGTTATAAAAATCAAAATTAAATGTCATTTAAAAAGACAATTGCAGACACAATTAATCCTGTGTTATTGGGAAGAAAGTAGAAAGAACATTGAGAAGCAGAGGAGTTTTTGCCTAATAGCCTTCAGTACTGCTAATAAAGACATGGCATCACAGCAGCCTTGTGCCACCTTGCACAAAATATCAATACTTTCAACATCATAGTAGTTAGGAAAGAGAAAACTTACCAGATTGAAACAATTCAGAATGCTTCCATTTGAAACCAAAAGTTGAATCAAGATAAAATAATTAACTAGCGAGAACCTACTCTCTCTTCCATCTGCATATTCCAAGTTTACATTGGTGAACAATGACTGAACAGAGAGTCTTGAATTTCTGAAAGGCCTTGATGTTCATCTAAGTATATGCCAAATAAGACAAAATGAGATTTCTTTATTTGTCACATGTACATCGAAACACACAGTGAATATGCACCTTTGCGTAGAATGTTCTGGGGGCAGCCTGGTAACATTTTCGATACAAAAGCAGAAAACACTGAAAGCATTCAGCAGGTCAAGCAACATCCATGGGACAATGCTTCTAGTCAAGGACCCTTCATCAGAACTGTTTCTCTTGGGCTGTAAACCAGTACAAGCTGCTTTACATTCAAATGATTACATTGAATGCATTTTAACTGCACACACCCATAATTAGCATACAAAATTATTTAACTAACCACATACAAAATGGATAGGATATTGCACCAGCAGACGACATATTATAGTGGAACGTCTATCTGCACTTTACACTATTTATTAATTCTGCAACTAGTATAATAAGTTCTATACTTGGCTAGCTCTGAACACTTCCATTATCTTTTGTCTTTTACACTTTGCATACATCATTACTAATAAGATAATCACCAATATCAATTGCAATATTACAATTATATTGGATATAATCCTTTCTTTCTTTCTTTCTTTTCCAATCTTTTTATTAATTTTCAAATTAATAAACATAACAATTATACACGATACAGAGATCGGGATTACAACAATAACAGTTAACGTATACAGACACAAAGAGTAAAATGTGTAATCTGAACCTCCCAATCTCTTGATAATTGAGCATGAAAAAGATTTAAAAAGAAATTTGATGATATGAAAAAACACCAAACCAAAAAAAAAGAAAAATAACAAACCAAATAGTAATAATAGACAAAAACTAACAAAAGCTGGGCTGTCGTATTTCATCGGTTAAAACCATTATTATGTCATTAACTCTGCTCCTCTATATTCGAATAGAAAGTTATTGAAAAGGATTCAGAAAAGGTCAGCTTACATCGTATGAAAATGCTGGATAAATGGGCTCCAAGTTTCTTCAAAATTAACCGAAGGATCAATAGTACCACTCCTAATTTTTTCTAAGTTTAAACATGTTATAGTTTGGGAAAACCATTGGAATGTAGTAGGGGGTTTAGGATCTTTCCATTTAAATAAAATGGATCTCCTGGCTAGTAATGTAACAAATGCAATCATACAACAAGCTGCGGCAGATAAATGGCCAGAATCCATCATTGGTAAACCAAAAATTGCAGCAATAGGATGAGGTTGTAAATCGATACTCAATATATAATATCAAAAATGTCTTTCCAATGTTTTTCCAAAAGAGGGCAGGACCAGAACATATGTGTCAGGGAAGCCACCTCAGAATTACATCCATCACAGATAGGATTTACATGGTTATAAAAACGAGCTAACTTATCCTTAGACATATGGATCCTATAAACCACCTTAAACTGTATCAAAGAGTGTCTAGCACACATTGAAGAGGTATTAACTAATTGGAGAATTTTCTTCCATGTTTCTATAAGTAAAAGTATCTGAAGTTCTCTTTCCCATTCATTCTTAATTTTATCAGATATCCCTAAACATATTTTCATAATCAGATCATAAATTATTGCTATCAAGCCCTTCTGATAAGGGTTAAAACCTAAAATTTTTCTGTAATTTCAATTTGATGTGGTATCAGAAAAGTAGGTAGAGTAACATTTAAAATGTTTCTAATCTGTAAATATCTAAAAAAATGTGATTGAGGCAAATTGTATTTATTAGACAACTGTTCAAAGGACAAGAAACAGAATAGATCAGGATATAATCCTTGTTCAGGGATGGATCCTTACCACCGTCCAAAATATCAGCTAACCAAGTAGTTATCTATATATTAGTAATGTCTTGTTGTACTTTTCCACTTTTCTGCTGCAAAAGATAGCAATGTCTCTGCACCTGACCCAATCCTTGTTTAGTTCGTGTTAAATCTTCGGGTAAGGGCAGTATAGAGTAAGAAATTGATTTGCAAACATGTCAAGATTTTCTTTCAAATTTTCTCCAGCACTAAAAGCTATCTCCTCTCGTCAGTATGCTAGAAGGAAGTAAGGAGTATAACACAGAGTACCATTGCTCAGAGAACATTGCATTCCTCCATGCCAGAATAAATAGTTACACAATATTTTCCCTTTCCAACAAATACTGACCATGTTATTCTAATCACAGCACAATACAGGCCCTTTGGCCCACAATGTTGTGCCGACCTTTAAACCTCACCTAAGACTATCTAACCCCTTCCTCCCACATATCCCTCTATTTTAAATTCCTCCATATGTTTATCTAGCAATCTCTTGAATTTGACCAATGTACCTGCCTCCACCACCACCTCAGGCAGCGCATTCCATGCCCCAACCACTCTCTGGGAAAAAACCTCCCTCTGATATCTCCCTTGAACTTCCCACCCATTACTTTAAATCCATGTGGGTACAGCTTCCGTGAGACATTTGGTTGCTGTGCTAAAACCAGACAAATAGAGTATGGATCTACTATAGCTGTTTTTTCCAAATTGCACTGTCACTGACGTTCCCACCCAGTTAAACCATATCATATGTTGGAATATATTATGCAACCTCCTCCCCTAATTATCCCAATTTGTAATCTGTCAAGTTTGTCACTGAACCCCAAATGAATGATGCCTGTGACAATTCATTCACTGAACCCCGAATAAATCATGGCTGTGATAATTCATTCATGCAGATCTCTCCCTTTGTAATTGTCCAGCCTCAGCATCCTAACCCAATTACTCCCATTAACCCTGTGTCATCAATTTTCACTAACAAGTGTTTTGATGCGGAAGAGCTCTGAGTTTCAGTGTTTTGAGATATTCCTACTTCACTGAAACTTGGCAGAGAGTCACACTATGGAGAAAGTGAATAACATAAATTGCATCCTGACATAAATCTTGTTTGTAATTTATTTTCTCTCAGCTTCTTCAAATCAAAAACTATTTTGTAAATGTTACTTTAAACAAAGGTTTATGGTAATTTTAATCTGGACCAGCTTCAAGCAAGTCATTATTATATCCAAATTTCCTTATGTGTTCTTCCAAAGTTAGATTAAATAATTCAGTTCTTTTCCTTGTGTATGGTTGTAGGATTCTATGTCCTATTGATGCTGTCTGACTGCATATGTATCTGGACAATCAGGTTATCAGCATAAACAAAAGAATATAAGTAAAAGCTTTTACAGTTGTAGTTAAATAGCATATCCCATTCCCCTTACAGGCCGAGTTAACAATACCATAGCTCCCTGATATAGAGTGCATGTTGCAATTTTCCCTCCATCCCAATCTGATGCATTCCACCCTAAACAGCAGTTATCCACAGCGAGTTGGAGAGATTATGATAGATTTGTTCTATCACCGTCACAGATTGCATCTTCTAGGCTGCCACAGACCAGCACAGGAACCGACCCTTCAGCCCACAATGTCTGTACCGACCATGATACCAAATTAATTAATCCCATCTGCCGGATCTTAAATGTTGCTTAAATTGTTTAATTTTTCTATGCATCTCTAAAATGGGATCAGTAAACTTTGTAAAATGGAGAGTCATTACCAGGACTAACTTTTAAGGTAAAAAATCTTATTGAGACAAACAGTATTTGAGATTTGCCCCACCAGTTCAAATTACTTCCCAAAATGTCAATCCAATATCCCTAATTTTTAATATGTGTAAATCTTTTCCAGAACTAGAGATTCCCACATAATCTAAAATATTAATTGGGAATACACATGCTTACTTTGGAATCACCATTTGATTCCATTCAATAGTTATTCAGATTAATATTTATTGTAATCAAATAAAATAGAAACGATAAAGAGAAATGAAAGGAGAATAGATAGAAATACATGCTTAAAACAGAGAGACAAAATCCAGGCTTCTATTTTCTTTAATAACAATAAAACTTTACCACAAAAAATCTACAATGAAGTTAAACTTTAACACTTTAAGGATAAAAGTCAATGTGTAGCGGCTGCTACCGCGATGCGAAAGTAAGACACTAGTCAATGAGCTGCAGAACAAAAACTGATTTATTTTCCCGCCTTGTGCGGGCCTTTTAAGAGGAACGGTTCCCGCCCACTGAAAATGGAAATGACGTATGCGCTACGTCATCAAACTCTTCCTGTGTGCGGGTTCTCCCCATCGCTCGGGGAAGACGAGTGCCCAGCGCCATCTTGGGCCTCACCGCTCTGACGACACGCAACCTGACTGCCGAGACGGTTCGCTTGCTCGGACGCTGAGTCGCTACACAACCCCCCCCCCAGAACCGGCGATACGGTCCCTAAGGTTCGCAGGCTGCGCTAGCCTTTGCTTAGGATGTGGGCCTCTGCGTTGCAGTGTTGGGACCTCGACCGGTTGTTGTGGGTCTAACTGGGCTGGTTTGAGGCAGTCCATCGTGAAGACTTCTTCCTTGCCCCCAATGTCCAAAATAAAGGTGGACCCATTATTCCTGATGACCCGGAACGGCCCCTCGTATGGTCGTTGCAACAGTGCCCGGGGTGTGCCCCTGCGAGTCTCATACTTCCTTGGGCTCACAGGATGGGGCTTGACCATGCCACAAAGTGGGAATCGGTGCCAAGCTGCAGAGCCTCTTGCACAGTCTTTCCAGGACTGCCGCGGGTTGTTCCTCTTGCCCCTGAAGGGCGGGTATGAACTCCCCTGGGACGACCAGGGGCGCACCGCACACGAGTTCAGCTGACAAAGCATGGAGATCTTCCTTGGGGGCAGTGCCTATGCCGAGCAGGACCCAAGGCAGTTCGTCGACCCAGTTAGGATCTTTCAGGCAGGCCATCAGGGCTGATTTCAGATGGCGGTGGAAATGTTCTACCAACCCGTTTGATTGAGGGTGGTAGGCCGTGGTGGTGTTCAGCTGCATCCCCTGCATGTTCGCTAATGCAGACCAGAGGCTGGAGGTAAACTGGGTGCCCCTGTCTGAAGTGATGTGGACCGGAACACCAAAACGCGAGATCCAAGTTGTGAGAAGCGCCTGGGCGCAGGAATCAGTCGTGATGTCGGATAGAGGGGTTGCCTCTGGCCACCTCGCGAACCGGTCCACAATGGTAAGGAGGTACCGGGCTCCTCTTGAAACTGGCAGGGGACCAACGAGGTCAACGTGGATGTGATCGAACCGTCTACGGGTAGGCTCGAACTGCTATGGTGGGACCTTGGTGTGTCGTTGATTTTTTGATGTCTGGCAGTGCGGACAAGTCCTGGCCCACTCACTGACCTGTTTGCGCAGACCATGCCAGACAAAGTTGTTGGCAACCAGTCGGACAGTTGATCTGATGGACGGGTGCGCCAACCCGTGTACGGAGTCGAAAATGCATTACCGCCAGGCTGCAGGAACTATAGGGCGGGGTTGACCTGTTGTGATGTCGCAAAGGAGGGGCTGCTGACCTGGACAGACTAAGAAATCTTGGAGCTGCAGGCCCGAGACTGCGGTTCTGTAGCTGGGCAGCTCGTCGTCGGCTTGCAGTGCGTCAGCCAGGGCCGCGTAGTCTACACCCAGGGACAGGCTGTGGATATAAAAATAATTTTGTATCTCATATAAAATTATGAGATGCATTGATAGACAGCCAGTATCTTTTTTCCCCAGGATCAAAATGTCTAATATGAGAGGGCATGCATTTAAAGTAAGAGGGGGAAAGTTCAAAGGAGATGTGTAGGACAAGTTTTTCTCCCCACACAGAGGGTGGGTGCCTGGAATGCACTGCTGGGGTGGTGGCGGAGGCAGATATGAAAGAGGCATTTAAAGCAGCTCTTGGATAGGCTCATGAATATGCAGAGAACGGAGGGATACGGACCATGTGTAGGCAGATGGGATTAGGCATCATTAGCTTAATTAGTTCGGCACAACATCATGGGCTGAAGGGCCTGTTCCTGTGCTGTATTGTTCCATGTTCTAAAAAAAACTGAGCCAAAATGATGACTGGCAGAAATGGACAAATCTGATTCAGACAGAAAGAAAGAAAGAGCGAGTTACCTGAAGTTGGAGAATTCATTATTGATTCCAGAAGGCTGCAATGTGCCCAGACACAAGATGAGATGTTATTCCTCAAGCTTGTGTTAGGTTTTGTTGTAACAGTGCAGGAAGCCACAAACAGAAAAGCCAGAGTGGAAGTGGGATCGTGGGATGGGAAGCGGCTGGTACCTGGAAGTTCAGGGTCTGCCCTCAATCACCCAATGTGCGTTTGTTTTCTCCAGTATAGGGACCCAAACAGTTCTTCCAGGTGAAGCCGCGATTCACTTGCACTTCTTCCAATTTAGCATACTGCATTCAATGTTCACAGTGTGGTCTCCTCAGTTTAGAAGCCTCTGCCTCCCGCATTCCCTTTAAACCCATGAGGCCTCTGTGCTCCCTTTAAACTGATGGGGCTACTGTGGAGCTTAGGCAGTACAAATGCTGGGGAAGAAAATGTTCAGCAACTGGCAGCAGCCTTGAAGCAGCTGAATTTGGGTAGAAGTGGACCAAGGTGGTGGAGGAAAGTAAAATGGAGGATCCAGGGGATAAGGAAGGGGCTAAATCAAAAGATGGTGGGATGGGTCAGAGAGCAGGGAGTCAGGGGAAAAGAAAGGGAATCAACAGTGTGGAGACAGTGGGCAGGGAAGTGAAGTGGGAAGGTGTTATGTTGGGGGAAGTGAAGGGAGGGGAGCTAAAGATGTGGGTTTGTGCTCGTAGCTAAGTTCATGTCTCTGTACGTGCATGCACTAAGTCTGTGGAACATCTCTGATCATCTTGGACTGTGCCGTTACACTTAAGCTTCCCCCTTTCAAGCTCTGATGTGCAATGTCTTCTAATCTTCAAAATTGAACTTGAAGCAAGTCATTCTCAAACCCACATTAATGCCTCAGAGTGAAGTGGGGGTTGTACATGAGCTCCCGAGTGAGCTCATAGATTTCCCCTGGGTAGTCTCATTCCATTAAACTTAGCCCGCTTCCAGTTTAGATGTTCTAGATTGTACCATGCTGTTCTCTATATCTAATCTAAAAGTTATGATATGACGATCATATTTATCCAAGTCTTCTCTTATTCGGTCTACTATATCAATTTCATTTGCTCACGTCAGATCTAGAAATAACACCTTCCTGTTTGGTATGAAAATAAACTGATCAAGGAAGTTTCTCTGCACTGTGCTTCAAGCCATACATTGATCTTTTCATTTCTACTTTTACTAGTGCACTGGGAGTAATCTGGACATTACCACCTTTAAGGTTCCTCTCTTTAATTTCCTCCCTACCTCTTGAAAATCTCTCCTTGGGACATCAATTCCTGTAACCTTTATCGCAATGGTGCCAATGTGTGCCATATCTTCTGGCTCACTCCTCTTCCCTTGCAGAATAGTCTGCTTCCTCTTCATGATATCCTTTACCATAGTACTAGGGAGGTATTATGCCATGATGATGGTTACAAAAACACTTGTCTATCCTTCCAACTATGGAACCTTCCATAATGACTGCTCTGCTACACTTCACTTTTCCTCTGTGCAGCCTTGTCCATTGCTGTTGTGTCTGAATTGCGTTCCTTCAAAGTGCTGTTGCTCCTGCAGTCTCTAACACTGGGTACCACTTTCAGAAAGGCACACACTCCGAAGACTCCTGCACTTACTGACCCTTCATACTTTTTTGAATGTCCATTCGTTTGCTCTCCTAATCACTTTCTATCTGTGGGCAACCACTTCCTTTATTATCCAGGAAACTCTCAGCCTCCCAAATGCACCATGGTGCCCCTCAATCTTGAAAACCTTGACCTTGAGATTAAGTAGTTGAAGATACACATGGTTCCCCAGGATATAAGAAATATCTTGGAGTTCTGTTTTGGCTCAGGAATTACATGCAACAGGTCTCAGCTGTTCCAGTTTTTATAATCTATCTGGTACATTGTTTACACTATTGATTTTAAATAATGCTTCTAGACCTTTACTCTAAATCTAACTTAAAATGAGAAACTGTAATATTCAACGGCTAATCAATGTGTTCAGAGACACATCAACCAATAAAAGGAAAGCAGGATCTATCAGAGTGCCATTGTAAAGTGGCTATTGTGAGTGTGGGCCAGTGTTTGAGTGGTAAGTAAAGAGGCTTCGGCCCATGAGGCTTCAGCGAGCAAAGGCACAGGTAAGTTCCTTGAATTTCCTTTTTAGTCTTAGAGCATTCAGAAGGCAGTTAGGGTTGTGGCATGCTCCTCCTGCAGGATGTGTGAGATCAGGGAGATTTCCAGTGTCCCGAGGCTTCTGATTCACCACGTGAAGGAACTGGAGTTGGAGCTGGATGAACTTAGGGTCATCAGAGATTCTGAGAGTATCACCAATAGAAGTTTGAGCGAGGTGGTCACGGAGTCATAAAGTCAAACAGCATTGAAACAGGCCCTTCGGCCGAATTCATCCATGCCAATTTTGTTGCTCAGCCAGCTAGTCCCATCTGCCCGTGTTTGGCCCATAGCCCTCTAAACTTCTCCTATCCATGTACTTATCTAGATGGCTTTTAAATATTGCTAACGTGCCCACCTCAACCACTATTTCTGGCAGCTCATTCCAAATACACATAACCTATTGCATGAAGAAGCTGCCCCTGATGTCCCTCTTAAATCTCTCACCTCTGATCTTAAACCTATGCCCTCTTGTTTTTAGCACATCCTCCCTGGGAAAAAGACCATGTGCTTTCACCCTGTCTATGCTCCTCATGATCTTATGGACCTCTATCAGATCACCCCACAATTTCCTATGTTCCAGGGAATAATGTCCTAATCTATGCAACCTCTCCTTGCAAATCAGGCCCCTAAGTCCAAGCAACATCCTGAAAATCTTTTCTACACTCTTTCAAGTTTAATAACATCTTTCCTATAACAGGGTGAACAAAACTGTACACAATACTCCAAGTGCAGCCTCACCAACATCTTACACAACTGCATTATAACTTCCCAACTCCTATAATCAATGCCCTGATTCATGAAGGCCAGCATGCCAAATATCTTCTTCACCACCACATCTATCCATGATGCCACTTTTAACGAACTATGCATTTGTACTCCTAGGTCCCTCTGATCCATAACACTCCCCAAGGCCCTACCATTCTCTGTACAAGTCCTACCCTGGTTTGATCTCCCAAAATGCAGTACCTGATATTTATCTGGATTGAAATCCATTTGCCATTCCTCAGCCCACATACCTGGTCATACCTAAGGTACAGGCAGAAAATAGTTGGGTGACCACTAGGAAAGGAAAAGGGAGTAGGCAGAGAGCATAGTAAGTATTGTCGGGGGGATGACAAGTGAGATACTGTTGGGGGGGGGGGGGTGACCATTCAGGAGAAAGCAGCAGTAGCCAGGTCTGTAGCACCAAGACTGGCTCTGAGGCTCAGCAGTGAAGGTGAAGACAGACAGGTCTATAGTGATAGGGGGACTCGATAATTGGGGTGGGGGTGGGAGTGGACAGGAGATTCTGTGGCTGCAAAAGACACTCCAGGATGGTGTGTTGCCTCCCGGGTGCCGGGGTCAAGAATATCTCGGAGCAGCTGCAGAACATTCTCAAGGGGGAGGGTGAGCAGCCAGAGGTCTTGGTGCACATTGGCACCAACAACGCAAGTAGGAAAGGGGGGGTAGACAAATTTCCAAGGCCTCACCAGGTATATCCAAGAGCCGTGGGAGGCTAGAGAATAAACTATGGGAGCCCTGGCTGAGATATTTGCAAAGGGTGTAGTGCTGGTAGACTGGAGGGTGATGAATGTCTGCATGGCTTTGTGTGTGGAAGATCATGTCTTATGAACTTGATTGAGGTTTTTGATGATGTGACCAAGAAAGCCAATGAGGGCAGGGCAGTAGATATGGCTTATATGGACTTCAGTAAGGCCTTTGATAAGATTTCACATGGTAGGCTGCTCTGGAAGGTAAAATCACATGGAATCCAGGGAGAGCTGACTAATTGGATACACAGTTGCATTGGTGGTAGAAAGTGACTGGTGGTGCGCCTCAGGGGTTGGTTCTGGGCCCATTGTTGTTTGTCATCTATACCAATGATTTGGATCAGAATGTTCAAGGCATGGTTAGTACGTTTGCAGAAGACACTAAAATAGGTGGTATAGTGGACAATGAAGAAGGTTTTTAAAAATTACAGGGGGATCTTGATCGGCCAGAGGAAGTGGTTGAGGCAGGCACAATGATAACTTTTATGCGACAGTTGGACAAGAGCATGGATTGGAAATGTTCAGGAGGTTATGGGCCAAATGCTGGCAAATGGAACTAGCTTGGGTGGGGCCTTTTGGTCAGCATGGACCATTTGGGCCGAAGGGCCTGTTTCCCTGCCATACAACGCTATGACTCTGTGAACCTACCGGATATTTTGTGTACCTCCAGTAAAGTAAAATCTTTTAGTTCTGCTCTCTAATCCGTATACTGTCACGTACCAATAACAAAAGAAACACACCGAGTCATGTATAAGTGTTAAAAACTATTTTATTCATAACTACTTATGATAATAAGAGAAATAAAAGTAAAACTGTTAGAATGTTAGAAGTAAAAAATGTTAGATCTTAAACATTAACCCCAAAAACTAAACTCAAAGTGTGTGTGTGGCAAATTCCCAAACTCAAAGTCTAGGAATAGTTCTCAAAGTTCAGTTCAGCAAGCCGTAAGGTGAAACGTGAGCAAAGGCTTCTGCAAAACCACCTTTGACTGAAGAGGAAATGCAGAGAGAGAATAGAGAGTAATTACGAAATCCAAATGTTCCATGATGGAACCCAAACGACACCTCAATCACTGATGATCTCCATTCCTTTGTTCCAAAGTATCTGCCACCCCGAAAGGCATCCAAGATGTGGCCGTCCACACAAATACCTGTTTCCTTCTACAGGTTAACAACAAAGTGGACTCCACCGGATTATTCCAAAAATCCATACATGGATTGTAGTGACAGACGCAGTTATTGTTTTTCATCCATCAATAGAGACCAGCAGGTTGGTCTCTCTCTCTCTCTCTTCTCTGCTCTGACTGACTACTCCAAAAACGTCATCACGTCCTTATCTCCTGTTGTCTCAATCACGCCACACACACACGCACAGACACACTCACACACACACACACACACACACACACACACACACACACACACACACACACACACACACAACTGTGCTATGTCTTAAAGGGACATTCACCAATAGTAACCTAATCCGTAACACTACTCTTTCAGCTTCTACTTATTCTGCCTGTTTCTCCCATATCTAAATTGTACTTTTAGAGTCATCGAGTCATTCAGCACAGAGAGCCTTTGGTCCATCACATCCACCAACCCTTTATGCCCTCCAATACTAATCTTATTTGCCCACATTAGGGCCGTATCCTTGTATGCCTTAAGTGTCTGTCTAAATGCCTCTTAAACATAGTAATTACATCTGATTCCACCATCTCCTCTGGCAGAGTGGAACTTACCCCTCAGATCCCCTTGTAAATTCTTTCCTCTCACCTTAAGCATATGCCTTCTTGTTTTTGATACCCCTACCATGGGTAAATGATTTTGATGATCTACCCTCTCATGATTTGAGAACTCTGTGTAAAAAACCTTGCCTCACACACCTCCCTTAAAATTTCACCCTCTTACCTGATATGTGTGTCCACTAATATTTGACATTTCTACCCTGGGAAAAACGATTCTGATTGCCTACCCAATCTTTGCTTCTCATGATTTTATAAACTTCTATCAGGTCTCCCCTCAGCCTTCAATGCTCCATAGAAAACAACACAAGTTTGACCAACTTCTCCTTATGGCTCATACTCTCTAATCCAGGCAGAATCCTGGTGAATCTCTTCTGTTCCCTTTCCAAAACCTCCACAGCCTTCCTGTAATGGGGTGACCAGAACTGCATGCAATACTCCCAGTGCAGCCTAACCAAAGTTTTATATAGATGTAACATAAATTCCCTGCTCTCATACTCTGTACTCTGACCATAAAGTCAAGCATGACATATGCCTTCTTTACCACCCTACTTGTGTCTACTTGTGTGGCCACTTTCAGGGAGCCATAGACTATATCTGTAATAGATCTATATCCTCCTGTATTTTTTGACAACCTTCTTCACTGTCCACAACTCCACCAAACTTTGTATCATCTGCAAACTTACTAACCCACTCAACTACATTTTCATCCAAATCATTTATACATATATATCACAAACAGAGGTCCCAGCACTTATTGCTGTGGACTGCCACTGGTCACAGGCCTCCAACCAGAATAACACCCATCCACCACTATCTTCTGTTTTCTATGGGCAAACCAATTCTAAATCCAAACTACCAAATCACCATGGATCCCATGCATCTTAATCTTCTGGATTAACCTATCATGAGGGACCTTATCAAATGCATTATTAAATCCATGTAGACAACATCCACTACCCTACCTTCAATCATCTTCATCATTTCCTCAAGAAACTCTATCAAGTTTGTAAGACATGACCTGCCCCACACAAAGCCATGCTGATATAATTCCATCGGGTCACCCCTCAGCCTCCTTTGCTGCAGGGAAATCAAGCCCAACCTATCCAACCTCTTCCCATAGCAGAAGACCTCCAATCCAAGCAACATCCTCTGCACTTTCTCCAGCACAATCTCATCCTTCCTATAGTGTGGTGACCAGAACTGCACACAATGCTTCAAGTGTGACCTAACCAGTATTTTGTAAAGTTGCAACATAACGTCCCAACTTTTATGCCCCAACTAATGGAGGCAAGCATTCCTTATGCCTTTTTTTATTAACATAACAATTGTGAAGTGATGCATTTTGGGAAGTCAAAAAGGGGTAGGCCATGTACAGTAAATAGTAGGGCACTAAGGAACGTTGATGAAATTTCTTAGGCGTCTCTGAGAAGATTCAGCATGTCCACAAGGATTCTCTCAAACTTCTACAGATGCACTACAGAAAGTATCCTGATGGGTTGCATCTCAGCCTGGTATAGCAACTGCTCTGCTCTTGACCATCGGAACCTACAGAGAGCCCAATACATCACTGGCTCACCACTTCCTTCCATCCAGTCCATCTTCATGGTGTTTTACTTCAGGAAGACTAGCTGTATTGTCAAGGATGTCTGCCACTTTGGCCATTCCCTTTTCTTTCTTTTACCTTGTGGGAGAATATACAGGAGCTTGAAAGCCCAGACGTCTAGACTTAAGAAGAGCTTCTTCCCTACTGTCATCAGACTTCTGAACCAATCAACTCTTTCACACCCCCTTCCCAGTGGTACTGCCACATTCTCATACTTTTAATTCTACCTCTCTTGGTTATTCCGTTATTGTCACTTTAGCATTTCTTTTTGCACTACTTCAGGTTGTGCTACAATCTTTGCACCATTTTGCTGTTTTGCACTAGTCATATTTATTATTACCATGTATATTGTTTACACTGTGAACTCGAGCAAACAAGAAATTTAATTGCACCCAGTGTATATGACAATAAACTAATCTAATCTAACCTAATGAGAGAAACCCAGGATCCAATCCATAGTTCCCTAGAGGTGGCAACACAGTTTGATAGGTGGTAAAAGTAAATTCCATCTCTAGAGTGCCAACACTCTATCCAACACTCCATCTTATTTATATCCTGCTGTTGCCTTAGATGACCTTCCTCACTGTGCACACCACCACAATTTTTCATGTCATCCTGACACTTAATAATCATACCTCCTTCATTCACATCTAAATCATTAATATATTTCACAAACAGCAAAAGTCCCAGCAACGTTCTCTTCGGTAAACCAGTAGTCACAGACTTCCAATCAGAAAAACATTATCCTCTGCCTCCTATCATCTTACTTAATTTGTTTTAGGACATGCTTTTCTCTTACAGGATCGGCCGGGGAGACACTGGAGCAGCGGGTCCCGAACAGGTACGTACAGAGTATTTAAAAAGCTGTGAGTTTTCATGGGCTTTTCTCTTACAGGATC
The DNA here is from genome assembly GCF_009764475.1 of Pristis pectinata. Lineage (NCBI taxonomy): Eukaryota > Metazoa > Chordata > Chondrichthyes > Rhinopristiformes > Pristidae > Pristis > Pristis pectinata. Next base: position 97,581,276 of record NC_067406.1, read on the forward strand.
GGCCCGGGAGATGTTGGAGAGGCGGGTCCCGAACAGGTATGGACAGAGTATTTAAAAAGCTTGTGTGTTTCATGTGTTTTTGTGGGCTTTTTTTTGTTCTAGCAGAATTTAGAGAGGCCAATAAAAGGGAGGTCAAGTCTAGCGGAGCAGCCATTGTCGGAGTGGACAGTGTCAGAGTGAGTGGCTTTGGCACAACAGGCTTCGGCATCAAGAGGCGGAGGCCACCTACAACAACAGTGGTGAGTAGCTGGTAAGTAAGGGTAAGGTTTACTGTTATTGTTATAACTTTTAAGTAGACTACAGCTAGGTAAGAAAAAAATAGTTCAGATGGAGGGCAAGGCGATGTGCTGCAGCTGCTTGATGTGGGAGCTAGTGGACCCTGCTGCAGTGTACGGTGACCACATCTGCAGTAAGTGCTTGAGGCTGGAGGAACTTCAGCTCAGAATTGATGAGCTGGAGTCGCGGCTTCAAACACTGCGAAGCATCAGGGAGGGAGGGAGTTATGTAGATGCTGTGCATCGGGAGGCAGTCACCCCCCTTAGAGCAGGTACTTCCAGGGTCCAGGAGGTAGATAGATGGGTAACTGTCAGGGGAGTGAAAAAGAAGGGGAACAGGCAGACAGTGCAGAGGACCCCGGAGGCTGTTCCCCTCAATAACAGGTATTCTGCTATGGATGCTGTTGAGGGATCAAGCGGCAGTAGCCAGGTCTCTGGCTCTGGGACTGGTTCTGCTGCTCAGAAGGGAAGGGAGGAGAAGAGGAGGGCAATAGTGATAGGGGACTCGATAGTCAGGGGAACAGACAGGAGGTTCTGTGGACATGAGCGAGAATCCCAGATGGTATGTTGCCTCTCAGGTGCCAGGGTCCAGGGTATCTCTGATCGGGTCCACAGCATTCTTGAGCGGGAAGGAAAGCAGCCAGAAGTCGTGGTACATGTTGGTACCAATGACATAGGTATAAAGAGGGATGAGGTCCTAAAAAGTGAGTTTAGGGAGTTCAGCAGAAGGCTGAAGAACAGGACCACAAAGGTAGTAATTGCGGGATTACTACCTGTGCCACGCGACAGTGAGAATAGGAATAGAATAAGGTGGAGGATAAATGTGAGGGATTGGTGCAGGGAGCAGGGATTCAGATTTCTGGATCATTGGGACCTCTTTTGGAACAGGTGTGACCTGTACAAAAAGGACAGGTTGCACTTGAATCCCAGGGGGACCAATATCCTGGCAGGGAGGTTTGCTAAGGCTTCTGGGGAGAATTTAAACTAGAATTGTTGGGGGGTGGGAAATGAACTGAAGAGGCTGGGGAAGAGGCAGTTGGCGCTCAAATAGAGAAATGTCATAGACAGTGCGAGAGGGAGGATGGGCAGGTGATAGAGAAGGGACATGCTCAGACAGGTTTGAGATGTGTCTATTTTAACGCAAGGAGTATTGTGAACAAAGCAGATGAGCTTAGAGCGTGGATCAGTACTTGGTGCTATGATGTGGTGGCCATTACAGAGACTTGGATGGCTCAGGGACAGGACTGGTTACTTCAAGTGCCGGGTTTTAGATGTTTCAGAAAGGACAGGGAGGGAGGCAAAAGAGATGGGGATGTGGTACTGTTGATCAGAGATAGTGTCACAGCTGCAGAAAAGGTGGATGTCATAGAGGGATTGTCTACGGAGTCTCTGTGGGTGGAGGTTAGGAACAGGAAGGGGTCAATAACTTTACTGTTATTGCACAATTATTCTCAACACTGGCGCCCCACAAGGCTGCGTCCTCAGCCCTCTACTCTACTCCCTATACACTCACGACTGTGTGGCCAGATTCTGCTCTAACTCCATCTACAAGTTTGCAGATGATACCACCATTGTAGGCCGTATCTCAAACAGCGATGAGTCAGAGTACAGGAAGGAGATAGAGAGCTTAGTGGAATGGTGTCATGACACCAACCTTTCCCTCAATGTCAACAAAACTAAACAGCTGGTCATTCACTTCAGGAAAGGGGGCAGTGTACATGCACCTGTCTACATCAATGGTGCTGAGGTCGAGAGGGTTGAGAGCTTCAAGTTCCTGAGAGTGAACATCACCAACAACCTGTCCTGGTCAAATCACGTAGATGCCATGGCCAAGAAAGCTCACCAGTGCCTCTACTTCCTCAGGAGGCTAAAGAAATTTGGTTTGTCCCCTTTGACTCTCACCAACTTTTACCAATGCACCATAGAAAGCACCCTATCTGGATGTATCACGGCTTGGTATGGCAACTGCTCTGTCCAAGACCGCAAGAAGCTGCAGAGAGTTATGGATACAGCCCAGTACATCACGGACACCAGTCTCCCCTCCTTGGACTCTGTCTTTACCTCTCATTGTCTTGGTGAAGCAGCCAGCATAATCAAAGACCCCACCCACCTGGGACATTCCCTCTTCTCTCCTCTTCCATCTGGTAGAAGATACAGGAGCCTGAGGGCATGTACCACCAGACTTAAGGACAGCTTCTACCCCACTATGATAAGACTATTGAACAGTTCCCTTATTCAATGAGATGGGCTATGACCTCACGATCTACCTTGTTGTGACCTTGCACCTTATTGCACTGCACTTTCTCTGTAGCTGTGATACTTTACTCTGTACTGTTATTGTTTTTTACCTGTACTACATTAATGCACTCTTTACTATCTCAATGTAACTGCACTGTGTAATGAATTGACCTGTACGATTGGTTTGTAAGACAAGCTTTTCACTGTACCTCGGTACAAGTGACAATAATAAACCAATACCAATACCAATACCAATACTGAGTGTTTTTTATAGGCCACAGAGATATCGAGGAGCAGATAGGGAAACAGATCCTGGAAAGGTGTGATAATAACAGAATTGTCCTGATGGGAGATTTTAATTTTCAAAATATCGATTGGCATCTCCCTAGATCAAGGGTTTAGATGGGGTGGAGTTTGTTAGGTGTGTTCAGGAAGGGTTCTTGACACAATATGTAGATAAGCCTACAAGAGGAGAGACTGTACTTGATTTGGTATTGGGAAATGAACCTGGTCAGGTGTCAGATCTCTCAGTGAGAGAGCATTTTGGAGAGAGTGATCATAATTCTATCTCCTTTACAACAGCATTGGAGAGAGGAACAGAAAAGTTAGAAAAGCGCTTAATTGAAGTAAGGGGAATTATGAGGCTGTCAGGCAGGAAATTGGAAGATTAAATTGGGAACAGATGTTCTCTGGGAAAAGTACAGAAGATATGTGGCAAATATTCAGAGGGTATTTGTGTGGAGTCCTGCATAGACATGTTCCAATGAGACAGGGGAGTCACGAGAGGATACAGGAACTGTGGTATACGAAGGCTATAATAAATCTAGTCAGAAGGAAAAGAAAAGCATACAAAAGGTACAGAGGGCTAAGTAATGTTAGAGATCTGGAAGAGTACAAGGCTAAAAGGAAGGAACTTAAGAAAGAGATTAGGAGAGCCAGAAGGGGACATGAGAAGGCTTTGGCGGGCAGAATTAAGGAAAACCCCAAGGCATTCTACAAGTATATGAAGAATAAGAGGATAAGACGTGAAAGGATAGGATCTATCAAGTGTAACAGGGGAAAGTGTGTATGGATCTGAAGGAAATAGCAGAGGTACTTAATGAATACTTTACTTCAGTATTCACTATGGAAAAGGATCTTGGTGATTGTAGTGATGACTTGCAGCAGACTGAAAAGCTTGAGCATGTAGATATTAAGAAAGAGGATGTGCTGGTGCTTTTGGAAAACATCAAGTTGGATAAGTCACCGGGACCGGATGAGATGTACCCCAGGCTACTGTGGGAGATGAGGGAGGAGATTGATGAGCCTCTGGCAATGATCTTTGCATCATCAATGGGGACGGGAGAGGTTCCAGAGGATTGGAGGGCTGCGAATGTTGTTGCTTTATTCAAGAAAGGGAGTAGAGGTAGCCCAGGAAATTATAGACCGGTGAGTCTTACTTCAGTGGTTGGTAAGTTGATGGAGAAGATCCTGAGAGGCAGGATTTATGAACATTTGGAGAGGTATAATATGATTAGGAATAGTCAGCATGGCTTTGTCAAGGGCAGGTCCTGCCTTACGAGCCTGATTGAATTTTTTGAGGATGTGACTAAACGCATTGATGAAGGAAGAGCAGTAGATGTAGTGTATATGGATTTCAGCAAGGCATTTTATAAGATATCCCATGCAAGGCTTATTGAGAAAGTAAGGAGGCATGGGATCCAAGGGGACATTGCTTTGTGGATCTTAAACTGGCCTGCCCACAGAAGGCAAAGAGTTGTTGACGGGTCATATTCTGCATGGAGGTCGGTGACCAGTGGTGTGCCTCAGGGATCTGTTCTAGGACCCTTGCTCTTCATGATCTTTATAAATGACCTGGATGAGGAAGTGGAGGGAGGGGTTAGTAAGTTTGCTGATGACACAAAGGTTGGAATTGTTGTGGATAGTGTGGAGGGCTGTCAGAGGTTACAGCAGGACATAGATAGGATGCAAAACTGGGCTGAGAAGTGGCAGATGGAGTAAGTGTGAAGTGGTTCATTTTGATAGGTCAAATATGATGGGAGAATATAGTATTAATGGTAAGGCTCTTGGCAGTGTGAAGGATCAGAGGGATCTTGGGGTCTATAGGATGCTCAAAGCAGCTGCACAGGTTACTCAGTGGTTAAGAAGAAATACGGTGTATTGTCCTTCATCAATCGTGGAATTGAATTTAGGAGCCGAGAGATAATGTTGCAGCTATATAGGACCTTGGTCAGACCGCACTTGGAGTACTGTGCTCAGTTCTGGTTGCCTCTCTACAGGAAGGATATGGAAGCCATAGAAAGGGTGCAGAAGAGATCTACAAGGATATTGCCTGGATTGGGGACCATGCCTTATGAAAACAGGTTGAGTGAATTTGGCCTTTTATCCTTGGAGCAACAGCGTATGAGAGAAGACCTGATAGAGGTGTATAAGATGATAAGAGGGACTCTTTTGGTGACGCTAGATGGAGTAGGTCGTATCTTGGCTCTGCTCCACTCACCTTTTAATTTCTTGTACACCACCCCTTAATAAGACTTTTATAACACTTTTACAAGACTGAATTTTATTTTTAATTGCCGGAAATGAACACCAGAGTTAAAGCTGCAGCTGATAGTAAGGGTAATGGAGACCCTCAACTTACCCTGCAAGCTATTTCTAAACTGGATTAAAAGCTTGACGAGAGACTCTGCTGACCATTGATGGAGTAACAGTTATTTGCTGCTGCTCTCACTATATCTAACCTTTTAAGCCGATTTGAAATCCTTCCTTTTCACCCTTGGTAGTACATTTAAACGTGATTTTATCTCATTATGAATACAAGGGGTGCTAAGGCTATGAGAACCACTAAGGAAGATGTTCTTCCTACAACTCTGGAAGCTATTTTCGAGCAGCTTCAACAACTTAATGCCAAATTCGATTCTTTTCAAAGAAGCCTGGAAGATCATGAAGGACAAATTGAAGTGAACAAAGCCTCTCTTTCAGTTTTGGATGGGAAAATTGATGACTTACAGAACCTGTGTAAAAAGTAAGCCAAAGACAACAAAAGATTAAAGCTGAAGATTACTGACTTAGAAAACAGGAGCAGAAGATCCAATCTTCGAATTCTAGGATTACCAGAAAAGACCGAAGGTAATCAACCTACGGAATTCTTTGCAAAGTTTTTGGCTCAGTTATTCCCTGGTACTCTAGAATCTTTGCCTAAGATTGGTTGAGCACATAGAATACTTTTTTTTAAAATCTCCTACGCAAGTGAAACCCAGATCAGTTATCATCTCTCTCCATGACTTTCAAACTAAAGAGCTTCTAATTCGGGAGGCACGTCATAGAGGAATGATTAACTACTAAGATTGTCAAATTAGAATCGTTGAAGATTATTCACCAGAGGTTATGAAGGAACGGGTTAAATTTAAAAAGGTTATGTCGGATCTGTATCAGAAAGGGTATAAGCCGTTACTTCGATTCCTGGCAAGATTCAGGGTCATACTTAAAAACGGCTTGCAAAAATGGTTTCGATCTTCGGAAGAAGCCCAGAATTTTCTGGAAACCCCTACTGAATGATTTCATATTCCTCGTTATGAACACTTTCTGTTTTCTATTTTTTTTGTTCAGTTTTTTTTCTAGTAATCACTTACTAATACTTGGAATGATTATGTTTTTGATTCTTTTTTGTTTTGTTCTTTTTTTGAATCATTTTTTCAATATAGTTTGAAATAAGAAAAAAGCAACATTTAAAAGCTGTGTTGAACTAAGAACACTTCTTTTTTTACATTTGTAACTGTGCTTTCTTTGTTTATCTCATTGTTATGTCTGGGTTGGAATTTTACTAACCTTGAAGTTATTGAGTAGAGATAATTGGGGTTATACTGTCTTTAGTTAGGTGTCAGCTGCTTCCTAGCTAGCTTGTTTTCTTTGGGTGTTGGGAGAGGGGTGGGGGGTTTACCTGGGAAGCTGTTCTGGGCTGTCAGACAAATCTGCTGCTTAGTTACCTTATCTGTAACTCTACTGTAGTACTTTTTGTTGGTACATTCCAATGGTTTGCTCATTATTCTTTTTTTTTACCTACATTTAAATAATATTATAATGGATTGAGTTATTAATTTACTTAGTTTCAATGTGAAAAGCTTAAATCATCCTTTGAAGTGAAATAAGATTTTTGCTTATGTTAAAAAACTTAAAGCCTCTATTATTTTTTTACAAGAAACTCATATTCGCAACCGTGATATTTCACGTTTTTTTTAATTGATGGAATGGGCTCCAATTTCATTCTTCTTTTCAAGCTAAATCTAGAGGGGTTTCAATTCTTATAGATAAGACAGTTTCATTTGATCAACATAAGGTAATAACTGATACTAATGATCATTTCGTTATAATATCAGGGAAAATAAATAATAGACTAATGGTATTTATGCTCCAAATACAGATGACCCAGGATTTTTTGAACAATTTTTGTCATTCCTACCAGATTTGAACTTTTATCCTTTGGTGTTAGGAAGAGATTTTAATTTCTGGTTATATCCCAAATTAGACAGGTTGTCCACTAAATTAGCTGCTCCTAATAAATCAGCTTTATTTCTTCAATCATTTTTAATGAAAACTGGCTTCATTGACGCCTGGCGTTTTTTGCACCCAGAAGATAAGGAATATTCCTTTTTCTCTCATGTTCACCATACATATTCCAGGATTGACTACTTTTTTATTGATAATCAAATGATTTAATCAGTTCGATCCTTTGACTATAAAGAGATTGCTCTTTCAGATCATGCTCCTGTGCTTCTATCTTTGAGTTTCCCCGGGTTCCCTCAGACAAATAGATTTTGGTGTTTTAACCTAAACTTGTTATCTGATAAAAACTTTTTTAAATTTATGGAGAAACAAATTACTCTTTTTTTTAAAGAGAATTCGTCGGAAGAGATTTGTAGTCTTATTGTTTGGGATACTTCCAAAGCCTTTATTAGAGGTCAAATTATTTCTTATACGGCAAGCATTATGAAAAAGCTAACAGAGAAAGAGCCGATCTAGCTGATCAACTGAAACTATTAGATCAAAAATATGCTTTGGATCCAGATCTGGTTTTATATAAAAGGTGAGTTGAAATTAAAACTAAATATGATCTTCTTTTAACATATCCAATTGAAAGTCAACTTTTAAAAGATAAAAGTCAATTTTATATTCATGGAGATAAAACAGGTAAATTACTGGCTAACCAATTAAAAATCTCCAGAGCCAGACGGCAAATTAAAGAAATTTCGAAAGCCAATGGTGAGAGGACAACTGATCTTATAGAAATAAATGATACTTTTAGAGAATTCTTTCTTAAACTTTATAGTTCTAATTTTCCTAAAGATAATACTGTAATGAATAATTTCTTTGACCAATTAAACGTTCCTATACTTTCTACTGAAAACCAAAAACAGTTGGATCAATCTATTACATACGAGGAAATTGCCGAGGTTGTGCGATCTTTACATTCTGGAAAGACTCCGGGCCCTGATGGATTTCCTGGAGAATTTATGTGCTGTTTTTTCAGATTCTTTTAAATTGGGTAGACTACCATAATCTTTTTATGAAGCCTTATTCTTAAGAATTCTTAAGAAGCACTTATTCTTAAGAAAAATAAGAACCCAACAGAGTGTGCTTTGTACAGACCAATTTTGCTACTTAATGTGGATGTTAAAATTTTATCTAAAGTTCTACCTCGTAGATTGGAAAATATTTTACCTTCAATTATATCCGATGATCAGATTGGTTTTATTAAAAATCAATATTCTCATTTTAATATTCGTCATTTACTGAATATTATCTATTCTCCATCTAAGGAAATATCGGAACTGTGATATCTCTAGATGCTGAGAAGGCCTTTGATCGGATTGAATGGAATTACTTATTTAAAACTTTAGAGAAATTTAATGTTGGGCCTGATTTTATCCAATTAAATTACTCTATTTATCCCCTTCTGCTCGAGTTCTCACTAATTTTCAAAATTCTAAATCTTTTAAACTTCAATGTGGAACCAGACAGGGATGTCCTTTGAGCCCTTTGCTCTTTGATTTGGCCTTAGAACCTTTAGCTGTTTCTCTCCAAGAATCTAGAGATATCTTTGGTATCTCCAGAAGAGGTATTAACCACAAAGTTTCTTTATATGCTGATAATTCATTACTTTTTATATCTAATGTTGAAGCCTCATTACCTCCTATGCTTCCTTTACTCTCTCGCTTTAGTCATTTTTCAAGCTACAAATTGAATTTATACAAGAATGAACTTTTTCCTCTGAATAACCTGGTACCATTTGATATTAACATTCCCTTTAAAATTGTAAGAAATCATTTTACCTATCTGAGAATGTCAATTACTAAAAATTATAAACATTTATCTAAAGATAATTTTTTCACCTTACTACATTATGTGAAAAAGGTTTTATCAAGTTGGTCTCCCCTTTTTATATCATTGATTGGCCAAATTAATGCTACTAAAATGAATATTTTACCTAAATTTATATATCTATTTCAGGCTTTACCTGTTTTTATTCCTAAGTCTTTCTTTGACTCTCTTGAGTCAATTATATCTTCCTACATATGGAATAATAAACATCCCAGACTAAATAAAGTTCACCTTCAGAAGGTTAAAAAGAACGGAGGTCTAGCCTTACCTAATTTTAGATTTTATTACTGGGCAGTCAATATACCAAATCTCATGTTTTGGTTACATTACATTAATCAAGAGGCTTGTCCAGTATGGGTTTCTTTGGAAGTTAACTCTGTTAAAAAATTTTCTATTATTTCTCTGCTTGGTTCTTCACTTCCAATATCATTAAATAAACTAACAGATAATTTAATTGTTAAACATGCTTTGAGGATTTGGTTACAATTTAGAAAATATTTTGGTTTATTGAGTTTTTCTTTGTCCAGTCCCATTTTCTCTAATTATTTTTTTAAACCTTCTATGACTGATGTAGTTTTTAGAGTGGGACAAATTAGGTATTACTTATTTTCAAGATCTGTTTGTTGGAGGAAACCTTTCTTCGTTTGAACAATTGTCTACCAAGTATAATTTACCAAAAACTCATTTTTTTAGATATTTACAAATTAGAGATTTTCTTCGATCTCAATTACATTCTTTTCCTTTGAGTCCTGATAAAAATTTATTAGATGTAATTTTTAATTTGGAACCCTTTCAGGATGGCTCAATATCTAATATTTATGACAGATTACTAGGAATGAGTATGGTGTCACTAGATAAAATTTTAAATGCTTGGGAACAAGATTTGCAGATGTCAATTTCTGAGGAAACTTGGAATGAAATTTTCAAGTTGCTTAGTACTTCGTCATTATGTGCCTGTCATTCTCTCCTTCAATTTAAGATGGTCCATAGAGCACATTTGTCTAAAGATAATCTATCCCGTTTTTATTCCAATATATCTCCTCACTGTGAGAAATGTAATAACGGAGTGACTTCTTTAATTCACATGTTCTGGACGTGTCAGAGTTTTAAAAAATATTGGACAGAGGTCTTTCATACTTTTTCTGTACTTCTAAAAATAAATTTTAAACTTAATCCTTTGACTGCACTATTTGGGATCGTTGGAGAAAAAGATATAACTTTGAAGGCTTCTGATTTACACATTCTGGCTTTTATTTCCCTTATAGCCAGGAGAGCTGTATTGCTTAAATGGAAGGAAGTTACTCTGCCTACTCATGCTCAATGGTTACGGGATGTTATGTCATACCTGAATCTAGAGAAGATTCGCTGTTCAGTTTTTGAATCTAACTTAGACTTTCTAACTTTTTGGGGACCTTTTTTGAACTATTTTCAAACTCTCTGATTTGGTGACTAAAATGCAGATATTGGCTGACACTGTTACATTTTTAAGGGTTTTTCCTTGTTTTTTCCATCAAACAGCTTCAGTTTTTGGTAGTGGGAGTAGATTTTTTTAATAATAAAATATTTCAATTTTTTTCCTTCATTAACTAACTATTATATGTGATTCTTAATTTAGAGTATTGTGATCTTAATCATAATTTAACACAATGTATTCAGTAGTATTTTTACTCTCTTTTTTGATGCATGTATTCTATATTTTTTTCATGGATTTAATAACAATATTGTAAAAAGAAAGAAAGAAAAGCTTGACCAGAGATTTGCTACTTTGGAAACGTTATTAAAGGAGATTGAAGACAGACAAACTACACTCATACAGGAGAATGCTCAACAACAGCAATTAATTGCTGCCAAAGAGAGGGATCGCAGACTGAGACTCTAAAAAGATTTAACTGCGACCATCCAGAGACTGGAACAGCAAAGACAGAGGATTACTGATTTAGAAAACTGCAGTCAGAGAAATAATTTGAAGGTCATTGGTTTTCCTGAAGACGCTGAAGCTGATAATCCTACCGAATTCTTTTCCAAACTTCTGATGGATGTGCTTTTTTCTGAACGTCCCATACTTGATTGTGCTCATTGAGCGTTAAGACCAAAACCCCCAGCAGAGCAAAAACAACAGCCAGTAATACTGAGATTTCATTATGTGGGTACTAAAGAGCATTTGATTCGAATTGCTTGTCGTCGATGAATGATCCAATATAAAGATCAGTTTCGTCTGGTTGAAGATTACAGCCCAGAAGTTATGAAAGAGAGACTGCATTATAAACCGATTATGTCGCGACTCTATCAAGGGAACTATCAACCTGCATTATTGTTCCCTGCACGCTTGAGCATTGTACTTCCCGACTAATCACGCTGATGGTTTAATTCCTTCGAGGAAGCCGAAGAATTTCTTCAAGATTAACTTTTGACTTCAGATGGTTAAGAAACATGTTATTCTTTGATTTTTATATCTATTTGGTCTATTAGGTAATAATTAACTTACAGACTTGAGCACTTTTTAAGTTCGGAGATATTTTTCCTGCCCTCTGTTAACACTTACGTGCTTGGTTCTGGAACATGGATACTTACCATATCTCTGCTTAACATTTCTTTGTTTTTCTTTTTATTATCTTACTTTATTATTATTAATGGTTTGTTTTGGTAATAATTAAGAATCTGATCAAGTGACTGATTGATTTTTTTCCTTTTGAAATAATAGTAAGATTGTATTCTTTAAATGTCGATTGTCAGTATTCTTGATTGTGTAGAACTCTTCTAGCAAGTCTGTTTACATTTTAAAATTCCTGTTTTGGGTACTTGTGCTCTCATGTTTTGATTAACAGTGGTGTTTTGCATTCCTCTTAACTTGGAGATTTGCCACCAAAAGAGGTGGGGTTAAGTAACTTAGCAGGTAGCATTCTGGCCAGTTTTCAGCTTTTGTGGGTGGGGGGTGGGGATGTTTTTAGGTTAGTTGTTTTTTCCCTCTGGACTGATAAACTACAAACGTGCCTGAATTGTTGTCATATCCAGCTCCTCTTTGAACTCTTTTCCCTCTTCCTGTTTAGGAGTCTCCTGTGCAATAAGGTTAACCCTTTACATACCATATGTTTTTAGTCTGTTAAAATGGATAAGATGATTAATTTTGTTTCATGGAATACGAACAGTTTAAATAATCCAATTAAGTGCAAGAAGATCATTAAAGGTTTTCATAGACTGAACGCTCAGATTATTTTTGCGCAGGAGACTCATATTAGGAGAGAGGATAATCAGTGCTTTTTTAGATTTTGGAGGGGTCAACAGTTTCATTCTAATTCACAAGCAAAGGTGAAAGGAGTCTCTATTTTTATAGACTCTTTGATTTCATTTGTTCATCATGAAACAATTTCAGACCCAAATGGTAGATTTCTATTAATTACTGGCTTACTTCATAATAAAAAAGTTGTTATGGTTAATGTTTATGCACTTAATGTTGATCATCCGGAGTTTTTTAAACATTTATTTGCATCTTTTCCTAATTTAAATGAATATACGTTGATTATGGGTGGAGATTTCAATTGTTGCTTAAACCCTTCGATGGATAGATCTGTGTCGAATCACGTACTTCCAAACAAATCCGCTGTCTTTATTAATTTCTTCTTAGTTGATTCCGAAATTTTAGAAGTTTGGAGATTTCTACACCCATATGATAAAGAGTTTTCATTTTTTTCTCATGTTTATCACAACTACTCTAGGATTGATTACTTTTTTATTGACTTGTGATTAGCTCCATCTCTTATTGACTGTAAGTATGAGGCAATTGCCATTTCTGATCATGCGCCATTGAAACTATCAATTAAATTAGCAGACGTACTCTCTGGTGTCAGACAAGGGCAACTCAATTTTTCTCTATTGCAGGATTTAGACTTTGTTCATTTTATTAAAGAACAGATTTCCTTTTTCTTCTCAACTAATTTTACAGAAGAAATTTCCAGTGGGATATTATGGGATGCCTTTAAAGCTTATATCCGTGGTCAAATTATTTCATACTCTGCTGGATTGAAAAAAATGAACTAATAACGTATTACGTATATCGGCTGATAAGATCAAAGAAATCGATAAAACGTACTCTGATGCTCCTAATTTGGAGCTCTATAAAAAGGGAACTGAACTTCAATTACAACACAGTTTATTATTAACATCTCCAATTGAAAATCAATTACTCAAAACCAGGAGTCAGTTTTATATACATGGTGATAAATCTGGTAAATTGTTGGCCAACCAACTGAAAGCTGCTTCAACTAAACGTCAGATTATTAAAGTTCGTAAACAAGGTGGACCATGATCAAATTAATAAATCTTTTCAAGAATTCTATACTTCTTTACATCAGTCAGAATTTCCTGAGGATCCTACATTAATGCATGAATTTTTAAGGAATTTGAAGACTCTGAAATTATCATTTAATGAACGTTCAATATTAGACGCACCCATTTCGGAGGAAGAAATAAGGAAAGCAATTTCTTCAATGAATTCGGGTAAAACACTTGGTCCCGAAGGGTATACAGCTGAATTTTTAAAATCCTTTTCTGCTCTTCTCTCTCCCTGGTTAGGTAAATTTTTTAAAGATGCCCTATCAGTAGGTAAATTACCACAATCCTTTTATGAAGCAACTATCTCTTTAATTCTGAAAAAGGATAAAGATCCTACTGAATGTGCATCTTGCAGACTTATTTCTTTATTGAATGTGGATTCCAAAATTTTATCCAAAATATTGGTTTCTAGACTAGAAAACGTACTTCCACAAATTATTTCTGATAACCAGACAGGATTTATTAGTAATCCTTATTTGTATTTGTTCTGGTAATGTTCTAGAGTATGTAGATATCAAGAGAGAAGATGTGTTGGAGCTGTTAGAAAATATTAGGACAGATAAGTCCCCGGGGCCTGACAGAATATTCCCCAGGCTGCTTCGGGAGGCGAGGGAGGAGATTGCTGAACCGTTGGCTAGGATCTTTGAGTCCTCGTTGTCCACGGGGATGGTACCGGAGGATTGGAGGGTGGCGAATGTTGTCCCTTTATTCAAAAAAGGTAGTAGGGATAATCCATGGAATTACAGACCAGTGAGCCTTACATCTGTGGTGGGTAAGCTGCTAGAAAGGATTCTAAGAGATAGGATCTATGAGCATTTAGAGAATCATGGACTGATTAGGGACAGCCAGCATGGATTTGTGAAGGGAAGATCTTGCCTCACTAGCTTGATAGGGTTCGTTGAGGAGGTGACCAGGAAGATTGATGAGGGTAGTGCAGTGGATGTGGTCTACATGGATTTTAGTAAGGCGTTTGACAAGGTTCCACATGGTAGGCTTCTTCAGAAGGTCAGGGGGCAAGGGATCCAGGGAGGCTTGGCCCTGTGGATTCAGAATTGGCTTGCCTGTAGAAAGCAGAGTGTTGTGGTGGAGGCAGTGCATTCAGATTGGAGGGCTGTGACTAGTGGTGTCCCACAGGAATCGGTTCTGGGACCTCTATATTTTGTGATACTTATTAACGACTTAGATGAGGGGGTGGAAGGGTGGGTTAGCAAGTTTGCAGATGACACAAAGATCGGTGGTGTTGTGGATAGTGTGGAGGGCTGTCAATGCTTACAGAGGGATATTGATAGGATGCAGAGCTGGGCTGAGAAGTGGCAGATGGAGTTCAATCCAGAGAAGTGTGAGGTAGTACACTTTGGAAGGACAAACTCCAAGGTGGAGTACAAGGTAAATGGCAGGATTCTGGGCAGTGTAGAAGAGCAGAGGGATCTGTGGGTTCACATCCACAGATCACTGAAAGTTACCACACAGATGGATAGGGTAGTTAAGAAAGCTTATGGGATGTTAGCTTTCGTAAGTCGTGGGATCGCGTTTAAGAGCTGTGAAGTAATGATGCAGCTTTACAAAACTCTGGTTAGACCACATTTAGAGTACTGTGTCCAGTTCTGGTCGCCTCATTATAGGAAGGACATGGAGGCGTTGGAAAGGGTGCAGAGGAGATTTACCAGGATGTTGCCTGGATTAGAGAGTATGGATTATAAGGAGAGACTAAAGGAGATAGAGCTTTACTCATAGGAGAGAAGGAGGATGAAGGGAGACATGATAGAGGTATATAAAATATTCAGAGGAATAGCCAGCGCCTCTTTCCCAGGGCACCAATCCTCAATACAAGAGGGCATGGCTTTAAGGTAATGGGTGGGAAGTTCAAGGGAGATGTCAGAGGGAGGTTTTTCACCCAGAGAGTGGTTGGTGCATGGAATGCGCTGCCTGGGGTGGTGGTGGAGGCTGATACGTTGGTCAAGTTCAAGAGATTTTTAGATAAGCATATGGAGGAATTTAAGATAGAGGGATATGTGGGAGGAAGGGGTTAGATAGTCTTAGGCGTGGTTTGAAGGTCGGCACAACATGGTGGGCCGAAGGGCCTGTATTGTGCCGTATTGTTCTATGGTTCTATGGTTCTATGGCATTTTAATATTAGGAGGTTAATGAATATTGTATATACCCCCTCATCTATAATCCCAGAATGTGTTATCTCACTAGATGCTGAGAAGGCGTCTGATAGAGTTGAATGGGAATATTTATTCAACACGCTTGAGAAATTTAATTTTAGCCCAAATTTTATATCTGTGATTAAATTGATTTACCATACACCTATGGCTTCAATACCTACTAATAATCAGAGATCTCCCTTTTTCAGGCTTTTTCGAAGCACTAGGCAGGGCTACCCTTTAAGTCCTATATTATTTGATATTGCCTTGGAACCCTTGGACTCTTCTAACATATTTCGTATTACTCGTGGAAAGGGGATCCATAAGATATCACTATATGCAGATGACCTGTTACTCTGTATCTCTAATCCAGAGAAATCTATCCCTGCAGCACTATCGTTGGTCGCTCAGTTTAGTGTTTTCTCTGGTTATAGATTAAATCTTAATAAGAGTGAACTTTTCCCATTAAATAGGCAAGTCCCAATTTATAGACAATTACCATTTAGATTAGTGACTGATTATTTTACGTACCTGGGTGTTAAAATTACCAAGAAGCACAAGGACTTATTCAAAGTTAACTTTTACCTTTAATTGATCATGTTAAACAATTGTTTACTAAATGGTTCCCATTGTCTCTATCATTGATTGGCCGAGTTAACGCAGTTAAGATGAATATTTCACCAAAATTTTTGCTTTTATTTCAGGCAGTTCCTACTTTTATCTCGAAATCCTTTACTGATTCTATTGATTCTAAAATTCTTTCATATATATGGCAGAATAAAAACCCAAGGTTAAGTAAGAAGTATTTACAAAAACTAAAAAAGGATGGTGGTATGGCTTTGCCTAACTTTAGATTTTACTATTGGGCGATTAATATTAATATTTACTTAATTTTCTGGGCACAAGATTTAGATATAATTCAATGTCCTCGACGGGTGTATCTTGAAGGTCGGCAAGGATTTTCATTAGCTTCTATTTTAGGAGCCTCACTTCCTTTTGCATTTACTAAATTGAGTAAACAAATAATTAACCCAATAGCTAGACATACAATATGAATATGGTTTCAATTTCGTAAATTTTTTGGATTGAATAAATTCATCTTATCAAGTCCTATCCAATCTAATTTTTTTTCAACCATCTAGAATTGACTTACCTTTTTCTTTATGGAAAATGAAGGGAATAACATACTTGCGTGATTTATTCATTGATAACTGTTTTATGTCTTTTGAACAGTTGTCTAATAAATACAATTTGCCTAGATCACATTTTTTTCGATATTTACAGATTAGAAACTTTTTAAAAGTTACTTTACTTTCTTTTCCGATACTATATAAAACTGAAATTATGGGAAAAATGTTAGGTTTTAATCCCTGCTTGATAGCAATAATTTATGATCTGATTATGAAAATATGTCCAGAGACACTTGATAAAATTAAGAATGAATGGGAAAGAGAACTCCAGATACTCTTACCTACAGAGACATGGAAGAAAATTCTTCAATTAGTTAATACATCTTAAATGTGTGCTAGACACTCTTTGATACAGTTTAAGGTGGTTCATAGGACCCATATGTCGAAGGACAAGTTAGCCCGTTTTTATCACCATATAAATCCTATATGTGATAGATGTAATTCGGAGGTGGCTTCCCTGACACATATGTTTTGGTCCTGTCCTCTTTTGGAAAAATATTAGAAAGAAATTTTTAATATTATTTCAACTGTATTGAATATTGATCTACAGCCCCATCCTATTACTGCAATTTTTGGGTTACCAATGATGGATTCTGGCCATTTATCCACTTCTGCTTGTCGTATGATTGCTTTTGTTACATTAGTGGCCAAGAGATCCATTCTATTTAAATGGAAGGACCCTGTACCCCCCATTGCATTTCAATGTTTTTCTCAAATTATAACATGTTTAAACTTAGAAAAAATTAGGAGAGGTACTGTTGATCCTTTGCTTAAATTTGAGGAAGCTTGGAGTCCATTTATTCAATATTTCCATATGATATAAGCAGACCTTTTTTGAATCCCTTTCAATAACCTTTGGATATAGAGGACATTTTTAATCTAAGAAATATCAGTCCAGTTTTTTTCTCTTTGTGGTTTTTGGTTTGCTTTTGTCTATTTTTTTTTGATTTGAGGGTTTTCTTTTCATATAATCAAATTTCTTTTCAATTTCTTTTTTTTGCATTATGTACACTTAGCAAGAGAGGGGGAGGTCTAGATTACATTTTTTACTCCTTCTGAGTATAAATATTAACTGTTATTATTGTTATCCCGATCTCTTTGTATATGTATCATTGTTAATGTTATGTATATTAATTTGAATTAATTTGAAATTCAATAAAAAGAAAGAAAGATGATAAGAGGCATTGATTGTGTGGATAGTTAGAGGCTTTTTCCCAGGGCTGAAATGGTTGCCACAAGAGGACACAGGTTTAAGGTGCTGGGGAGTAGGTATAGAGGAGATGTCAGGGGTAAGTTTTTTACTCAGAGAGTGGTGAGTGTGTGGAATGGGCTGCCGGCAACGGTGGTGGAGGCGGATACGATAGGGTCATTTAAGAGACTTTTGGATAGGTGCATGGAGCTGAGAAAAATAGAGGGCTATGGGTAAGCCTAGTAATTTCTGAGGTAGGGACATGTTCGGCACAACTTTGTGGGCCGAAGGGCCTGTATTGTGCTGTAGGTTTTCTATGTTTCTATTCAGTTGTCTAATTATAGTCCTCAATCTATTTGATAATTTTGTTAGTATGTGCATTTATCATTGAAAAATAATCTCAACATAACCCCTAACTCCAGAGTGAAAAAAAAGCTGCAATCTTTTTTAGCCAATATTTTGCCATCCTTTCAAACTCGTGAACACACCAGAGCCTCCCTCTTCTCGGAGATTCTAGTTATATCTCTGGTCCATTGCTTTCTCCATCTCTGGACATTCCCTCTCCAAACTCCCCCACTGTAAATACCAAAGCCTTACAAGTCCATTTGCACTATGTGTCCAGTATCAGCATTACATTTTTTTCCCATATAGTCCTTTGGTAATAAGTCCAGGACAGTTTACACGGGCTCCAGCTCCTCAATGATCAACAGCAGAAGGGCACCATATTTGGCCTTTGCAATGGCTGCAGCAAGCTCCAGCGCATCCCCCAGCACACATTTCTGCGTATGGATTGTGTCAGTCTGTAATATTAGATTGTGGACAGCTCCTTTCACTGGAAGGCCATCAAGTTTTGGGCAGACCAAAGGGAGTCTTTCACCAGACATATAATCTTTCAACAGTCAGGGTCTCTCCGAGAACAATCTCCTTTATTCCCTAATTGTATGGGACGACCCTCGACAAGGATCTCCTCCCAGCATGAAACCCCACTGCACTCAACGTCGAACAGGAAATGAAGGCTGGCTCATGTGGTAGGCACTTTGATATCGGCCACTACTTTTCAATTTTATGAGATTCTAAACAGCTTTGGGAACAATTGGAAATAGAGAGAAAGATGTAGTTTGGTGCAGATTTTAACCGGATTAGGAATGGTGAGCGTGGGTTAGGGTTAACTAGCGTGCTGACGACATGCGTACAAGGAGGCAGGCGAAAATGCAACCTCGGCTTCTGCAAATTATAGATCACACTGTGCAACAACTCAACAGCGCACCGCCAGTGAAATGTCCATTCAGCCACCCTCCGCAAATGTCCCCCACGTTAACATCAACACAGTATTCGGGCTGCGAGTTGAGGCGTCCCGGGCTGTGACTGACAGCCCACGGGCCAATCAGCGCCCGAGGGGAGGGGCGGGGTAGCGCGGCAGCAGGTGGGGTGGGGTGGGGAGGGGAGCTGCTTGGTATCCAGGAAGTGGTTGCTGCCGAAAGACAAAGGTCGAGGCCGCGCTGTAAGAGTTTGGGAGAAAAAAGGTTCAGGGCAGCCGCGAAAGTGTTGCAGCCCGAACGTTGCGACGAATGGCAGATATCGCCAGAGGTAATGAGGAGGGTGAAACCGGCCGGGCGCAGGGCTGGGGTGAATGTGTTCACTGGACAAGGTGGCAGCAGCTCTCTGGCCGTGACTCGGGTCGGGTTACTCAGCCTTGAAATGTGATTGAGCTTACTTTTACAGCAATATGATTGCAGGATCTCGACCTGAAACGTCAACCGTACCTTCGCCTCCACAGATGTTGCTTGACCGGCTGAGTTCTTTTTTTTGGAACAACCCAGGAGGTAGTCCGACGAGGTACCCCGCCCTCCACTGTGGCAAGGAGCATTAGCAGGCGGAGGCTGAGGAACATTACCTGGCCCTGATCAGATAAAGATCTTCAAATGCTTCTCCAGGTCTTGCCACCCTTCTGACCTGGGTATCAATTGCATCCTTACTGAACAAGCTTTGAAATCCTTCCCATATAATCCGCAGCACTCTCCCATAACCCGCCTCTTAGGGTAACGAGGAATGTGCTTGTCTATTAGGGCTGTAACTCCAATCGAAGACAAATATTACAAGTACTGGAAATTTGAGGCACCAAAACGTCGGCCCTCCGTGGGGCAAATTAATAATATGCTGACCATTTGGGTGCAAGTGTCCACAAATGTGGATAGATCAGTCGTGTACCCTATTGGATTGATGATTGATTGTTAGCTTGATTTATAAGTGAATATTTATATAAAATTAGATTTCTAGAACTTGACAGTAGTTGACCACCTCTCTGCTCCAATATTTATTAAGTTGCTTTGAATATCTGAATTAATTTAGGTTGAGAGCAGAGGAGGCAAATGAATCTATTTTATTTTGTTTATTGGGTACAATGCACTGGAACGTGTCCTGTTACAACAGTTCCAGGTCAAGATACAAGTATTGCTCCTGCTATGCTGTTGTATTGATATGTTTTATCAGTATTTCCAGTCTTATTGGCCTTGATGAGATTTTGTTTCAAAAGTTATTTAAGTGCTGATAACATAGGAAAGATAGTGAATAGTCATTATTGAAATAAGTGTATACTACAAATCAGTACATGCATTATAGCTGATAAAAGGATTATAGAGTGAATTGGCAATAAATGGAGAGGCAGGAGTGCTAATGATAGATATGAGTTATGTTATGACATGCAGGAAAGTGTGCTGTTAACTTTCTCATCTTGTCAAACTGCTTTTCCCTCCTCTCTAAATTTTTTTCCGTACATTAATCAAACTGTTAAAGGGTGAACAAGAGTTTTAATGGCCCCATGATTTTCTCTCCTAGGTAGCTCACAGTAATGTCTGGTGGATTAATCCCAACTGTTTCAGGACACCAGGACAATCATGGAAGGTTGGCAACCGTAAATGCACAAAAGAAAGGGGAAGAGTGTATATAAGTGCTGCAAAGTAAAGGCAGAGGGGGAAGGGTATGGGTGAATATGGATTAGAAATGAGAAAAGTGGCACAGTTTGCACTAGAATTTGATGCAACCAAGGGAGTAGCACAGTGGCAAAGCGGTTACCGGTTACAGAGACCTTGGTTCCATCCTGGCCTTGGGTGCCATCTGTGTGGCGTTTGCATGATCTCCATGACTGCATGGATTTCCCCTGAATACTTGGGTTTCCTCTGCAGGTCAAAGACACAATGGGTTGATGGGTTAATTTGTTGATGTGAATTGCTGTAATATTGGTGGCTGGTAGGAGAATTATGGGGTGGAGAGGTAGATGAATAGGGATGTAAGATGAAAAAAGGGAATTGGTGTGGATGGCTGCTTGAAGGTCGTTGCAGTGGACCAAAGGGTCTGTTTCTGTGCTCCATGGCTCTCTGCTGGAATGATGAAAGCCTACAACAAAAGCAAAGTAGCAGTACTAAAAAGGACATGAAGGAAGCAACAGAAATAAAGAGGAAGCAAAAATTGAGGAAAGCAGAGAGTGAGTGCAATAAGTTATTATTGTTAGTATCTTTATATTTACTCTTTGTGAATTTGCAGTTTGGATATTTTATGATTTGGCACATTTCAAATCTGCAGTAATTGTGCATTGGTAAGTTTTAATTGCAACTACACAGCTAGTACAACAAATGATCCTAGGGTATTTCTAACAGTAACAGGAGCCCTTGGGAGAGGATCAGGCAATACAGAGCAGGAATTCACAGGGAGCAAGCTCAAAAGGAATGCTTTCTGGAAACACAGGAAAGCATCTGGATTGAACTCCATCTGCCATTTATCATACCATTTCACCAACACATCGATATCACACTATAGCCTGAAGACTATCCTCCACATTATCTGTGACTCCTGTCAATTTCTGTGTCATCTGCAAACTTCATGCCTCCTACATCCACATCCAAATCATTCTCATGTACTACGAACAGTGAAGGTCCCAGGACCGATCCCTGAGGAACACCACTAATAACAGGCATCCAGGCATTAAAAACAACCCTCTCCCGTCACCTTTTGTCTTCTATTGGCGAGCCGATTTTGGATCCAGTTTGCCTCATTGCCTTGGGCCCTAACCTTTTGAGACCACGTGTACTGCAGGACCCTCATCAGTCAGAGATATTTTACTCATTTGGATTCTATCAGGTTATGGGACTAACAAGTCAGATTGTCAGATACAGATTTGTTATAGTGTGTAAAAATGACCCAGTGCATCCACTTTAGTAAAGCAAGTTTATGAATTTGGCTCAAAACTGTCTTCTCTTTGAGGTTTTTAGCCAATGTAGATACAGTTTTGTAAACTTTCCACCACCATTCAGATTCGGCAAGATAGGACACAGATCAAGTTGAGGTGAATCATTTGAAATCTTAATTTTTCAGAAAAAATAAGTAGAAGATTTTAAGTAGGATAAATGTTGAGAAATTATTTAGAAATATAGGCCTGAGTTTGGGCATGACAA
This sequence comes from Pristis pectinata, assembly GCF_009764475.1. Taxonomy (NCBI): domain Eukaryota; kingdom Metazoa; phylum Chordata; class Chondrichthyes; order Rhinopristiformes; family Pristidae; genus Pristis; species Pristis pectinata. The sequence continues at coordinate 97,603,470 of NC_067406.1, forward strand.
TAATCAGAGTGAAATTGTTTCATGTTGTTTGTTTTTATGGAAATACTTCCCTATTATTGGAATAACGTTATTACTACTTAGTATTAGTTCATGTGCTATTACATAAATTCAATCTCTTCATTGGAGAAAAAAAGACTTGCATTATACTGCCTAAGCTTTCATTGCGTATGTCCTATCCTTATTTGACCCCCTTTGACACCCCCCCCAAAAAAAAAGCATCACTTATCAGGATTACTTCCATCTACCATTGCCCTGCCCAATTTACCAGCTGATCAGTACATTTAGTCTTTAAAAACATAAGAAATAGAAGCAGGAGGAGGCTTTTTGGTGCCTCATGCATTCAATGCCATTCATTAAGATTCTGGCTAATCTTTCAGTTCTGCCACTTTCCTGCACTGGCCACATATCTCTTGATTCCCCTAGTAATCTAAAATTAAAAGGATATGTCATAAATATACTTTGTGTCTTAGTTCCCAAAGGTCTCTTGAGTAGAGAATTCCAAAGGTTCACTACCCACAGGCTGAAGAAATACCGGTTGAAGAAATTTCTTTTTATTTCAGTCCTGAATAGCTGACACCTTACCTGAGATTATGACTTCTGGTTCTAGAAACCACAGCCAGGGGAAACATCATTCAAGCCCTGCAGAAATTTTGTTTATTTCAATGAGATCACTGCTTCATCTTCTCAAGTTAAGCATATGCATAGTCTGCTTAATCTCTTCTCGTAAGTCAAACCCTGCTGTCCTAGAAATGAATCTGATAAATTGCTGTATCTTTTCTATCACAAGTATATCCTTTGTTAGATGGGGAGACCAGATCTATATACACTGCCCTAGATGGGGTCTCAACAGGGCCTTAAATAATTGAATCAAGGTGTCTCATGTATTAAAGTCATCTTGCACAAAAGGAAAATATATCATTTGCCTTCCTAATTACTTGGTGTACCTGGATATTAATTATCGGTAATTCCTGTAAAAGAGCTCCTAGATCCTCCTTTCAGTTCTGCTGAAGGCTGTCTGAAAGTCCCAAAACACCACATCTGCTGGTAATCACTTCTTTCCAAAACAATGTATGTTATTATGATTCATCGGAAAGCCCTAAGAGGGGCAGAGGTTTGATCTTATCTAGTAAGTAATGTCAGATGCCCAAGATTGTTAAAGTAGCAAGTGAATTGCAATTATTTTCATATAATTTGTTCACTTTCTCTTCAAGGCAAAACATTAACCCCATAGCAGATCCAACAAGTTCATTCACCAAATTTGCCATTCTCTCTGCTATGTTTGAGGTTGAGGAAAATTTTATAATGACTAAATGAAGACGAATATGGCATCTAATTTGTACTCTGGAGCAAAATTTTATCCATGTTTTGTACATAGTATCCATTTGTACCAAAGTCAAGTTGAGGTTTATTGTCATGTGCATCAGTGCATGTACTGTATATACAGGTGCAATGAAAAACTTACAGCAGCATCACAGGCACATAGCATCATATAAGCAGCATTCACAAGAAAAACATAAATTAAACATAAATTATGCACAATTTTTATAAGAAAGAACACAATTAGAAAAAAAAAGTCCATTTTAGTTCAAAAGTGGTCATAGTGGTGCTGAACTTTAATGATTAGGGTTTGCCGGTTGGTTCAAAAACCGAATGGTTGAAGGGAAGTAGCTGTTCTTGAACCTGGTGGTGTGGGACTTCAGGCTTCTGTACCTCCTGCCCAATGGAAGCTGCAAGAAGAAGGCAAGGCCTGGATGGTGGGGATCTTTGATGATGGATGTTGCATCATCATATGTTCCACAATACCATTGTGGAATTTCCTAAGAACAAGTTTAAGGAAAGATCACTAATGTCCTTAATTACAAGAGTAGACCAGAGACTGATTATTCTGCTACAGAAACTTGTCTGACCCCTTAAGGCCTTTTACGCTCAGCACTGGGAGTATAATGAAACACTGCATTTTCCTAGATGTGTGCATCTCCAATAACAAAGTGCACTTAGTACTTCATTAGTGCTGTAATGTTGTTACTTCGAAGGATATGAACATAAATCTCAACTGTTGATAAAGTAGTTGTCGAATCACCAGCAATTAAGAGCTAAATCAATCTATAAAACATTGGTTTTCTTCAACAGCACTGATAATTACATTGAACTTTACCATTGGATGTTAACACATCTACTTTTGCTTTCTCAGTTGCATTTGTATGTTACAAGGAGTAAAAGTTTCATTAAAACAATGAGAAGTTATTGACTTGAAACTTAACTCTGTTTCTTTCTCCTTGGATGCTGCCTGACCTGCTGATTGTTTCCAGTATTTTCTGTTTCTATTTCAGACTTTCACTACCTGCAGTATTTTGTTTTTTGAGTATTATGAAGATAAATCTTGAAGGTGGTAACAGTAAAACTCCTCTGATAATCTACCATCTGATTCAAATATCCCAATAATTCAGCATTTGGCTCACCAGGTAATGTTTCCTATGCTCCCTTCCCACTCTCCGGAGCCCAGTTCCCATGTTTCTATTTAAACTTACCTGGTTACACAGTTTATTATAATACTGTGTAACATTTGGTGGTGGGAGAAAAGTCTATTTAAAATGTGTTGAGGTATTGTAGCCGTATGCGGCGCGTGGCAGGAAAGAAAACGCAGAAAACACGGAGGCTGGACTGGAACACACTTTGCTGACTCGAACAAAGCGCGTGCGCTCCGCTAAAGTAACCGATAGTGTCTCCGGCGGACATGATGCGTGGTCCCTGCTGGAAGGGCCCGCCCCGCGGTTAGTCCGCGTTGTGCTCCGCAGCATGCGCCCGCAGCCGCCGATGGCGGTTCGAGTCCTGCGGGTCTAGGCCGCTACACCCCACCCGCCCCCCCCCCCCCCCCCCCAGAATCGCCCATCAGGGGGCGTGGGATCCCAGTTTGTGTGTCCACCGTGGTGGCCTGCCCCGCCGGCGCAGTGAGGGCACCTTCACGGGCTGTCCAAATGTTCAAAATGCGCCAGTTTTGAGGCAGTCCACTGTGAAGGTCTCTTGCGGCCCCCCCACTTCCACACACGTAGGTCCGTTGTGCTGGATCATCTTGAGAGGGTCCTTCATACGGCCTCTGCAGAGGGGACTTGTGCATGCCCCTGTGAATGAAAACATACTACACAGTCCCTGAGATCCCTAGGAACAAAATCAGTCTGGAGGTTGGAACTGGTGCCTGGCTCCCCACCTTGTCCCTCAGCTTCCGTCAGCACTTCTGCCGGCGACCCTCTGGACCTTGGGCCCCCGGCACGAACTGGCCCGGGACCGTCGCGGGGGTGGGGGGGTGGTGCCGGAGACTACTCTGCCGAGGAGGTGCCCAGGTCCTCCTTGGGGCCGTGCGGATGCCCAGTAAAAACCCAGGGGAGCTCATCTGTCCAGTTGGGCCCTCTGAGGAGCGCCAGCAGGGCTGACTTGAGGTGCCTGTGGAAACGCTCGACCAAACTGTTGGCCGGTGGGTGGTACGCCATGGTGTGGTGTAACGGGTGCCCAGGAGCTGTGCCATGCTGCGTCCACACCCTGACGTGAACTGTGGCCCCTTCTTGTCGGAGGGTGATGTCCGCTGGAAAGTCCGAACCTGGTGATCCAGTTTGCGATGAGCATCCTGGCACAGGACTCTGTGGACGTGTCTGCTAGCGTCATGGCCTCTGGCCATCTGGTGAACCTGTCAACCATGGTGAAGATATACCTGGCGCCCCGGGAGACGGGCAGGGGGGCCAAACGATGTCCATGTGGCTGGTGCTGAAGCCTGCCGAATCGTCGGTTGGAACTGTTGGAGGGGAGCCTTCACGTGCCGCTGGACTTTGGCGGTCTGGCAGTGTATGCAGGTCCTGGCCCAGTGTCCGACCTCCTTGCGCAGACCGTGCCAGACGAATTTGTCTGAGACCAATTTGATGGATGGATGGGTGGGCCAGGCTGTGTAGCGTGTCAAATACCCGCCGCCTCCATGCTGTTGGTACCACGGGCTGAGGTCTGCCAGTTGATGTGTCGCACAGGAGCTGAACCGCTGTAGGGCTGATGGGGGGCGTCCTCCAGCCGGAGTCCTGAAACGGCGGTGCGATAGGCCGGGATCTCGGTGTCCGCTTGTTGTGCCTGCGCCAGTGCCATGTAGTCAACCCCTGGGGCTGAGGTGGTCACTGAGTGGATGTGGGGATGAGACAGTGTGTTGGCGACTACATTGTTCTTCCCTGCGATGTGGCGGATGTCGGTGGTGAACCTCTGAGATAAATGAGAGGTGCCTCTGCTGCCGAGCCGACCATGGGTCCGATACCTTTGTGAGGGGCGAAGGTGAGGGGCTTGTGGTCCGTATACGCGGTGAAATCCCGTCCTTAGAGGAAATACTGGAAGTGCCGAATAGCCAGGTAGAGCGCTAGCAACTTCCTGTCGAAAGCGCTGTACCTCACCTCCGGCGCTCACAGGTGTCAGCTGAAAAAGGCGAGCGGTCGCCACTGGCTCTCAACGAGCTGCTCCAGGACTCTGCCGACCGCTGTGTCGGAAGCATCAACTGTGAGCTCCGTGGGTACATAGACTCTCGGGTTGTACTAGGAGGGCCGCCACCGCCGCCAATGCCTCTTTGGTCTGCTCGAAGGCTTCCGTGGACTCCGTGTCCCATTCCACCTCCTTGGCCTTGCCAGGCCATCAGACCGAACCGGGTTTCATGATGCGCACTGCTGCCGGCATGAACTGGTGGTAGAAATTCACTATCCCCATGAACTCTTGCAGGCCCCTTGACCGTGCTGGGTTGGGAAACTGGCGGATGGCCTGAACTTTGTCTGGAAGAGGGGCGGCTCCATGCTGGTTGACCCTGTGGCCCAAGAAGTCTATTTCCGGCAGCCCAAACTGGCACTTTGCCGGGTTGATAGCCAGTCTGTGGTCACTCAGGCGCTGGCAGAGCTGGCGCAAATGTGCCACGTGCTCCTTGCGTGACTTGCTGGCCACCAGGATGTCATCTAGGTAGATGAAAATGAAATCCAGGCCTCGCCCAACTGAGTCCATTAGCCTCTGGAAAGTCTGAGCAGCGTTCTTGAGGCCGAAGGGCATCTTCAGGAATTCAAACAGCCCAAAAGGGGTGATGAGGGCTCTCTTGGGCACATCGTCAGGGTGTACGGGGATCTGATGATAGCCTTGGACCAGGTCGATTTTTGAAAAGATGGTCGCCCAGTGGAGGTTGGCCGTGAAGTCCTGGATGTGGGGTACCGGATATCTGTTGGCGGTTGTGACATCGTTAAGTCTCCTGTAGTCCCCGCAGGGCCTCCAACCTCCTGCGGACTTGGGCACCATGTGCAGCAGCGATGCCCAAGGACTGTCCGAGCGGTGGATGATCCCCATCTCCTCCATTTTCCGGAACTCCTCCTTGGCGAGGCAAAGCTTGTTGAGTGGCAGCCTGCGGGCCCGGGCGTGCAGCAGTGGTCCTTGTGTGGGAATGTGGTGCTGTACGCCGTGCTTGGGACCGGTAGTGGAGAACTATGGGGTGATGATGGAGGGAAAATCTGCCAGCACCCCTGGCAAACTCATCACCCGAGAGCGTGACGGAGTCCAGGTGAAGGGCCGGGAATTGGGGCTTCCCCGAGCTGGAAGGTTTGGAGAGTCTCGGCGTGGACCAAATGCTGGCCTTTCAGGTCGATCAGAAGGGCGGTTGGCCAGTAGGAAATCCGCCCCTAGTAATGGCCGTGACACTGCTGCTACCGTCCAAGTAAAACAGCTGGGGCCGAAACGCAGCAGAATGGTACGCGAGCCGTACCGTCCGGATGGCGGTGCCGTTCGCGGCGGGTGAGGTTGGGGCCTGGGGCCGCGGTACGGGTGTCCGTGTTTGAGGAGGGGAAGGACGCTGATCCCGGCCCCGGTGTCCACCAGGAAACGTCGCCCGGAGGTGTCGGTTCCAGAGGAACAGGAGGCTGTCGCGATGGCCAGCCGTCGAAGCCACTAGCGATGGCCGGCCCTGGCATTTCCCGGGAAGGCACACGGTTGGGACGGCAGCGGTGTGCGTTTGACCCCCACCTCTGATGGTAAAAAACACATTGGTCTGAACCCTCATCTGTCCCCCGTGGGTCTCGACGGTTTCGGTTGTGGGGTCTTGGCCTTAGGCTGCGCGGTCGTGGTTAGGCAGATGGAAGCTGCTCCCCGCTGCTTACTTCTGCCACAAAATGTCCACCCTGGCCGCGAGGCTGCGTGGGTCGGCTCAAATCTTCACCAGTGAGGAGGAGGCAAATGTCCTCTGGCGGTTGCTCGAGGAACAGCTGCTCAAAAAGGAGGCAGGGGTTTATGGCCATCTATGAGTGCCAGCATGTCGTCCATCAGCTCAGATGGCTTGCGGTCGCCCAGGCCGTCCACGCGCAGGAGCCGCGCGGCTCGTTTGCAGCGGGAGAGTCCAAAAGTGCGGAGGACGAGTGCCTTGATTTTAATGTACCTGTCTTCCATAGGTGGATGGTGCCGGAAGTCGATGATCCGTGCTGCCATGTCCTGGTCGAGTGCGCTGACCATGTAGTAGTACCACGTGGCATCGGCTGTAATGCCTCTGATGCTGAACTGGGCCTCAGCCTGCTCAACCAAACATGGAGCTGAGCAGCCCAGAAGGTCGGGAGCTTGAGCGAGACTGCGTTGTGCGAGTCATTGGGATTCATGTCGCGGGTTCCAGATGCCATCTGAGAGTGTCGGGGTCACCAAATGTAGCCCTACGCAGCACGTGTTAGGAAAGAAAACGCAGAAACACAGAGGCTGGACTGGAGCACACTTTACTGACTCAAAGCGCATGCGCTCCGCTAAAGTAACCAAGAACCTCTCTGGCGGACGTGACGTGCGGTCCCTGCCAGAAGGCCCACACCGCGGTTAATCGGCGTCGCACTCCCGCGCATGCGCCCGCGGCCACCAATGGCAGTTCAAGTCCTGTGGGTCTGGCTGCTACAGTATTAATAGAAATGACGTGTCTGGGAAATAGAAATATCTGCAAAATCTGGTCTGACAGCACCAAAGTCCTTAGCGTGCCAGATGATCAGTTTTATTGTAATCTTAAAACCATTTTCTGTAGGGTCAAAGGAGATCTATTTACTGTGCAATGGAAAACAAGGGAGGAGATTGCTAGGGCCCAGGAGGAAATTCTTGCATCAGTGTTTGCCACGGGAGCACTGGAGGATAGCTAATGTTTTTCCTTTGTTTAAGAAGGCAGCATGGATAAGACAGGTAACCACAGGCCTGTGAGCTGTACATCAATTAGAGAATATTCTAAGGAGCAGGATTTATGTTCATTGGGAAGGATAGAGACTGATGAGGGACAGTCAGCATGGCTTTGTGAGGGGCAAATCTTGTCTCACCAACTTGAATTTTTTTTAAGGAAGTAACCAAGGAGATTGATGAAGGCAGGGTGGTAGCAGTTGTCTGTATGGACTTTAGTAAGGCATTTGACTAGGTCCTGCATGACAGGCTGGTCCAAAAGGTTAAGGCACATGGGATCCAAAGTGAGCTGGGTAATTGGATCCAAACTTGGGTTTTGTAATAGAAGGTAGAGAGTAGTGGTGGAAAGGTGGTTTTCTGATTGGAAGTCTATGACAAGTAGTGTACTGCGGGGATCGGTACTAGGACCTTTTGTCCTAGCTGTTTGTAATATATAGAAACGACTTAGATATGAATGTAAGAGGAATGATTAATAAGTTTGCGGATGACACAAAAATTGGTGGTGTAGGTAGCAAGAAAGGTTATCTAATGCTACAACAGGATATAGGTCAGATAGGAAGTTGGACAGAGTAGTAACGGATGGAATTTAATCCTGACAACTGCAAGGTGATGCATTTTGGGAAGTCAAATTGGGGGTAGGGCATATACAGTAAACGATAGGGCACTAAGGAATGTTGATGAACAGAGAGACTTGGGGATCCAAGTCCATAATTCCCTGAAAGTGGCAACACAGGTGGATAGGGTGTTGAAGAAGGCATATGGATTGCTTGCCATCAGAGGTCATAGAATATAAATTGGGAAGTTATGTTGCAATTTTACAAAACACAAGTTAGGCTGTGTTTGAAGTATTGTGTGCAGTTCTGCTCGCCACACTACAGGAAAGATTGTGATTGTGCTGGAAAGAGTGCAGAGGAGACTCACCAAGAGGTTGCTTTGATTAGAGGACTTCAGTTCTGGGGAGAGTGAAGCAGGCTGAGGGGTGACCTGAAAGAAGTGTATATGATTCTAAGAGGCATAGATAGGGTAGATAGTCAAACTCTTTTTCTTATGGTAGGGGTGTCAAAAACAAGAAGGCATAGTTTTAAGGTGAGAAGTAGGAGATTTAAAGGGGACTTTAGGGTGAAGTTTTAAGAGTGGTTGATATCTGGAACACTCTGCCAAAGGGGGTGGTGGAATCAGATACAATTACCATGTTTAAAAGCTTTTAGACCTTTAAATAGGCAAGGCGTAGGAGCATACAGTCCTAATAGGATTAGTGTAGGCGGGCAAAATGGTCAGGATGGATATGATGGACCAAAGGGCCTGTTTCTATGCTGTATGACTCTGGCTCTGAGACCGGTTCAAGTTCTATTCCGGAGACCTAAACATAGAAATCTAGGCTTGCACTCCAGTGCAGTGATAAAACAGTGCTGCTCTGTCAGATGAATTATTAAACCAGGTGACATAAAAATATTCCATGGCACTGGAGTTAACCAGATGCCCTGGCCAATATTTATACCTAAGCAAAGACCATCTTGTTTTTATTAGATTGTTCTGTGGGAGCTTGCTATTCACAAATTGGCTAGTGTGGGTTTTTTTTGCACTTTACAACTGTGAATTAATTTCAAAAGTACTTCATTGACTGTAAAGTGCTGTGTATAAACACAACTTGTATCATGAAAGGTAGGGCAGCAGGGAGTGTAATGGAACAGAGGGACCGAGGAGTACAAGTGCATAGCAGCGTCACAGGTAGGGTACTGAAAAAGGCTTTTGGCCCACTGGCCTTCATCAGTCAGGATACTGAGTATAGGAGCTGGGACGTTATGTTGCAGTTGTACAAGTTGTTGGTGAGGCTGCACTCTGTACAGTTTTGCTTCTAGTTTTCAACATTTGGAAAAGTTTTTTTTAGTTACAAAATGGATGACCTCACATTTGTCTATAATGAAACCATGTGATTAATCTATTTATATCACTTTTACTTCGGCACTGCCAGCTACACTGCAAATAAGTCTTTCTCTGTTATAGAATGCAGTTATTTGGTTGTTAAGTGTTATATTTGGAGCCTCTTTTTGTTCTTGACCTGCCAGCTATTTGGTATCATTTCTGGTTTTCTAAAGCTATTGACTGCTATTTGTAATGTAGTAAGTGCATGATTCAACAATTAATTTAGTAAAGTGAGTTGAATTAAGGACTGGCAAAATTTGAGGCCAAAGAACGAGAACCACAAAGAATCTGGATGAAAACTAAAGTTAAAATTATCTGAGTTAATCACTGAAGATTTATTTTGGAGGTGGAGGTAGCACCGTACACTGGGTGTTCAAATATGCAGTTAAATTGATAATTCACTGATATTTTTAAATTGATGTTATCTGAGATGTTGGTGTACAAAGCTTCTTGTTGGAAACTGAAAAGAGTTAATTTATCCAGCCTAAATAAAACAAGAAAATGTTGGAAATATTCAACAGATCGGACAGCATCTATGGTGAAAGAAACAGTCAGTGTTTCAGTTTGATGACCTTTCATCAGATCTTATCTAGCACGTTTTTAAACAAAAAATAGACTACTGGAAGAAAAGAGCAGGTCAAACAGCATTTATGGAGGCAAAGGGATGGTTAGCGTTTAGGGCCAAGACCCTGCAGCAGTTTATATTTTGCTCCAGATTCCAGCATTTGCAGTCACTTGTCTCCATGCTGTTTTTAAAATTATTAATGAGTTTATGCTATTTAAGTCACAGAATGCTAGAGCCATACAATATAACATGCAGTTCACTTTGAATTCAAGTAACATTGTTATGATTTTGTAACAGGATTATTCTGTTTTAGTGTAATTAGAGTTGTAGTTTCTTGTACTAAAAGTACTGAGGGACAGAGTGATTTTGTACATGCACAAGGATACCTTAAGGCAGCAGCATGGGTGAATAAGAAGGCATAAGGAATACTTCATTAGCTGGGTCAGGGAATATAAGAATTTTGGGGTTACGGTACCAATGTATAAATTATTTGCTAGGCAACAGATGGAAGACTGTATGCAGTTATGGTCACCACATCATAGGAAGGATATGATTGCACTGGAGAAGGAGCTGAATAAGTTCACCAGGATGTTGTCAGAGATAGAATGAGGAGAGACTGGATAGGTTGGCTTCGTTTTCATAGAACAGTACACCGCAATACAGGCCCTTCGGCCCACAATGTTGTGCTGACCTTTAAACCTCGCCTAAGACTATCTAACCTCTACCTCCCCCCATATCCCTCTATTTTAAATTCCTCCATATGCTTATGTAACAATCTCTTGAATTTGACCAATGTACCTGCCTCCACCACCACCCCAGGCAGTGCATTCCATGTCCCAACCACTCTCTGGGTAAAATAACCTTCCTCTGATATCTCCCTTGAACTTCCCACCGATTACTTTAAAGCCATACCCTTTTGTATTGAGCATTGGTGCCCTGGGAAAGAGGTGCTGGCTGTCTACTCTATTCCTCTTAATATTTTGTACACCTCTATCATGTCTCGCCTCTCCAAAGAGTAAAGCCCTAGCTCCTTTAGTCTCTCCTCATAATCCATACTCTCTAAACCAGGCAGCATCCTGGTAAATCTCCTCTGCACCCTTTCCAACGCTTTCACATCCTTTATAATGAGGTGACCAGAACTGGACACAGTACTCTAAGTGTGGTCTAACCAGAGTTTTGTAGAGCTGCATCATTACCTCGTGGCTCCTAAACTCAGTCCCACAACTTATAAATGCTAACATCCCATATGCTTTTTTAACTACCCTATCCACCTGTGAGGCAACTTTCAGGGATCTGTGGATATGAACCCCCAGATCCCTCTGCTCCTCCACACTACCCAGAATCCTGCCATTGCTCTGCCTTGGAGTTGGTCCTTCCAAAGTGTACCACCTCACACTTCTCCAGATTGAACTCCATCTGCCACTTGTCAGCCCAGCTCTGCATCCTATCAATATCCCTCTGCGAGCTTCGACAGTCCTCCACACTATCCACAACACCACCAATCTTTGTGTCGTCTGCACCCTTCTACCCCTTCATCCAAGTCATTAATAAATATCACGAAAAGCAGAGGTCCCAGAACCGATCCTTGTGGGACACCACTAGTCACAGCCCTCCAATCTGAATGCACTCTCTCCACCACAACCCTCTGCTTTCTATAGGCAAGCCAATTCTGAATCCACAGGGCCAAGCCTCCCTGGATCCCATGCCCTCTGACCTTCTGAAGAAGCCTACCATATGGAACCTTGCCAAACACCTTACTAAAATCCATGTAGACCACATCTACTGCACTGTCCTCATCAATCTGCCTGGTTACCTCCTCAAAGAACCCTATCAGGCTTGTGAGACATGATCTGCCCTTCACAAAGCCATACTGGCTGTCCCTGATCAGACCATGATTCTCTAAATGCCCACTGATCCTATCTCTGAGAATCCTTTCCAACAGCTTGCCCACCACAGACATAAGGCTCACTAGTCTATAATTCCCTGGACTGTCCCTACTACCTTTTTTGAATATGGGGACAGCATTTGCCGCCCTCCAATCCTCCGGTACCATTCCGGTGGACAACGAGGGCTCGAAGATCCTAGCTAATGGTTCAGCAATCTCCTCCCTCACCTCACAGAGCAGCCTGGGGAATATTCCGTCAGACCCTGGGGACTTATTTTCTAACAGCTCCAACACATCCTCTCTCTTGATATCAACATGCTCTAGAACATTAACCTTACCAACACTGTCCTCAGCATCATCAAGGCACCTCTCCTTGGTGAATACTGAAGAGAAGTATTCATTGAGGACCTCACCCACTTCCACGGCTTCCAGGCACATCTTCCCACCTTTGTCTCTAATCAGTCCTACCTTTACTCTCGTCATCCTTCTGCTCTTCACGTAAGTGAAAAATGTCTTTGGATTTTCCTTAACCTGACTCGCTAAGGCCTTTTCATGTCCCCTTCTTGCTCTCCTCAGCCCTTTCTTGAGTTCCTTCCTTGCTACCCTATATTCCTCATGAGCCCTATCTGATCCTTGCTGCCTACACATTATGTTGCCTTCTTCCTCCTAACTAGATGTTCCACCTCTCTTGTCACCCATGGTTCCTTCACCCTGTCATTCATTCTCTGCCTCACCAGGACAAATTTATCCCTAACATCCTGCAAGAGATCCCTGAACAATGACCACATCTTCATAGTACATTTCCCTTCAAAAATGTCATCCCAGTTTACACTCGCAAGTTCTAGCCTTATAGCTTTATAATTTGACATTCCCCAATTAAATATCTTCCTGTCCTCTTTGCTCCTATTCTTGTCCATGACAATGCTAAAGGTTAGGGAGCAGTGGTCACTGTCCCCCAAATGCTCACCCACTGATAGATCTGTCACCTGACCCGGTTCGTTACCTAATACTACATCTAATATGGCATTTCCTCTAGTTGGCCTGTCAACATGCTGTGACAGAAATCTGTCCTGGACACACTTAACAAACTCTGCCCCGTCTAAACCTTGGGTACTAAGCAGGTGCCAATGAATATTTGGGAAGTTGAAGTCTCCCACGATAACAACCCTGTTATTCTTGCACCTTTCCAAAATCTGCTCCTCAGTATCCTTGCTGCTACCAGGAGCAGAGAAAGCTAATGAGAGAGCTAATTAAGGTGTACAAAATTATGTGGGACACAGACAAAATACATAGTGAATTAGTTAATTTTTAATTGTACATAAAGAGTTACATGGTGGATTGGCGGTGGAGCAAATCAACAGCTTTAATTTTCTGGGCGTTAATGTATCAGATGACTGGTCCTGGGCTGTGCACATAGATGCAATCACAAAGAAAGTGTGCCGATGTCTTTACTTTCTTAGGAGATTGAGGTTCAGCTTGCCACCGAACACTCTAACAAACTTCTACAGATGTACTGTTGAAAGTATCCTGACTGGTTGCATCATGGTCTAGTACAACAATTCAAATGTGCAGGAATGTAAGAAGCTGTAGAGAGTTGTGGACTCTGCCCAGTACATAACGGGCACATCCCTCCCCATCTTCAGTAGTATCTACAGGACGCACTGCCTCAAGAAGGCAACGTCCATCATCAAAGATGATGTCCACCATCCAGGCCATGCCATCTTACAGCTACCATCAGGCAGGAGGTACAAAAGCTGAAGTCCCACCACCACCAGATTCAAGAACAGCTACTTCCCTTCAACCATTCAGTTCTTGAACCAACCAGCACAACCCTAATCACCAGAGTTTAGCAACACTATGACCACTTTGCACTAAAATGGACATTGTTTCATTTTGTTCTAATTGTGTTCTTTCTTGTAAAAATTGTGTATAATTTATGTTTAATTTGTTTTTCTTGTGAATGTTGCTTACATGATGCGACATGCCTGTAATGCTGTTGCAAGTAAGTTTTTCATTGCACCTGTGTATACATGTACAATAAACCTCAATAAAAGTCAAGTTTATGACAATAAACTTGACTTGGATCATTAACTAGTGTAATAGTCAAACCGCACAGAAATATCCATGCCAATGTTTTTGCCATCTACGCTAATCCCTTTGTCCGTATTAGGTCCATATCATCCTATGCCTTTCCTATTTAAGTAGAGAAGAGAAAAAGACTATGATACTGGAGGAACTCAGCAGGCCAGGCAGCATCCATGGAGAAAAGCAGGCAGTCAACGTTTCTTAGTGAATCTTAGTGAATCTCCATTGTACCCTCTTCAGTGTTACTGCACCCTTCCTATAGTATCAAATGCCTAACTAAAGTCCATGTAGACAACATGCTTTTATCAGTCTCCTTTGTTATCTCCTCAGAAAACTCAATCAAATTAGTGTTTCAGGTTTTCTCCTTCACAAAGTCATGCTGACCATCCCTAATCAGTTCCAGCCTTTCCAAATGTACATAAATCTTGTCCCTTAGAGTTTTCTCCAATAATTTCCCTGTCACTAGTGTATGGTTTCCACTGACTTATCTGCTGCCCTCCTTAAATAAAGGAACAATATTAGCTATCCTCCAGTCTTCTGGTACCCCACCCATGACTAATGAAGATGCAGAAATCTCTGTTGGGGACCCAGCACTATCCTGCTTTGTTTCCCCATAGCATTCTGGGATAGATCTCATATGGCCCTCTGGATTTATCTACCATTATGCATTCCAGGACATATAACACCCCCATCCCCTTAATACTGACATGATCCAATGTGTCCTTCCCTGAACTTGCTATGCTCCACAGCCTTCTCTTTGGTGAATACAAACAAGAAGTATTCATTTAAGATCTTGCCCACATCCCCTGGCTCCACACTTTTAGTTTCTAAGGGGACCTACTCTTTCCCTAGCTACCCTCTTGCTCCTAATATACTTACAGAATGGCTTATTTGTGAGATAATTGTGAAATCTATGGATTTTGACTACTTTTTGAACATTAAGCCATGGTCCAAACTTGGACAAAAGAACTGAACTCCAGAGGTGAAGTGAGGGTAACTGCCCTTGACATCAAAGTAGCATTTCATTGGAGTATGGCATCAAGGAGCGCTGGCCAAACTGGAGTCAATGGGAATCGGGGGAGCCCTCCGCTGGTTGGAATCATGTCAAGCATAAAGGAAGATTGCTGTGGTTGGAGCCACAGGACACCTCTGCAGGAGTTCCTCAGGGTAGTGTCCTCGGCCCAACCATCTTGAGCTGCTTTATCAATGACCTCCTTTCATTTGTAAGGTCAGAATTGGGGATGTTCAGTGATTGCACAATGTTCAGCACCATTCATGACTCAGATAAATAAGCAGTCCACATCCAAATGCAGCAGGTCCCAAACAATATCCAGAGGTGTCAGGCAATGATGATATCCAATAAGAGAAAATCTAGCTGTCACCCTCTGAAATTCATTGGCATTACCATTACTGAATCCCCCACTATCAAAATCCTAGGTTTACTATTGACCTGAAACTGAGCTGGAGTAGCATTATACATAATGTGGCTACAAGAGCAGGTCAGAGGCTAGAAATCCTGCAACAAGTAAGTCATCTCCTAGCTCCCCAAAACCTGTCCACCATCTACAAGGCTCAAGTCAGGATTGTGAAGGAATACTCTCCACTTGCCTGGATGAATGCAGCTTCAACAACACTCAAAGCTTGATGCCATACAGGATGTAGCAGCCCACTTGATAGGCACCCCTTCCACAAGTTTTCATTCACTCCACCACCGACACGTAGTAGCAGTAGTTTGTACCATCTACAGGATGCAATGCAGCAGCTCATCAAGACTCCTTAGGGAGCACCTTCCAAAACATGACCTCTATGTTCTAGAAGGACAAGGGCAGCAAAAGAAAGGGAATGCTACTTGGAACTTGCCTCCAAGCCCATCCTGACTTCGAAATATATTGCCATTCCTTCACCATCGCTGGGTCAAAGTCTAAAGGGCATTATGGGTATACCCACACCTCAAGAACTGCAATGGTTCACCACTAAGAAGGCAATTAGGGATGGGTAGTTAAATGCTGGCTCAGCCTGCAAAGTCCACATTCCTTGAATGATTTGGATCTTTCTGTTTCTGTAGCTGAGACTGTGTGGGGCCTCTTTCCAACATAAGCTGGTAGTCTGATCTCACTGATATTTCTGACTCAGACTCATTTGCCTACTAAAGAGCTCTACTCTGCTTGCAGCATCCGCTAATATTTCACTTTTTCTCAGCAGGTGCAGTTAAATTTGTGTTCTCCAAACATCTATAGATTTGTTATTTAAATTAACTGATATTGCACTATGGCATAATATCCTTGGGTCATTTAGGTAATGCATATCAGTCTGACACAGAAGTTGATGAAAAGAGCTGATGAATTGTTGGTGTCCTGGCTGCTTCGATACATTCAGATTTGAGCAGAAGACCATGGGGGTTAAATTAATTAATAACCATAACAATTAGTAAAGGTTGAAGGAAATAAAAGGACAAGTTGGTGCTGATGATAAATACTTTTCTTTTTCAGATACCACTGAAGTTGACTATCCAACAATTTTTCAAAGGTATGAGATGGTTTTAATTATTTTAATGATCTGTATCTCAATGTTTGTATTTAATTGGTCATTTTAAATTATTGTTTGGTGGCAATGTGACAAAACAGCCATTAACACTTCTAGGATTTTCAACTCTATTTGGGATTAACCTGTGAATTTGAACTTCCCAATCCCCTATCCCTGACATTGGGTCTATTCTCCAGCTGGACTTCGACCAATGCTGATTGGAAAGTGAACGTGTTCTCTGTTACCAAATTGAATTAATTCTGTCTTTGGAAGGAAAAAAAGGTTGTATACAATATTATTAATAATTAAGTATTAAAAATGAGGAAAAGTTTTTGTTTAATATTCCCAAAAATATTCTTTTCTGTTGCTATAAGGCAAAGCTCAATCTGTAATAAACAAACTGCTGGAGGAACTGAATGGGTCAAGGCAGCATCTGTGGAGCGAAATGGACAGTCGGCAGTCAATCTGCAGAAGCAGTAGAAAATATTTGTCTTTGAAGCTACAATTCAACCATTCGTGGTCAGAAGCATAGTAAACAGTTTCAACAGATGCTGATCATGCACTAGTAATTGATGACTCTAAAGATAGATAAGTCTGAGGGCCTTTATGTACCATGTTTCCCCATTTTAGTAAAGGCTGGTTTTGTTCTTCACATAAATTAAACTTGTCAAGTTTTTATTTTATTTCATTGAATCACCGTGGCTTGATAAATATGGCCAATCTCTTCCCAGTTGATTTAATTTTCCTATAAATTGCAGAGAAAGTCTTTCTCTAGAAGCTCATCTTCTTTCTGAGTCAGTGACTGAAGATGGGCAAAAAGGAAGGGTGCATCTGAAGGTTCCAGTTTACCAACCTGCTATAGTTTATTTTCACAGTCCATGCTATTAAAAATAGAAAACAGTTGTTTTCATAACTAACACAATTTGATGTAAGAGAGTAATCAAAAGAAGGATGACCTTAAATGTGGGAGGTCATATAAATGGTTTCACTTGAAACTTGATTGTTAATCCTGTTAAATTTTGTATTTGCATGTGGATGGATGGAATTATATGGTGTTTTTGGGTTTTGTCTCTTGAAATTATGGCAATTATGATGTTGGAGGTAAACTATATTTGAAGAGCAATATGAGGTATCTTAAACCCCTTGGACCTGACTCCAATCATCATGTCTCTTTTCATTTCTCCCCTTGCAGATGATCTGTCCTCAGATCCTTAATTCAGCCCTTCATAATTCCAGCTCTCAGGCTGCTGACCAAGGCATGACTTCCTTTTGGCTTTATTGACATCTTCCAAGTGGTGATAACTTATCCTCTCCACCTCTCTGCTCAGTTTATTTTATTGGGCCAAATTACTTCCCATCCAACTCACCCCATCCAACTCACTGGCCCTGTGGATTCTGCCTGTGAATAAGCTATCGCTGCTCCTTTCCGCATATACTTTCAGAATGTCTGTTTGCTTGCAAATGAGGCCCTTGTATTTTTTTCTGCTTATTGTTTAAAGTTAGATTAGCATGAAGGCCATGATGGAAACTTGGTTAATCAGTGATGATACCTTCCACCACTTTCCCTACTCAGGCTGTTGCAGTGTGGCTTTTATCATGAAATCACACCGTGATATGTGCATTGGCAATGATCCTTGAGCAGTTCACCTTGTTCCATTCCTTCATTATCTTAGCGAAAAATCTATCTCCCCCTACACTTCCCTCTCCCCCCTTCCTCCCAACACACACCTGTGAACAATAAAAATTCTATCACCAAGTTATCTTGAATTGACCTGTACGATCGGTTTGTAAGACAAGCTTTTTACTGTACCTCGGTACAAGTGACAATAATATACCAATACCAATCTTTACTGCTTTCCTTCCTTGGGCTAGGCACAGTGACTTCTCATTCTCAGTCATTTGAACCTCCATCACAACTCATCATGCTCTCTCTTCTCAGTTCATTGCTCTTCTGTTCCCTCTTCATCTCTCCCTCCAAGTAAATTCCCTAACCCATTCACGGTCACACCTCGGGCCTTACCGTTGCATGTGACCTTGCTCAGGCTGTTGCTGCCATCTCAATTACAGGGCCACCTCTGATTTCTTCTTTGTATCACTCTTCACCCACTTCTCCTTTTCCCCTCCCTGCCTCAATATCTTCTACTTCCACTCCTGGGGGGAAAAAAATCACTCAATTCATTTTCATCTAAACTTTCAAAATTTCTGACTTGATAGGCTGGACTTGTTTTCCTTGGAGCAGAGAAAGCTGAAGGAGAGATCTGATCGAGGTATTCAAAAGTATGAGGGGAATAGATAGGACATACTGTGAGAAACTTCTTCCGTTGGCTTAGGTGTCTAAAACCAGATGGGATGAGCTTAAACTGAGAATTAAGAGATTTGGAGTGGATTTGAGCAAGATTTTTTTTATCCAGAGGTGGCTGGAATCTGGAACTTGCTGCCTGAGGGGAAGCAGGAACTCTCACAACTTGTAAGAAGTATTTAGATGAGCTGTGGCACAAAAGGCTTCTGGCCAAGTGCTGGAAAATGGAATTGGTATAGATAAGTGCTTGATGGCTTGCAGAGAACATGGAACATAGAACAGTACAGCACGGAAAAGGCCCTTTGGCCCACAATGTTGTGCTGATCTAACTAAGTTAGCAATCAAATGCCCAACTAAGCTCGTCCCTTCTGCCTAAATATCTTTACATTTCCCACACATTCATGTGGCTATCTAAGAGCCTCTTGAATGCCCCAATCGTATTTGCCTCGACCACCGTCCCAGGCAGCGCATTCCAGGCACCCACCACTCTCTGTGTAAAAAAAAAACTTGCCCTGCACATCTCCTTTGAACTTACCCCCTCTCACCTTAAATGCATGTCCTCGGGTATTAGACATTTCAACCCTGGGAAAAAGATACTGGCTGTCTATCTATGCCTCTCATAATCTTATAAACCTCTATCAGGTCTCCCCTCTGCCTCCGCCGCTCCAAAGAAAACAAACCAAGTTTGTCCAACCTCTCCTTATAGCACATACCCTTTAATCCAGGCAGCATCCTGATAAACTGCTTCTGCACCCTCCCCAAAGCCTCCACATCCTTTCTATAATGGGACTGCCAAAACTGAATGCAGTACTCCAGATGCGGCCTAACCAGGGTTTTATAAAGTTGACACAGTGGACCAATTATCTGTACTGTATATTTCTGTGATGATTTTTTATCTTGGTGTTAAAGCTTGATCCATAAATAGGATCACCTGTCCACAACATGATGAAAGGCACTACGTAAATGTAAATTGTTTCTTAAAAGAACTGTTGGCTTGGATAAAGCTTTGTCAGGGGTAAAGATCTTCCCAATTATTCTGGCAGTACAACCTGATGTAATTGTGTAATAAAGTTGACTCAAGTTAGCAAGTAATCTTTTCAAATCATATAACATGAGGAAAAGGTTTTTTTAAGAAATTATAGGAAGGATGTGATAGCATTAGAAAGAGTGCAGAAAAGATTAACCAGGAATGGAGGGCTGTAGTTATAAGAAGAGATTGGATAGTCTGTATTTATTCTCATTGGAACATAGGAGACTGACGGGTGACCTTTTTAGGTTTATAAAGTTATGAGAGGCAAAGAGATGGTGATAGAGTCTTTTCCCTAGGATACGGGAGTCTGAATCTAGAGGGCATTGATTTAAGGTGAGGGGAGAAACTTAAAGGAGATTTGAGGAGCAACTTTTCCCACACACGGTGGTGGTTATATGGAATGAGCTACCAGAGGAACTAGTTGAGTCTGATACAATTACAATGCTTAAAAGGCATTTGGCAGGTACTTGGATAGGGAGTGAGTGGAGGGATACGGGCCTAATGTGGGCAAATGGGATTGGCATAGATAGGCATCACTATTGGCGTGGATGAGTTGGGTCAAAGCCTGTTTCTGTGCTGTACATCGCTGACTTTGTTTTAAAACAAACATTTCCATACAATAACAAGATAATAGGGTAGTTATTTGAGGTACCTATCATTTTATAGATGCACTTAGTGAATTTTTCAAAAAATACAAATTCTTAACTTCTGTTGCCTCACATCACTGAGCTTTGATTAAATTTCTTTCTTTTACCTTGGTCTTTATTTGGCACAGGTGTTTGTTACCTGCTGTCAAATGCACATTATTAATTTCACTGAGTTTGACCCATTGTTCTATGTCACAGTTTTGATCAAATGGATCCAAGTCTTGAATACAACATGAAGCACCGCAGGCGAGGGATTGCCCTAATCTTCAATCATGAGCACTTCTACTGGTATCTGGGATTGCCCAGTAGAGGAGGCACTAATGCTGACAAAATGAATCTGGAAAGAAGGTATGACAGCTGTCATCTTCATAGTGCTGCTTCAGTGACCCAAACTTGTTGGGAACAATATTAAGTTTCATGTGCAATGTTTAAATATGTTATTATTTTATAAATAACTCAACAATGTTGTGACACAGAGGTGTACAGTGAATCACTACAAATTGTAGGATGACTAGTGTAGCTTCACTATTAGGCTAGTGTAAATAAGAGGTCATCCTCAGCCACGTCATACAGTTTGAGGATCTACAGCAGACCTACTGTTGAAATTAATTAACCTAGCCACAGAGCTTTATGTTATTTAAAAAATGGATTAATTTTAATTTATCTCCTTTTTTTGCCCCTCTCTCTCAATCCAGTCTTTCTCCTTTCTCTTTATTTCCTTTTGCTTCTAATATATATTACAGTGTCTGCCACTATCGGGAGCTATGTGGTGCCGGACTAGCAGATTTTCTGGATGATTGGATGCTACTCCTGTTAATATCCCAGCACACTTTTATTTCAAACTGCTGAAGGAACTCAGCGGATTGTGCAGCATCCAGGGAGGCAAAGGGATAGTCAATGTTTCAGGTCAAGGTCATATATCAGGAGGCTGCTCAACCTGCTGAGTTCCTCCTGCTGTTTGTTTTTGCTTCAGATTACACTTTTATTTCAGTTTGTTTTATATACATGAATTTAAATATAGTGGAATACTGAGCTCCAGTGAGTTTAAAGATAATGGGTAATAGAACCTGGTGAGTTTCAGTTTGTATGTTTCAGCTTGATGATGTAAGCAATCCGGACACCTGCTCTGGCTGCACCTACACGTATATTGGCAATGACCTTCCTTACAGCATGATTGTTCCTGACTAGTTTGTTGAATTATTTACATACAGTAAGGGAGATCCGAAGGGTATGACTTTTAATAGAAAATAACTGCATAAGGGCCACTTACGAGTAATTCAGCATATACTTTGTATTTCTAATAGGTTACGAGATCTGGGTTTTGACGTGTCTGCCTACGACAACCTCAAGTCAACAGAAATCTTGGAGATAATTCACAAAGGTAACACCTTAGATTTGTCAGTTTTGAGCCCAGCTTTGGCAATTACTTGTTGGCTTTTAACTACTTGCTAGGTATTTCTTCCCAAGGATACATGGACATTACAATACTCTTAACAATTGTTGGAAACTTCCATTAATGCTAGATTGAAAATTAAATCAATTAAACGCAATGACTTGGGTTGGTGTGATACAATAGACCTTGTAAAGCAATAATTTTGAAAAAGATATTTTACCATCATGTAGAATGTTTGAATTGACCTGTATTTTGTCCCAGTTTTAAAATTATTGTCCAAAAGATCAGTGGAGCCTTATAAGGTGACTGAAATTTTGCAGGCCATTAATCTTGTCACAAGTCACAGGGTTGAAGTCCTATTCATAGAACCATAGAAGGTGAATCTTCAGCCCATTAACTCTGTGATAGCTGAAGAAGCACTATTGGACTACTTCCTTTCTCGGTCTTGGTCTATAACTTTGTAGGTTGCAGCACTCTGCTTTTAAAGGGTACCTGGATGCGCACAGTGAAGGTTTCTGCCTTTGCAACAATTTCAGGCATTAGATTTCAGAAATGGACCATTCTCTTGGTGAAACCTTTTTCTCACCTCAATTTTGAATTCCCCTTTGGCTAACTGCCCAAAGCAAGCAGTCCAGCTTATTCAGTCATAGCTGACGGAAGAAAGCTAATTGAAGAAGTATTGCAGCATGCTAGTTGGGAGAGGGGAGAAGCTTTTGGGTTTGGTGCTTGTAGCAGGGCAAAGATAGGCACCTTCTATTGCCAGTATGGGCAGGTGAGTATAGGGAGAGGAAGAGAAAGGGGTTTTCAAACGTAGGATAGCTTTGGGCAGTGGTAAAAGGTTGAGATGTGAAAAGAAGAGCAGCAAAGACCACTGGGGGGTTTTCTGAAGAGGCAATAGCAGTAATAATCTTGGATCTGAAAGTGTTTCTAAAGTTGTTTACATTAATGAACACAAGGAATTCAGTTTTCACAGGAACTTGGGTTCCATGGGAGTAGCAAAGGTTCTAGTTGTGAATGGAAGGCAGGAGAGATTTTCTGAAATGTTGGTGCCCTGTGGTGGGATGTTCATGAACCAACATTTGCATAAAGAGTAATTTGTAGAAAATGGATTGAGAAGACATTTGGGCAGAGCATCCATAGAAGTGTTGATAGAGATGTTGGGGCATGATAGAAGCACCCACCCTAACAAAATGATGGATGTTGGATAATATCCTCCTCCTCCATGGGAGAGTCTGTGCCTTGGAATGACTCCAAGTAATAACATATTTGTAAGGTTCCACATGGAGCAAAGAGAGAGTTTTAGTTTTGTGATTTATTTCCTTGCCCTGGTATTGAATTTGTGTCTCCAGAAATATCTTTAATTCCTTAGAAATAAAATGACTCCCCTCGAAAATCCCATTCTTGATCTGTTATTTGTTACATTTGAGTTAGTTGTCTAATCCCAATTCAAAAGGTATTATAAAGATCTGGGCCATATGTGATTATATTCTTGATTTTTGCTTATTATTTTGAATCAGGGTTTGACTGTTTTTCTTTTCTTCACAGTGGCTACTTCAGATCATTCTGATGCAGATTGCTTTTTGTGCATCTTCCTCAGTCATGGGGAGAATGATCATATTTTCGCTTATGATGCAAAGATAAATCTACAAGAATTAGTTGCCCGTTTTAGAGGAGACAAATGTTCTTCTCTAGTTGGAAAACCTAAAATATTCATAATTCAGGTAAAGTGAATCGAAAGATTTTGTTAAAAAAAGTAAATATTTGATGCTTACTATTTTTCTTAAGGTATTATTGAAAGTATTTTTTTTAAGTATTAGTGCTGCATTTTGGACACCAATGCGTTATTGCTTTGTATCAGTTAAATAAGATACTTTGGTCTTTGGCACAGAAAGTCTATTAAGTTCTGGGGGGTGGTGGAAGGGGGTGGTGGTGTGTAGTATGTAATGTTCATTGTGTGCAACTGTCTACACAAACATAAAATGGTTATTTATATTTCACCAGCCACAAAGTAGAGCTACTATACTCAGCAAAGCAGCATTCATACAAGATTCAAATAATAAAAGTCAATGTAACTCTACTTATCACTCGGCAGATTTTTAAAATATTATTTCAAATTTAGCCTTTTACGGAATCAGGTTACAAATATTTTCTGTTAAAGGTGATTTATATCATTGTAAATCTGTGTATCTGACTCTCAAATATCTACAGAAGCTCTCTATGAAATGTAGTTCATATTATTTGAAAGTTGGCTGAATGAAATTTGATGCAACATAATACACTTACTTTTCTTTGAGGAGGTGACCAGGAAGGTTGATGAGGGTAGTGTAGTAGATGTGGTCTACATGGATTTTAGTAAGGCATTTGACAAGGTTCCACATGGTAGGCTTCTTCAGAAGATCAGAGGGCATGAGATCCAGGGAGGCTTGGCCGTGTGGATTCAGAATTGGCTTGCCTGTAGAAAGCAGAGGGTTGTGGTGGAGGGAGTGCATTCAGATTGGAGCGTCGTGACTAGTGGTGTCCCACAAGGATCGGTTCTGGGACCTCTGCTTTTTGTGACTTTTATTAATGACTTGGATGAGGGGGTAGAAGGGTGCAGACGACACAAAGGTTGGTGTTGTGGATAGTGTGGAGGACTGTCGAAGATTGCAGGGGAAAACTGATAGGATGCAGAGCTGGGCTGACAAGTGGCAGATGGAGTTCAATCCGGAGAAGTGTGAGGTGGTACACTTTGGAAGGACAAACTCCAAGGCAGAGTACAAAGTTAATGGCAAGATTCTGGGTAGTGTGGAGGAGCAGAGGGATCTGGGGATACATAGCCACAGATCCCTGAAAGTTGCCTCTCAGATGGATAGGGCAGTTAAGAAATCTTATGGGATGTTAGCTTTCATAAGTCGTGGGATCGAGGTTAAGAGCCGCAAGGTAATGATGCAGCTCTACAAAACTCTGGTTAGACCACACTTAGAGTACTGTGTTCAGTTTTGGTCGCCTCATTATAAGAACGATGTGGAGGCGTTGGAAAGGGTGCAGAGGAGATTTACCAAGATGCTGCCTGGTTTAAAGAGTATGGATTATGAGGAGAGACTAAGGGAGCTAGGGCTTTACTCTTTGGAGAGAAGGAGGATAAGAGGAGACATGATAGAGGTGTACAAAATATTAAGAGGAATAGATAGAGTAGACAACCAGTGCCTCTTTCCCAGGGCACCAATGCTCAATACAAGAGGGCATGGCTTTAAAGTAATGGGTGGGAAGTTCAACAGAGATATCAGAGGGAGGTTTTTTACCCAGAGAGTGGTTGGGGCATAGAATGTGCTGCCTGGGGCGGTGGTGGGGGCAGGTACATTGGTCAAATTCAATAGATTGCTAAATAAGCATATGGAGGAATTTAAAATAGAGGGATATGTGGGAGGAAGGGGTTAAAGGTCTTAGGTGAGGTTAAAGGTGGGCACAACATTGTGGGCCGAAGAGCCTGTATTGTACTGTACTGTTCTATGGTTCTATGATTAATAATGTATGTACTTACATTGTTTTGAATGACTTTGTAAGATTCAAAGGTTTTAGAAAGTTCAGTTGCAAGGCTGAGCTGTACACTTCATGATTAAACTGCAGAATATGTATCATTCCCAGCTCTGAGAAGCAAATAACTTTTCAGGAGGTGGTGTAATCAAGAAACATAAAGGTAATCCCCAGTATTATAGATATGAGTTACAATGAGAAATTGGTGAGACTTGAGTTTCCTAACCTTAAAAGAAGATGATTGGATTGTGAACTTAATCTGGAAACTAAATTCAAATTAAGGTGAATCCACTTTTGTGCTGCTGGCAAATATAAAGGAACTGAATGTACCCAAAACCAAAATACTGTGGCTGCTCGCAATCTGAAATGAAAAATACTCAGCAAATTAGGCAATGTTTAACTCAGGGACATTAACTCTGTTTCTGTGTTAATGCCTGTATGCTGTCATTTCTGCTGAGCCTTTCCAACATTTTCTATTGTATTTTATATTTCACATAAGTAAACTTTTTCGTTGTCTTGCCTCCCTGAGAATCTCCAGCCATTGGACTGCATTCCCAGTCTGGGGTTTTCATGCATTCATTCTCTGGATGAAAAATCATATGTAGTGTGCAAATTTCAACGAGTGGAGAGTCTAAGTTGGTATAGTTCAATTAGTGAAACATTAAACAATCCTAGGACTAATGTTAGTGACCAGTATATGGATTGGATTTGTGAATAAAGTTGGTTGGATTGAAAAGCTTGAAGATTAAAATAATAATAGTTGCAGGATATTTTTGCACTGAGGAACAAAAATGGACTAAATGCTCCACCCATCAATAATTATCTTGTGAATTATTCTTTTTATTTTAAATATGCTGATGTTTATGATTTTTCAGGCATGTCGAGGAGACAAGCATGATGATCCAGTGATGCCCAAAGATGAGGTGGATTCGATGCGCAAAAGTCCAGCAAAAAATGAAGTGGTTGTTGACGCAGGAACCATGCCCACACTACCAGCTGGTGCAGATTTTATAATGTGCTATTCAGTAGCTGAAGGTAACAGAATGCCTCAGATTTGGCAAGCATGATCATTTATTTCTCTCATTTGTCCATTCTTCATGTGCTATTTGTAAATTTTCATCCCTCAAGATGAGCACAAACTACTTGATAGCAGTATCTGCTTAAGAAATTTGAAGTATCTGAAGATCAAATGACTGTCTCATTTACACTTTTCTCTACTGAACAAAAAAGATCTAATTGGGGGAAGATCCCAGTTCTAGGCTCCCATGAATGTCAAGGAGCAGGATAAAGTAACAAAGGGAATTTCTCATAGATTCCAAGAGTTCAATGTTACAAAAAGCCTGGAGGAGGAGGTGCAAGGGTGAAATTAAAAATATAAATTAGGAAGGTAAAGAGGGTGCATGAAGAAAGCAATAGTAAAACCAAGTAACATTGTAAATACATAATGGGACAGAGGATTTGATATGAAAGAGTAGGGGAAAATGCAGCTTGATTGTGGAGGTGGAAGACACAGGTAAAGTTCTGAATGAATATCTTCACAAAAGCCATCGACATTGAGAAAGTATTGGAAAGTAAATTGCCAGTCCCAGATCAAAAATATCTCAGACTCATGGAAGAAGGAAATAGCGTTGGATTTGATTATCTTTATCGAGTGCTTTCTGACGGCTGATGTGGTGCCATTATTTAAGGGAGCAAGGAATATACATCAGTGGGCAAGTCATGAGAGATGGCATACATCAGCGTTTAGGCAGAGACGAGCAGTCCAGATGAAGGGTCTTAACCCGAATCAATGATTGTCCATTTCCCTCCCTAGATGCTGCCTGATCTGCTGAGTTCCTCCAGTGGAACTTCAGATTACATGTATCCATATAAATTACACCCATGATCTGGCCATTATGTCAGAATAAAAATATACTGTCACTTGCTAGCGTGACATGTATAGGTGATTTTACTTTTTATTCATTTGTGGAATACAGGCATTGCTGGCAAACAAACATTTATTGCCCATTCCCCACTTGCCCTTGACACTGGTGGTAAACCCCTGCCTTTTGAACTACTACACTGAGTGTAGACAGAAACAAGGCAACATTTTCTCCTTTTGAAATTCTGTTGCATTTTGTTACTGTTAAGTTTTCTACCCATCCTGATGGTGAACCCCATTCCCAATCTGTGGAGTTGGGCTTCCTACATTTTTATTCTCTTTTACTTGAGAGCTACTAGGTAATAATGGGTTTGTGGGTTTGGTTTGCCTGCTATAGTGCTGCAGAACCACAAATAGTTTTTTTTTAGAAAAAAAGTTGCTTAAAGCAATCTATTCTAATCATTCCTCCAGTAATATTTTGTACAAGTCAACTGTGTTCAAATTTAAAAAGCTAGGAAAAGAAATTGGCAGAGTTTGCTACAAAGAGTTTACTCTGGGATATGATTAGGCTGGAAAGGGTGCAGAAAAAATTCACAAGGATGTTGCCAGGACTCAATTAGCCTGAGTTATAGGGAGAGGTTGGGCAGGCTAGGACTTTATTCATTGGAGCTTAAGAGACTGAGGGGTCACCATTAGAGATGTATAAAATCATGAGGAGGATAGATAGGAATGAATGCACAATGTCCAGGGAAAGGGAATCAAAAACTAGAGGTTTAAGGTGAGAAGGGAAGGATTTAAAAGGGACCTGAGGGGTAACTTCTTCACACAGGGGATGGTGCATATATGGAATGATCCAACAGAAGTGGTTTTGCAAGGTACAATAATAACATTTAAAAGGCAGTTGGACAGATAGTATTGGTTTATTATTGTCACATGTTACTGAGATGTAGTGAAAAGCATTTGTTTTGCATGCCATCCAAGCAGATCATTGCCATACATAAGTCCATCAAGGTAGTGAAAAGAAAAACGGAATGCAGAATATATTCTGACAGACTTAGAATTGAGATTTAAAAGACTAGAACGATTATAATAAATAAATCAGCTCGCAAAGACTTGCCACAGTCCGGTGCCAGGTTTGGAGGGATGTGGGGAAATGAGACTAGCTTAGATGGGCATCTTGGTTGGCATGGATGAGTTGAACAAAGCACCTGTTTCTGTGCTGTATTAGTCTATGACTCTATAAAACATTCCTTTTTTTCATACCTTTGCACACTTGAATACATCTTATTTCTTTAAAATTAAATCCTTTTCTGTCTCAATTTTCTGAATTTTTTTTACACTAGGATTCTACTCCCATCGTGAAACTATAAATGGTTCCTGGTACATTCAAGATCTCTGCAAGGTATTCGAGACCTATGGCTCTCAGCTCGAGTTCACAGAGCTTCTGACGCTGGTGAATAGGAAGGTGTCAGAGCGAAGTGTGCATAACTGCACTGATCGTACTGCAATAGGGAAGAAACAAATCCCCTGCTTTGCCTCTATGCTTACAAAGAAACTGTATTTTAAACCAAAGACTTCATAGCAATTCATAATTTGTTTCCTTAGCTGACTGGTTTATTGGGACAAATGAGGACATTTTAATCATGTGACTATTAAAATCTGAGCTTTTGTAGAATTCAAAAAAAATTATATTTAAAGGACTAAAGTGCAACTGTAAACATAAAGCAATGAACAGCAAAACTGACAGTCAAATAATACATTTTTGGTTATAATAAATGCTCTATTGTACAACTATAAAATATGATTTACATAAATGGTTAAACAAAGGCTGTCTTCCTCTTCTATCCAGTCATAGGATAGGTAACAGTTAGAATTATGTCCAGCTTTAAAAATAATTACATGGTTCTACCTTTTTGATTAAACTTGGGTGCAGTGTGTTGCACAAATAGACATCTGTTCAATTTTACCAGAAGTCTTCTATACTTCTGAAGGGCAATTAAATAATAGCTTTTGATATGATCATGTAGCAATCACATCTTCACATATTAAGTAAATTTTGGAAATGAACCAAGGCTTTTTTTTAAATTAAGAAAAGGTATTTTTCTACCCATTGTTTTTTTTTAATCTTTTTTTTAGATCTGGTGCTTATTCTTCTATTTTCTTCTCTCCAACATTCTTGAATGAAGCACTAATCAACTAATTTGGTCATGTATGTGGCTTTTTCTTGGTGTGAGCTTTGTGTATAAATATGCTGGTTGGGAAAATTCTGTCACAGGATCTCAGGCAACCTATTTGTCCCAAATCCCTTTTTCCTCTCTTAGGTTCCTAGTAGGCATTTGTGAGAAAGCTAGTGCCTTGAAATCTATTTCATGGAAAGTTAACCTTGATGGAATATGGATGTGAAATTAGCTGTGTATTTGTTTTCTTGTAGGTCAGACACAATGTGAATTTTATATAATCTTGAACAATTCAAATAAATGGTGAATTTGATACTCAACTACATTTGTATTTTGTAAAGCCAGCAACACGTCTAAAATTTCAGCTTTTCTAGCAGGTTTGAAAATCAATAAGCTTAATTTTGGGAGAAAGGTCTTAGTAGGTTGTGAAGTTAGATGGTATCCTTGTCCCTAACTATATCCCCACAAAGTTTAGTCCCAGAACTGAGAGAACCTACTCGGGTTCATGGTTTTGACACAAGCAGGTTTTGTGGAAATGGGAACAGAAAGAACAGGAGTGAGCTATTCAGCCCCTTATGCCTGCGGCTCATTCATCAAGATCATGGCTGATCAACTTCAGCTCTATTTTCTGCACAATCCCTATCTCCCTTGATTCCCTTCATGTCCAGAAATCCGCTACTCTGTATTTTGATTACATCAACGACTGTGTTGGAGAATTCCAAAAATTCCCTACCCTCTGAGTGAAAAAATTTCTTCGCTTTCTGAGACCCTTTTATTCTGAGACAGTGACCTTGGTTCTGGACTCTTCAGCCAAGGGAAGCATCCACTCTGAGTCCTGTTTTTTTTTAAAAAGAAGTTTCAATTTGATCACCTCTCATTTTCCTAAATTTGAGGGAATACAGGCCTCACCTAATAGCCTATCCTATATATTATACGGCAAACCTACCATCCCTCATGAATCTTTGCTGCACTCCCTCTATGGACCATCGTAGTCCATGGAGGGAGTGCAGCAAAGGAAACAGGCCAGTAAATCCACCACATCCATGCCGACCAGTCGGCACCCATCCGCGTTAATCCCATCTTCCAGCGCTTGCCCAGTAAGCCTTCTGTGCTGAGGTGATTTAAGTGCTGGTTGAGACATTTAAATATTGTCAGCCACTCTGCTTCCACCATTCTCTCAGGCAGTGTATTTCAGGTACTACTCGTCCTCTGGGTGGGAAACAGTCCTCCTCAGATTTCTTTCTGAATTGGAAGAACATTTCATATTCTGCTTTGATACCTTGCAACCCAATAGTATAACCATGGAATATTCCACTTTCAGGTAACCCACATCCTGATGCAGGGTTTTGACTCAAAACATCTGCTGCTCGACCTACTGAGTTCCTGCAGCAGGCTGTTTAAACCAAACCCCTGGAGTTCTCCCCCACACCCACTCAGCTGTCCACCTTGTTTGCTTCTCCCTTTGTTCAACTTTCCCATCCCCTCCCCACCAATCTGGTTCCACCTTTGAGCCTCTGTCTGATTCCCGTGTACTGCTATATACTGGCAATCGTTCCTCTTCCCTCAGTCCTGAGGCATGGTTTTGGCCTGAGGATGTCAACTTATATTTTTGCCTTCACAGACGCTGCTTGACCCACTGAATTCTTCCAGTGTTCTGTTTTTTTCCCACAATGATATTGCCTGGGATGGAGCAGAGGAGGTTAAGGGACATGATTGAGGTATACGAAGTTATGAGGGGCATAGATAAGGTGGACTGCAGGAAACTTTTCCCCATTTCAGAGGTAGATAAAACTAGAGGATATAGGTTTACGATAAGAGATTGGAGTAAAACAGTACTGAAGTATGAAGGGTGCATAAAATCATGAAGGGTGTGGATAGGGTGAATGCACACAGGGAAGGGGAATCAAAAACTGGAGGCCAAAGGTTTAAGGTGAGAGGTGAAAGATTTAAAAGAGACCCAAGGGGCAACTTCTTCACGTGAGTGGTGTGTACATGGAATGAGCTGCCAGAGAAAGTGGTTGAGGCAGGAAAAAAACATTTAAATGACCTGGATAGGAGGGGTTTAGATGAATACGGGCCAAATGGGACTAGCTTGGTGGGCACCATGGTCAGAGTGCACAGATTGGGCCAAAGGGCCTACTTCTGTACTGTCTTACTCCAATCTCTTATTGTAAACCTATATCCTCTAGTTTTATCTACCTCTGAAATGGGGAAAAGGAGACAAGGTGGGAATCAGCGAGTTTATAGAAGATGTTGATGGCATCTGTCTCCTAGGGAGGAGACAGAGATCTAGAAAAGGAAGAGATGTGTCAGAGAAAGTCCAAGTACATTTGGGGGTAAGCTGGAAGTTGGTGACAAAGGTGAAGACAAGTGAAGAGAAGGTCTTTTGTGAAGGGAAGATCTTGCCTCACAAGCCTGATAGGGTTCTTTGAGGAGGTGACCAGGAAGATTGATGAGGGTAGTGCAGTGGATGTAGTCTACGTGGATCTTAGTAAGGCGTTTGACAAGGTCCTGCATGGTAGGCTTCTTCAGAAGGTCAGAGGCCAAGGGATCCAGGGAAGCTTGGCCGTGTGGATTCAGAATTGGCTTGCCTGTAGAAAGCAGAGGGTTGTGGTGGAGGGAGTGCATTCAGATTGGAGGGCTGTGACTAGTGGTGTCCCACAGGAATCACAAGATCACAAGACAAGGGAGCAGAAGCAGGCCATTCGGCCCATCGAGTCTGCTCCAAGGAAAAGGGAAAAAGAAATGGGGTGGGAAAAAGAAACTATTCTAATCCCATTTTCCAGCCTTATCCCCATATCCCTTGATACCCTGACTATTTAGATATCTGTCTATCTCCTCCTTGAACACCCCCACTGATCTGGCCTCCACTGCTGTGCGTGGCAAGGAGTTACACAATTTCACCACCCTCTGGGTAAAGAAATTTCTCCTCATCTCTGTCTTGAAACTGTACCCTCTAATTCTAAGATTGTGCCCTCTGGTCCTGGACTCGCCCACCAAGGGAAACAGCCCAGCCACATTTACTCTGTCCTTTCCTGTCAACATTTTAAATGTCGCTACGAGGTCCCCTCTCATCCTTCTGTACTCCAGTGAGTACAGTCCAAGAGCTCATCATACGTAAGCCCTTTCATTCCCGGAGTCATTCTCGTAAATCTCCTCTGAGCCCTCTCCAACGTCAGCACATCCTTCCTAAGATGTGGGGCCCAAAACTGCGCACAGTATTCCAAATGAGGCCTCACTAGTGCCCCGTAGAGCCTCATCAACACTTCCTTACTTTTATACACTATACCTCTCGAGATGAATGCTAACATAGCATTCGCTTTCTTAACCACCGATCCAACCTGGTGGTTAACTTTTAAGGTATCTTGTACGAGTACCCCCAAGTCCCTTTGTACTACCGTACTTTCAATCTTCTCTCCTTCTAGATAATAATCTACCCGCTTATTTCTGCTTCCAAAGTGTACAACTGCACATTTCTCAACATTGAATCTCATCTGCCATTTCCTTGCCCATTCTCCTAAACTGTCGAGGTCCCTCTGCATCCTTTCTATTTCCTCTATGCTCCCTACTCCTCCACTTATCTTGGTGTCATCCGCAAACTTAGCCACACAACCATTTATTCCATCATCCAAATCATTGATGTACAAGGTAAAAAGGAGCGGCCCCAACACTGACCCCTGCGGCACACCACTAGTAACCGGTAACCAACCAGAACGAGATCTTTTTATTTCTGGGACCTCTGCTTTTTTGATATTTATTAATGACTTAGATGAGGGGGTGGAAGGGTGGGTTAGCAAGTTTGCAGATGACACAAAGATCGGTGGTGTTGTGGATAGTGTGGAGGGCTGTAGAAGCTTGCAGAGGGATATTGACAGGATGCAGAGCTGGGCTGACAAGTGGCAGATGGAGTTCAATCCAGAGAAGTGTGAGGTAGTACACTTTGGAAGGA
Organism: Pristis pectinata; assembly: GCF_009764475.1. Lineage (NCBI taxonomy): Eukaryota > Metazoa > Chordata > Chondrichthyes > Rhinopristiformes > Pristidae > Pristis > Pristis pectinata. The sequence continues at coordinate 97,636,502 of NC_067406.1, forward strand.
CAAACTCCAAGGCGAAGTACAAGGTAAATGGCAGGATTCTGGATGGTGTAGAGGAGCAGAGGGATCTGGGGGTTCATATCCACAGATCACTGAAAGTTGCCTCACAGGTGGATAGAGTAGTTAAGAAAGTTTATGGGATGTTAGCTTTTATAAGTTGGGGGATCGAGTTTAAGAGCCGCAAAGTGACGATGCAGCTTTACAAAACTCTGGTTAGGCCACACTTGGAGTACTGTGTCCAGTTCTGGTCACCTCATTATAGGAAGGATGTGGAGGCGTTGGAAAGGGTGCAGAGGAGATTTACCAGGATGCTGCTTGGATTGGAGAGTATGGATTATGGGGAGAGATTAAAGGAGCTAGGGCTGTTCTCATTGGAGAGAAGGAGGATGAAGGGAGACATGATAGAGGTATACAAGATATTGAGAGGAATAGATAGAGTGGACAGCCAGCACCTCTTTCCCAGGGCGCCAATGCTCAAAGCAAGAGGACATGGCTTTAAGGTATTGGGTGGGAAGTTCAAGGGAGATGTCAGAGGGAGGTTTTTCACCCAGAGAGTGGTTGGTGCGTGGAATGCGCTGCCTGGGGTGGTGGTGGATGCCGATACATTGGACAAGTTCAAGAGATTGTTAGATAAGCATATGGAGGAATTTAAGTTAGAGGGTTATGTGGGAGGAAGGGGTTAGATAGTCTTAGGTGTGGTTTGAAGGGCGGCACAACATGGTGGGACGAAGGGCCTGTATTGTGCCGTATTGTTCTATGGTTCTATGGTTCTAAGTGCAGAAAGCAGCCCCAATGCAATCGCCAATGCAGCAGAGAAAGAGTTTGAGGGGTGTGTTGGAATAGGCATGGAACAAGGGCTGTTCCATGTAGCCAACAAAAGACAGAATTAGCTCGGGCCAATGCGAGTGCTCTGTCTGCAGCTTTTATGACTACTTTGAAATGCATAAAGTGGGAAGAATCAAAAGAGAAGTTGTTGAGGTTAAGGACAAGTTCTGCCAAGCAAAGCTAGTAGAGGAGAATTGTTTGGGCCTTTGTTCAAGAAAGAAATGGAGGGGCTAAGACATTCCTGATGGGTTTGGAGGTGTGTAGAGACTGGAGATCCGTGGTAAAGTTGAACTGGTTGGGACCAGGGAATTGGAAGTTATCATAATGGGGAGGGCTTGAGAGGCGTCCTGGATGTAAGCGGGAAGGATACAAGAGGAGAGAGGATGGAGTCCAGGGGAGCAAGAGCAGGCAGAAACAATGGGCATACTAGGGCAGTCCTGTTTGTGGATGTTAGGTAAGACATAGAAGCAGACAGTGCGGGATTAGGTGCTGTGAGGCTGGAGGCTGTGGAGGAGAGATCTCCTGATGTGATGACATCAGCAGTGATCCAGGAGATGATTGTGGCCTGGTGTTCAATAGTGGGATCATGGTCCAGAGGAAGGTAGGTGGAGAGGAGGTTTCAGCAACTGGCATCTGGTCCCTGCAAGGTAGATGTCAGTGTGCCAGACTGCAATGGCAGCCTCACCCCCACTCCCCATCTGCAACTTTTATGACGAGATTGGGATTGGTCTGAGGTGAGTGGAGTGCTGTGCATTCAGAGGGGTTGAAGGTGCAGTGCGTGAGAAGAGTGGAGAAGTCAAGGCGATCAATGTCACATTGACAACTGAAAATGAGAAGATCAAGAGGTAAAAAGCTAGAGTGGTAGCGTCCAAGTGGAAGGAGAATGTTGGACATGGGAGACAGGGTTGTGGAGGGGGGAGGTGGTGGGGGTGGTGTGGAGTCCTTGCCGAAGACGTAGGCACAGAGGCAGAGGAAAAGGAGCTAGTATTGGGCCCAGGACTCACTAAGATGTGCGCGCAGGGGTACAAAGATGAGGCCTCTGCTGAGGACTGACCACTCAATGTCAGAGAGGGTGAGGTCAGGGTGGTGTCGGGGAGGGTGAAGAAATAGCACTGGTTGGACTGGGGTGCATGGACCAGAGGAGGGAGAGGGAAGAGAGGGCTTGGGAGATACTGGAGGTGGGGGGAAGAGGACTGGTGAGAGGAGAGTGGGGTGGGAGGAGGGTTAGAGTAGTGATGGGGATGTGGCTGGGAGTGGGAGTGGGACTTGGACCAGACAAGGGGGAGGGAGGGGCAGCCAGGAGGCGACGTGGGGTCAGAGACTTGGGCGGGAAACAGGAGGCCCCCGTTGAGTGTTGGGAGCCTGGAGCCGGACAGGAGACATTGTCATCTGCTGCACTGACCTGTACCTTGCAGAGACCAGAGGCTAGCTTCTGACACCTCCCAGACCATTGCAGATTTCATCACATCTAGAGACCTCCCCTCCACAGTCCCAACCCCGCACTGCCCGCTTCTGTCTCTTACCTAAGAGATATCTCGTAGGACTGCCCCAAGCCCACTGTTCCTGCCTGCTCTTGCCCCACTGAACTCATTTCTTCATATCTGGACTCCACCCAGTGTCCCCTTGTCTAATCTGGGATACCACTCATGCCTTCCACCATTTCAATAGCTTCCATTTCCCTGGTCCCAACTGGCTCATCCTTACCACGATGTCCAGTCTCTTTATACCTCTATCCCCCATCAGGAAGGTCTTAGGGCCCTGCGTTTCTATCTTGAACAAAGACCTAACCAGCTCCCCTGCATTGACACATCTGCTTGGTAGATCATGTCTTTTCTCTCAACAATTTCTTTTAATTCTACCCACTTTCTGCAGCTCAAGGGGTAGCCACAGGTACATGCATGGGCCCTACCTACACCTGTCTTTTGTTGGTTGTATTGAACAGTCCTTGTTCCAAGTCTATTCTGGCAACTCTTTCTCCGCTGGAGTCATGGAGTATACAGCACGGAACATGCCCTTCGGCCCAATTTATCCTTGCCAATCAAGATGTCTTCCTGAGCTCGTCCCATTTGCCTGCATTTGGCCCATATCCCTCTAACCCCTTTTTATCCATGCATTTGTCCAAATGTCTTCTAAATGACGTAATTGTACCCAGCTCTACCACCTCCTCTGGCAGCTCGTTCCACATACCCAACACCCTCTGTGTGGAAAAAGTTGCCCCTCAGGTCCCTTTTAAATCCTTCCCCTCTCCCTTAAACCTAAGCCCTTTAGTTTGAGACTCACTACTCTGGGAAGAAGATTGTGAAATCCACCTTATTGATGCCCCTCATGATTTTGTAAACCTCTATAAATTCACCCCTCAGCCCTCTTTGCTCCAGGGAAAACAGTCCCACCCTCCTCTTATAACTCAAGCCCTCTAGTTCTGGTAACATCCTTGTGAATCCTTTCTGCACCCTCTCTAGTTTAATCACATCTTTCCTATAGAAGTGACCAGAACTGCAGACAATATTCCAGGTGCGGTCTCACCAACGTCTTTTACAGCTGTAACATGACATCCCAACTTTTGTACTCAATGTCCAATGAGGCAAGCCTGCCAAACACCTTCCTCACCACCTTGTCTTCCTGTGTTGTCACTTTCAGGGAGTTATGTAGTTGTACCCCTAGGTCTCTCTGTTCTAGAACACACCCTAGAGCCCTGTCATTCGCAGTGTATGTCCTGCCTTGGTTTAACTCACCAAAATGTATCACTTTGCAATACTCCCAGTTCAATTCCACCTGCCATTCCTTGGCCCACTTTCCCTGATCCTGTTGTAACCTTAGACATCCTTCTTCACTTTCCAACACACCACCAATTTTGCTGTCATCCACAAACTTACTAACCTGCCAACCACATTTTCATCAAAATCATTAATATAGAGGATGAACAACAGTGGACCCAGCACTGATCCCTGCAGCGCCCTACTGGTCACAGGTCTCCAATCTGAAAAACAGTCCCCTACCACTACCCACTGACTCCTACCACCAAGCCAATTTTATATCCAATTGGCTAGCTCACCTTGGATCTCAGGTGATTTAACCTTCTGGACCAGCCTATCATGTAGGACCTTGTCAAAGGTCTTGCTAACGTCCATGTAGACAACGCCCACCACCCTGCCCTCGTCACCTCTTCAAAAAAACTCAATTAAATTTGTGAAACACGATTTCCCATGCACAAAGCTCTGCTATCCCTAACCTGTCCTTGGCTTCCCAAATGCAAGTGCATCCTGTCTCTCAGAATCCCCATTGGTAAATTTTCCACCACTGAAGTTAGGCTAACTAGCTTGTAGTTCCCTGGTTTGTCCTTGCAGTCCTTCTTAAATAAGGGCACAACAATAGCTACCCTATAAGTCTTCGGGTACTTCACCCATAACTAATGATAATACAAAAATCTGTACTAGGGCCCCAGCAACTTCTTCCCTGGTTTCCCACAATGTCCTAGTTCAGGCACTGGGGATTTATCCACCTTTATGTACTTTATGTTTGCCAGAACCTCCTCTTTTACAATGTGAGTATGTTTCAAGACATCTTCTCTTCAAGAATTCTCTTCCCTGAATTCCCTAGTTTCCATGACCTTCTCCATGGTTAAAACAGACAAGAAATATTCAGTTAAGACCTTGCCCATCTTCTGTGGTTCCATACATAGGTGACCACACTGATCCTTAAGGGAACCTATTCTCTCCCTAGTTTCCCCTTTGCTCTTAACATACTAAGAGAATCTCTGAGGGTTCTCCCTTACCTTATCTGTCAAAGCCATCACATGTCCTCTTTTTGCCCTTCTTATTCCTTCTTATGTGTACTCCTACATCTCTTATACTCCTCAAGGGACTCGCTTGATCCCCGCTGCCTATACCTGACACATGCTTCCTTCTTTTTCCTGACTAGAGCTCAGTTTCTCTCATCAACTTGGGTTCCCTAATCCTGCCAACCTTGCCCTTCACTCTGACAGAAACATCCTATTTCACTTTTAAAAGCCATTCACTTTGCAGACGTCCCTTTATCTGCAAACAGCCTCTCCCAATCAACCTTTGCAAGTTCCTGTCTAATGTCATCAAAGTTAGCATTGCCCCAGTTTAGGACTTTAACTTATGGATCAGTCCTATCCTTTTCAATAATGATTTTAAGACTAATAAAATTATGGTTATTTCATTAGGAGTTTGAGGAGATTTGGTATGTCATCGAAGGCTCTTACAAATTTCTACAGATGTACAGTGGAGAGCATCCTGACTGGTGCATCACCGTCTGGTATGGAGGCTCCAATGCACAGGATCGCAAGACTCAGCCAGCTGAATCATGGGCACAACCCTCCCCACCATTAAGGATCTTCAAGAGGTGGTGCCTCAAGAAGGTGGCATCCATCACTAATGACCCTCACCATCTGGGACACACCCCCTTCTCGTTACTACCATCAGGGAGGAGGTACAGGAACATGAAGACCCAAACTCAGTGATTCAGGCACAGCTTCTTCCCCTCCACCATCAGATTTCTGAACGACCCATGAGCACTACCTCAGTATTCATTTCTTTTACACTATTTATTTTTGTAATTTATGTCTTTGCACTGCACTGCTGCTGCAAAACAACAAATTTCATGTCATATGTCAGTGATAATAAATCTGATTCTGATTCTGAAAGTGCTTCCTCACTGACACTTCAGTCACTTGCCCTGCCTCATTTCCCAACAGGAGATCGAGTGTTGCCCCCTGCCTTGTAGGGCCATCCACGTATTGCTTGAGAAACCTCTCCTGGACATACTTAACAAATTCTGCCCCATCCAAGCCCTTAGCACTATGGCAGTCTCGGTCAATAGAAGGGAAGTTAAAATCACCTACTATAACAAAATTATTATTACAGCTATCTGGAATCTCCCAACATATTTGCTCCTCTAATTCCCTTTGGCGTTTGGGGGGCCTGTAGTAAAATCCACTCAAAGTGATCACCCCCTTCTTATTTCTAAGTTCCACTCATATGGCCTCACTGGAGCAACCAAAAATGTACTCAATACTCCAGGTATTAACGATGGCCATCATACATTTGCCTTCCACACCTATATGCAAGCTTTCAATGACTTGCTCAAAGTGACCTGCATGTCCTGTAACTGCACGGGTTTCCCCAGGTGCTCTGGTTTCCACATGCCTGGAAGACATGTTGGTAGGTTAACTGGCTACTGGAGTAAGGGGTTAAAAAGTCAAAGGGAAATTAAAGGGAAAGTGTGAGAGAGTAAGTTACAGGGCGACAGAAAACTAAGAGGGAATGGACTGCTGGGATTGCTCTGCTGGGAACCCAATGGTTTAAAAGACCTGCCAGCATAATGATTATGTATTTCTGGCATGTTTTTTGTCTTCTTCCATGAAGACAGACACATAATATTTGTTTAATTTCTCTGCCATTTCCTTATTCCCTGTTATAAATTCTCCTGTCTAAATCCTCAGGATTCAAATTTGCTCTCATTGTTATTTTGCTTTACAAAAGCCCCTACAGTTCATTTTCTTGCTCCACAATTTATTTTGATTTTCTACTTTCCATTTACAAAACAATTTCTCAGTCCATCTTTACCGAGGTCTAAAATACTCCCAGTCCTTAATCCTTCTGCTATTTCTGACAACTTTATAAGCCTCTTCCTTTGTGCCTTAAAGGATTTTTTTTTGCTTTAAAGGGCATTATGCTGGACAGGCAATCACTAGCATTTCATTTCTCAGTCAATCAGAGCCAACTTGCTGCTCGTGCCTTCCTCATTTGCTTTATTTAAATTTAAATGATTAAATCATTTTCAAACATAATGCAAAACTTTATCATGTTTTGATCACTATAACGAGAGCAGTAGATGTAGTGTATATGGATTTCAGCAAGGCATTTGATAAGGTACCCCATGCGAGGCTTATGGAGAAGGTGAGGAGACATGGGATCCAAAGGGACATTGTATCATGGATCCAGAACTGGCTGGCCCACAGAAGGCACAGAGTGGTTGTTGAAGGGTCATATTCTGAGTGGAGGTCGGTGACCAGTGGTGTACCTCAGGGATCTGTACTGGGACCCTTACTCTTTGTGATTTTTATAAGCGACCTGGATGAGGAAGTGGAGGGGTGGGTTAGTAAGTTTGCAGATGACACGAAGGTTGGGGGTGTTGTGGATAGCTTGGAGGGCTGTCAGAGGTTACAGAGGGACATAGATAGGATGCAGAGTTGGGCTGAGAAGTGGCAGATGCAGTTCAACCCAGATAAGTGTGAAGTGGTTCATTTTGGTAGGTCAAATATGTTGGGGGAATATAGTATTAATGGTAGGACTCTTGGCAGTGTGAAGGATCAGAGGGATCTTGGGGTCCAAGTCCATAGGATGCTCAAAGCGGCTGTGCAGGTTGACTCTGTGGTTAAGAAGGCATATGGTGTATTGTCCTTCATCAATCGGGGAATTGAATTTAGGAGCCGTGAGGTATTGTTGCAGCTATATAGGTCCCTGGTCAGACCCCACGGAGTATTGTGCTCAGTTCTGGTCACCTCACTACAGGAAAGATGTGGAAGCCATAGAGAGGGTGCAGAGGAGATTTACAAGGATGCTGCCTGGAATGCAGAGCATGCCTTACGAAAGCAGGTTGAGGGAACTGGGCCTTTTCTCCTTGGAGAGACGGAGGATGAGGGGGGACCTGATTGAGGTGTATAAGATGATGAGAGGATTGATAGGGTAGATAATCAGAGGCTTTTCCCCAGGGTTGAATTGGTAGCCACAAGAGAACATAGGTTTAAGGTGCTGGGGAGTAGATATAGAGGAGATGTCAGGGGTAAGTTTTTTACTCAGAGAGTGGTGAGTGCGTGGAATGGGCTGCCAGCAATGGTGGTGGGGGCGGATATGATAGGGTCTTTCAAGAGACTGTTAGATAGGTACATGGAGCTGAGTAAAATAGAGGGCTATGGGTAAGCCTAGTAATTTCTAGGGTAGGGACATGTTCGGCACAGCTTTGTGGGCCAAAGGGCCTGAATTGTGCTGTAGTTTTTCTATGTTCTATAATATAAACCCCTTCACAGCAGGGTTATTATTAACCCTTCTGATAGTCAAATACTAGATCTATAACAGCTATTTCCCTTGCTGTTCTTCAATAGATTAATCCAGAAATCTGAGTCTCATAGTGTCTATGTGACTGGACCAGGACAAATTGTTGGTGATATTTACACTTAGGAAGCTCTCAACCACCTCCACCTCAGCATCATTGATACAGACAGGGGCGTGTACTCTACCCCACTTCCTGAAGTCAATGACCAGCTGTTTTGTTTTGCTGACATTGAGGGAAAGGTTGTCTTGACCCCACACCACTATAGGCTCTCTACCTGCATCCTGTACTCCATCTCGTAGTTCTTTCAGATCTGACTCATTATGGTGGTGTCACTTGCAAACTGGTAAGTGGAGCTAGAGCAGAATTTGACCACTTAGTCATGAATGTATTAGGAGTAAAGTAGGGGGCTGAGAATGCAGCCTTGCAGGTCACAGGTGTTGAGTATAATCATGGAGGAGGTGTTATTGCCTATCCTTATTGATTGGGGTCTGCTGGTCGAGAAATCAATTGCAGAGGGAGGTGCCAAGTCCTAGGTCTAAGAGTTTAGAGATGAGTTTGTTTGGAATTATGGTATTGAAGGTGGAGCTATAGTCAATAACTAGGAGTCTGATTGTTATCCAAGCTATTAGCCTAGTAGTGAATTCCAGGATACTCTAATATAAGGAAATATATCCTCAAGTTACCTTTGATTCATTTGCTAATCACCTTCATTCTATGTCCTCTGATTCTTGATCACTCGAGTAGAAACAGTTTCTATCTACTGTTCACAACTTTAATGATTTTAAATCCCACTCTTCTTTCCAGCATCCTCAGTTCCAAGAAGAATAAAACCGACTTGATAAGTCTATCCACTAAAGTCCCTCATCGCTTTTCAGTCCCTTGCTACTTGAACAGATGTTTTGGTTTTCTATTTTTATTCTACATTGTTAATCATATTCTTGTGAATTTCCTGTAACTAATATTACACTCACAGATCTGTATTCCCCACTTTCGCACTTCTTAAAGGGTGGCGATACATTTGCAAATGATAAGAGACTTTTGAACAATGAACAAGCTATAAAGTGTATTTAGGACATTTAGTTAAGGACTGACCTGATTATTTTTGTCCAGGTAGATACAGGTACCGAGATCCATAGATTGCCAAGTACCACGAAACACATACTGTATATTTCATGCCCACACCAATTCCTGGTAGCCTTCACCCAGTGATGGAAGAGTCCATGATGAGAGTGTCCACTATTTTGTGTTGAATTGTATGATATTTGGAACACATCAACTACAAGTCAAAAGTATGTTTGTCCTCTGAGATTTATTGATGGGCATTCACTTTTCAAGAAATCAGTGCTGATAAAAAGATGCCACACATAATAATTGTCCTTTTCACTTGTAAAAGCAGTGTCATTGATAGGTTACTACTGTCCAATACAGACTGAAATAATATTGAGGAAGTTAATGACTCAATTACTTTTGAGTGTGAAACTGAACAAAGGTCAGAAGTAGCTGCTAATGAGACAGTGATAATTTTTATGAAGTGAATTCTATCTGCATATTACACAACTACACAATCTTTATAGAATGCTAAAACTTTTTTAAACCTTGATATATACAAGAACTAGTTTGGTGGGATGGGAGGAAGAAGGGAATTTTGAACTGGCCCCAAAGAAAAACTGGCAGTGTAAGAAAAAAAACAAGGAACTCCCAAAAGGTAAAGAGCACCAAGTGGTTTTTGGAGACACGAGACCACAGATTATTTATAATCCCCTTTACACACTCAGTCCTGATGCAGAGTCTCAGCCTGAAATGTCAACTATCCCTTTGCCTCCACACATACTGCCTAACCCGCTGACTTCCTCCAGTAGCTTGTGTTTTACACCAAATAATTTTTATTTTTCTTCCTGAATAGAGTATGATTTTCCAACTGTTAGATCATAGAACAAAAATGCTTGAAATAAACTATGATATTACAAAACTGTACCTTACAGGCTCAGTAATGCAACCATGGAAATAGAATGTTGTTCACACTCCTGCCAATGGAGATAAAGTAGAATAATTAGGCACTGCAGTAGTCTATTTGAAGTATGTTATAGGAAAATCACTGACAATTTGTCTGTGCACTCATTTCATAATTATCAAATTACTGCATTATAAAAGAATTCTAAAACAGACAAGCAAAGAGGTATGACTGGAGTTGGGGTGCAGAACTCCATGTGATCTAGAGCAAGGTGTGTGACGCATATTCAAAGATCTCCCTGACAATGGGAGAGAGCAAAAATTCCAGAAACTAGGAAAATTAGGAAAGAGCAAATTGATGACAGTGCAACATTACAGCTTTTATTGAGCAGAGTGCTGAATCATTTGGAAGGCATAACTCTTTCCTTCTATTTACACCAATACAGTACTGAAATCACTCTAACCCTGATTTCACTGCATTATGAAAATGATAAACTTTAATATTTATGTATCAAACAATAACTATGTATTTCCTCATGACTAACTGCCATAATCATGAAACAATAGAACTGATGTTTTATTTTTTTTTAAATGATTATTTGTATTTCTGAGGCAGATGAGCTTTTTATTTTAAAAAAAAACGTATACCTGATTGACAGCAAAAAGCCAAAACCCACTTTCCCCTACTAATGCTCTATTGATGTTAATTTTCCATAGAAATGAAAGAAAGTATGAAAGTATGCCTTTAACTATTGGCAGCAAACATAACAAAGCCTAGTTTGGTGAAAGTTGCTTAAAATGTAAAGGTCAGGTCTCCGAAAGAATGAGATAGCAGCTCCTTATACTGAGTGGAAAAGAGATACAGCCATCCATGTCTAATAATAACAAGCACACATATCTTTAAAATAGAAGCTGGTTTAAATATAAGGAAAATAGAACAATTAATAGTGGTGAGTACACGTCAGGCGCACAGCTAGGGAGGCAGACAACAAACAAATAGGAATACAACTTCCCGGTTACCAAGCTAAGGCAAGGCTTAAAGAAACCAGTAACAAGTTACAGCAACAAAAAGAAAATATGATCAAACTTGGCACTTTCCGGGAGCTTGGCAATGAACAGATGCAGTACTTGCCCTGAAATTACTAAATTAAATTATAAAAAATTCCAAGACCAATTTTTTCATAACCAAAGGGGAAAACAGAATCATTTTAAACATGAAAATTTATGAAGTGCTTTCTCATTATTTCATATATGACATGAAGAATGATGTCATGACCATTATGAGTAATGGCAATATTTAATAAATAATAGTCCTTAAGTGCTATCTTTGGCACCAGTGCTGAAGAATGGTATCAAGTTGTCAGTAGAGTTCAATCCTGGAAAAAGCAAGACAATACTCTTACAATGGACTTGCTTCATTATTTTTGCCTTTAACCAATGATAGATCCACTTCAGACTTTAAGTTACATAGAAAACAAAAAAAAAGCAATGCAGAAGGGCATCTCTTGTTCTATGTACTGCAGGTCCTGCAGTTCTTCTCAAAATAGTAGAGTACGATTCATGTAACACCCATTTTAAAATATCTGCAGTGCTGTGCTTTTCCTCTGTATAAAATCCCATGGTGTTCAAATCCCATGGGAACTATAATCACTGAGCACAGTGGAAGGATTGCATCGCAGCAACTGGTTCTCCTGTTTCTCAGGTTTCAACAAAATGAGTAAAAAAAACTCCTTTTTCACACTCCACCTTATCAGTTACTTTGACTGCCATTCCCATGTACCTGACTCTTGAGAATACACATTTAACTCTGTAACAAAATTTATTGAATATCCTTTTATTGTAGTTACTTGACTCTTTTAAAAAAAAATTCTTTTACCTTTTAAAATAATTCATCACTCATCTTCACGATCAGCTGGTAAAAAAAAAAGTGTACAGAGCCACTGTGTTGTTAACTTTACAACACTGCTAATCTTTCTATTAGTTAGGACCAGTGCATTGTAATTAAGATCTAACATTAAAAACTTATTCAAGTGGCTACTTGTTCCCATATTTGAGAAGCTGTGTCACTGACCATAGCAAGTGCTACAGTGTAGACTGATCATCCCTGCCTCCAACCTGGGCTCAGCAAAGTGAGGCCGGACAGATAGCAAGGGATGAAGGTGTACATCAACAAACAAATATAAAACCATGCTCTAAGAGAGACCAAACATTATCATTACAGCTTACTTCGGGGAAGATGCCTGTAAAATGACTCATGGTTCCTACTTTATTGGTGCACTGTGTTTCATATATAAAAAAATTAGCAGTGAGTTTTCAGTGTGGAGGAACTTGAAGGATCATGTCAGATGCATGACGTGTGCACTGATAGCAGAGATTATACCACATCAAGTTTCACAGCACTTCACTGACAAACGTGGTGCTTCAAAAAATGGCTGAATAAAATAAAATGTGAACAGAATAGTTTGTGAACAATAAGCAGTGATCAGATTTTGGATACATCATAAAACACAGTCCCAATTTACACCCCCATCAGCTGTGGCTTTTCAGACTTTGCTATTTAACTGTTCGATTGGAAGATGCAGTTGTAAAGGGTTCTGCAGTCGTCTGAGATCCTCTTCCACCTACAAAATAAAGACACTGGATCAGCAAAAGCCAACAGCATGCATTAAAATTGCACATTTCAAACACAGAGACATTGACAAACATAAATAGAATGCCATGCCAAAGAGGAAGAAAGTAGAATGAATTGCCAAGAGGAGTGAGTGCCTTAAGGAAAAAGAGTGTGGTAGAAGTGTCTAAATAGCAAATTCTGAAATATGCACCCTAAACAGACTAATACACTGTTGCCGATGATATCTGGAAGGAGATGGGGAATGGTGAGGAAGTTAAGTACAAAAGGCCATAGTTGGCTGAACAGAATTTTGTGTGGGTTATAGAGTTGAAGGATATGGATAGCAAGCAATGAGGAGATTTAAACACAAGGTTTTGAGTTTTAAAATGAAGATTTCTGGATCCTGTTAATGAGTTTATACCAACAAAGAAAAAGGGATGAGCAAGCAAAGCAGGATTCTACATGGTTTACACATTACAGGTGGGAGCCTGGCCAGAGGGTTGAGTATGGAAATAAGCAAAGTTTGAATAAGTTTTTAGCAGCTGCAGGACAGAGATGGGTAATATTACAGAGGGTGAAGTATGCAATCTTTCGGATAGGAAGATTGCATACTTCAAGCAGAAATGTTTTGAATAGTCTCAGTTAACTGGAGACAGTGAGCAGAGAGGGATTTGTAAATGATGGGAAGGGACAAAGTTTGTACCGGCTGCTAAAAATCCTAGATTTTCCTATTCCTATTGAGTGATGGGGGAGCAATTTGGTGGTAGTTCTGCCACTCTTGTGGCTTACAAATTTATCCACACAGGATGCTTCAGTAAGGAACATGAAGTAAGTACCTTTAATCAAAGATTCAATCAATGTCAGGATATAAATGAAATCATCTGAAGAAAGAGTGTGGATGACAAGAATCTTGTTTGCAAATGAATAAACAGTCTGGAGGAAAAGCAAAGAGGGGATAGCTGACCTCTTGCTGAGTCCAAGGCAGCTATGGTGGTGAGATAAGCAGACCAGGACGAAGGTTGCCATGACTACCTTTATTGGTCAAACAATTCAAGCTTTGAACTTGGTGCTACCTAACCTCAGCTATCTCTTCTTTGATTTTGTTGTACTTTTCCACATCAAATCTACGTCTTTTGGCACATCGATGAAAGTAGTGAAGTTTCTGTCTGTCTCTTATCTCATTATACACCCAATCCTGAAAAAAATGGACACAATTTAAGTAAACTGTATAAAAATGCCATGTAAAGCAAAAGCAAGATAAAACAGTTACTAGAAATTTTTATTTGTTCACAGGACATGTATACTGCTGGAAATGTTGGCACTTATTATCAATCCTTATTATGCTGAACTGAGGCAGATTAGAGTGAAGTCCATTGCTGGGCAAGGAAGGCCGATTTCCTTCACTGAAGGCGGCTTCTGAATCACATTGGCTTTTATAACAACCCAGTAGTTTCATGGGTCCATTACTAAGACTGGATTTCCTCTTATTTAATGACTTGAATTTAAATTCCCCATCTGCCACAGGACTTGAACTTTTGTTTCTGGAAAATTAGTCCAGATCTCTGGCTACTAAGTCCAGTAACTTACACACTAAACTGTTATACCCGTATCTGAAATAAGAACAGAAAATACCCAACAGGCCAGACACCATCTGTGGAGAGGATAACAAAGTTAATGGCCCTGGCTGAATACCTTTCAGCAGAACCTTTCTGACCAGTTTCAGCCCAATGGCTACTGCAAATCCCCCAACTTGTGAAGGTGAGTGGTAGAATCTGTAGAAAGTCAATAAGAATGTGGGGGAGAATAAAAGAACTGAAATTAGTGTAGGTTTAGTGTACGGAGTCAGTGGGCCAAAGGGCCTGTTTCCGTGGTGTGTCTTTCCATGATTCTATGGCCTGTAATTTTTAAAGATTCACACACATGTACTCCAAACTAGTTTGATTCCTGCTCATCCTTTGAGACTGTGCCATTTAGGTTATATCATTTCTCCTTTTATCCCATCCATTGCTCAATGACTTAAAGCTGGGAACCACTGAATATTTTTCTGAATCTCTCCAAGGTATAACTCACGTCATAAATGTAAGTTCGTCGACACCAACAATTTCATTCTTTTATAACCCAGACACAAATGATGCAGACTTTTGTACATTAATGCACTTTTGACTGAAGAGTTAAAAACAAAAATTACACTTTTAATGTAATAGTTACCTGACGTGTGAGGAGAAAGTATGCATAAAAGACCATAGAACTCCCATATGTGATGAAGTAAGTGACAGGTTCCATAATGTCCCAGGAGTAGACCCACCACGTTAACCAGGCTAATGCTCCAGCTTGAGTGGACATTAGAGCCAGACCTGTCCACATCAATCGACTGGATTTAGCTTCAGCTTTGAGAAATAACTGCGACTTTATCTAGAGGCATGAAAGTTTTAGTTACTCACTGGTTTTCCACAATTGATCCAGCTCCAAGAACAATCATTGCAGTTTGTAAACAATTTGAAATACACATCTATCCTTTACTTTGAAAAATACAATGATGCTGGAGGAACTCAGCAGGCCAGGCAGCATCCGTGAAGAAAAGCAGGTGGTCAACATTTCGGGTCAGGATCCTTCCTCAGGACCTGACCTGAAACGTCGACTGCCTGCTTTTCTCCACGGATGCTGCCTGGCTTGCTGAGTTCCTCCAGCATCATCGTGTTTTTCATCTAGATTCCAGCATCTGCAGTCCTTTGTTTCTCTATGCTTTACTTTGGTTTGGTTTTAGGTTCTACCGTAGAACGCATTGATCCTGACAGCATGAATAACCTCATCCAATACTCCAAATGATCACCAATCAGATGTGTTCTTAATCATTTAATTTTACTACTATGGAGCATACAGTACTCTCTATTTACTGCATTTCATGGCGAGCAATCACACATACTTCAGAGAAGGATTTCATTGAGACATTTTCAGCTGTAGCCCTGAACTAACTCATGGTCATCATCATTGATGCTGAAGCACATCTGTTGCTGATATCATCATTATATCTCATTGCTTGGTGCACAGGTTAATAAACAATCTTTCGCCAAATTGGATTTTTAAAGTGCTTAAGAACAGTTAGCTATAAACTGTTCTAAATCACAGACCTGTTCGAAAATCTGTAGCTGTCCATTTAGATTTTCCAGTTTCTCCAGGAGTTCCCATTCTCTATGCAGCTGGTGATCTTGTATATGTAACGCCACATAAAGCCTATGGATCAAATCTTTTACAGCATCCATTTCTACAGACCGCTCACTGCTTGCGTGATCTACAGTATTGGAAAGAAAACATTCAAGAAAGAATTAACAAATAGTCCAGTCAATCAAATCAGCTGATCAATTTTCCAAAACCACAATATGTGTCTCAACATTTCCAATTAACTTTGATGTTCACCAGGAGCAAACTTACTAAAGAACCATAGAAAAATACAGCACAATACAGGCCCTTCGATCTACCATGTTGTGCTGACCTTTAAACCATGCCTAAGACTATCTAACCCCTTCCTCCCACATATCCCTCTATTTTAAATTCCTCCATATGCTTATCTAACAATCTCTTGAACTTGACCAACTTATCTGCCTCCACCACTACCCCAGGCAGCGCATTCCATGCACCAACCACTCTCTGGGTGTAAAACCTCCCTCTGACATCTCCCTTGAACTTCCCACCCATTACTTTAAAGCCATGACCTCTTGTATTGAGCATTGGTGCCCTGGGAAAGAGGTGCTGGCTGTCAGAGTAGACATTCCTCTTAATATTTTGTATACCTCTATCATGTCTCCCCTCATCCTCCTCCTCTCCAGCATTGCATTTCCACAGGAAAAGTGATCCATTCACAACTATTTAATGAAGATATGGATGGCACCAACTTAGAAGAAAAGGTTTATTATATTGCCAAAAAGAGTTGTAAGCCTGAAGATTGGGAGAGTCCTAGGAAACACCAATGAATTACCAAAACAATTGATAAGAAGGGAGAAGACAGAATATAGGAGTCAACCAACGAGAAAAAGAATTTAAGAGTATCTACAACTTTGTGAAAAGGGTGAGAGATGCAAATGCAAATATGGTCCCTTGGAGGCAGATATAGGAGAAATTATAATAAGGAATAAAGAAATGGCTGAGATATTAACAAATATTTTACATCAGTCTTTATGGCAGAAAATATAATAACTAAGTCAGAGACAGTTGAGAACCAAGGGTCCAAAAACAATAAGGAACTTAATTAATGTACTGTAGACATTAGGGAGACTAAAAACCAAGATAACCTTCTGGACCTGACACTCTACATACTAGGATTCTAAAGGAGATGGTTGCAGAGATAAAAATATAAGAATTAGGAGTAGGAGTAGGTCATCTGGTCCTTCAAGCCTACTCTGCCATTCATCAAGATTCTGGCTGAACTAACACTGCAATGCTATTTTCCTGTGCTATTCCCATGTTCCCTGATACCTTTAACATCCATGGTTCTATTGATCTATGTTTTGAATGAACACATAACTTCACAACCCTCCAGAGTACAAAATTCCAAAAGTTTACCACCCTCCAAGTGAAAAAATTTCTCCTCATCTCCATCTTAAACAACTTCCCCCTTATTCTAAAACTGTGCCCCTGGTCCTAGACTCCTCAACTAGGGGAAATAATGTCCCTACATCCAGAAGAAACTCAAAGAACAAAGGGAAATTGAATAATCGTGAGCAATGTTTGTAGCACCATAGAGTCATAATTATACAGCACAGAAACAGGCCCTTCAGCCCAATTCATCCATGCCGACCAAGATGGCTACATGAGCTAGTTCTATTTGCCTGCATTTTGCTCATATCCCTCTAAACCTTTGCTATCCATGTATCTGTCTAAATGCCTTTTAAACATTTTAATTGTAACCGCCTCTACCACATCCTCTGGCAGCTCGTTCTATATACCCACCACCCTCTGTGTGAAAAACTTGCCCCTCACATCCCCTTTAAATTTTTCCCCTCTCACTTTTAACTTATCCACTCTAGTTTTAACCTCTACTATACTGGGAAAAAGACTGACCATTCACATAAGCTGCTCATGATTTTATATACCTTTATAAGGTCTCCCCTCAGCCTCCTTTGCTCCAGGGAAGACAGCCCTAGCCTATCCAGTTTCTCCTTACAATTCAAGCCCTCAAGTCCCAGTAACATCCATGTAAATCTTTTCTGCACCCTTTCCAGCTTTCCTGTAGCTCAGTGACCAGAACTGCACACAATACTTCAAGTTTGGTCTCACTGATGTCCTGTACATGTGTAGTAACATGATATACCAACATTGCTTTTCAATCTAGCAGGAACTTGTTGGTTCTGAACTTTCCCTATCTCACATTTGGTAATCTTAGGTAACATTGGCCAGAGTACCGCAGTACAATGTATAACATGCACCGAAAAGGCCAACTGAGCCTCAGCTTAATGTCTCACTTGAAAACATCAACAACAGAGCACTTATAAGTATGGGTTATATTACATTAAGCCTCTGGAGTTGGCTCAAATCTGAACCAAGAAGGTTAGCTCACATGGAATCCAGGGTGAGTGAACCAATTGGATACAAATTTGGCTTGGTGGCAGGAGTCAGAGGGAGGTAATGGAGGGTTGTTTTTCAGATTGGAGGTCTGACACCAGCCGTCTACCATAGGGATCGATACAGGGTCAACTGTTTAGATACTTCCAATGATCTAGTCTCCTCTATGGTAAAGAATTGCAGAGATTCACCATTCCCCCTTCCCCCACCCCATAAACGCAAGAAGAACTTCCTACACACCTCAGTTTTGAATTACCAGAATTCTTGGTACTGTCCCCATTTATACCATCATCACTCATTAGGACTTGTGGATTCAAAAATACATTTGTAAAAGTAAAAAAACATTTTCACATAGCATTAGATACTAGATGCACAAGAAGAAAATGCAATCCGATTGCATTTTTTGAGGACAGTGCTGTGGATGTGGTTTACACGGGCTTCAGTAGGACCTTCGACAAGGTCCCACATAGGAGACTGTTTCAAATGGTTACGGCCCATGGGATCTGTGGCAAACTGGATCCAAAACTGGCTTGGAAATAGGGGTAGAGAGTGATAAAAGGGTTCTTTTTGTGGTTGGATGACTGTGACTAGTAATACTCCACAGGGATCGGTGCTGGGACCCTTGCTGATTGCAACATACATAAATGATTTAGATGTGGAAGTAAGATGCATGATCAGTAGGCTTACAGATGACATGAAGAATGGCGGAGTTGTGGATAATGTAGAGGGTAGTCTTAGGCTACAAAGTGATATCAAGTAGGCTGCGAAATGGCAGATGGAGCTTAATCCTAATAAATGTGAGGCGATGCATTGCGGCATTACTAATGAGGCTAGGATATACACCATGAATGATAAGGTCCTACGGAGTATTGAGGAACAGAGGGGTGCATGTCCAGAAGGTAGTAGCACACGTAAAGAATGTGGTTAAGAAGGCACATGGGATTCAGGCCTTCATTAGTTAGGGCATTGGGTACAAGAGTAGGGAGGTTATGCTTCAACTTTATAAAACATTGGTTAGACTTCAGCTGGAGTAATGCATGTAATTCTGGTCACCACGCTATAGGAAGGTTCTAATAGTGCTAGATGGGATGCAGAGGACTTTCACCAGGATGTTGCCTGGGATGGAGTTTTAGTTATGAGGAGAGACTGGGTGTGCTTTCCCTGCATTGGAGGTCAGGGGGGACATGACTGAGGTATATAAAATTATGAGAGGCATAGATAAGGTAAACTGTAGAAAGCATTGAATAAAACTAGAGAACATTGCTTCAGGGTAAGGGATAAGAGATTTAGAGTGGATCTGAGGGGGAACTTTTCACCCAGAGAGTGGCGAGTAACATGGAATGCACTGCCAGAGCGAGTGGTGGAAGCAAAATCACTGACAGTATTTAAGAAGGGTCTCAATGAGCACTTGAATCACCTCGGCATAGAAGGCAACGGATCAAGTGCTGGAGGGCAGAATTAATATGAATGAATGCCCACTGACTGGCATGGACGTAGTGAGCTAAATGGCCTGTTTCCATGCTGCGTGACTCTATGAAAACCAAACTGTTAATTAAATGAAATGATAATGAGGCAGTGAGCAATATGAATATACAGCACACAGCAGGGGGAAAAACTGGGATGGATCTGAATTGAACTGTCACCAATTATTCTTCATATGCAATAAGTAACTAGAATACATATTCAAATTGCTGATGGTACACAAATTGAACCAAATTACATGGATGTAGCATCCATAAGCTCTTTAGTTCTGTCACTTATAGAGGTAGACCGAACAACAGAACACCTTTTGTTGAAAGCAGTAATCTCCCAACTAATGTCTATGCCAAGTACAGTGAAAGTCATAACATATGTGCCCTTACACTTCTACATTACGATGTGAAAATCCATATTAAAACTGATTGGAACTAAACACAACAGGACACTGAAGATTTTTTTTAAACTTTCTTAAATACCACACATTCATACCAGTCAAGAAAATGCAGCACGGAGAATGCAGACATGATATAATAGTTCAGATGCTGCTTTCTAAAAACTGGTAGCAGACAGAATATTTGTGTTTAATGATTTCATTTCAGTCATATACTGTACACTCAGACCTTGTTCTAGTACTTTACCAGACAGATTGTGGGCAAGGATCACATGAAGATGCCACAAGATGCAAGGTGAGTGAAGTGAGTGATAAAACTTTTGATGAATTAATATAATCCAAATACATTCATAAAGATAGAAATAAGTACAGCTCTGGTTCACCTATGAATAAAGTTGGCATTTAACGCAAACTGTCTTAAGATTAGAGCCTTGCCTTTTTGGTGGGTGAACTTAGAAAGCACTTTCTTCCTTACACAATGTGTAATGGAAATCTGAAACATTCTTCCCCAAATAGCACTGGATAGGGGATCAATGGAAATGTCCAAGACTCAGATCAATAGTTGATTTGGATCTTAAGGGAGATGAAGTAAAGGCAGATAATGTAACTGAGATTCAAAGTAACCAGCTGCAGAGCACAGCTGCAGCTCTGCCTTCAATACAATAATACCAAGCAAGCTTGTCACCAAACTCCGAGACCTAGGACTCAAAATCTCCCTCTGTAACTGGATCCTTGACTTTCTAACAAACAGACCGCAATCAGTGAGGATAGGCAGCAATTCCTCCGGCATGATTATTCTCAACACTGGTGCACCTCAAAGCTGCGTCCTCAGCCCTCTACTCTACTCCCTATACACTCATGACTGTGTGGCCAGATTCTGCTCTAGCTCCATCTACAAGTTTGCAGATGATACCACCGTTGCAGGCCATATCTCAAACAGTGATGAGTCAGAGTACAGGGAGGAGATAGAGAGCTTAGTGGAATGGTGTCATGACAACAACCTTTCCCTCAATGTCAACAAAACTAAAGAGCTGGTCATTCGCTTCAGGAAAGGGGGTGGTGTACATGCACCTGTCTACATCAATGGTACTGAGGTCGAGAGGGTTGACAGCTTCAAGTTCCTGGGAGTGAGCATCACCAACAACCTGTCCTGGACAAACCATGTG
Source organism: Pristis pectinata (assembly GCF_009764475.1). Taxonomy (NCBI): domain Eukaryota; kingdom Metazoa; phylum Chordata; class Chondrichthyes; order Rhinopristiformes; family Pristidae; genus Pristis; species Pristis pectinata. The sequence goes on from NC_067406.1 coordinate 97,657,554, forward strand.
GATGCCATGGCCAAGAAAGCTCTCCAGCACCTCTACTTCCTCAGGAGGCTAAAGAAATTTGGTTTGTCCCCTTTGACTCTCACCAACTTTTACTGATGCACCACAGAAAGCATCCTATCAGGATGTATCACGGCTTGGTATGGCAACTGCTCTGCCCAAGACCGCAAGAAGCTGCAGAGAATTGTGGACACAGCCCAGCACATTACGGACACCAGTCTCCCCTCCTTGGACTCTGTCTTTACCTCTCGTTGTCTTGGTGTAGCAGCCAGCATAATCAAAGACCCCACCCACCCGGGACATTCTATCTTCTCTCCTCTTCCATCGGGTAGAAGATACAGGAGCCTGAGGACACATACCACCAGACTTAAGGACAGCTTCTACCCCACAGTGATAAGACTATTGAACAGTTCCCTCATACAATGAGATGGACTATGACCTATGACCTCATGATCCACCTTGTTGTGACCTTGCACCTTATTGCACTGCACTTTCTCTGTAGCTGTGACACTTTACTCTGTACTGTTATTGTTTTTTTTTTACCTGTACTACATCAATGCACTCTGTACTAACTTAATGTAACTGCACTGTGTAATGAATTGACCTGTAAGATCGGTTTGTAAGACAAGTTTTTCACTGTACTTCGGTACAAGTGACAATAAACCAATACCAATAGCAACAGTTGGGACAATTTATGAACCACATACAGTAACTGACATAGAAAGGGACATCTGCTGTGTTAACAAAAACTTGAGCTAAGTATACTTGAACATTGAGGTAGTTTATTTTGGGATGACTTTTAAAAAATAATCAAACAATGGTAATGAGACAGGATTGAATCTGATCAGAAGGTTTTTGCTTTCTTACAAGCATCCTTTAAAGAAAAGAGGTGTGACAAAGATCTCTGAATATCATGAATAAGAATATCTTGACCAAACCAATGTCAAGAAGCTTTTCTTACCTTTATGCGGTGGTGTTACAAAATACTTTGTCTCATTAATAACTAATTGAAAGTTATTTGTTAGCAGAACTGTCATTGGTGTGGAGGCAGAAACTCTGGTGCCATCTGCAGGCAGACAATAAAAGACTATTAAAAGTTATGGGAAGAAAGGCCTGTAAACTCTTAATGTCTCTCTCTCACTCTTTATTCAAGATACAGCAGTCAGTGCCAGGCATAAACGACATCAGTAATAACAGCAAGAACAGTAGTGTTGAGCCTTCTGTTGGGATGCAGTACCACAGCCCACAACTTCATTGAGACAAAAGTATTCCCAACTCCCACAGCTGGTTGGTATTCACCTTGGCAGAATTCTTACACTAAATTTACCGAAACCAGAGCATCTTTGTATCCACTCAAATTTGCTTTTTAATTAATGAAAGTTAGCACATGATTAGTAAGATCTGAGAGACATACCTGGTTGACAAATGACCATGTGGTGATGCTAATCAATTATGTACATTGCACCAACCCAAATTTTTACAGACACGGAATTTAATTTATAAATTGAGAAAATGTTACTGATTGCATATTTACATCTACATGCCATTTCATGATGAGGAGCAATTTTTCTGTTAGAGGATGCTACTTTATTAATGCAGATTGGTTCAGCTATCTCAACATAAGGGTCAAGAAGTTATGTTGCAGCTTTATAAAACTCTGGTTAGGCTGCATCTGGAGTATTGCAATTCTGGTCACCCCATTACAGGAAGGATGTGGAGGCTTTTGAGAGGATGCTGCCCGGATAAGGGGGCATGTGCTATAAGGAGAGGCTGGATAAACTTGGGTTGTTTTCTCTGGAGTGGCAGAGGCTGAGGGGAGATCTGATAGAAGTTTATAAGATTTTGAGAGGCATAGATAGACAGCTGGTATCTTTTTTTCTAGAATCAAAAGGTCTAATAATAAAGGGCATGCATTTGACGTAAGAGGGAGAAAGTTCAACGAAGATGTGTGAAGCACATTTTTTTTTAAGAGAGTGATGGTGCCTAGAATGCACTGCCAGGGGTTGTAGTGGAGGCAGATATGATAGAAGTGTTTAAGAGGTTCTTAGACAGGCACATGAATCTGCAGAGAATGGACGAATATGGACAACGTGCAGGCAGAAGGGATTAATTTAATTAGGCATCAATAGCTTAATTAGTTCGGCACAACACTGTGGGCCGAAGGCCCTTCCCTGTGCTGTACTGCCCTGTTCTACGTTCCACGTTCACACAGTTGACAAAGTTATATAGTACGAGTTACTGTACTGAAAGTGTGAAATCAGCACTTGGTATTGGGAGTGGCTGTTATTAAGTAAGCCCACTTCTGACATGTGAGAGTCATTAGTCAGCTAATCAGAATTCAGGACCATCATGTTCCTGAGTAAGAAAGACAGGGATAGCAAGGCTTGGGAACCTTGGATGATGAGATCATGCAAATTTAGTCACAAAGGAAAAGGGGGCATATGGAAGGTTTAGAAGGCTGAAACTAGACAGGACCCTTGAGGAATATAAAGGAAGCAGGAAAGGACGTACAGGAAATCAGGAGAGCTAAAAGGGGCCATGAAATGTCCTTGGCTTGTAGGATTAAAGAGAATCCCAAGGTATTTTGTAGATGCATGGAAAACCACAGGGTAGCTTGGGAGAGGGTAGAACCACTTAAGGACAAAGAAGGGAATTTATGCCTTTTAAAACTTTTATTTATACAGCACAGTAACAGGCCCTTCCGGACCATCGACCCCATGCCGCCCAATTACACCCATGCCAACCTACTAACCAGTATGTCTTTGGAATGTGGGAGGAAACCGGAGCACCCGGAGGAAACCCATGTAGTCACGGGGAGAACTTATAAACTCCTTACAGATAGCAGTGGGAATTGGACACTGATCGCTGGCGCTGTAATAGCGTTACACTAACTGCTACACTACTGTGTGGCCCAATGCCTGGATCCAGAGGAAGTGGATGAGGTACTAAATGAGTACTTTGCAACGGTATTCACCAAGATGAAGGACATGGAGGACAGCGAGATCTGGTAGGCGTATGCTGATATTCTAGGGCACGTTGATATCAAGGAGGAGGTGGTGTTGAGGCTTTTGAAGAACATTAAGTTGGATAAGTTACCAATACCTGACGGAATCTATCCCAGGTTACTGAGAGAGGCAAGAGGGGACTTGAGTATATTGCTGGGGACTTGACAGAGATCTTTGTATCCTCTTTAGTCGCAAGACAAGGTCCCAGAGAATAGACAATGTAGTCCTCATTTTAAGAAGGGCAATGGAGACAGACCAGGAAATTATAGGCTAGTTAGCCTTACATCAGTGGTAGGAAAATTATTAGAGAAGATTCTTGGGGATAGGATCTATTCACATTTGGAAAAGTAGGGGCTTATTAGGGAGAGTCAGCAAGGCTTTGTGCTGGGGAGATCACATCTTACAAACTTGACTGAGCTTTTTGAGGAGGTGACAAAGGTAATTGATGAGGGCAGGGCAATGGATGTTGTATACATGGACTTTATTAAAGCTTTCCCTCATGGTAGACTGATCCAGAAGATTAAGGCACATGAAATCCATGGACACTTGGTAGATTGGAGGTAGAAGGTAGGGGTGGAGGGGTGTGACCAATGGTGTTCCACAAGAATCAGTGCTGGAATATATGACTCAGATGAAAATGTAGATGGGTTGGTTAGTAAATCTGCAGATGACACAAAAATTGGTGGAGTTGCAGACGGTGAAGAAGGTTGTCAAAGGATACGGCAAGATATAAATCTGTTCAGATATGGGCAGAGAAATGGAGTTTAATCTGTGTAAGTGTGAGGTATCTTGTTTACCATAGGTGTTGCACTCTGGAAGGTTAAATGCAAGGTGAAAGTACACAGTTAATGGCAGGACCTTTAACAGCATTAATGTACAGAGTGATCTTGGGGTGCAAGTCCATAGCTCCCTTGAAGTGACAACATAAGTAGACGGGGTGGTAGAGAAGACGTATGGCATAGTTGCCTTCATCGGTCAGGGTGTTGAGTATAAAAGTCATGAAGTCACGTTGCAGCTGTATAAAATTTTGGTTAGGTCACATTTGGAGTATTGTGTGCAGTTCTGGTCACCACATTACAGGAAGGATGTGGAGGTTTTGGAGAGGGTTCAAAAGAGGTTCCCAGGATGTTGCCTGGATTAGAGAATATTAGCTATAATGATGGGTTGGACAAACCTGGATTGTTTTCTCTGGAGCATCAGAGGCTAAGGGTTGACCTGATAGAAGTAAATAAAATAATAGTAGATGGTCAGAACTTTTTTTTCCAGGGTGGAATTGCCAAGTAGTAGAGGACATAGTTTTAAAGTGAGAGGGGGAAAGTTTAAAGGAGATTTCCGAGGCAAGATTTTTTTTTACACAGAGAGCGATAGGTACCTAGAAAGCGCTGCCAGGGGAAGTGGTGGAAGCAGATATGACAGCAATGTATAAGAAGCATTTAGACAGACACATGAATGGGCAGCGAGTGAAGGGATATAGACCATGTGCAGGCAGATGGGATTAGTTTGGATTGTTATCTTGGTCAGTACAGACATTGAGGGCCAAAGGGCCTGTTCCTGTGCTGGACAGCTATCTATGTTATCTATGTTCTATGATAACACAGTTATCTATGTTCTAAGGTAATGGTAGATAACTTACAATCAGAAAAGGAGAATTTATAATCGGAAATAAAGAACTAGCAGAGCAATAAAACAAATGCTTTGGTTCTGTCATCATAGAAGAGGACACAACAAATTTCTGGAAATGCTATGGAGCCAAGAGTCTAAGATACTGAGAAGGACAAATGGTATTCATTGCTAGAGGTTTTGAGTACAGGACCAAGATTGTCATACTACAATTGAACAGGGACTCAATGAGAACACACCTGGAGATTGTGCACTGGCTTGGTTTCCTCAGAGTTAAGAAAAATTAAAAAATAAATCTCATTGAAATATATAAAATTCTGATAGGGCTCAACACTCTGGATGCAGGCAGCATCTGTCTGCTGGCTAGGGATTCCAGAGTGATGAGCCACAGTAAGAGGATAGCAGCAAGACACTTAGGACTGAGATAAGGAAAAATTTCTACATTTAGAGGCTGGTGAAACTGTGGGAAGAGTTGCTAGAACTACACCGGAGGGTTTAAACCAGTTTGGTAGGGGGTAGGACCCAAAATACAGACAAACTGCCATTAAGTTTGTTTGGGTTACAGAAACTCGCCCTTCCAGAATTCACAAATCACTACCCAAAAATCTGAAATAAGGAATTTGTGTGGCGAAAAAAAAAGTAAACACTCTTAAACGGCCCCCTGCCCTGAACCAGCAGCTCTGGTACCATCATCATTACTGTTGAGAGAAAAACATCCTGTAGAAACGCACCTCCACTTATCAGAAGAGATTCAATGGGAAATAGGGTTTCACATCAGGGAAAATCCAGATATGGACTGTTTTCTAGGAACACATCCCTTCCAGAATAAGGGGATTGCCTGCAGTAGTAAAGGATGACTGAGGGAATCCATTAGCTGGTAAAGGGATGTCTGGCAAGTAGGAGGCTTTTAAAAGTGGGATAAGGATATTTGAGGCCAGCAAGTTCCTGTCAGAGTGAAGGGCAAGGCTGGCAGGATTAGGGAACCCTGCTTGACGAGGGATATTGAGACTCCAGTCAGGAAAAAGGAGGCATATATCAGGTATAGGCAGCTGAAATCAAGTGTGTCCCTATATACAGATGTGGCTGTACACATAAGGGGGAAATTAGAAGGGCAAAGAGGGAACACGAGCTATCCCTGGCAGATAAAGTAAAGGAGAATCCTAATATTATTAAGATATATAAAATCTATTAAGAGCAAAATGATAGCCAGGGAGAGAGTAGGTCCTCTTAAGGATGAGTGTGGTTGTCTATGCGTGGAGCCACAGGAAATGGATGGGGTCTTAAATGAATAATTCTCATCTGTATTTACTGTGGAGAAGAATGTGGAAGCTAGTGAGTTCAGAGAAGAAAACAGTGATATCCTGAAGCATATTGACGTTATGAAAGAGATGGTGTTGGCAGTCTTAAAACACAAAGTTAGATAAATCCCTGAGGCCTGACCAAGTGTAATGCAAGGATGTTGCCTGGACTAGAGGGCTTGAGTTATCAGGAGAGATTAGATATGCTGGGACTGTTTTCTGAGGAGCAAAGGAGGCCAAGGGGTGACCCTTAGGAAGGTTTATAAAATTATGAGGGGCATAGATAGGGTAGATAGTCTGTTTCCCAGGGTAGAAGCATCTAAAGCTAGAGGGCACAGGTTTAATGTAAGAGGGGTAAGATTTATAGGGGATCTGAGGGTAAAGTTTTTCACACAGAGGGTGGTGAGTATATGGAACAAGCTTCCAGAGGTTGTGGTAGAGGCAGGTACAATTACAACATTTAATATATTTGGACACATACAAGGATAGGAAAGGTTTAGAGGGATATGGGCCAAACACAGGCAAATGGGACCAGCTTAGCTGAGTATCTTAGTCAAGTTGGACTGAACTGAAGGGCTGTTTCTGTGCTGTATGAACTATGAATCTATGGTATTCACTAACACAGAGTCCTGTAGAGGTTAAATGACTGAGTATTTAAGAAGGGGATAGACTTCCAGACACAAAAAATATCAAGAGGCATGGAGTGAATGCAGGAATGCTCTGAGATATTGGATCAGTCACATCACTACCGAATGGTGGAACAAGTCTGATAGGCCCAATGATCTACTCTGCTCTTCTATGTGCACAAAAAAACAGAAGCAGAATCTCTCTACTCATATGTAAATGTTGCTTTCAAATGTAGTGATTAATAATCACCTTCTGAAAAGATTGCAATATTGTCGATGCCTTGATCCTCATTCTCTACGTCCTTAAGAAAGTCTCCGACATTCATCAACAGTGGCTTCACAATAAACTGGCAGCGCTCATTTCTGGAGGGGAGTATGATGGAGATTACTGTAAACCCATTCTTGTATTCAACAGTCACCTCTGGAAAATAATAGCAAAATTCAGTCACTAATTGCACTTTCACTGCATTAAACATATGATGAAATATGGTTGCCAAATGTATCAGAACCATATAAACAGTCAGCTTTTAGTGATATGTTTGTTTTGTAATATCTCTCTCTCAATCTACATCACTAAAAACAGATTGTCATTATCACATTGCCATGGAACTGACTGCTGTATTCCCTACATTACAACGGTAACAACACGTCAAAAGCACTTAATTTGCTGTTGGTTTTGTAATTCTAAAGCTAACTTTACAAGAAATATACAACCTTTCTCACATGAAATGGGGGGGGGGGGGGGGGTGAGCCGTGTTCAGAACTAAGTAGATTGATTGAACTGTAGGTTTTAAGATTTGTTACATCTGATTACTTTCACAGCCCCAAGTCTAGCTACCCTTTCCTCCATCATAAGGCCTAATTTAGGGGTGCTTTTTGCCCAAAAGATATTTTCAGCAGGACTTATGTCGCATCTTTCACATTCTTCTCAGATTATTGAATAGAATGGTTATAGCAAATTAAGTGCTTTTTTTCTTTCTATGCTCCTTTCAATACTACCACTCAGTCCCCTGAAGAACTACTACTTTTCCACTAGGTTCATTGTTATGCAATAGAATTCTTCAGGAATGAAGCAAGTGCAGAGTGAAGAATATCATGAGATGCAGGCATCAGTGATACTTCCAAACCAACTGAACCTGGTGTCCTACAACACAGTTCTGCCCTGCACATGATCCCTGCGATGACCAATCTAAATTAACTGATTGGCACAAGGGCAACAACAGTAGGAAATCTTTATTTGTAATAAGAAAGCTTTTTTTAAGTAATGTGCCACTGAACTAGAATACAGGATTATTAAAAGAAAAATGCAGCCAAATCTTCTGGCTAGATTTTTCACCACCGTCAGTGATTATAGTGTTGCAACAAGATACAAACTTATTAAATCATTCAAAATACAATTGACCTACCATCAGATGAGACTAGAGTGTTGTAAAAGGTCACTGTACATGGTCTCAGGCGGAAGCACGATTCTGAGCCCTTTTGCTGCAGAACATAAGAGATTGTACATGAGACATTTTACAGCAAATGCAAAAGAAAGTAAACTCTTAGCTGCTAGGGTTAGAGTGGACTTTTGATAGTTTATGATTTAAAAAGTTATTTAAAATTTGGAAAGAGTAGTAGAACAGTAATAAAAAGAGAAAAATCATCTTTGATCATCAATGAGACATAAATTAGATGGTCTTCTTTCTGACACCAATCTATTGCACAGAGCAGCTACCATCATCATTTTGCAATGGTCAAGAAATCAGTATTGCTATTTCAATCGCTGATTATAACCCTTTTTCTTATACACCTTGGTGCATTATCCTGTGACTTCTGCCTTGCTGATCATTCTGATCCATGCATTAGTCCAGGAATTGTGGCACTTAACTGTATCAAAGCTGATGATGAGGGGTGGCTTGTCACAGAAGATTGCTGTGCCCCCCTCCCGTGTTTTCTATCAGCTCCATGGCAACCTTTTATGTAGCTTTTCTGTGGCTGCTATGTGGGCCTTATGATCTGATGACCTAGCCTGCAGTCAGCAAAACAACAGTGCAGCATTGTGTGCAGTCCTAGTCACCACATTCAGGAAGAATGTGCCCAAATTCAAGCATTTCAGTTATGAAAAGAGGCTGGCCATTCAAACCTGCATCTACCCTGTTGAGTACTGAATTCTCATTCTTCTAAACTTCAGAGTGTACATGCTGAGTTTCTTTCTGTGTAGTTGGAATTAATATTGCTTAACCTTTCCTCATACAACATAACTGGGATCACAAGAAACAATCTGGTGAACCTTCGCTGCACTCTCTTGCAAGTATATCTCTTCTTAGGGAGGGAGACCATATTTGTATTCCAGATGCACTCACCCTGTATAGTTGCAGCAAGATATAGCTACTATATCCTCTTCCAATAAATATTGATTGCTTTGCTAATTATCTGCCAAACTTGAATGTTAACTTTCAGTGATTTGTGCACAAGGACACTCAGATCCCTCAGAATTTCAATCTCTCACAATTCTATTCTTTTACCAGAAAGGATTCCCTCACATTTTCTGCATTGTGTTCCATCCACCACTAGATGGCAGGCAAATCCAACCCATAAAAAATGTGATTATTGTGCTTTTGGAGTTCAAGCTTCAAAACTTTCTTGAAGGAAATACACAATTTATTTACTACTGTTTCAGTATTTACTTTATCATTGGGTCAAAATCTAGCAACATTTCAACCCTTTGGGAGATGAGGGTTTTAACTCTTTGATTATGCATTGAGAATAGGCCTGTCATGGACCTGTTGGTTAAGATGAATACCATTAAGGCATTCCAAGTTAAAATATCGGGGAAATTGAAATTCTCTGCTACTACTACTCTATTATATTTACACCTCTCTGTGATTTGCCTATATATCTGCTTCTCTGTCTCCTGCTGACCACTTAGAGGCCTATCGTACACGCTCTACAAAGTGATCACCTCCTCCTTGCTTCTAAGCTCCATCCTTGTAAGCTAGTTCATTAACCCTCTGGGATATCCTCCCACTTTTCTGCAGTAACGGACTCCTTGATTAATTTTCAATGCGACTTTTTATATCCACCCCGCTCCTTACCCCATCATGCCTGAAAGTTTATACCCTGAAACATGAGATGCCAGAATTGCCCATTTTTCAACTATGTCTCTGTGATACCAACAATATCATATCCCCAAGTGTTAATCACCACCCTCATTACTTGCCTTATTTGTCAATCTCCTTTTGTTAAAACATTCTTTTCAGTCTTGCATTCCTGTCATGTATGCTCCATCTACAAGGCTGAGTTAGTCTTCCTTCTAATAAATTGCTGCTCCTCACCCCCTATTGTAATCTGTTAGCTTTGTCAATCACTTACAGAACCTGCAAACTAGCCTTTTGTGAATCATACACTGGGACAACCAGATTCTGCTTTCCATCTCAAGGCACCAATTGGAGTTATCACCATTGCCAGCAAGCACGGTAATGTAGCGGTTAGCATAACACTATTACAGCACCAGCAACCCGGGTTCAATTCCGGCCGCTGTCTGTAAGAAGTTTGTACGTTCTTCCAGTGTCTGCGTGGGTTTCCACCGGGTTCTCTGGTTTTCTCCCACATTCTCAAGATGGATGGGTTAGGAAGTTGTGGGCATGCTATGTTGGCACCGGAAGCGTGGTGACACTTGCGGGCTGCCCCCAGGACGCTCTACGTAAAAGATGCATTTCACTGTGTGTTTCGATGTACATGTGACTAATAAAGGTATCTTATCTTATCCTCAAACTAATACTGAGTATCACTATTCAATAGCACTATTCAATAGCAATCACTATTCTCCAATGATCTGGCAATGTCGTTTGCATGCCTGACACCAGACTCTCGAAACAAACACTCTGCTCCATGCTCTATCACAGCAAGAGATTACCAGGTAGATAGTGGAATTGACTCAAGGATGTTCTCAAATCCTCCTTGAACAAGTCCATGTTGAGAGCAAACAGAAGCCCAGCTTAAACAGATGGAGCACACCACCCTCCAAAGTACCCACCCACACCTCCTGCCCCACCTGTGGCAGAGTGCGCAACCTCACAGCCACCTCAGAACAAGTCATCCTCCATCCTGAGGGACTGCCTGAGAAAAGCCAGAATGCTGCCATCATATTTTCATACAAAATAGAAGAAACCATTTCAGCCCATCAAGTCTAAGCCTTTTGTTTAATTGTCCAATACCATTCATGGCAGGACTTCAAAGTCTTGATTTGATTCTTTGGTTGTGAGACCGCTCAATTCTATCTATTAAATGCTGTCTTTGCTGTTTTGCACACAATGTTGTCTAGTATTGCAGCTTCACGAGGCTGGCATCTCATCATTTTTAGATATGACCAGTGCTGTTGCCAGCATGCCTTCTGCAGTCTTCACTGAACCCAGGGTGGACACCATGGCCTGACAGTAATGGTAGAGTGAGAGATATACCCAGACAATGAGATTGGATTTTGTAGTGTCTATTTCTGCTGCTGTTGATGGTCAACAATGCCTCATGGATGCCCACTTTTGAGCTCCCAGATCTGTTTTGAGTTGTCTCATTTAGGATGATTATAGTACCACACATGATGCTTTGTGTGACGGTGAAATTTTGATTCCAAACGGACTGCATGGTTCGCAACTGTTGTGGATAGATGCATCTGTTAAGGTGGATCAGTGGGACAACATCAAGGAGGTTTGGCCATTGTGTTGCTTTACTCACTATCTGCCACGTACAAAATCTATGAGCCACATCATCTTAGACTTGTAAGAACACAGAAAGAGGTGATTTAATAACTTAAAAATAATGACAATCTAGGCTGATGGAATGAAATGACAATGTGGTGGGATTTTAGTTCTAATACATTGCCTCACGTCATCAACTATCTTTTGTTCACGGATGGAAAATTACAGATAGTCAACGGAACCGTTCAAGGCATTTTCTTCATCGCCTGGCTAAAAATCATCAATAATACACATCCTTTCCTTCCTGTAACTGACAGCATGTCAGTCACTATTGACATTGTAATCAAATAGAAGTACAGATGGCCGTTACACTGAGCACATGCTGTGGACAAAATTGTTACATTTTTATTACCCAAGATAAAACATTTTAAGATAGTTTGGCAGAAAATCTCTTCCAGATAGATTTCTTGATTGAAGAATTGGAAAAAAGGGTATCTTAGTGTTAGTGAAACATAAGTGTGTGTGTGTGTGTGTGTGTGTGTACATAAAGTTAACTTGCTGCATATTTAATTACCCCCACCACCCCCCAGGAATTAATATAGCTTCAGCCACTCAACTGGAAATACAGTTGTTGAAATGCAGTATTTCCACTGTTAACAGCATCTTTAAGTTGTATGGAAGGGTGGGTTACCAAGTTTGCAGACGACACAAAGATCAGTGGTGTTGTGGATAGCGTGGAGGGCTGTTGAAGCTTACAGAGGGATATTGATAGGATGCAGAGCTGGGCTGAGAAGTGGCAGATGGAGTTCAATCCAGAGAAGCGTGAGGTGGTACATTTTGGAAGGACTAACTCCAAGGTGGAGTACAAGGTTAATGGTAGGATTTTGGGCAGCGTGGAGGAGCAGAGGGATCTGGGGGTTCATATCCACAGATCACTGAAAGTTGCCTCACAGGTGGATAGGGAAGCTTATGGGATGTTAGCTTTCATAAATCGTGGGATCGAGTTTAAGAGCCGCGAAGTAATGATGCAGCTTTACAAAACTCTGGTTGGACCACACTTAGAGTATTGTGTCCAATTCTGGTCGCCTCATTATAGGAAGGATGTGGAAGCGTTGGAAAGGGTGCAGAGGAGATTTACCAGGATGCTGCCTGGATTAGACAGTATGAATTATGAGGAGACACTAAAGGAGCTAGGGCTTTACTCTTTGGAGAGGAGGATGAGAGGAGATATGATAGAGGTATACAAAATATTACAGTGGACAGCCAGCGCCTCTTTCCCAGGGCACCAATGCTCAATACAAGAGGGCATGGCTTTAAGGTAATGGGTGGGAAGTTCAAGGGAGATGTCAGAGGGAGGTTTTTCACCCAGAGAGTGGTTGGTACATGGAATGCGCTGCCTGGGGTGGTGGTGGAGGCTGATACGTTGGTCAAGTTCAAGAGATTGTTAGATAAGCATATGGAGGAATTTAAAATAGAGGGATATGTGGGAGGAAGGGGTTAGATAGTCTTAGGTGTGGTTAGAAGGTCGGCACAACATGGTGGGCCGAAGGGCCTGTATTGTGCTGTATTTTTCTATGGTTCTATGGTTCCAAAAGATTGATAAAGGCCCTTTAATTTATATATAGTAACAATAGCATGCAAAAGAATCACTGTGCCTCCATTTTCCAGGAATTCCACAATCCAGTAAGTACGGATGACATTCAAACCACAACTGAGCTTCTAGTGTTTTTTTAACTTCTAATGCATGCATAAAACTCTCAAATGAAAAAGGTAGCATAATCCAAATATTCTTGAGCCACAAGTCATTAAAAGTGAAGCTATCCAGTGCAAATACAAAAAGCAGAGCAACATCACCATATCCAGAGAATCACACCATGAAGCACTGCCCAGACCTGGATATATCATGTCTCAGTGACAGTGTGGCTCCATCAGATGTAGCGGTGCTGTGGTGCAATGTTATAGGAAATGGTGGCCCCAGGAAATCACAACACTGACTCCTGATGTTTGTGCTATCTCGTGACATTAGACAAGTTAATTTCCTGCTGAAGTTCAAAAAATGCTGTCTGAATCAGCATCCTACGGGTGACCATAGAGTCATACAGCATGGAATCAGGCCCTTTGGCCCAACTGTTACCCCACAAGCTAGTCCCATCTGCCCATGTTTAGCCCATAGCCCTCTAAACTTCTCCTATCCGTGAACTTATATAGATGACTTTTAAATGTTGCCAATGTGCCCACCTCAACCACTATTTCTGGCAGATCATTCCAAATACACACCACCCTTTGCATGAAGAAGCTGCCCCTGATGTCCCTTTTAAATCTCTCACCTCTGGTCTTAAATCTATACCCTTGTGGTGACTCACCGTCTAGTCGGGCGAACCGGCTCGGCAGTCGGGTCGCGCGGCGTCGGAGCGACGAGGCCCAAGGTGGCGGCGGGCCTCGTCTTTCCGAGCGACGGGGAGAACCCGCGCGCGGGAAAGTCCTGATGACGTAGGACTTATGTCATTGCCGGTTGTTTTGGGCGGGAACATTCTCCCTTAAAGGGCCCGCGCAAGGTGGGAAAATAAACCAGTTCTGTTTGGCAATCCTCCGAGTAGAGTCTTGTTTTATTCCGCGGTAGCAACCGCTACATTGGTGACCCCGACGGTCCAAACGGCTTTGGGACCCGCGAAATGGACGACGGCGCAGCAGCCAACGCAGTGGCCCTCAAGCTGCCCACCTTTTGGTCACTTCGGCCCAGCGTCTGGTTTGACCAGGCCGAAGCGCAATTCCACCTTCGGCAGATCACCTCCGACTCCACGAAGTACTACCATGTCGTTAGCTCTCTGGACCAGGAGACAGCCGCCCAGGTTGGAGACTTCATCCAGTCGCCTCCGGAGGAAGATAAGTACCCGGCTTTCAAAGACCTTTTGATCCGGACCTTCGGCCTCTCCCGTCGTGAGCGCGCCGCCCGCCTGCTTCATCTGGATGGCCTGGGGGACAGATCCCCATCCACCCTAATGAATGAGATGCTGGCATTGGCCGAGGGTCACAAGCCATGCCTGATGTTCGAACAGGCCTTCCTCGAACAGCTCCCCGATGACATCCACTTGTTGTTAGCTGACGCCGACTTCAGCAACCCCCGTGAGGTGGCCGCCCGGGCAGATGTCCTGTGGAGGGCCAAGCGCGAGAGCGGTTCGTCCGTCAGTCAAATCACCAGGTCGCGAGCCCAACGCCCGCCTCGCCCGGCCCCAGCAACCGAGCAGCCACGCCCCAGGAACGCAGACGACGACACGGGTGACCAGCTGTGCTTCTACCATCAGAGGTGGGGTGCGGAGGCCTGTCGATGCCGCCCACCTTGCAAGTTTCAGGGAAACGCCAGGGCCAGCCGCCGCTGATGGCTACGGCGGCTGGCCGCCAACAGAGCCTCCTCTTCGTTCAGGACAAGAAATCTGGACGGCGTTTCCTCATTGATACTGGAGCGGAGGTCAGTATTTTGCCCCCGACAGGCCGCGACACTCGTGACAGGCCACCAGGTCCTCTACTCAATGCCGCCAACGGTACAACGATACGGTCTTTCGGCACCCATACGCTTCAATTACACTTTGGCGGCAGCCGTTTTACCTGGACCTTTACCCTTGCCACCGTCGCCCGACCACTCCTAGGAGCCGATTTCCTTCGGGCCCACAACCTGTTAGTCGACCTGCGAAGGAAGCGGTTAGTCCACTCTAGCACTCTCCGGACCTATCCCCTGGGAGAAATCAGCCCACCAGCCCCGCACCTGGACTCCATTTCCCTTTCTGGCGATGATTTCGCCAAGCTCCTAGCCGAATTCCCATCGATTTTGGCACCTTCGTTTACAAATTCTAGGCCCACACACGGGGTACGACACCACATCATTACCACAGGGCCACCCCTTTATGCCCGTGCACGACGATTACCTCCAGACAAGCTCCGCCTGGCAAAGGAAGAGTTCCGTCACATGGAGGAGCTGGGGATTGTTCGCAGGTCAGACAGCCCCTGGGCCTCCCCCCTGCACATGGTCCCCAAAGCCACCGGAGGGTGGAGGCCCTGCGGCGACTACTGCAGGCTGAATGACGCCACCACCCCAGACCGCTATCCCATCCCTCACATCCAGGACTTCGCAGCGAACTTACACGGGGCCCGCATCTTTTCCAAAGTCGACCTCGTTAGGGGATACCACCAAATCCCGGTCCATCCGGATGACGTCCCCAAAACTGCCATTATCACCCCATTCGGCCTGTTAGAATTCCTTCAGATGCCGTTCGGCCTTAAGAACGCCGCGCAGACCTTCCAGCGGCTGATGGACGCGGTAGGCCGAGACCTGGACTTCGTGTTCATTTACTTGGACGACATACTGATCGCCAGCCGTAACAGCCAGGAACACCTTTCCCACCTCCGCCAGCTGTATTCCCGCCTCCGCGATTTCGGCCTCACGATCAACCCGTCCAAGTGCCAATTCGGACTTGACTCTATTGATTTCCTCGGCCACAAAATCACCAGCGACGGGGCAACACCCCTACCCGCCAAGGTGGATGCTATCCGCCATTTTGCCCGCCCTGACACAGTCAAAGGCCTACAGGAATTCCTTGGGATGGTCAACTTTTACCATCGTTTCATCCCTGCAGCAGCCCGTATCATGCGCCCTCTGTTCTCGCTGCTGGCTGGCAAGGGCAAGGACATCACCTGGATTGACGAGGCTGCGGCTGCTTTCGTTAAGGCCAAAGACGCCCTGGCAGATGCCACGATGCTGGTACACCCCAGGACTGACGTCCCGACTGCCCTCACGGTAGACGCATCCAACACCGCGGTAGGTGGGGTACTGGAACAGCTACTCGAAGGCCGCTGGCAACCCTTGGCATTTTTCAGCAAGCACCTTAGACCGCCCGAACTGAAGTACAGCGCTTTTGATCGGGAACTTCTAGCGCTGTATCTGGCGGTCCGGCATTTCCGATACTTTCTAGAAGGCAGGCCTTTCACCGCTTTCACCGATCATAAGCCTCTGTCCTTTGCCTTCTCCAAAGTCTCCGATCCCTGGTCAGCTCGTCAGCAGAGACATTTATCCTACATTTCCAAGTTCACAACTGACATTCAACATGTCTCCGGAAAGGATAATGTCGTTGCTGATGCACTTTCCAGACCAACCATCCACAACCTATCCTTGGGTGTCGACTACACGGCCCTAGCTGACGCACAGCAAGCCGACGACGAACTGCCCAGCTACAGAACCGCAGTCTCGGGTCTGCAGCTCCGAGATTTCTTGGTTGGTCCAGGTCAGCGGACCCTACTTTGCGACGTTGCGACTGGTCAGCCCCGCCCTATAGTCCCTGCAGCCTGGCGGAGACGCGTTTTTGACTCGGTACATGGGTTGGCGCACCAGTCCATCAGATCTACTGTCCGACTGGTCGCCAGCAAGTTTGTCTGGCATGGCCTGCGCAAACAGGTCAGTGAGTGGGCCAGGACTTGTCCGCACTGCCAGACGTCAAAAATCCAGCGACACACCAAGGTCCCACCACAGCAGTTCGAGCCTACCCGTAGGAGGTTCGACCATATACACGTCGACCTCGTGGGCCCTCTGCCGGTTTCAAGAGGAGCCCGGTACCTCCTTACCATCGTGGACTGGTTCACGAGGTGGCCTGAGGCAACCCCCCTGACTGACATCACAACTGATTCCTGCGCCCGGGCGCTGCTCACAACTTGGGTCTCACGTTTTGGCGTTCCGGCCCACATCACTTCAGACAGAGGCACCCAATTCACTTCCAGTCTCTGGGCTGCATTAGCGAACCTGCTCGGGATGCAGCTGCACACCACCACGGCCTACCATCCTCAATCAAACGGGTTGGTGGAACGTTTTCACCGCCATCTGAAATTGGCCTTGATGGCTCGCCTGAAGGGTCCTAACTGGGTTGACGAGCTGCCTTGGGTCCTGCTCGGCATACGCACTGCCCCCAAAGAAGACCTACGCACTTCGTCAGCTGAGCTTGTATAGGGGGCGCCACTAGTTGTCCCCGGGGATTTCATACCTGCCCTTCGGGACCAAGGGGAACAACCCCCAGCAGTCCTACAAAGACTGCGCGAGAAGCTTGGCGCCTTGGCCCCGATTCCCACCTCACGGCACGGTCAAGCCCCATCCTGCCAGCCCAAGGAACTACGGGACTTTAAGTTTGTTTTCGTTCGCAGGGGCACACCTCGGGCGCCATTGCAACGACCATATGAGGGACCATTCCGAGTCATACGGAATAACGGATCCACTTTTATTTTGGACATTGGAGGCAGGGAACAGGTTTTCACGGCGGATCGCCTCAAACCGGCCCATTTGGATCTGCAACAGCCTGTCGAGGTTGCCACACCGCGACGCAGAGGCTGCCCCCCTAAGCGGCAGCTGGCACAGCCCACGGACCTTGGGGACTGTATCGCCGGTTCTGGGGGGGGTTGTGCGGCGACTCACCGTCTAGTCGGGCGAACTGGCTCGGCAGTCGGGTCGCGTGGCGTCGGAGCGACGAGGCCCAAGATGGCGGCGGGCCTCGTCTTTCCGAGCGACGGGGAGAACCCGCGCGCGGGAAAGTCCCGATGACGTAGGACTTACGTCATTGCCGGTTGTTTTGGGCGGGAACATTCTCCCTTAAAGGGCCCGCGCAAGGCGGGAAAATAAACCAGTTCTGTTTGGCAGTCCTCCGAGTAGAGTCTTGTTTTATTCCGCGGTAGCAACCGCTACACCCTCATGTTTTTAGCACCACCCCCCCCCCTCCCAGGAAAAAGGCTATGTGCTTTAACCTTGTCTACGTCTTTCGTGATCTTATACACCTCTATCAGGTCACCCCTCAATCTCCTACCTTCCAGGGAATAAAGCCCTCGTCTTCATAACATCTCCTTGTAACTTAGGCCTCCAAGTCCAGGCAACATCCTGGTAGATCTTTACTGCACTCTTTCTAGTTTAATAACATATTTCCCCTATCAGGGTGACCAAAACTGTTCACAATACTCCAAGTGTGGCCTCACCAAAGTCTCATATAACTGCAACATAACTTCCCAACTCCTACACTCAGAGCCCTGACTGAAGGCCAGTGTGCCAAATGCCTTTTTTACCACCCTATCTACCTGTGACTCTGCGTTCAGCAAGCCATGCACTTGCACTCCTAGGTCCCTCTGTTCTATAACACTCCCCAGGGCCCTACCATTCACTGTACAAGTTCTACCCTGATTTGACCTCCCAAAACGCAAAACCTCACATTTATCTGGATTGAAAGCCATTTGCCAATCCTCAGCCCACACATCCAGTTGATCAAGATCCCCCTGTAATTTTTCATAACCTTCTACACTATCTACAACACCATCTATTTCAGTATCATCCACAAACTTACTGACCATGCCTTGTACATTCACATCCAAATCTTTTATATATATATTACAAACAACAAAGGTCACAGCACCGAACCCTGTGTCCCACCACTATGACACAGGCCTCCAGTCCAAGAAATAGACCTCACCCTCTGCTACCAACCACTGAGCCAATTATGAATCCAATCTGCTATCTCCCCTGGATTTCATGTGATCTAACCTTCCAGACTAGCCTGCCTTGAGGGACCTTGTCAAGGGCCTTGCTAAAGTCCATACAGACAACTTAGCCCTACCCTCATCTACCCCCTTGGTTACTTCCTTGAAGAACTCCAAGAGACTTGTCAGACATGACTTCCCACACACAAAGCCGTGCTGACTGTCCTGAATTAGACTCTGTCTCTCCAAATGTTGGTAGATCCTGAACCTCAGAATCCCCTTCAGCAATTTACCCACCACCGATGTTAGACTCACCGGCCTGTAGTTTCCTGGCTTGTTTTTTCCTACCACATCAGCCACTCTCCAGTCCTCCGGAACCTCGCCTGTGGCCAGAGATAAAGCAAAAATCTTTGCAAGGGCCTCCAGAATTTCTTCTCTAGCTTCCCACAGGTTCCAAGGATGTACCAGGTCAGACCCCGGGGATTTATCCACCTTAATGCAATTTAAAGCCTCCAATACTTCCTCCCCGCTAATTCATATGTGGTCCAAGACAACACTACTCACTTCCTTAGCTTCCATTGTTTTCTCCACAGTAAAAACTGAAGAGAAATATTCATTAAAAATCTCTCCCATTTCTTTTGATACCACACACAGACGGCCATGCTGATCGTTAAGGGGACTATTCTCGCCCTAGCCACCCTTTTAATACACCTTTTGAATTTCTTGAGATTTTGCCTCACCTTGCCTGCCAGATTCCTCTCATATCCTCTTTTTGCCTTCCTAACTTCTCTCTTAAGTGCACTCCTACACTTCTTATAGTCATCAAGAGGTTCACTAGTTCCCAAATGCTTTGAGCAGTGTATGCCTCCCTCTTTTTCTTAACCAGAGCCTCAACATCTCTCATCAACCAGGGTTCCCGAAACCAGCCAGCCTTGCCCTTCACCCTAACAGAAACATGCAGGCCCTGAACTCTTGACATCACACATTAAAAGGCCTCCCACTTGGTCAACCACTGACCAGAAATCTAACAGAGCCAAATTCATAAACACTGTGCACAGTATATCAGAAGCTGGGTTTTCTGTGATAAGTAACTCATCTCGATTGCTCAGAATTTTTCCACCATTTACAAGGCATAGGTCAAGAGTGGATTAGAATACTCCCCACTTTCATGGATTGATGCAGCTCCAACAACATTCAAAAAGCTTGACATTTTTGAGGGTAAAGCAACCCCAGCTTAACTATGAAAAGAGCACATCCTCTCAGAAACCAGCCATCTACCCATCCTGCCTCAATTGTGTTAGTTTGTAGGTCCCATCAGTCACCTCGGAACCCAC
Organism: Pristis pectinata; assembly: GCF_009764475.1. NCBI lineage: Eukaryota > Metazoa > Chordata > Chondrichthyes > Rhinopristiformes > Pristidae > Pristis > Pristis pectinata. Next base: position 97,677,604 of record NC_067406.1, read on the forward strand.
AGAATTGCAGTAGAAACATGTCATCTTTGACCTCGAGTACCGAAGAAATGAAAAGAAAAGAAATGGAAGGAGTTTAAATGCTGTCACCATTGCTACACCTGTAGCGTCATCAGCAATTTCTGTTATTCCTCTGTTGTTTATGGTTCTATACACAGCCTTCACAGTTAGCTCCTCAATATTTCACAACAAGCTCATGACCAATGATATCCAGAACCATTCAAGAAATGTCTAGCTCCACTTTCTTAAAGGTAATTCAGGGTGGGCAATAAACGTGGGGCTTGCCAAAAATGCCAACATCTCACAAATTAATTTTAAGAAGTGTTATCAATCATCGCTCATCTCCCAACACAATCTAACAAAACTTCAGAATGCAGTAGTAAATTTATTTTTGTCAGACCAATAGGAACTTATAAGAAAATAAGTGTAAAATTTTATCAGATCCAGTACTTTTTTTTTGAAGTTTCTGGTATAGGCACGAGCTTGCTCCTCTGCCACAGAGTGCACAAGTACACTTCCTGTCTTTAGTGACACTATCTGATGATCAAAAGTAATGCTGCTATTTCCTCCCAATGCAATTAGCAGATGGAGAGGCTGATCTCTGTAACTATTTATAAATGATTTATAAAAAAATTTCAAGATCCTTCCAGGAATATCATCAAGTGTGCACATTTTTATACATACAAACCTGAAAACTGTACTATGAATTTACACAGATCTTGTGATTGAAACGGCTTCTTCCAATGTGTAAGAATCACACATATTTTATAGAAAACCTACCATTAAAAATATTGCTGGATACATTCTAGCAAGATAAGAACATAGTTTCATTTATTTTCAAATAATGCCCAGGTGTGCAGAATCCTGATATAAATTGTTGATATAGTTGAACATTTAAGCATACTTATGCAGACAAAAATATAGCTGAATCCACAAGACTATTCTAACATTAAAAATGTGCTAATCATCATTCCTTTTGTTCATGGTTCTACTTTGCTTCATGTTAACAACCCCTGAGTGGAAGCTGTTTTGTTTGATCCAGTTATACCAGGGCATTGAAACTCAGCCACAATACCTGGAAATATGTTGATCACCACACTAAATTACCGGCACAAATCTGACAATATTTAATATTCCATTGCATTTATCACCCTGCATTCTGAACTAAGCATTTAAAGTTCTCTAAGTAAGAAAATGTTCTCAGCTGACTGCTGTCGGATCCGGTTATTTTCGAATCCGCAGGTTCTTTCAGGAGTCCAAGAATGAGTTGAAAACAACTTGGTGCTTCACAAAATTTTATTAGAAAAGTTTAAAACAAAGAAATAGTCACAGGGCACATGGCACTAATTTTACTACTAGGAGATGAGCCGAGACACAGGAACTAAAATGACCTGGGAGGGAAAAGAGCAAGAGAGTGATTAACAAAAAAAACACCTTTTATACCTGAGATAAGAGGTATCCTTAGATAACAATAGCCCAATCAGAAAACCTATTAGATACCTGTGGCAAAATCAACCAATGAGAAAACACATATTAACCTGATGGACAAACCAATAAGCTAAGAAGCAGTTATACCTTGAACAACCACTTGAGGTGTATTAAACACTACACATGTTAAAAAAACTATCTAAAACAGTTGTATTCAACACTGCCTATAAATAATAAATTTTACTGACCAATTGCTGATAAGACAAGATTCCCATCAAAAACCTAAAAAATTAGGATTTAACTTTCATTTAACATTTGCCATTTTAAACATAATTAATAATCAAATAAATATTGGTGACTATAAAGCTATCACAAAAATGACATGTTATGAAACAATCAAAGCAATACCTCGTATGTGCCATAAAAAGAATTTATTACTCTTTGGTCCATCATGTGAATTGCAGTCAAAAAAGAGCTTCACAAGCTTGCCCCATCTTCCACTACCAGACCCACAGTCCTGCAGATCACAGTTCTTCAGAGCACATCCAAGTACTTTCAAAATGTGATGGGGTTTCCTGCCTCAACCATTCTTACAGTCAATGAGTTTCAGACACAGACCACTCTTTAGATGAAAAAGTACCTCTTCATCTCTCCTCTCATCCTTCTACCAATTACTTTAAATCTATGCCCCCTAGTTTTGTGACACCTCTGCTAAAAGAAATAGATTTTTCTTATAACAATCATGCTGCAGAAGTGCCAGGCAATGAGCATCTCCAAAATCAGGGAGTCTATTGACTCAATATTCAATGGCATTGAATGGAACAGTCTCCAGACTTTTGTCCGTCAATTCATAAAATTAAATGAGCTCAAATGAAATAATTTATAATGTTTGAGTAAGAAAGATGCTACAAGTTTTATTTTGAAGCTACAGGACTGACAAGGTTAAAGTGAGAGTTGCAGTTTACTATAGCTTTCTAACAGGGGCTATTGTGCAAAATAAACTGCACCCAATTGTCAGAAGTTACTGCAAGACTGGCTGCTAACAAAGTTCAGAGTCAGGCCTGATCGATGTGGACTTTCCCACATTTTACTACTCTTTCCCTCAAGGTGGAAGAGAAATTTGCATGCGTGCCTTTCAAACCGACCTTCTCAAAGTCATGAATTTCCAATGTATGGAGGCTTTACCTGAAAAGATGACATGTACACAGCCCTTTAATAACTGGATATTGATACTTAAACATGGACAGAAGGCTGTATAAACTTAAAATGAATCAAAAGCAAAGAATTGCTCCATGATTATAGTAATTCCCATGCTAGCGAGGTCAGAAACAGAAAGATAGGCCAGATGAATGCGTGGTTGAGGAGCTGGTGCAGGGGGGCAGGGATTCAGGTTCTTGGACCATTGGGATCTTTTCTGGGGTAGAGGATCTTACAAGACGGAGGGGTTGCACTTGAACTGGAGAGGGGCCAATATCCTTGCAGGAAATTTGCTAGTGCTACATGGAAGGATTTAAACTAGCGGGGGGTGGGACTAAGCAGGAGTAAGTTATGGGATAAAGCAGAAGCTTGCGAGAGCAAGTTTATTAATCAGGATAGCCATGAGCACAGTAAAGGGAGGGAAAGGGATACTCAGTTAAACTACATTTATTTCAATGCATGAGGATAAATGAGAGAAGGGCAGGACTGGCAGCTCGATGTTCCAGGATACAGATGCTACAGGCATGACAGAAGTACAAGCAAGCAAGGAGGAATTTTTGCCTTTTTGAATAGGGAGGACATAACAGCAGTGCTTAGAGACGACATTCTTAGAGATTTTAATTTCCCCGGTATTGACTGGGCCACACAGAGTGTTAAGGGCCTGGACAGGTTGGAATTTGTGAAATGTGTCCATGACATTTTCCTGAATCAATATATAGAGGACCCTACTCAAGAGGGTGCAATATTGGACCTCCTCTTGGGGAACGAGATAGAGCAAATAACTGAGGTGGCAAACAGGGAGCACTTCAGCTCTAGTGACCATAATTCTATTAGTTTTAAGATACTGATTGAAATAGATAGGACAGGTCAACAGGTGAGGGTCCTAAACTGGAGCAGAGCTAATTTTGGGGGAATTAGGCAGGATCTAGCAGAGGTTGACTGGGAGAGCCTGCTTGAAGGGAAAGGGCAAGTGGGAGGCTTTTAAGAGTGTGATATCGAGAATCCAGGGGCAGCATGTTCCTTTAAGGCTGAAGGGTAAACCTGGCAAGTTTAGGGAACCTTGGCTGATGAGAAATATTGAGGCTTTGATCAAGAAAAAGAAGGAAGCATATATTGGGTTTAGGAGCTTGGGGACGAGTGAATCACTTGATGACTATAAAAAGGTTAAGAACACACTTAAGAGAGAAATCAGGAGGGCAAAGAGAGGGCATGAGATGGATCTGGCAGGTAAGGTTAAGGAAAATCATGAGGGGTTCTATAAATATATTAAGAGTAAAAGGGTGGCTATGGAGAGAGTAGGTCCCCTTAGAGATCAGCAGGGCTGCCTATGTCTTGAGCCACAGGGGATGAATAGGATTTTTAACAAATATTTCTCCTCTGTGTTTACATGGTTGCTCAAGAGATAAGGGAAACAAGTGGAGATGTTTTGGAGAACATTCATATTACCAGTGAGGAGGTAATTGCAGCCTTACAGCACATTAAGGCAGTAAATATCCAGTGCATTCTCAGACTTTGTGGAGGTGAGAGAAGAAATCGTGGAGGGCCCTTGCAGTGATATTTGCTTCATCATTAGCCACTGGTAAAGTTCCCAAGGACTTGAAGGTGGCTAATGTTGTCCGTTGTTTAAGAAGGGTAGCAAGGACAAGCCAGGGAACTACAGGCCAGTCGGCCTGACGTCAGTGGTGGGAAAGTTACTGAAGGGAATTCTGAGGGACAGGATTTACCAGCATTTGGACAGACAGAGTCTGATTAGGAGGAATCAGCATGGCTTTGTGCGTGGAAAGTCATGCTTGATGAATCTTTCGGAGTTTTTAAAAGAGGCAACCAAAAGGGTAGATGAGGGGAGGGCAGTGGATGTTGTCTATTTAGACTTTAGCAAGGCCTTTGATGAGGTCCCACCTGGTAGGCGGTCTGGAAGGTTAGGTCCCATGGAATCCAGGGAGCACTAGTTAGGTGGATCAAAATTGGCTCGGAGGTAGGAAGCAGAGGGTGGTGGTTGAAGGTTGTTTTTCGGAATGGAGGCCGGTGACTAGTGGTGTGGCGCAGGCCAGTGTTGGGACCCTTGTTATTTATATAAATGATTTGGATGTGAATACACAAGACTGGATCAGTGTGTTTGCAGATGACACGAAATTAGCTGTTGTTGTTGATAGTGAAGAAAGTTATCATAGATTACAGGGGGATCTTGATCAGTTAGGGAAGTGGGCCGAGGAGTGGAAAATGGATTTCAACACTGATAAGTGTGGGGTATTGCATTTTAGAAAGCTAAATCAGTGTAGGACTTATGCTATGAATGGTAGGGCACTAGGAAGTGTAATGGAACAGAGGGACCAAGGAGTACAAGTGCATAGTTTATTGAAAGTGGCGTCACAGGTAGACAGGGTGGTGAAAAGGGTGCTTGGTACGCTGGCCTTCATCAGTTAGGGCATTGAGTATAGGAGTTGGGACATTATGTTGCAGTTGTCTAAGTCGTTGATGAGGCCACACTTGGAGTACTGTGTACAGTTTTGGTCACCCTGTTATAAGAAAGATGTGGTTAAACTGAAAAGAGTGCAGAAAAGATTTACGAGGATGTTGCCAGGACGAGAGGGCCTGAGTTATAGGAAGAGGTTGGCCAGGCCAGGTCTTTATTCCTTGGAAGGTAGGAGAATGAGGGACGACCTTATAGAAGTGTTTAAAATTATGAGAGGCATAGATAAGGTGGATGGTAACAGGGTAGGGGAGTCCAAAACTGGGGGCATAAATTTAGGGTGAGAGGGGAAAGATTTAGAAGGAACCTGAGGGGTAACTTTTCCATGAAGAGGGTGGTGAGTATATGGAACAAGCTGCAAGGAAGTGGTTGAGGCAGGTACAATAGTATAATTTAAGAAACACTTGTATAGGTACATGGAGGGGCGGGGCTTGGAGAGATATGGGCCGAACGCAGGAAATTGGGACTAGATAGGTGGACATGGACTGGTTGGGCCAAAGGGCCTGTATCCATGCTGTATTGCTCTATGAATCTGTGGTTAGTGATGTCACATAGAAAATATACAAGCAGTCATGAAATATAGCAGAATATTTATTTTACTGCCTCAGGGAATAGATAATTATAGTTCATAAAGGAACAGCTTCTTTAAATGGGACACAGCCTTATTTTGCAAATGCTTCTTCAGATTTTCACTGGATATATTTTGACCTCTTTCATTTGTGCCAATATGTACCTGTTGTCATTTTTTAATTTTGTTTTTTTTAAATGTTCAGCTGCACCTGGCTAAAAGAATAAAATGAGCAATGGTTCAGAATTTGTTTCAGATCAATGGCCCTTCATCAAAATCGGAAAAGAGAGAAAACAAGTAGGGTCTTATATTACAGCTAGGGGTCACATGGGGAAACAAAATGGAGTATGATTCTGATTGGTAGAGAGAGGTAGAAAGAAAAACAAATGAATATGAACTGTGAAGTGCAGAACGGAGCTGTTGCAGTAAATCTGAGACAACAGAGGATGCTGGAAATACCCAGCAGGACAAAAAGATCTATGGTGACAGAAAAACTGAGTTTATGTTGCAAGATATAATCCTGCATCAGGACGGGCCAGTTCTGACATGAACAGGAAATGTTGGTTATCTGATATTGTTGAATTCAATAGCATCTTCAGGGCTGCAACAAATGATGAGGTGCAGTTCCTCCAATTTGCACTGGCTTTGTTGGAACAGTCCAGGAAGGCATAGCAGAGGTAAGAGTGGACAATTAAAGTGGTAGGACGTCCATGTGGACTGGAGAGACATTCTGCAAAGTGGTCATCCAATTTGCACTTTGTGAGCACTGAACTTGATGTCCTGGATTGGAAGCTGTGAATTGCTCCTTTGCTTGGAAGAACTGGTGTAGGTTCTGGGATGGCAGTAAGGGTCAAGGTAAAAGGGCAAGTGTTTGCAGCCCCACCGTTGCATAGGGAAGTTCCTTAAGAAGTGAAGTGGTCAGTGAGGACATTGGTTGGTGGAAGCAAATGTTGTGCCTTTGTTCAAGAAAGAAAGTAGGGATAATCCGGATAATTAAAGCCCAGTGAGCCTCACGAGAGTGGTAGGAAAGCTATTGGAGAGGATACTGAGGGATGGGATTTATGCGCTTTGTCAGTATGTATTTCATATAAGTCAGTATGGCTTTGTATGGTCATGCCTTACAAACTTGATTGATTTTTTTTGAAGAGATGACAAAGGTGCTTGATGAGGGTAAGACAGTGGTGATAAGGTCCCTCATGGTAGGTTGATTCAGAAGATGAAATTGCATGGGATCCAGGTGAATGGCAAGTTTTGGATTCAGAACTAGCTTGCCCATAGAAGACAGAGTAGGGTGGAAGGCTGTTATTCTGGCTGGAGGTCTGTGACCAGTGGTGTTCCGCAGGGATCAGTGCTGGGACCCCTGTTTATGAAAATATATCAATGAGTTGGATGAAAATATAGATGGGTGGATTAGCAAGTTTGAGGATGACACCATGATTGGGAGTTGTGGACAGTGTAATGGGCTATCAAAGAATACAGCGGGATATAGATCAGTTACAGACGTGTGCAGAGAAGTGGCAGATGGAGTTTAATCCAGGCAAGTGTGAGGTGTTGCACTTTGGGAAGTCAAATGAAAGGAGAAAGTATACAGTTAATGGTAGGCTCCTTAACAGCATTAAGGTACAGAGGGATCTTGGGGTCCATAGTTAACCGAAGTGGCTACGCAAAGTGGATAAGATGGTGAAGAAGGTATATGCCATGCTTGCCTTCATTGCTAGGGGTGTTGAGTATAACAGTAAGGAAGTCGTGCTGCAGCTATATAAAACTTTAGTCAGACTGCACTTGGAGTCCTTGCGTGCAGTCCTGGTCACTCCATCATAGGAAGGAGGTGGAGGTCTGTGGAAAGGGTGCAGAAGAGGTTTACCAGGATGGCTGCTTGGATTACAGGGTATGAGCTATAAGGAAAGGTTGGACAAACTTGGTTGTTCTCCAAACTTGGGTTAGAGGCTATGGGGAGACCTGATTGAAGTTTTTAAAATTACGAGAGGCATAGATAGGTAGACAGTCAGAATCTTTTCCCCAGGGTAGAAATGTCAAACTCCGAGGACATGCTTTTAAGGTTGGTGGGGGGGTGAAGTTTAAAGGTGACATAAGAGGCAATTTTTTTTATATATAAACACAGAGAATGGTAGGTGCCTGGAATAGGTTACCAGGGTAGTTGTGGAATCAGACAGTTTGGTGGAGCTTAAGAGGCTTTTAGATGGACACATGAATGTGAAGGAAATGGAGGGATATGAAGCTGGAGGAGGACACTTAGTATAAATTGGCATCAAAATTGGTACAACATTGTGGGCTGAATGGTCTGTCCAGTGCTACGTTCTATAAGAGTGAACTAAGGAGCCATGACAGTGATACTGATAGGGGTGTGGAAGAGGTATGAGGTGTTGAAATCCCTTTGAATGGTGGAAATTACAGAGGATGATCTATTGAATGTAGAAGGAGATGGGGTGAAAGGTGAGAACAAAGGGATTCTCTCCTTTCTGTGGTCAGCCACAAAGGGAATAAGAGCAGAAGTGTGGGAAAGAGAGGAGATGCAGTTGAGAGCCCTGTCATCTGTGGCAGAGAGAAAGCCATGGCTAAGGAAAAAGGAAATCATGTCAGAGGCACTATTGTAGAAAGTATCATCATCAGAACAGACAGGAAACAAGGTGGTGGAGATGTGCTCAGAATAGCTGTGGAAGTCTGTGGGCTTGTAATGAATATTGCCCACTAACCAATTCGCTGAGATGGAGATGGGGAAGTCATGAAAAGGAATGGAAGACTCAGAGATGGACCATACGAAGATGAGAGCTTGGTGGAAATTGTCAGGAAAATAATGAAATTTGAGCTCTGATTAACTGCAGGAAATAGCACCCACACAGTCTTCAATATACTGGAAAAAGAGATGAGGAATGGGTACTGGGTAGGACTGAAACAAGGGCTGTTCGACATATCCCATAACAAGACAGGTAGAGTTTGGGTCCATGCAAGTTCCCATTGTTATAGTTTTGATCTAGAGAAAGAGTGAAGTTGAAGTTATTCAGTGTGAGAATGAGTTTGGCCAGGTGACTGAGTGCAGTGGTGGAGGGAAACAACTTGCAGGCTAAGTCCAACGTAAGCTCAAGGAACAGCACCTCATCTTCTAGACAGTGAATTTAAACCATAACAACATGTCAAAGAAATTCTTCTCACCTCAACTCTGGTTTTTTGATAGCTACCTGTGACATTTGATTAGTGACTTTTTGCCATTGGTTTCTCCTCATTAACTAACAAACCTACTCTCAGTTTTGAACACCTTTATCCAACCTTCCCAAATGGATCTTTTCTGAAGAGAAAAACCCTGCTTCACTGGTTTCTCCACAAAAATATAATCCCATTTCACTGGAGCCATTGCAATAAAGCTCCTGCGTACCCTCTCCAATGAGTTGTGCAAGGCTGGATGTATGAAGCCTAACCAGCAAGTACAAGGGTCAAGCATAACCTCCTTGCTGTTGTACACCAAGAGGTGAATGTTATTCTTCATGGACAGCTGAGTTGGCATTGGAACAGATATTAAAATTTTCAAAATCTCAAATTTGACCTAACACACCTCTAACTCATCCTGATGTGCATACACAAGGGAACCAAAACGCTTTATAGGAAAGCAGGCAATTCAAATATTAAATCTTTGCAGATTTAAGCCAGCTCCATTGGGGATGAAGGGAAGCAATGGGAAGAAACAATGTTTATGGAACAGGAGCCCCTTGGGTTCCCCACTATCAGACCATCCACAGCCAGTCTCCCAACAAAATCAGCCCCTTCACAAAGACCCTTGTGCTGAGACATTTTGGATTCCCAAGCTCTTTATAGTGGTTGCTGGTTCTCTTTACACTCCAGAGGCTTCTGCAAGACTGGAAGCCAGCCTGCTAATCAGCTGACCCCAGCTGAAGAATCTGTTGAAAAGTCAAACACTTAAAACACAGCATCACAACCTGGATGTCTGACTTTTGCATCCAACTCAGCTCTTCCCCTGCCCCTGCCATTTTGAGAAACTTGTGTACACACAACGCCAGATCCCTCTATTCCTGCACGCCTTCCAAATGTGTACCATTTATTATATTTCATCTCTCTTCATTTTTCCTACCAAAATCAATTGCCACGTTAGTCTGACACATTCTTCCACTTCACCATTTTATCTACTCCCAATCTTAACAATATGTGTTATCATAACAACCTAAGAAAGAGGAGGAGTAGGAGGCTATATGGCTCCACAAGCCTGCTCCATTGTTCAACATTGTTCACTATCCTAAGACCCCTGCTATTTATTGTGTATGTCCTACCCTCAGAATTAAATTGAGTGGCCTCTGTCTGAGGATTGAAGGATAGAGCATATGGAAGAAAGATTCTCACAAGCTTAAGGACCACATGGGAAGACAGGAAGGAGGAAAACCTCTTGGGCAGCCCCTCAAGATTGAGGATGATTTGCTTCCACTCCTATTCTGTTGGTTTTGGGGGGAATGATGATGCCAATGTAGGGCCTGCAGACACAGGAATCTGGAGCAATTGTTTGTTACTGCAGACACTTCCACAGATGGAGCAGAGATGCCTGGTCTTCTTCCTTGGTGGACGGGTAGTTTGTGAGGCGATGCTCTCCTTCCGCAATTTACACCAGGCTCCTGACACATAGACTCAGAATTCTCAAAACGGATTTTCTTCACTTTGAGAGGTCATGGGCCAGTGATTCCCAGGTATCAGTGGTGACATCACAATTTTTTCCCCTCAAGCAGGCTTTGGGTACGTCTTGAATCTTTTCCTCTGTCCACTTGGCTGTCTCTTCCTGTGATGGAGTTTGGAATACAGTGTCTAGAATTTGTTGTCAGGCATGCAAAGGACAAGGCCTGTCCAACAGTGCCAAGTGACTACAGTTAGGGCTTCAATGTTGGAAACGTTCCCTCATTTCTCCCTCCAGTGGATTTGAATTTGGAGGATTTTGCTGAGAGATGACTCAATTCCGTGTGTCTGAGGGTTCCACAGACCAAGGGACGCGAGTATATGCAAACTATCAGCTGTTGCTAAAACTCACAGGATTCTATTTCATGCTCCCTTAAAACTCAGTGGGGCTCAGATTACCCTCCCTTTAAAATGAATGTGTTCACTGAAAAAGTTTACTATACTGCTGTAGAACAAGCGAAACAAAAAATGTGTTGGGGTATTAATAGGAGTAACCTTCCCCTACTCTAAAACTTAATGTACATAGATAATCAACTGATCTATCAACCCATCCATGTGTTTGTTACAGTGCTTATAAATCTCACCAGAGCCTGCCCTGCAATCTTGCATCCCACACTCTACAATCACTGATTCAGCTAGGACTACCTGTGTGATTCACTCTCCATTTCACCAGCACTGGAACCACCTTCAGTACTCCAGCATTCCTACTTCCACCCCAAAGGCTGCTGATAACCACACAACTCACACTTTCAGCAGATCTTGGTTCACATCTGCTAAACCACTCAGTGAAGTGTTTCATTAGTTTATTGATGTTACAAAAGGTATACAACTGGAAGCTCAAGTTCATTCTTGCAGACTGAATAGAGGTGTTCCACAAAGTGTCGACCCCATCCTGCATTTGGTTTCTCCATTCTAGAGGAATTCATGGTGTGAGCCCCAAACACTCTGTAATTTCTCTGCCTTTTTTTCAGATTCCAACATCTATATTTTGCTTTATAAAATGTCACAGTTAGACTTACAAAGTTATCCCTTTGTGAAATAATAATTTTTCTGAAAAAACATTGAAAACCTGTCAGAAGATGACCGAATCACAGTGAGGTTGGCCAAGATTCATATGCTTTTCCAACCTTACCAACCCATGGGCCACAACAGTTGACTTCAGCATCTGAGGATGAGAGAAGGGAGATGCTTTTTCTTGTTCTAATGATTCCTAATGGAATGATGATAGTGATGTTCACTATCATCAAAAAAGCAGCAGACACTCAAGATTAACTTTCAAATGAATAATTCCCATTAAGCATGTTACCAGAAGTCGCTGTTACTTGAGAAACCAATCTCCAAGCAACAGCCAGTGCCTGCTGGGGGAGAAGAGAACTGTATCTGAAAAGGAATTTGAAACATAATGCATTGAAGCCAATTAGTTCACTGCTGTCAGATTGCTCTTGAAGCTTCATTAATTTAGCAGCACTCAGAATTTAGAAGCCATAACCACCCACTCAAAAGAAGAAATCTGGTTTTCAGTCTGAACATTTGTGATGTCGCAAGTTCAAAAGGAAATAGCTTTTAAAAGGACATTTAGCTTCTGGCAGGGGAGTGGGCCAAGAAGCCTGCTTTAAATCAACGCCTCAGCCTATCACAAAAAACAGCCTCCTCTCCATCCACTCTGTCTACACTTCACGTTGCCTCGGAAAAGCAGCCAACATAATAAGAGACCCCTCCCTCCCCAATCATTTTCTCTTCTCACCCCTTCCATTGGGCAGAAGATACAAAAGCTTGAAACTCGTACCACCAAGCTCAAGGACAGCTTTGATCCCGCTGTTATAAGACTCGTGAACAGACCTCTTGTACAATAAAGATGAACTTTTGATCTTACAATCTACCTCGTCAAGGCCCTTGGATCTTATCTGCCTACCTGCACTGCTCTTTCTCTGTACCTGTAATACTATATTCTGTTATTGTCTTTCCCTTTGTACTACCTCGATGTACTTCTGTTTGGAATGATCTGTCTCAATGGCATGTAAAATAAAGCTTTTCACTGTTTCTCAGTACATGTGACAATAATTAACCAATTGGATTCAGAAGTGAAAAGTAAAAGGGGTAAATTGTCCAGGATATCAATTGAAAAGGGGCTATGGAATGGAAGACAGCAGCTCAAAAGAGGGGAGAGTCCCTCTCTCGATGTCTCTCAGCTTCAGAGACCTGAGTTCAATCCTGACCTCAGGTGCTGTTTGTGTGGAGTTTGCAGGTTCTCTGTGAATGCATGGGTTTCTTCTGGGTGCCACAGTCTCCTTCCACATCCCAAAGGCATACAGGTTGGGAGGTTATTTGGCCACTGAGAATTGCCCTTACTATGTAGGTGTGTGGTACCCTCTGAGATGAGTTGATGAGAATGTGGGAAGAATAAAAATGGGAATAATGTAGGATTAATGTAAAAGGGTGGTCAATTGTCGGTGTGGACTTGATGGGCCAAAGGGTCTATTTTCATGTTTTATCTCCCAGTGAGAGAATTAGAATAGAAAGGGAAAAAGTGATTTATTATGATCATTAACTATGGTTCATTAAAGCTTTGCTTGAACAAGCAAAGAAGCCAGCACAGTGGCGCAGCTAGTAGGGCTGCTATCTCACATTTAATCCTGACCTTTAGTGCTGTCTGTGTGGAGTTACATGTTCTTCCTGCAACCACATGGGCTTCCTCTAAGGTGCTCCCATTTCCACCCACATCCCAAAGGCACATGGGCTGCAGAATAACTGACCACTAAGAACTGCCCTTAGTGTGTCGGTGAGTGGTACATTCTGGGGGAAGTTTGGGGGAATGTGGGAAGAATGAAATAGGAATAGTGTAAATGGGTGCATGATAGACAGTGCATGCCCATCTCTAAACTGTGACCCTATGTGACAACTACCTCACCCAGGGCAGCTCTCATTCCAAAAACATAACCTTTGGGCAAGTTACACAAGGTCAGGTCTGTATTATGGCAAACAACACAGCTACAGCTCTCACCACCAACACCTCTGAAGCAGGAATTAGTATGGCAACCCAGCCTCTGTGATGCCAATAGATCAAGACTTTGCAGAAAAATCTAGAGAGGTATATCAAGCTACGGTGGAGGAAATTCAACAAAATACAGATGCCAATGGCAGGGCAGATCGGGTCAGCAGCTTTGTTGGCAACCAGTCTGGAAGTAGATCCTAAAGGAAAGCAACTCGAGAAACCTTTGTCAGCATCATTGAGTGCACTATGGAGTCGAGAGCTAGGGTGACAACTAGCAGCCCTTACTCTGGAGGAATCTGCCTGCTGAACCTGACACAGTGAAAACCTGTCACAAGTTCAACAACAACACTTCACTTGAGAGGAACAGCTCCACGTGAGAGAGGTTAAGTTTCAGGTGGTTTTTGAATTGAGTTAATTTCCATGCATGCAATAAATGTATGTAAATAAAGTACGTTTGCAAGTTGAGCATGCAATACTCAAATAGATGTATGTAAACATGTTTGTTTTCAAATGTTTTCCAGGGCCTCTTAAACACCTCTATCATATCTGCCACCACAACCACCCCTGGCAGCGCATTCCAGGCACCCACCTCCCTCTGCGTAAAAAAACTTGACCCACACATCTCCTTTGAACTTTCCCCCCTTACCTTAAATACATGCCCTCTGGTATTACACATTTCGACCCTGGGAAAAAGGTACCAGCTGTCTCCTCTGTCTATGCCTCTCATAATTTTATAATCTTCTATCAGGTCTCCCCTCAGCCTCCATCATCCAGAGAAAACAACGCAAGTTTGTCCAACCTCTCCTTACAGCACCTGCCCTCTAATCCAGGCAGCATCCTGGTAAACCTCTTCCGCACCCTCTCCAATGCCTCCATGTCCTTCCTATAATGTGGTGATCAGGATCGAATGCAATGCTCTAGATACAACCTAACCAGTTTTATAAAACTGCAACATAACTTCCTGACTCTTGATCTCAACGCCTCATCTAATAAAGACAAGCATGCCATACGCCATCGACTTGCATGGCCACTTTTAGGAAGCTATGGACTTGCATCCCAATATCCCTCTGTACATCAATGCTGTTAAGAGTCCTGCCATTAACTGTGTAAAGGGAAAGTACATTTGATCTCCCAAAGTACGACACTTCACACTTGCCCAGATTAAACTGCATCTGCTACATTTCTGCCCATATCTGCAACTGATCTATATCCCACTGTATCCTTTGGCAACCTTCTACACTATCCAAAATGCCACTATTGTTTGCGTCATCTACAAATTTACTAATCCACCCATCTACATTTTCATCCAAGTCATTTATATATATCACAAACAGCAGGGGTCCCAGTACAGATCCCTGCGGAACACCACTAGTCACAGACCTCCAGCCAGAATAAGACCTATTGACCACCACCCTCTATCTTCTATGGGCAAGCCAATTCTGAATCCAAACGGCCAAGTCACCGTGGATCTTATGCATCTTAATCTTCTGAATGAGCCTACAATGAGGGATCTTGTCAAATGCCTTACTAAAATCCATGTAGACAACATCCACTGCTCTATCTTCATCGATCACCTTCATCACCTCCTCAAAAAACTCAATCAAGTTAGTAAGACACAACTTGCCCTGCACAAAGTCATGCTGACTGTCCCTAATTAGGCCATGCTTTTCCAAATGCTCAAATCCTATTGCTAAGAATCCTCACCAATAGCTTCCCTACCACTGACATGAGACTCACCAGTCTATAGTTTCTAGGATTACCCCTATTCCCCTTCTTGAACAAAGGAACAACATTAGCTACTTTTTTGTCCTCTGGGACCTCACCAGTGGCTAGACACAAAGATCTTGGTCAAGGACCCAGCAATCTCATCTCTTGCCTCTCTCAATAACCTGGGTTGTATCGCATCAGGCCTTGGGGACTTATCCACCTTAATGTTCTTCAAGAAACGCAACACTACTTCTTTATCTCAAAATCCCTCAGCATATTATCATCCTCCACACTGATCTCACTATCCTCCATGTCCTTCTCCTTGGTAAATACTAATGCAAAGCACTCATTTATGATCTTGCCCACATCCTCCACCTTCAAGCACATGTTCCTCCTTTTTTCTCGAGTGGTCCTACCCTCTCCCTAGTTACCCTATTGCTCTTGGTGCTTGTATAGAATGCCTCGGACTTGACAAGGATTTTTCATGGTCCCTCTTGGCTCTCCCAATTCCCCTCTTGGACTTCTTTTATGGCTTCTTTATATTATCTTAAGAATTACTGTATTAACGCAAGCTCAACATTTTTTCCAATGTTTGATAATATTTTAATAGAATTCATTATTATCAGATTGAATACTTTTTATTGTTTGTGTGATTTCAGACACTTTTTGTTTTACAGACATTCGAAGCCTTTGAATAGCTTTGGCAGCCAGTAACACTGGCCATGTGGGTTAACCAGCTCTCAACGTATTTCTAGCAGGGGTTCTTAACATTCACTGCAGGATGGCCCTGTGCTCTTCAGGGTGTCACTAATCCTGGGTAACGTTGAGGAGTAGATTGCTACTGCAGGCAAATGCAGGTCAGGGAGCTTACTGCGGTGGGCCAGATGAAACATCCCACATGCTTACAAGGCTTGTGGACTATATGCTGTGTGCTACTGAGTCAGGCTGAGAAGTCTTCATACCAACTAACTAGGTCAGTGAAACTACTTGTGTGGGCACCAGCTGGAAAGTGCAGAAAGCTCAACTCAAATGGAACAGTCTGGTGCAGACTCACACAGCACCAAGAGTGAGGAAACAATCAGGAAGGATAGTGAGTGAGTCAGGACTAAAGATATGGGTTTGATCTTCCTGAAATATAATGGAAGGAAACTAAAGCTCATTCAAATCTGCATGTTAAATAGTTAGAAGTCACAGTGGGAATAGGGGGTGGTGAAAGAGAAGCAGGAACGGTAGTTTTGAATTTACAGTCAAAGGAACATGATAAACACAATTCTGCATTCTGGATGAAAAGAAGAATGCAAAGTGCATACAAATTAATTCATTGTTGAAGTATGCAAATAGGATCAGACATAATTGTTCAGTCTTGAATTAAATGCATAAAAAAACAGGAGATTCCTGAGAAACTGCTGGCAGCAAAACAGAGTCGACCAGTCTGACAAGAATTATATAATTCTCTGACCAAAGAAAACTAATTGAGAGTTTTCCTGCAGGCAGACTTCATGAAATAGTTAATCATCTTAGCTCCTGCAAAAGGACACACTGCAATCAGAAAGTTTACAATTTTTACATATTAACAAAACACTTCGGATAACTGGGTGGTGACATGGGTTAAAACATTGCTCTTTTATTTTACCACCAATGCTAAAATCATTTTAAACTAACAATAAAATAAGCTGACAAGTTTTTGCAGTGCCAAAAGAAAGTGCTAGAGGGAGGTAAAACAATCTATTCCAGTCAAACGTATTAAGCAATCTTTGGCCTCTGGGACTATGACAAAAAAATGAGAGGCCAAATATTACAAAATTATGAGAGGCTTATAGTGGACACCTGGTATCTTTCTCCCAGGGTTGAAATGTCTAATACCAGAGGGCATGCATTTGAGGTGAGAGGGGGAAGTTCAAGCGGGGCAGGTTTTTTTTAAAACACAGAGAGTTGTGGGTGCCTGGAATGTGCTGCCAGGGTTGGTGGTGGAGACAGATATGATAGAGGTGTTTAAGAGGCACATGAATATGCAAGATTGGAGGGATACGGAGCATGTGCGGGCAGAAGGGATTAGGTGTCATTAGTTTAACTAGTTCGGCACAACATCAAAGGCCCTGTTCCTATGCTGTACTGTTTTATGTAATGTTCTCAACAGTGTCTCATCTTCCTACTATGCACAAATCAGCCATTTAGATCCAACGTAAAGTCAACGATTTTAAATAATATACAATCCCAACCTTTGTTTCCACCTCTTCAATACTCCGTTTGGAGATTTTAGATCTCTTCCATCTCTTCACATCCACACCTCTCCCAGACATACCCTTCATTATTCTCTAGCCTTTACCACCTTCTTTCAGCTGGCACCGTCCAGCTTTTATACCACAGAATCTTTCCTGTCCTGCAGCCATCACAGATTCGCTTCTGCTCTCACCGTTCCACCCTACTTCCTCAGCAGTTTAATCACCAACTATTCCAAGCTCTAATGAAAGGTTATCAGCCTAAAATATTATAATTCTATTGCTCTATGCATAGATGCTAAATTGTTTCCAGCATTTTCTGCTTTTATTTCAGATCTCTAGCATTTGTAGCTTTTTGATTTCCAAGTGTTATTACCTTGTTGTTTCAGGAAGTTAAAATAATGGACATATTAGAATAGAATTGGTGTTAAAGGGGGAATCCTGAACAGAGCTACAATTATTAAACAGCAGTTCTAAGCTATAAATTGACAGCCTCACAAAAAAAGACCAGGCTTTCAGGATAAATTGGAGTTCATCACATCTAAAGCCACTTGTTTAGAAAGATTAGGAAAAATTGAGAATAGGGAAAGGAACCGATTTTTTCCATTTTCATTAGGAGGGGAATTAAAATTATTGCAGTGAAGCAACATTGGCAGTGGAGAAACTAAAAATGAGAACAGTCCAACGACAGTAGCAACAGGAAAATATAAGTTCACTCATCTTCTTCATCAGTCTTGCACCCCTCCCAATGTAACCAGAAACTCACGTTTGCCACTCATCAACATTCCAAGTTTTTCCCTGTGGCTGGCACATACTGCCAAAATAACCAAATGAGATGGGCGCCTGGCTGTGAAATCAAATTACTCAGGTATAGTAACACACACAAAATGTTGGAGAAATTAAGCAGGTCGGGCAGCATCTATGGAGGAAAATAAACAGTCGACGTTTTGGGCTGTAACATAACTTCCTGGCTCTTGAACTCAATGCCTCCAGTAATGAAGGCAGGCATGAATGAAGAATCTTTAATATTATAAAATGTTCCCAGGAATGAAACAAAACAAAGTAACACTAAAAAAGTTCTAAATTTACATCCATGAATTTCTTTTTTGTCAACTAGGAGAGGGCAAGCAGAATGGACTAAACACCCATCCTGCCAACATCCATGCATGCAATTTTTTTGGCAAAATGGATTCCTATCTACTCAGATAATAACAGTCCAAGATTCACAGAAAGCCACATCCTCTGCAAGCAAATGTGAACCTGGCTGACAGAAGTAGGTAGAAGTTAAATGCACAATACTTGCAATAGTGTCCCCTGCATAAACAGCTGCACCATTGTAAGCAGTGTGACTGCAACGATAATAACACAATCTAATCCTCTCCAAAATTGCAACTTTGTTCTTGTGCATTAATTAAGCCACTTCCTCTTTAAAAGGTTTTGATTTGCAAAACAAACTTCTTTCAAACCAAATTCCTGCTGGGACATCTTAAAAATGAATTGCAGACATTCAATTTAGATGAAACAAACTCCAAAGATTTGAATTTATATTCAGTTCAAACCACTCACAATCTTGACAAAATACATTAAAGTTATGAAAGACTCCCAGAAGCATCAACAAACTAGCAGCAAATTTAAATGTAGAAAAACATTCAAGAACAGGGTTGGTTGCTGTAACTTTCATCAAAAAAATGAAAACTCCTGCTCTTATGATTGTGATGGTTGCCATGTAATAGGCTTGCGGCAAGACAAAACCAATCTCTTATTTCTGGGCTTAAAAACAAATGAGTACTTGCTTCAGGCTAGTGATTAACACTGACTGATACATTAGATGAAGAGGATGAACACAATATGGCTGTGGATTCATTGAATGCCAATGGAAGATGTCTAAAAGGCAATGTAAATATACTGACTCATTCAAGAATTTGACAAAGGCCTTTAATTTGAAACTTGCCATAAATTGCAGTGGGTATTCAAGAGTTATTTTCCCCAGAGTGGAAATATCAAATGCTTGGTACTTTAAGGTACAAGGGGAAAAATTTAAAGGAGATGTGCGAGGCAAGTTTTGTTTTTAAACAAAGGGTGGTTGGTGCCTGGAATGTGCTTCCAGGGGAGGTGGTGGAAACAGATACAATGGCAAGATTTAAGAGGCATTTAGACAGACAGATGAACAGGCAGGGAAGAAAGGGATAAAGACCACGTGCAGGCAGATGGGAATTAGTTTAGATTGGCATCATGGCCGGCACAGACATCATGGGCTGAAGGGCCTGTTCTTGTGGTGTACTGTTCTATGTTCTGAGCGCAGATACTATGGACTTAGTATATCACCCACAGACGAAGCAGCACTAATTTCATAATATTCACGTCAAATAGTAAAACCATCTGACGTTACTCGAACAGCCAAAACCAGCATCACATCAGTTTTACTCCCTAACCCAAGGAGAAAGTTTAAATTTTATTTTAAAGGAATAAAAACTGTTTCCTGTGGAATGAATAGTGTAGTTTGACCTCAACCATTAAATAGCATCTAAAAGTAAATCCAGAGCTGGAAACAATGCTAAATTATCTCCATCTCTGAGTTTTTCAGTCAAATACCAAACAATAAAAAGTATCCTATATGCTCATAGTCACCTTGTTACAATTTCTTTGAATGTAATCCAAATGGAATATTCAGTACCTATTGCAAAGATTTGTTTTTTAGGCAGTGGCATTTAATATCTTGCTTATGTGCCAGGTGAAAGTGACCAGGAAGCAATTCCAAACTCTGTTCTGGTAATAAAATGCAGGTTTTGCATCTGAACAGGGCTGGGACCAATGTTGTAACTGAAATGCAAATTGACAGTGTCAGCAAGAGTTCAAACTATTTTAACATTGGGAGAGGAACTAGAAGAGCAGAAAGGATTAAAGTGAGACCAGGGGACAAAAGAAATACAAACAATTGAAAAAATTAGAAGCATTCCAAAAATTACTAGGACTGGATTTTTGGAAAAAAGAATAAAAGCTATGAATTAAATATTCAGCTGCATGTGCACCAATAAGCTTGGTGAGCTGCAGGCATTGATTGGCCAATGGGATCGTGATTCTCTTGTAATGGCAAAGATAAGATTCATACAAGACCGGGAATGGGTTTTAATATTTTCAGTTATTGAGTAATCAGGAATTATAGAGAATGAAAAAGGGAAGTAATAAAATAGCAACTTAGGAAAATATCATAGTTCTAAACATAAAGGAAACACAGGATGGCTCGAAGATTGAATCTATTTGGCTTAAGTTGAGGAACAGGGAGTGAATAGTTACATTACTGTGTGTTTTTATTGTTCTGAGCTGTAAAGAGTGTATATGAGAGCAATGAGCAAATGTAAAACATAGAATAGTACAGCACAGGAAAAGGCCCCATAGCCCACAATGTCTGTGCCAAACACGACGCCAATTTAAACTAATCTCATCTGCTCGAGGTCTATATCCCTCCATCTCTTGCCTGTTCATGTGCCTGTCTAAATTCCTTTTAAATGTTGCTATGGTATTTGCTTCTGCCACGTCCCCTGGGAGGACATTCCAGGCACCTATCACTTAGTGTAAAACAAACATCTCATAAATCTCCTTTAAACTTTCTCCCTCTCACCTTAGATCTATTCCCTCTAGTATTTGACATTTCCACCCTGGGAAAAAGGTTCCGACTATCTACCCCATCTACGCCTCTCATAACTTTGTATACTTATATGTAAATGTGTAAGCAAATTGCAAATGTGTGGATCAAAAACTGAATTCCATAAAAGAAAAATCACCACAGTTCATGGGATAGTGAAAAAGAGACGACCTACTTATGAGGATTTCTTGGTGATAAGGTTATGATAGAAAAAATAGAGAAAAACTATTACTTCCCAAGTGGGCACATAGCCAAAGACTGTTGATGCTGGCCCTACACAAGTGCAATGCAGTTAATTCCACTCCTCTGACCTTTCCCCACAGCCCTGAAAATCCTTCCTTTCAGATAATTAGCTAACTCCCTTTTGAATTCTACAAATGAACCTGCCTTGCTACATGACCCATTCATTCTACATAAAGATCTCTTCCCATGACCCAACACATCATGATTTTTAGTATCTCCATCAGATCACATTGCAACCTCCACAGTTCCAAGTTGAATAACCCAAGAGTCTCCAGTCCATGCACTTATTTAAAGTCCCTCATTTCTGAAGCAATTTTAGTAAATTTCTTCTACACCCTCTCTGAAGGCTTCTCGTGTTTCCTAAAGCATAGCACCAAGAAATAGACATAATACTCCTGCTGTGGTCAAGGCAACAGTCCAAAAGATTCATCACATCTTCTTTGCATCAATTTATAAAGCCCAGGATCCCAAATGCTTTTTATATACTCTCTCAATCTGTTCTTCCACTTTCAACGAACTCTGCACATATACCTACAAGGAAAAGTTATTTTTCCTCATTTGGAATGCTTTACCTGAAGCTAACTCCATAAACAATTTTTAGGACAAATGGATAAAGAATTTACATGGCTAATGGCAAAAAGCTAGGAAGTAAAATGAAACAAGACTACTTTTTTTTTTAAAAGCTAGCACAGGAAAGATGGACTGAATGGCATCCGTCTGTGTTGCAACTTTCTATATTTCTGTGAAATGTCTGGTTGCATTGGTTCAAACAAGGATGCTGGACTTTTGTCTGCTGTGCCTGATTTACTTATGGAAAGCACGGCAACCGATGACTAATTTGAACCAGCTGTGACAATGCCACATAAGCAATTCCCAAAACAGGGAGGTTTTGGCAAATAAAAAACAGCACCGAATCCTGATTCAATCTTGTGACTAAACACATTTCCTCTTTTTTATAAAATGGACTCTTCCGCACATCCAACAGATTCCAGCTATTACACGTAATCATGTGCTTAATCCTCTTTCCCTTCTAGCAACTTCCAACAAAAGAATAAATAACCCATTTCTAACACATTTTAAAGACTCTAAAGCAGATGTAGATCTGCAACCATCAAATGAACAGAAATCAAAACAAAATAGCTAAAAATCTGCACCTTCCTATCCAAACTGCAAATTTCAAAAGATAAAGTCACCATTATGCTGCTATACTTGTGCTGGTGCTTAATGAGAAACTGTACCCATTGAAGTGGAATGCAAGCATGATCCCAACTTCTCATTATAGTGAGCTATGCATGTAGCCAGTGCTCCCTGAGCTGTTCAAAGCCTGCACATACCAGATGCTTTCAAGTATACACTACTTTATGCTAAGCCAGCAATGTGTAAAGGGCAGGTGCGGGGGAGTAGTGCGGCAGGGGGTAATCACCTGGGTGTCAACATTCAAGTGAATCTGACCTAGAAAACTGTGATGAATGGCTCAAGATAGAAGAGACTGGGCTCCAAAGTTCGTATGTTGCATGCACATCTTGAAAGAAGTAAAAAGGAGAGATGCTCTACATCAGGAGGGATTCAGATGATCCTCCATTCACACATGGCTGCACTGGGATCAACCTTTAGCTCCCAGTTTTCAACATCAGACACCAAGGACCAGGATGCAACACCAGAAAAGATTTAATGATCTCACAAAAGTAGTCAAAGTACATCTTAAAATATTTCCATCAATTACACCACTAACCTCAGATATTCATCAATTTACCACCACCTCATCATTCAGCTACCAACAGCCTATCAATCAAGAGTCATATCTGCTGTTCCTCTATTTTACTGCACCCTCATCACATAAGAAATAGGAGCAGGAGTAGGCCATCTGGCCAGTCAAGCCTGTTCTGGCCATGGACTCAGCTCCACTTACCTGCCTTTTCCCCATAACCCTTAATTCCCCTATAGTGGTATCAAAGCACAAATGAATTTGGAGGCAGTGAGAACAAACAAGGAGAGGCAAACAGAAAGAGAGACACTCTCTTTCACTCATCCATGCCCCAGTTCCTGTGCTCCCTCCAACTCACTGCTGCCTGCACTCTTCTTAAACTGACCAGGGTCCCATTTCCCATGCTCCCTTTGAACTTATCGGGTTCACTGAGAAATTTATTATAATACTGTGTAATATCCAAAAAAAAAAGTGAACTAAAAAATGTTTTGGTACTAACATCCAATAGTCCAGAAAATCTGGAGGTCAGAAAAAAAACCCGAAAATGCTGGAAACACTCAGAAGGTCAGGCAGCATTTGTGGAGAGAAACAGAGTTAGTTCCAGGTTGATACCTTTATGCAGAATCTCCATTCCATTTGTTGTGTACTGATTTAGTAGCAGTGTAAGGAAGAGACAAGTTTAAGCTAAAAAAGACTTCAAATTTCATTCAACTTCTTCATCCCAATATTTTAGCTAGTGACCATGTCATATAGGGATGCTGAGGAGCAGATTGGGAGGCAGTTTTTGGAGAGATGCGAAAATAACAGGGTTATTATAATGGGAGACTTCAACTATCCAAATATTGATTGGCACCTACTTAGTGCCAAAGGTTTAGATGGGGTGCAGTTTGTTAAGTGTGTCCAGGACGGATTCCTGACGCAGTATGTTGACAGGCCGACTAGAGGGAATGCCATAATAGATCTAGTTTTAGGTAATGAACCAGGTCAGGTGACAGATCTATCAGTGGGTGAGCATTTGGGGGACAGTGACCATTGCTCCATAACCTTCAGAATTGTCATGGACAGGGATAGGAGCAAAGAAGACGGGAAGATATTTAATTGGGGGAAGGCGAATTATGAGGCTATAAGGTGAGAACTTGGGAGTGTACATTGGGGTGACATTTTTGAAGGCAAATGTACTATGGAGATGTGGTCGATGTTCAGGGATCTTTTGCAGGATGTTGGGGATAAATTTGTCCTTGTGAGGTAGAGAAGGAATGGTAGGGTGAAGGAACCGTGGGTGACGAGAGAGGTGGAACAACTAGTTAGGAAGAAGAGGGCAGCATACATAAGGTGTAAGCAGCAAGGATCGGAGAGGGCTCGTGAGGAATATAGAGTAGCAAGGAAGGAGCTTAAGAAAGGGCTGAGGGGAGCAAGAAGGCAACATGAAAAGGCTTTGGCGAGGAGGGTTAAGGAGAATCCCAAGGCTTTTTTCTCGTACGTAAAGAGCAGGAGGATGGCTAGGGTAAAGCTAGGTCCGATTAAAGACAAAGGTGGGAGGGATATGCCTGAAAGCTGTGGAAGTGGGTGAGGTTCTCAATGAATACTTCTCTACAGTATTCACCAAGGAGAGGGGTCTTGATGATGCTGAGAACAGTGTAGGTGAGGGTAATGTTCTAGAGTATGTAGATATTAAGAGAGAGGATGTGTTGGAGTCGTTAGACAATATTAGGACAGGTAAGTCCCCGGGGCCTGACGGAATCTTCCCCAGGCTGCTTCATGAGGTGAGGGAGGAGATTGCTAAACTGTTGGTTAGGACCTTTGAGTCCTCGTTGTCAACGGGGATGGTACCGGAGGATTGGAGGGTGGCAAATGTTGTCCCCATATTCAAAATAGGTAGTAGGGATAGTCCAGGGAATTACAGACCGGTGAGCCTTATGTCTGTGGTGGGTAAGCTGTTGGAAAGGCTTCTAAGAGATAGGATCTATGAGCATTTGGAGAAATATGGACTGATTAGGGACAGCCAGCATGGCTTTGTGAAGGGAAGATCTTGCCTCACGAGCCTGATAGGGTTCTTTGAGGAGGTGACCAGGAAGATTGATGAGGGTAGTGCAGTGGATGTGGTCTACATGGATTTTAGTAAGGCATTTGACAAGGTTCCACATGGTAGGCTTCTTCAGAAGGTCAGAGGCCAAGGGATCCAGGGAAGCTTGGCCGTGTGGATTCAAAATTGGCTGCCTGTAGAAAGCAGAGGGTTGTGGTGGAGGGAGTACATTCGGATTGGAGGGCTGTGACTAGTAGTGTCCCGCAGGGATCAGTTCTGGGACCTCTACTTTTTGTGATGTTTATTAACGACTTAGATGAGGGGGTAGAAGGCTGGGTTAGCAAGTTTGCAGATAACACAAAGATTGGTGGTGTTGTGGATAGTGTGGAGGGCTGTAGAAGCTTGCAGAGGGATATTGATAGGATGCAGAGCTGGGCTGACAAGTGGCAGATGGAGTTCAATCTGGAGAAGTGTGAGGTAGTACACTTTGGAATGACAAACTCCAAGGCGGAGTACAAGGTAAATGGCAGGATTCTGGGCAGTGTAGAGGAGCAGAGGGATCTGGGAGTTCATATCCACAGATCACTGAAAGTTGCCTCACAGGTGGATAGGGTAGTTAAGAAAGCTTATGGGAACGTTAGCATTCATAAATCGGGGGATTGAGTTTAAGAGCCGCGAAGTGATGATGCAGCTTTACAAAACTCTGGTTAGGCTACACTTAGAGTACTGTGTCCAGTTCTGGTCGCCTCATTATAGGAAGGATGTGGAGGTGTTGGAAAGGGTGCAGAGGAGACTTACCAGGATGCTGCTTGGACTAGAGAGTATGGATTATGAGGAGAGACTAAAGGAGCTAGGGCTGTTCTCATTGGAGAGAAGGAGGATGAGGGGAGATATGATAGAGGTATCCAAGATATTGAGAGGAATAGATATTAGAGTGGACAGCCAGCACCTCTTTCCCAGGGCACCAATGCTCAAAACAAGAGGACCTGGCTTTAATGTATTGGGTGGGAAGTTCAAGGGAGATGTCAGAGGGAGGTTTTTCACCCAGAGAGTGGTTGGTGCATGGAATGCACTGCCTGGGGTGGTGGTGGAGGCTGATACATTGGTCAAGTTCAAGAGATTGTTAGATAAGCATATGGAGGAATTTAAGGTAGAGGGATATGTGGGAGGAAGGGGTTAGATAGTCTTAGGTGTGGTTTGAAGGGCAGCATAATATGGTGGGCTGAAGGGCCTGTATTGTGCCGTATTCTTCTATGGTTTTTATATGGTTTTATATGTTCCAGTATCTTTCATTTTGCTCTCATGCAAATTATTAATCACAACTCTCTCACCAGCAACCTCCGCCTCTTAGTCATCCATTTCTGAAATATCACGTTGACATTTTCAAGTGTTTTCAGCAATTGTCAGATGATACCTGTAACTACTGCACTCTAAAGTGCCCAAACCGCTGCTTAACAAGCTTGAGTAGGTTGCAAATTTCACATCGATCTAAGCAGAATTGTATTTCCTTCTGGTCAGTCTTCTTAAAATTAAAAGCAAAGTTAAATTTACGATTAAGACTAATATTAGAGTGGCACTGAATTTAAACACTCACTCGGTTCAGACTCCAACCCAAGTGTTATTACACATTCAAGTCTATCTGATTGTAATTAACATAAAGGAAATCTAACTCACTGGTTTCATGGTTATCTCTATCCAGGCAAATAAATTGTGTGGACACAGTATTCTATCCAGAACTTTTTAAAAGATTTACTGGGCCAAGCTTCCCCAGTTTTCTCCCAATTCAGCAGAAATGCTGAAGCAGATTTTCTCCTGCACCCCTTGCCAATACTAATGTGGTGAAATGGCCCAAGGCCAGATAACTCCAAGAGGAGTCAGGATTCACAGAGTTTTGATTAAAGGAAATAGTATTTTCTCTTTTGAAATTGGAGTCCAGGATAACTTGCTTCCACTCCTGTTCTGTAAGTTCTGAGGTGGTTGATAAGGCTAACAAGGGACCTGCAGATTCTGGAAAATGCAAGGCAGAAGGTCCTTGATGGTACAGGCGGCTAAGGCATGTGGGATATTGTGTGCTACTTCTGCACTTTTCCGGTGGTCTCAGCATGCTCCTGTTAAAGTGACTAGAGGATCTCAATCCCTTCCAGAATGCTTCATCTCTTTTTTGAGCAGTCACTGGACAAGAATTGCCACTAGTTGGTTATGTTTTTTCATAAAAACACTGAAAATAGAGTATTTGGCCATTTAGGCCTGTTTCACTCAGCTCTGTCCTATCCCTTGATATCTTGGCATGATGAAATATATCTACCTCGTTCTTGAATGTATTTAATGACCTAGCCTCCACTGTCTTCTGCAGTAGAGAATTCCACAGGTTCACCATCTTCTGAGTGAAGACATTTCCCCTGACCTTGGCTCTAGATGGCATACGCCACTTTAAGAACATCCTTGAAGCATTTCCTCTGTTCTCCTGGGAACCTTGGGCCATAACAGAGCTCAGGGCAGAGTGCCTGCGAGAGGAACTTGGCATCAGGCACATAAACAACATGGCCTGCCAACCAGAGCTGACCAAGTATAATTGGAGCTTTTTATTGGCATATAAAATTATATTAGTATAATTGGAGGGGACGCCATCTCCCTGGCCCTACACTCATCTCTGAAGCATCTGGAAAGTAAAGACACCTATGTCAGACTACTATTTATTGACTACAGATCCGCCTTCAATACCATAACTCAAAGTCAAAGTTGAGTTTATTGTCACATGCACAATATATGGACGCACAGGTGCAGTGAAAATCTTACTTGCAAGAGTATCACAGGCATATAGAATTCTAAGCAGCGTTCTCAAGAAAAAACACAAATTAAACAGAAATAAAACTATTTTTACAAGAAAGAACACAATTAGAACATAAAAGAACAACATCCATTTTAGTGCAAAATGATCATAGTGTTGCCAAACTCTAGAGATTAGGGTTTTGCCGGTTGGTTCAAGAACTGAATGGTTGAAGGGAAGTAGCTGTTCTTGAACATGGCGATGTAGGACTTCAGGCTTCTGTACCTCCTCCCGATGGCAGCTGTGAGAGGATAGAATGGCCCGGATTTTTGATGATGGATGTTGCCTTTTTGAGGCAGCCCCTCCTGTAGATACTACCAGTGGTGGGGAGGGATATGCCCGTGATGTATTGGGCAGAGTCCACTACTCTCTGCAGCTTCTTATGTTCTTGCGCATTAGAATTGCTGTACCAGACCATGATGCAACCAGTCAGGATACTTTCAATAGTACATCTGTAGAAGTTTGAGTATTTGGTGACAAGCCGAACCTCTTTAACCTCCTAAGAAAGTAAAGATGCTGGTACGCTTTCCTTGTAATTGCATCTATGTGCTGGGCCCAGAACAGAACATCTGATATGTTAACGCTCAGGAATTTAAAGCCGCTGACTCTCTCCACTGCCAATCCCCCAGTGCAGACTGGCGCAGTGAGTGATTGTTGTTGCAGCACTACTCAACCGGGTGTACTATCTCGCTCTGGTAAGCTGACTCATCACCACCTGCAGTTAGTCCAACAACAGTGGTGTCATTGGCAAATTTGTATAATTCCAAGCAAACTCATCTCCAAACTCCTAGACCTTGGATTCAACACCTCCCTTTGCAATTGGATCCTTGACTTCCTGACCAACAGACTGCAATCAGGAAGGATAGGCAGCAACACCTCTGCCACAATTATCCACCACACTGGTGCTCCACAAAGTTGCGTCCTCAGCCCCCTACTTTACTTCCTATATACTCATGACTGCATGGCCAGATTCTGCTTTTACTCCATCTATAAGTTTGCAGATGACACCACTGTAGTAGGCCATATCTCAAATAACAATGATTTGGTGTACAGGAAGGAGATAGACAGCTTCATGACACGGTGTCATGACAACAACCTTTCCCTCAATATCAGCAAAACAAAAGAGCTGGTCATTGACTTCAGGAAGGGGGACGGTGTACATGCACCTGTCTACAACAATGGTGCAGAGGTCAAGAGGGTTGAGAGCTTCAAGTTCCTTGGAGTGAACATCACCAATAGCGTATCCTAGTCCAACCACGTAGACACCGCGGCCAAGAAAGTTCACCAGCACCTCTACTTCCTCAGGAGGCTAAAGCAATGTGGCATGTCCCCTTTGACACTCACCAATTTTTAATCAAAAAGCATCCTATCTGGACGCTTCACAGCTTGGGTGTGGCAACTGCTCTGCCTGGGACCACAAGAAACTGCAGAGAGTTGTGGACACA
This sequence comes from Pristis pectinata, assembly GCF_009764475.1. NCBI lineage: Eukaryota > Metazoa > Chordata > Chondrichthyes > Rhinopristiformes > Pristidae > Pristis > Pristis pectinata. The sequence continues at coordinate 97,706,757 of NC_067406.1, forward strand.
GCCCAGCAAATCACGGAAACCAGCCTCCTCTCCATGGACTCTGTCTATACATCTTGTTGCCTTGATGAAGCAGCCAGCATAATCAAAGGCTACACCTACCTGGGTCATTCTCTCTTCTCCCCTCTCCCATCAGGCAGAAGATACAGGAGCCTGAGGGCAAATACCACCAGACTTACAGTGGCATGCAAGTTTAGGCACCCCGGTCAAAATTTCTGTTACTGTGAATAGCTAAGTGAGTAAAAGATGACCTGATTTCCAAAAGGCATAAAGTTAAAGATGACACATTTCTTTAATATTTTAAGCAAGATTACTTTTTTTATTTCCATCTTTTAGTTTCAAAATAACAAAAAAGGAAAAGGGCCCGAAGCAAAAGTTTGGGCACCCTGCATGGTCACTACTTAGTAACACCCCCTTTGGCAAGTATCACAGCTTGTAAACGCTTTCTGTAGCCAGCTAAGAGTCTTTCAATTCTTGTTTAGGGGATTTTCGCCCATTCTTCCTTGCAAAAGGCTTCTAGTTCTGTGAGATTCTTCGGCCGTCTTACATGCACTGCTCTTTTGAGGTCTAGCCACAGATTTTCAATTATGTTTAGGTCGGGGGACTGAGTGCCATGGCAAAACCTTCAGCTTGTGCCTCTTGAGGTAGTCCATTGTGGATTTTGAGGTGTATTTAAGATCGTTATCCTGTTGTAGAAGCCATCCTCTTTTCATCTTTTTTCATCTTCAACTTTTTTTTCCCCACAGACGCTGCGATGTTTGCTTCCAGATTTTGCTGGTATTTAATTGAATTCATTCTTCCCTCTACCAGTGAAATGTTCCCCATGCCACTGGCTGCAACACAAGCCCAAAGCATGATCGATCTGCCCCCGTGCTTAACAGTTGGAGAGGTGTTCTTTTCATGAAATTCTGCACCCTTTTTTCTCCAAACATACCTCTACTCATTGCAGCCAAAAAATTCTATTTTAACTTCATCAGTCTGCAGGACTTGTTTCCAAAATGCATCAGGCTTGTTTAGATGTTCTTTTGCAAACTTCTGTGAACAAGCCATAGCCCTAACGAGCTAATGAAGGTCTGAGACCTTGGTAAAAGTTATTTGAGAGCTCAAATCTCTTGGGGTGCACAAACTTTTGCATGGTGCTCTTTTCCTTTTTTCACTCTAAAATCGTACAAAACAAAAATAATACACTAATCTTGCTTAAAATGTTGAAAAGAATGTTTCATCTTTATGACTTTTGGAGATCAGTTCATCTTCTACTCACAGTAACAGAAATTTTGACCAGGGTGCCCAAACTTTTGCATGCCACTTTAAGGACAGCTTCTATCCTGTGGTGATAAGACTATTGAACGGTTCCCTTATATGATGAGATGGACTCTCAACCTCACAATCTACCTTGTTATGACCTTGCACCTTATTGTCTACCTGCAATGCACTTTCCTGTAGCTGTGACACTTTACTCTGTGTTCTGTTATTGTTTTTACCCTGTACTACCTCACTGCACTGTGTAATGAATTGATCTGTACGAACAGTATGCAAGACAAGTTTTTCATTGTACCTCGGTACAAGTGACAATAATAAACCAATACCAATACAGTGGGCCGAATCTCAAATAACGATGTGTCAGAGTACAGGAAGGAGGTAGAGAGCCTAGTGGCATGGTGTCATGACAACAACCTTTCCCTCAATGTCAGCAAAATAAGAAAAGCTGGTTACAGACTTCAGGAAGGGGGGTGGTGCACACGTTCCTGTTTACATGAGGACAAGAGGGTTGAGAGCTTCAAGTTCTTAGGGGGTGAACATCACCAATAGCCTGTCCTGGTCTAACCACATGGGCGCCATGGCCAAGAAAGGTCACCAGCGCCTCTACTTCCTCAGGAGGCTAAAGAAATTCAGCATGTTCCCACTGATCCTCACCAATTTTTATAGATGCACCACAGAAAGCATCCTATCCAGATACATCGCAGCTTGGTATGGCAACTGCTCTGCCTGAGACTGCAAGTAACAGCAGAGTGTTGTGGACACAGCTCAGCACATCATGGAAACCAGCCTCCCCTCCATAGACTCCATCTAAACTTCTCGCTGACTCAGTAAAGCACCCAGCATTATCAAAGACCCCACCCATCTTTGGCAGAGCGCAGGGAGACCCCTCAATAACTGCCACAAGTCAGGTTTGATGGAGCCTGTTCATTCATAATTATGACCACATGGAACTTAGTGATTTGTGCTTATGCAGGAAATGGTGGAAACTCCAAAATGGGACTGGCATATAGTTCAGCAGCTTCAGTCTGTGCCTGCAATGAATATGCCAAGACCTACCAAGATCAACAGGGAACTGAACTGTGGGGAGGAAATCATTTCTTTATCCCTCTCCATCTTCCTCATAAATGACCATCTTGACACCGCAATGATGTTATTATACAATCTGTTAATGTAAAGCAAGTGGGTGAAAGCACTGTGGCCACCATTTCTTTGACAAATCTTCAGCACATATGGACCTTCACCTCCTTCTGTGCAGGGATGTGAGTAGTGAAGTGGAGAAGGCCCAAAGAGAGTCACTCTGTTCATACCTACATTTTCAGGAAAAAAAAATTTGGAAACTGGCAGCAAGTTGTTTTACTGGCATGATGATACAGGATTAGAAAGAATCAGCACCCAGTAATGACTGACGTTTGTGAATTGGTGTTTTTACATTCAAATGACTTTCAGCACTGAGCTGCAATTTGAATGGTACTTTAAACGGTTTCAGGCATAGTCAATTTTACTTCCTGTTCACTCATGTTTACTCAAACAAAATTCAGTTTTTATTCTGGTTGCCTGTGGTAATTCCAAATGGATTAAGAGCACTATCTACATCCTTGATGCTAACACTGAACAATGAGGGCCAACATAAACTGAAGGGTACAATTTTAAAAGTGGGTGCAGGAATAAGGAGACTTGAGGTGTATAAGGAAAGGCTGAGAAAGCCAGTAAAGAAAAAGGGATGCCTCTCTTTATAAACAGAAGCAGAGAGTACAAAACAAAGGAAGTAATGTTACTCTTTTTAATCCTGGTTAATCCTCAACTGGAGAACAGTAAACATTTCAGGGCACAATACCTTAAGGGGAAGGACAAGGTTGTAGAGATGTTGCAAGAAAGGTTTATTACAAGGATTCCGGAGATAAGCAGCTCAAGAGGCTGAGCTGTTCTCCAGATAGTACAAAAAGTCAAGAGGGAAGTTGATAAGAAGTGTTCAAAATTGGAAGAGTGTTGAACAGAGGACAGCTTTCAGATCTAACAAAAAGAATTGGGTATGTAGAAGGAGCAGAGGCAGAAGAGCCAAGCATTTGAAGAAAAAGGCTAACAGATAATTAAACGAAGTAACTTTTTGCAAAACAAACTAAGTAAAAAACTGCTGCATTTTCTGCATAGATAGGTACATGGAGCTGAGTAAAATAGAGCGCTATGGGTAAGCCTAGTAATTTCTAGGGTAGGGACATGTTCAGCACAGCTTTGTGGGCCGAAGGGCCTGAATTGTGCTGTAGGTTTTCTATGTTCTATGTTCTATTTTCTTATTCAGCAGTGCACACTAGCTCACCCCATTTCCATAGGAAACCCCTCTTAATATGATTGATGCCATTCAACAAAAGTCTCTCAGTGATACAACTTGAAAAATGCGTTGTAGAATAAAACACATGCAGCATAATGGCTTTTCAGTACAATACAAGCAGCTATATGACAATGCATCAAATTAACCTCTTGTACATTTGTTGTGAGAGCGCCTAGGGATTCTCCAATCACTAATAAATAGCTTGGTTGGATCCTACACGATTACTGATGCAGATGGAAGATCCATGTTTGGGTTGGGGATTGGGGGGGGGGGGAAGGGGGGTGCAGGTGGAACGGTTGGTGGACTGGATGTCATGGGGATTGGCACCTTACAAACTAGATGGACATTAATACACGTGTTCATGGCCTTTACACTCACTGGCGATTAAAAGTTAGTTAATCTGTTTTAGGATTTGGATGCTGAGGGACAGGTCAACGTGCATTGAACATTCCTAATCTCTCCTGTGGAATGATTATTGGATTTACTTCAGGAACAAACCAAACTTTTGTCAAAATATCACTGATGAATTAGTTGGGTTTTTACAACCATGCTCTTTGTTTTACTTTCACTTTTACTACTTCTATTTTATTTCATATTATTTCACATGCTCCCTCCCACCAGAAAACATATTCAAAATTTGAAATTGCCATGGTAAGAATTGAGCAAACATCAGCAGTTATTCTGATGTGTTTGATCTCTGAATTACCTGTCAACTAACCATGGTGCCAATGCACTTATAAGCAAAGTAGATCAAGAAGGTCTCAGTGAAAAATTAACTTCTTTACATTATGAGATGTTGTTAAAGTCAGAATGTTGCCACAATTGAAAATGCATCATCAGTGTAAAGACACCCATTCACGTATGTGCCAGCTGAGTGTGCAATGGTGTGAGAAGGGATCTTCATTGGGGAATTATGCCACTCTCTAATAACTTTCAACTTTCTCCTTGGAGTTAGGTTTAAGCTACAGCATGTATAATTAGCAAATTACCATAAAGATGTTTTCTTTGAGTAAGCACTACATTAATTCACTGGGAGGAAGGGACAGTGATATTACATTGATTGTGAAATGGAACTGAAATGTTTACTTTAATAAATACTGAACTACCACAGAAATGCACCAAACCCGATACAAATCAAAATTTTCTAAAGGTACTTGAAGTCTTGGAAAGGGCACAAAGATATATCAGAACATCAAGATGAGAGAGTTCAATATTGTGGAGATAGTGGTAGGATTGTTCCATTTACAGCATTGAGGGTTAAGGGGAAAACTAATGGAGGGTTCAAAAATTTGAAGGCTTTTTGTACATTAACTAAGAATTAACAATTTGTTCTGTGGAGGACATTGGGGGAAAATGGTGTTTGATGTCTTAGCAGCTTAAAGGGGTGCAAATCCCCAGGGTCTGATGAGATGTTTCCCAGGCTGCTAAGGGAAGCAAGAGAGGAAATCACCAGTCTAACAGAAATTTTTAAATCTTCTCTGGCTAAAGAAGAGGTACCAGGTGATTGGAGGATTGCAGATATGGCAACCATAATTCAAGAAGGGCCATAGGGATAAGCCAGGCAACTACAGGCTAATTAGTCTAATATCAGTGGTAGGGAAACTATTGCAAAACATTGAGGAACAGGATGAATCTGCACTTGGAGAGGCGAAGATTAATGAGTAATCAGCATGACTTTTGTTAAAGAGAGATTCTGGTTAACTAATTTAAATGAATTTGTCAAGGAGGTGTGTTGATGAGTAGTGTGGTTGATTTACTCTACAGGCACTTCAGTAAGGCCTTTGGCAAGGTCCCATGTGGGAGACTGGAATCATCGAGAGATGCAGCATGCAAACAGGTCCTTTGGCCCACTGAGTCAGCACCTACCATCAAGCGCTCAGTTACATTAACCCTACATTAACACCATTCTCATCAACTCCTTAAGAGATTCTCCCACTGGGGGCAATTTTACAACTGTCAATTAATCTACCAACCTGCACATCTTTGGGGTGAGGAAGGAAACCAGAACACCTGGGACAACCATACACTGTCACAGGGGGATTGAGCTAACAGACAGCAGGATTCGGGTCCCTGGAACTGGAACTGGAACTGGAACAGCTCTACCACTGTGCCCCCCTTTTTTTGTTCATTTCATGAGAACTGCAATTAGATTTAAACAGCAATTCCTGAACACACACTGATACTGTCTGTTTGGCACATGTATCTTGCAGACGACACAAGGGTCGATGGTGTTGTGGATAGTGTGGAAGGCTGTTGAAGCTTACAGAGGGATATTGATAGGATGCAGGGCCGGGCTGAGAAGTGGCAGATGGAGTTCAATCTGGAGAAGTGTGAGGCGGTACACTTTGGAAGGACTAACTCCAAGGCGGAGTACAAGGTTAATGGCAGGATTCTGGGTAGCGTGGAGGAGCAGAGGGATCTAGGGGTTTATATCCACAGATCACTGAAAGTTGCCTCACAGGTGGATAGGGTAGTTAAGAAAGCTTATGGGATGTTAGCTTTCATAGTCGTGGGATCGAGTTTAAGAGCCGCGAGGTAATGATGCAGCTCTACAAAACTCTGGTTAGAACACACTTAGAGTACTGTCTCCAATCCTGGTCGCCTCATTATAGGAAGGATGTGGAGGCGTTGGAAAGGGTGCAGAGGAGATTTACCAGGATGCTGCCTGATTTAGAGAGTATGGATTAATGAGGAGAGACTAAAGGAGCTAGGGCTTTACTCATTGGAGAGGAGGATGAGGGGCGACATGATAGAGGTATACAAAATATTAAGAGGAATAGATAGAGTGGACAGCCAGCACCTCTTTCCCAGGGCACCAATCCTCAATACAAGAGGGCATGGCCTTAAGGTAATGGGTGGGAAGTTCAAGGGAGATGTCAGAGGGAGGTTTTTCACCCAGAGAGTGGTTGGTGCATGGAATGCGCTGCCTGGGGTGGTGGTGGGAGGCTGATACATTGGTCAAGTTCAAGAGATTGTTAGATACGCATTTGGAGGAATTTAAAATAGAGGGATATGTGGGAGGAAGGGGTTATAGTCTTAGGCGTGGTTTGAAGGTCAGCACAACATGGTGGGCCAAAGGGCCTGTATTGTGCTGTATTGTTCTATGGTTCTATGATAACATCAGAAAATTTCAACATAATATGACATACTAATGTCAGGTTTCAGATAAAAACTATAACACACCAACCACAATATTGCAACACACCTCCTGCACCATCAACAAATCTGTTTAGCTTCTCGATTTTCTGCATTTTCAAACTTGCTACAATGACTTGATAAAGGCTGTTTGAGACATTGTGTGTGTTTTTTTTTTGGTGCAAATGGGTATGACAGGTAAGTGAGCCAACGAGTCAGTCCCTTCTAAACGTTGGCATGATGTTAGAGTTTAATCTTGAAAAACATGAAAGGCCACATTTTGGGAGGACTAATAATGCCAAGATATACACAATGAATCAACAAACAATCTGCTGGAGGAATTCAGCAGGTCGAGCAGCATCAGTGGGAGGAAAGGATTGTCAACATTTCAACCCAAAAACATCAACAATTCCCTTTCCTCCCACAGATCCTTCTTAACCTGCTGAATTCTTCCAGCAGTTTGTTTGTTGCTCCTGATCCCAGCATCTGCAGTCTCTTGTGTCTCCAATGTAGACACTGAGTAGCAGGACCCCAAGGGAGTACTGAGGAAACAGAGGAAAATATCCAAGGAACCCTGAAGGCAGTAGCACAGTTTAAGGTGGTATACCAGATACAGGGGAAGTTATAGTACAACTTCAGTTAGGCCACACTGTAGTTCTATGTGCAGTTCTGGTTGACACACAACAGGAAGGATGTGATTTCACTAGAAAGGATTTCACTAGAAAGAAATTCACAGTGATGTTGCCTGTGGAGGAGTGTTTCACCCATCAGGAGCGACTGAATAGGCTGGTTTTGTTTTATTTGGAGTGGAGAAGGCTGAGTGTTGACCTGATTAGGTTATGGAGAATTATCTGGGACATGGATAGGATACATAGTTGGAAATATTGTGGCCTTTGCAGACGCGTCAGTAACCAGAGGGTGCAGGTTTGAGGTAAGGAGTAAGAGGTTTACAGGGGACTGGAGGAAAATTTTTCACCCAGAGTGGTTGAAACAGGAACTCATTGGCTGAGGAGTGGTGGCAAACAGGTATTTCACAATACTTAAGAAGTACTTAATTGAGTTACCGAACTGCAACAGCGGAAAAGGTGACAGGCCAAGTGCTATCAGATAAGTATGGGAGCCAAAGAGCCTGTTTCCACACTGTATAATTTTAAAATTCTATTCATTTCAGACAACTTGCAAAACAATCCAAGCAGAGATAATAAGAATTTCTTTTAGGCAAAAAGTTTTAATCTGAACTGCACTATCTGAAAGCATGATGGAAGCAGTTACAATAGTAACTTTCATTATGGGTTTAAATATCTACTTGAAAAGGAAGAATTTACAAGTAGTGACCAGGAAGATGCAGGAGAATGGAATTTATGGGCAGCTCTTTCAAAGAGCTGGCATTGTTACAAGGGACCAAATACGGCGCTGGAAAATTTGGCAGTCACATATGCAATGACAATTTATTACTTTGCATGCGAGGATGTAGCACATCAATGTTTTGAAATATATACACACCCCACCATATAGATTGAAACTAAAGATAATACAAAAAATAGCAGCTGGCTACTTGGAAAAATCATATTTCAAAATTTAATTGCTGCAGTAGTGAGTCTTGCCTAAAAATATAAAATGCAGAATTACATCAAGTTTCAGGAATAGTTGAATGGTTTTATGTGGAGAGTCATCTTGAACAATGTAAATACAATTTCCACATTGAAATTCAAACATATGCAGAAAAAAATCATAACATCTGGTATCTGCAAAATATTTTCAATTATTCCAATCAAACATTTTTTTAAAAGAAAAACTGGCAAAATGATGAAAGATCATAAAATCATATTGAACTCAAGAGTACTTTGAACCATACACAAAAGTAATGGCTTTAATTCAGAGCTCTGTGGGACACTTCTATTATGTGATAAACCCTATGTTAGGAGAGCACACTGACCTATTCAATTGACTGGACAATCAACTCGGGACAAAGATGAGTCATAATTAGTTATCCAAATGCTTGTCAACATGACAACTAGCCATTCAACATGGCCAACTGACATCCTGGATGACTACCATTATTAAACAAAGATGACAGTTAAAAAAACTTACTCATTTCAATAGTTCCCCTACTCCCATATCTTTTAATTAATTACAACTACTTTGTCTCTGCGTATCTCCAGATGTTAAGATCATTTTTGCAAAGACAAGAAAGAATGATTAAACTGAATCAAGAACCTGATATTTTTTTTTAAATCTGTTTGGTAACTGGATCCAAACAAAACTCCTCAGATGGCTCACAAACAGTAGACTGACCAATGAAGGCTATTAATTCTGCTTGTAACCCAACTGAATTGTGTGGCCACATGAAAACTCAATGGATGCAGGGACAACATTGTGAAATGATTCATTTTTGACAATATCACCCAAGTAACCTACCACTGACTCCATTCCCATTCCTGGCTACCATTTCAGGCTCAACCAGACTTCAAAAATTTAATACCACATTCTATCCCCAGCTTAGATTTTGGCACCCATACCCCCAGCATCAGTGTCCATTTTGGTTACCATAATAGCACCTGCCTCAGAAACCCCACTCTTGGCCTCTGGTTTGATAGTCCCAGTACATAATACCTGCCACAACTCTGATGTCCATAACCTACCCCAAGCCAAGTCATGCTTAGCGAACATTCCTAATTGGATAGGCATCCAATTAACCACTGCCACAAAATTTCATTGTCATTCTGCTGCCATCATCTTTCTGTCCATCTCCACACACAGCCCGCACATCCTCCTCTCCTCCCAAGAAAAGCAAGGATAGAGGTATAGAATCATAAAGTTATACAGCATGGAAACAGGCTCTTCGGCCCAAAACTGTCCACGCTAACCAAGTTGCCTAGCTGAGCTAGTCCCATTTACCTGCATTTGTCCCATATCCCTCTAAACCTTTCCTATTCTTGTATCTGTCTAAATGTCTTTTAAACATTGTAATCATACTGCTTCTACCACGTCCTCTGGCAATTCGTGGGGAGAAAGTTGCATCTCAGGTCCCTTTTAAATCTTTCCCTTCTCACCTAAAACCTACGCTTTAGACTCCTCTACCCTGGTAAAAAGACTGTCACCATTCACCTTATCTCTGCCACTCATGGTTTTGTATACATCTACAAGTCACCCCTCAACCTCCTATACTTCAGGGAAAAAAGCCCCAGTCTCTTCTTATAACTCAAGCCCTCCAGATTCTGTAACATGAATCTTTTTTGTACCCTTTCCAGCTTAATGACATCCTTCCTATAGCTAGGCGAACAGAACTGCAGACAATACCTCAAATGGGGGTCTCATCAACATCTTGTACAGTTCTAACATGACGCTCCAACTCTTGTACTCAAGTTCTCCATGTCCTCACCCTCCACATTCAACAGATTTTCGTCTGTAACTTTCCACTATCTTCAGCCGAATTCCATTATCATCCCCTCCCCACAAAGCATCCCGAGGGGACCACTACCATCGCAAATCCCTGGTTTGTTTTCATCTCCACCAACTATTCCCCTTCTCATAGCATTTTCCCATAGAACCACAGGAGATGGAACACCTGCCCTTTTATCTCATCACTTCCACCATCCAGTAACTCAGACATTCCTTCCAGGTGAAGCAGTGATTCACTCGCAATTCTTCCAGTCTAACGTACTGCATTCAGTGCTCATGGTGTGGTCTCCTCTACATGGCAAAAACCAAATGCAGTGTGTCTGACCGTTTCACAGAACGCTTCTGTTCAGTCTGCAAGGTTCAGCCAGAGATTCCAGTCACCCATCACTTCAATTCTCTATTCCCATTCTGAACTCTCTGCCTTTGGTCTTCTACACTGTCCCAACATACCCCAAAGTAAGCTTGAAGAACAGTGCCTCATTTTCCATGTGGGCACTTTGCAGGCCTTGAGATTCAATACTGAATTCAACAATTTCAGATAACCAACCTTTCCTGTTTGTGTCAGAGCCAGGCAGTTCTGATGCAAGGTCAGACACATTAGCACAGTTTTTCTCTGTTCATGGATGCTGCCTGAACTGCTGGGTATTTCCAGCATTCTTTTTCTTTCAGATGTTGAGCAACTGTTCTGTATTTCACAGTTCCCACATGTTGTCTTGTTTTCTTTCCCCCTCCCTGTAACTGCCCCCATTCAACTATTTAGCTGAGGGTTGCAAAAGCATCGTCTCCCCTGGACAACTTTGGTTTGCACCTACCACAGACATTCTTTTGTTCTCTCTACCCCTCCCCGTCTGTAACTTAAAACATGCCCATTTTCCCCACTTTTCAAGTTTTGATAATGGGCCACTGACTAAAACAATAACTCTATTTCCCTCTCCACAAGTGCTGCTTGATCTGTTGAGTATTTCCAGCATTTTATGTTTTTAATATCGTACTCTGATCTGTTGTTTTTTTAAAATTAAGCACTGAAGGTAAAAGCAGCAATTCCACATATCTAGATAAACAGTTTTGCGTTGCTTTAGGCCTCTATTATTTCATTAGCAGATGAGGGCAGAGTGAAAAAAAACTGTTCAGTTGGTAACAGCTGAAAATTATCTGCTTTTAGCACACAGCAATGGCAATCTCTCTTAAATATCTATTTCTTATCTTTCACGTGGATATGTTCACATCTGCTGCTGACAAGTAAATGAAGGCAATTATATTTTTCCATCTCTCTTCACATACCATAGAGCTTCAATTTGACAACTTCCTGCAAGACCCGCACAAGATATCCATTATCTTGCTACTTATTTGTGCTCATGTTTCATAACTCCAGACTATAACTTTTCCTTTTGAAACAAATCTATGGGAATTTCATATTCAGCAACCTCCAGTGCACAGATAGCTAAGATCTGCACTCAGTCGACTTGCAGAGTGACAGGTAAGATTCTGGGGCGGACTAACAGGGTGGATGCTGAGAGGATATTATTCCTCGGGACATAGTTTCAGACTCATGAGTTTTTGGAATTCTCTAGTCCTGCAAGCTGAAGAGAGGGTCATTAAATGTGTTCAAGATAGAGAATGACTGACATTTAAATCAAAAGGAGTCAACTCACATCTCTCTTGAACTACCAAGAGAGACTAAATATTGAGACACAAGAGACTGCAGATGCTGGAATCTGGAGCAACAATCTGCCGGAGGAACTCAGCGGGTTGAGCAGCATCTGTGGGAGGACGCATCTGCGTTCTTGTGTTCAAGGTGTAGAGGAAAGAGTACAGTGAAGTGATGTTGAGGCCAAGAATGTATCAGGCCATGATCTTACTAAATGGAGTACAAAGCTGGAGGGACCAACTATTTCCTGCTGCTGCATCTGACATATTTCTGTTCTTCCAATATTTATTCCAGATAAACTTAAGAATAAAATACCAATAATGTGGGAGTCAAACATGCACACTTTGTACCAGAGAATGCTTTAAAGTCCTCTGAATAAACAGCTAGCATATTCACAAATATTCAGTTTCAACCAGTCTTAAGTTTCTTAAACAAAACTCTTTCCAGAAGAAACAGACAACTTGAAAAAAAAATAAATACCAATCTACCAACTGCAATCCTCACTTACATTGATGCAAAATGTTGGCAATACAAAGCAGTAGCTGACCACCACAGTAACCACTAGACAGATAACTGCTAATAACAACCTCGCTCCTATTATAGGCATTTCACAAAATAGATTTACTTCAAAGCAGCAACAAATGGGGTTACTGAGCACTTAGGACATAAAATTTAATTACTTTCTAGTCATAGGGAAACACAGAACAGAAACAACAACCTCGCCCCACCAAGTCCACACCAACTGTTAATACTAATTTACACTAACCCTACATTAATCCCACATTCTTATCAACTCCTGCCAAATAGTATGTAATAATCAAGTAAAATAAATAACAGCATTTCTCAACATGTCACACACAACAACACCACAGTCAGTCAGAACAGTATTTTTAAATTTCCTTTCAAGAACCTTCAGTTTCACTACCTTCACATACATGCATAGTGGGGCATCAAAATGTGTAGCATGCTGCTTCACCAATAGCATACTTCGCAAGAGTTATGTCAGGGTGTGAGGAGGTGGTCACTGAGATGCCCCAGGAATCATTGCTGGGAACCCTGCTATTTCTAATTTATATTAGTTTATTGATAACACTGTCAGCCACCAAGGTGGAGTTAAGGTGTGGAAATTACTCTCCACTATAGCTGGGAATAACATTTCCACTTTTTGCAGGCTTTATATTCACGACTTGGTTTCAAGAACTTTAAATACCAAACTAAGAAAATGCAGTAATTTTGAGGATGCAGCTTGACAACTATAAAATAACCAGGTTAAAACTGCAGAACAATGGCTTGCTTTAAAGCAATTTAAATAATTAAGTATCTGAGGCGCTTTATACAAGTGTAACTGACAAAATTTAGTAACACAAACATCTGAGAAGTGTGTCAATTACCACACATCAAAAACATACACAATTTAGGTAATCATTGAGTGTTGAAATTGGTAAAGATGCAGCTAAAAAGAATTGTAACAGTATCAGTGCATTCAATGCTCAGCACGTCACCACTGTACAGCAGCAATTAGCAAAGCAAGTACAACACTGAGCCAAGTGGAAATCAACAATGTACAAATCAGACAAAATCACATTCAAACTGGATGGTGCATTGGTCAGATTATACAGTACTTGAAGTACATCTAACTCCAGAAACCAGTCAGCCACTGGTGACATTTCAAAGAACAGGCATGAGACCGATCTCAAGTATCACAAGAATTTACTACAATGGAAAACAGATATTGAAGTTGTTACGTCTTGGAATGCATAATATATTCCCAGAGCCAAATGGGATTTAACCCAGAATGGTATAGGAAACAAGGGAGGAGATAGTTGGGGCCCTGATGGAGATTTTTGCATCTTTGATTGCCACAGGCAAGGTACCAGAAGAATAGAGGATCACTAATGTTGCTCCTTCAGCAAGGATACAGCAGATAACCACAGGCCAGTGACCCTTATTTCAGTGATAGGGAAATTACTAGAGAAAATTCCAAGGAACAGGATTTATGTACATTTGGAAAGGCAAGGACTGATTATAGAGTCAGCATGGCTTTGTGAGGGGGAAATCCTGCACCTCTGATTGGATTGAGTTTTTTTTTGAAGAGGTAACAAAGAAGATTGATGAAGGCAAGGTGGTAGAGGTTGTCTAAATGGACTTTAGCAAGACATATGACAAGGTCCCAAATGGACCAGGAGGTTAATGCACATGGGATCCAAGGAGAGCTGGCTAATTAGCTCCAAAATTGGAAGCAGAGGGTAGTGATGGAAGAATGTTTTTCTGATTGGAAGCCTGTGACTAATGGTGTACCACAGGGATCAGTGCTGGAATCTTTGCTGCTTGTAAAATATATTAATGACTTTGATACCAATATAGGACAGGTTGACGACAACACAAAAATTGGTGGTGTTGTGGATGGCGAGGAAGGTTGTCTACGACTACAACAGGATATAGATCAAATGGAAAGTTGGGCGGGACATTGGCAGATGGAATTTAATACAAACAAGTGTCAGACGATGCACTTTGGGAAACAGGTAGAACATAGACAGTCAATGGTAAGGAATTAAGGAATGTTAATTAACAGAGAGACAAGGGGTCCAAGTTCGTATCTCCCTGAAAGTGGCAACATAAGTTGGATAGGGTGGTGAAGAAGACAGATGGCGTGCTTGCCTTCATAGGTTGGGGCACAGAATACAAGAGCTTCATAGAAATCACTGAACAGTACAGCACAATACAGGCCCTTCGGCCCACAATGTTGTGTCGACCTTTAAACCTCGCCTAAGACTATCTAACCCCTTCCTCCCACATATCCCCTTATTTTAAATTCCTCCATATGCTTATCTAGCAATCTCGTGAATTTGACCAATGTACCTGCCCCCACCACCGCCCCAGACAGCGCATTCCATGCCCCAACCACTCTCTGGGTAAAAACCCTTCCTCTGATATCTCCCTTGAACTTCCCACCCATTACTTTAAAGCCATGCCCTTTTGTATTGAACATTGGTGCCCTGGGAAAGAAGCGCTGGCTGTCCACTCTATCTATTCTTCTTAATATTCTGTACACCTCTATCATGTCTGCTCTCATCCTCCTTCTCTCCAAAGAGTAAAGCCCTAGCCCCCTTAATCTCTCTTCATAATGCATACTCTCTAATCCAGGCAGCATCCTGATAAATCTCCTCTGTACCCTTTCCAAAGCTTCCACAGCCTTCCTATAATGAGGCGGCCAGAACTGGACACAGTACTCTAAGTGTGGTCCAACCAGAGTTTTGTAGAGCTGCATCATTACCCCGCAGCTCTTAAAACTCGATCCCACGACTATGAAAGCTAACATCCCATAAGCTTTCTTAACTACCCTATCCACCTGTGAGGCAACTTTCAGGGATCTGTGGATATGGATCCCCAGATCCCTCTGCTCCTTCACACTACCCAGAATCCTGCCATTAACTTTGTACTCTGCCTTGGAGTTTGTCCTTCCAAAGTGTACCATCTCACACTTCTCCGGATTGAACTCCATCTGCCACTTCTCAGCCCAGCTCTGCATCCTATCAATGTCCCTCTGCAATCTTCCGACAATCCTCCACACTATCCACGCCACCACCAACCTTTGTGGCTTCTGCAAACTTGCCAACCCATACTTCTACCCCCTCATCGAAATCATTAATAAAAATCACAAAGGGCAGAGGTCCCAGAACCGATCCTTGTAGGACACCGCTAGTCACAGCCCTCCAATCTGAATGCACTCCCTCCACCATGAGACATGATCTGCCCTTCACAAAGCCATGCTGGCTATCCCTGATCAGACCATGATCCTCCAAATGCCCATAGATCCTATCTCTAAGAATCCTTTCCAACAACTTGCCCACCACAGACGTAAGGCTCACTGGTCTGTAATTCCCTGGACTATCCCTACTATCTTTTTTGAATAAGGGGACAACATTTGCCACCCTCCAATCCTCCAGCACCATTCCCGTGGACAACGAGGACTCAAAGATCCTAGCTAACGGTTCAGCAATCTCCTCCCTCGCCTCGCGGAGCAGCCTGGGGAATATTCCGTCAGGCCCCAGGGACTTATCTGTCCTAATATTTTCTAACAGCTCCAGCACACCCTCTCTCTTAATATCAACATGCTCCAGAACATTAACCTTACCAACACTGTCCTCAGCGTCATCAAGGTCCCTCTCCTTGGTGAATACTGTAGAGAAGTATTCATTGAGGACCTCACCCACTTCCACAGCTTCCAGGCACATCTTCCCATCTTTATCCCTAATCGGTCCTACCTTTACTCCCGTCATCCTTCTGCTCTTCACACAAGTGAAAAATGCCTTGGGGTTTTCCTTAACCCTACTCGCCAGGGCCTTTTCATGTCCCCTTCTTGCTCTCCTCAGCCCCTTCTTAAGTTCCTTCCTTGCTACCCTTTATTCCTCAAGAGCCCTATCTAATCCTTGCTGCCTACACCTTATGTATGTTGCCTTCTTCCTGCTAACTGGATATTCCATCTCTCTTGTCACCCATGGTTCCTTCACCCTGCCATTCTTTCTCTGCCTCACCAAGACAAATTTATCCGTAACATCCTGCAAGAGATCCCTGAACAACGACCACATCTTCATAGTACATCTCCCTTCAAAAATGTCATCCCAATTTACACTCGCAAGTTCTAGGCTTATAGCCTCATAATTTGCCCTTCCCCAATTAAATATCTTCTTGTCCTCTCTGCTCCTATCCTTGTCCATGACAATGCTAAAGGTTAGGGAGTGGTGGTCACTGTCCCCCAAATGCTCACCCACTGAGAGATCTGTCGCCTGACCCAGTTCATTACCTAATACTAGATCTAATATGGCATTCCCTCTAGTCGGCCGGTCAACTTACTGTGACAGGAATTCGTCTTGGACACACTTAACAAACTCTGCCCCATCTAAACCTTTGGTACTAAGCAGGTGCCAATCAATATTTGGGAAGTTGAAGTCTCCCATGATAACAACCCTGTTATTTTGGCACCTTTCCAAAATCTGCTCCTCAGTATCCTGGCTGCTACCAGGGTGCCAATAGAATACTCCCAGTAGAGTAACTACTCCTTTCTTGTTCCTAACTTCCACCCATACTGATTCTAGCGAGGATCCTTCGACATTATCCACCCTTTCTGCAGCTGTAATAGTATCCCTGACCAGTAACGCCACCCCTCCTCCTCTTCTCCCCCCCCCCCCCCACCTACCCGATCCCTTTTAAAACACTGAAATTCGGGAATATTCAATATCCATTCCTGCCCTGGTGACAGCCAAGTCTCTGCAAGAGCCACAATATCATAGTTCCATGTATTTACCTAAGCTCTCAATTCATCACCTTATTCCTGATGCTTCTTGTATTTAAGTAAATGCACTTTAGCCCATCCACCTTACCACTTTTATACCCTGTACTCTGCTTCTCCTTCCTCAAAGCCTCTCTATATGTTTGATCTGGCTTTACTCCATGCACTTCTTCCACTGACCGATCCCTCCAGTTCCCATCCCCCTTGCAAACTAGTTTAAACCCTCCCAAACCACACTGGCAAACCTGCCTGCAAGGATATTGGTCCCCCTCGAGTTCAGGTGTAAACCATCTAATCTGTACAGCTCCCACCTTCCTCAGAAGAGATCCCAATGATCCAAAAATGTAAAACCTTGCCCCCTGCACCAACTCCTCAGCCACACATTCACCTGCCATCTCCTCCTATTCTTACCTTCACTACCACGTGGTACTGACAGCAATGCTGAGATTGCTACCCTTGAGGTCCTGTTCTTCAGCCTTCTGCCTAGCTCCCTAAACTCACTTTTCAGGGTCTCATCACCTTTTCTACCTATGTCATTGGTACCAACATGTACCATTTCTGGCTGCTTTCCCTCCCGCTCAAGAATGCTGTGGACCCGATCAGAGACATCCTGGACCCTGGCACCTGGGAGGCAACATACCATCTGGGATTATGTTGCAATTTTACAAAACAATGTTAGGCCACACTTGGAGTACTGCGTGCATTTCTATAGGAAGGATGATTGCACTGGAGAGAGCACAGAGGAGATTCAGCAGGGTGTTGCCTGGATTGGTAGACTTTAGTTCTGCGAGAGGTTGGACAGGCTGGGCATGTTTTCCCTGGATTTAAGGGTAAAATGATAGAAGTATATAAGATTATGAGAGCCAGAGATAGTCAAAATCTTTTTCCCCACAATTGGGGTATCAAAGACAAGGGGGCATGATTTTAAGGTAAGAGGAAGCAGCTCTAAAGGGCACCTGAGGGGCAAGTTCTTTTACATGCAGAGTGGTTGATATCTGGAACCGCTGTCAGAGATGATGGTGGAATTAGATACAATTACTATATTTATGAGGCATTTAGACAGACACTTAAATAGGAAGAGTATTGAGGATATGGCCCCAATGTGAACAAATGAGATTCCTGTAGGTGGACAAAAAGATTGGCATGGATATGGTGGACTGCAGGCCTGATCTTGCGCTGTACGATTTTGACTCTATGATCAGCCATGATCATATTTCATGACAGAGCAGGCTCGATGGGTGAAAAGGCCTACTCCTACTCCAATTTTCTATGTTCCAATGTTGACGCCCTCAAGGACTACAGCGAAAAAGCTCTTCTGAGACAGCACTAATTAACAATAGGCGCCTAACAATATCCACAGCATATGGTCTTCCCTTAAGTACACTACAATTAGCAAGTGTGAAGAGTCTCTTTGTTCCTTCACCAAAAACAACCAGGAGATCCAAGAGGTAATTAACTGCAAGAATAAGGATTGGAAACTCCATCATATTCTACAGGTACACAAAGACTGTAGTCCAGTGGAAAAAAAACAGATGAAAAGAGCACAGGAGCCTCTACAAGATGTTGCCAGGTGACTAGTGCTGTGAAAGCCATCTACAACCCAAACATCCAACACGTCCCACATGACCGGGAGCCCAGAATGTATCTGAACTTCTCAAGAACACAGACAGTCAACACACCAAGAGGAATACTTTAAGGATCTCTTCAACTGCAACTCCATCCTTGACCATACTGTCCATGGCTCCATCCTCTGCAAACTATTTACTTCAGCCAGTAACCACTGACAAAAAGTCAACAGGCATATGAAAATAAGAATAGCTTAGTCTCAGAAACAGCCAGTATCCCTGCTTTTATTCTGAAACTTGGCAGTGAGGACCTTCAGTCATGAATCCACAACCTCACTGCCCACATCTAGGGGACCTCAGAGACACTGCAATTGTGACCATCTTTGAGAAAGGAGGGTCTCCCTGCTGTCTGGCACAGAGAAAGTCATCACCACCATCTTCCTGAACCAACTTCCAGAGAAATCTAGGGAGCAGTATAAACCACTATACCTAGCCTTTTACCAACTTTACTAAAGCTTTTGACTGCATCAACTGAGGAGAACTGGAAAGCACTCTTTTCGTATTTGGCTGACTACCGAAATTCATCTCCATTTTGCATTTGCTTCATGATGGCATGTAAGCCAAGATCCTAACCACCCAGGTAGATAAATTTAATTGTTTGCATCTGCTTGCATGAAGTTGTTTTCTGATTAAAAGAATGTTTTCTGAGCTCCAGAAAGTTGACTTTCAAGCAGTGTCATTTGAATTTATAACAAAACCCTAACCTTAGTGCCTTTGGCGGAGAGAGCACCAGATTCCCTCTACACTGTGTTAAGAAATGGATCCTAACATCAGCCTTGAACAGCCTGCCTCTAGTTTTATGACCCCCTTGCTCTGAAGTTTCTCAGGAAGGGAAATAGTTTCTTAGTCAGAAAGTATAAAATTAGCCTTAGTCACTTGTCAGATACTGCTTTCAAAATAATAGTGCAAAGGGATCAAGTTAAGTAACAGAGTTAAAGGTGCTGATCAGTCATGAACTAATTGCAAGGCAAAACCCACTTGTTGGCCTGAATGAGCTTCTTCAGTTCCTATGTTATTTCCATTAGAATAATTCCAAAGATTATCAGTGAAGACTGATATCTGGTCTAGAAATTAAAAAGTGAAACAAGTGAAAATATTTTTTAAAAAGTCATCCTTGAATGAAGTAGTGTTTCCAGCCCCTTTGGTGTACACCATGTGCCTGTGCAGTCTAATACAGAGGTTTTCAACCTGTGGTCCACGGACCCCTAGGGGTCTGCTGCGGGTTGCCAGGGGATCCGCGAACAAGCCAAGAAAAAAAATGGAAAAGCGACCTGTTACAAAGACGTAGCTTACTTGCTTGCTCCAGTTTTCCACTATTCGGAAAATCGGCCATATCTACTCTATCTGTTATAGGCGACAATCTTAGAGACTTAGACAGTATTCCCTTCTGGTAAGCTGCCGCTAAATATTTGATCTGTGTAGTCAGAGTAATTAATAGTGTTCACTACTCACTACTATTCTGTTGTGCACTGCAGTGTTAACGAGCCTGAGTGACGTTGTTGGTGTGCCTTAATAATATTGCTTACTTACAGTGCATTTACGCCACAGTGACGTCACTGTTAAACTAAAAGTGCGCGTGTAAATTTTAGATTAGTTTTGATAATTTTGTTTATCAGTAAGAGTAATTAAACTGTCCAGCGTGTATTGCTGAGTATGGAGAAATTTCTGAAGAGAAAAGCTGACCAGAAACAGGAAGATTCTGATGACGAAGGGGATAAGGGTGACCGCAAGAGAAAACAATGCGTACGATCCAGAATACATTTCATATGGCTTCATCGCAGTGGGGACAAATGCAGACCAACCCTCTCTGTGTTGTATGTTTGCAAACACTGTCCAACGATGCAATGAAACCGGCGAAACTGAAGCGCTATTTAACAACAGTGCATCCAGATATTGCCAGTAAGCCGAAGGAATATTTTGAGCGCAAAAGAAGCTGCACCTCAAGCAGAAAAGCAAAATGACAGCCTGCGCCACTGTAAATGAGAAGGCTCTTCGCACATCATATTTGGTAGCATTACGAATAGCACGTTCCAGAAAGCCTCACACAATTGGAGAAGAGCTTATCCTGCCTGCAGCAGTAGATATGTGCCAAGTTGTACTGGGAAAAGAATCAGTCAAAAACTGAAAGCCATTCCACTGTCTGATAACACAGTAAGCAGAAGAATTGGCGATATGGCGGAAGATATACAGAGCCAGCTGATAGCACGTCTTCAGCAAGTCAGATTTGTGATTCAGCTCGATGAAAGTACCGATGTTGCCAGTGCTGTGTAGTTGTTGGTTTACGTTCGATATTGCTGGGAAGGAGAGGCTTTGGAAGACTTCCTGTTTTGCAAGGCACTCTCAGTGCATACAACTGGTGAAGAATTTTTCCGTGTGCTTGACATTTTTTTTGTACAATCGGCATTGGTGTGGACACAGTGTACTGGAGTATGCACGGATGGTGCTGCAGCAATGACAGGACGGAAGTCAGGTCTAGTCGCACGAGTGAAAGAAGTAGCTCCACGTAACAGCAACCCACTGCATGATTCACCGTGAGGCTGTGGCTGCAAAGGATATGGATGAAAATCTTGCGGATGTGTTTTCCACGTACATTAAAATCGTTAACTTTATCAAAGCCAGGCAGCTCAATCATTGTTTGTTTGAAAACATATGCCGTGAAATGGAAGCTGAGCATAAGCATTTATTGCTATATACAGAAGTCAGATGGCTGTCATGAGGCTGCGTTGTGCAGCCTGTATATGAATTGCGAGACGAACTGCTCATTTTTCTAAATGAGCATAACGGATCATTGGCACAGTTCTTGACAGATGAGACGTGGGTTGCCAGATTAGCTTATCTTGCACATATTTTCAACATTTTGAACAGCTTAAATCTATCATTGCAAGGACCTGGCTCAAATGTTCTGAAAACACATGACAAAATCAATGCCTTCCAGAAAAAACTTCATACCTGGAAGGGAAGATGCGAGCAAGGCGTCTATGATACGTTTCCGTTGCTGGCTGACTTTCTGACAGTGAACGAGACTAAGACAGAGGCCATTGCGAGCATTGTTTAGAACGATGTTCAACAGCTGTCACATTATTTCCACGAGTATTTCAGCGACGATGACACGAGCGTGTTTGATTGGATTCGAAATCCGTTTGAATGCATGCTTACTGATTTAACTGGACGTGAACAAGAAGAATTGGCTGAACTGTCACCTGACAGGACTTCACGCTTGCAGTTCAACTGAATGTCACTGTTGTCGTTCTGGATAGCATGTTCCCAGGAGTATCCACTGCTGTCCGGCAAAGCCGTCAATGTTCTGTTACCATTTGCAACCACTTACTTGTGCGAAATAGCATTTTCTGCAGTCACTGCCATGAAAACCAAATACAGATCAAGACTGAATATTGAGGATGACATACGCATATGTTTGTCGCACATACCACCACATTTGGACAAACTCTGCAGTGCAAAATAGGCACAACCTTCACATTGAACTGAACACTGAAAGACACTGCTGGTAATTATCGGTGATTGAAATAGTCATTATTTCAATAGGGCCGATGTGCAGGAATTTAAGTGTTGTATGCATGAATTATCAATTGTTTGATTTTGTGGGCTTTGGGGGTCCACCATCTAACAAGGACATGTTCTGGAGGGCCACAGCATGAAAAAGGTTGAAAACTACTGGTCTAATAAAATAGTAAGCTAAAGGCTTTTCTTGGTGCTCCTTGCAGATACTCGCAGCCTGGGTGCAATCACCAATGAGCGAAACAGTTCCTTCCACAAACAGATGATTCAAACATCATCCCAGAAAATTCCACAGCTCCAAGTGTGGTCTTTGAATTCCAGTTATGCAGATTTAGCATGAGAGAACGTTTAATTCATCTGACATAAAACAGTAATCCTTCTATCATCTGATCTCAAATCAAGGCTTAATTAAAGGAAAATTAATCTTATTTTGCAATTGGATTAAAATTAACACAATCTGCACTGCAAGATGTCAGAATTTTATCCTTTTTAAACAAATAATTGTAGTAGCTACATCGTAGTACCTTTGGAATCTTTGCAACATTGGAGAAATTTAAGAAGACATTTTAAACCCTCAAATCACAAATTAAACTAGTTAGTTCTCAATAACATAGTTCTGGCAAGTTCTTAGTTGAAAAGCAAATAAACTCCATTTGGTAAATTAGATCCTTTATACATGTATTCTTTATTTCCAAGGAGAATAAATAATCTATATTAATTTAAAACCAGAGAAACAAAGGACTGCAGATACTGGAATCTAGATGAAAAACACGATAATGCTGGAGGAACTCAGGAGGCCAGGCAGCATCCGTGGAGAAAAGCAGGCGGTCAACGTTTCGACTTCTCCTGAAGAAGGGTCCTGACCCGAAACGTTGACAGCCTGCTTTTCTCCATGGATGCTGCCTGGCCTGCTGAGTTCCTCCAGCATCATCGTGTTTTTCATCTTAATTTAAAACCAACAATATATATGCCTTATACATGGCCTGATAAACAAAAAAATGAATTAAACATTTTGTTTTAAGTTTCTGAATGGAATCCAGCTCTGGAAACAAAAAAAAAGTGTCAAACTCATGTGGGCGAATCCTGATATTCATTGTGTGTGTAAATCCTCAATTTCTCAAGTTATACTTAGTCTTGTCATTTGGGATTTTTGCAGGAAACACTTTCATTTTACAGATGACTGCATTGATATTTAATCCTTCATTGCACATCTAAGGGCTTTATTGCCAAAGCATAAAGTTTCTAGAATGCAAGGAAAGTCAATTTCAATGCCACCATCTATGTTCAGTACACAACTGTTCAAGATGCCCGATGAATAATCTGGTTCAACTGCTTGTGGCTTTATTGTGGCGGAAAGCTGTTTTCAACATCGAGACGCCTCACTGAAAAAAAGCTTTTAATAAAACTGTCAGCTCCCTCTCAAATTGCTGATAGCACAGAACCTCATACAATTCACACTTGATATTCAAATGAAAGCAATTTTTAAACATTTGTCTATGTAAGTGTGGGAGGGGAAGAGTAGTGGTTTGTGCTTTAGGGGAGTGTTGTGATGTTTGTGTATGTGTGTGATGGGTGGGAAGTTGTCGAATGCCTGTTGTCAAGGAACATGCACTAGGGCATGTTGTGTTTGGAGACTTGCAATGTTTGTTTGAGATGTGCTTTGTAGTATGAGGATATTCAGTATGTTAAGGGCAGTCAATGTGTTAGGAGCTGGGACAGGGTGGTGCAGTGTTGAAAGAGGTACCACTACTACCACACAGTTCCAGCCATCCAGGTTCCATTCTGATTTCTGCAGTTTGGAAGGAGTTTGCACACACTCCCTGTGATCACATGGGTTTCTCCATTTCCTCCCATATCCCAAAGAGGTGCTGATGTTTTAATTAGCCACTGTAAAACACCCTTGCTGCAGATGGGTGGTAGAAAAATCAGGGGCTACACCATGCCAGAGAAAACAACCCAAGTTTGTCCAACCTCTCTTTATCTCACATACCCTCCAATCCAGGCAGCAGCCTGGTAAACCCCTTCTGAACCCTCTCCATAGCCTCCACATCCTTCTCACACTGAGGTGACCAGAATTGAATGCAATACTCCCGATGTGGTCTAACCAGTTTTGCAAAGCTGCAACATAACTTAATGAATCTTGAACTCAATGCCTCCACTAATAAAGGCACGCACGCCTACCATAGGCCTTCTTCACCACCCCAGCCATTTAGGTGGCCGTATTCGTATGGTGGTCGTAACGAGAGCAACAAGGGCAATATTAGTAGAGCTAGAATATCCACTACACAGTTTCTTAACACAAATGCTGGTCAGGTCGGGAGGGGGGGGGCGGTAGTTCACCGGGGGGGGGGGGGGGGTAATCAGTTTACGAGGGGAAGTTTACGCGGGGGAGGCCCGTTTACCGGAGCGGGTCAGTTTACCGGGGGGGGGGGGGGTGTCGCGGTCGGTGTGCCGCCACTCCCTCCCTCCCTCCTTCCCTCACTCACCAGCTGTGCCCGCGCCGCCGGCCACCTGCGCCCCCCCGCCCACGGGACCTTCCTGCCGAGCGGGAGCAACGCATTGACGGCCCTCCGGCCCCACGCCATGCCGGGCCCCTCGCCTCGCCTCGCCCTGCCCCGCTCCCGGCGCGGTCACAGATCCCCTCGTCACTCCTCCCCGCTGCTCCGCATCCTCCCGGAGCACAGCTGCCGAGCCGAAGTCCGGGCGAGCAATGAGGAAGGTACCGAGCTCCCGCCCATTGAACAACGGCCAAGTGTCAGCCCAGTGATGCGGAGCGACCTCTGCCGCTTCCCCCGCTCCCGCTCCCGCTCCCCACCCACCGCCAGCCCCGCCCTGCCCCGCCCCGCCCCCACACTGCACAGCTGGTAGGAAGGCAAGGGGCTGAGTTAAACAAGCATCCAACATTAATTCTATGCGACGGTACGAGGATTATGTTGGTGACAAGAAAGACATGCATTTATGTAACTTCTTTCGAGACACTCTCCGGACGTCCCAACGTGCTCCCGATGGCTGTTAAAGCGTGGCAGCCAGTCTGTTCACAAGAAGCTCCCACCTACAGAGATGCGGCCGTGAGGTTGTTCGGTGGTGGCTCTTCACAACAGGGCTCTGCGACTTCTTTTTCCCACCATCACTCCCTGCACTGTCCCTACGAAGAATGTTTAGTCTTGGGCTTGCTCTCAGTACCTGATAGGTAAACAATTAGGTTTATGGCTTAATACGAGTTTCCAAACCTGCTGCTCTCAAGCCCAAAAACAAAAAAGTCCCCAAAATATCATATGTGTAAGTAATTTGCTTTTCTCTTATCTGAACTGAAATTATTTTAATCCATTGTTGGTCGGCACCACTTTAAGAAGTCTAGAGGTGATTTTTTTAAAAAATTCCTTCTCAGCTTCTAAGATGTAAAAAATATATCTATTAATTCTCCTAACATAGAGGAAGATGAGGTGAGCGGGGGAACAATGTAAAGAGCAGGGATTACATAGAACTTGGAGCATAGACGGGAGGGAAATTCCTAAAATATATACAGGATAGTAATCATCTTCGCTGGTTGCGATCTGGAGAACGTGCAGCATTTGGAAAACAGCAATCGCGGGGATGGTGACGGAAAAGGACGAAGTGAAGATGGTCAGCTGAAACGGGGCTACTTTTAGTGAACTGAAAGGAGAACAGGAGCAATGAATTGGAAACAAAGACCGACAGTCAAATTAGCAGATGAGGAAAAGAAGGCTTTCAAGGAAGAGATAATTTAAAATCAGATTACTGTCGACACGTTCCTACGAGAAAAGGACGCAAAACTCACATTTCCTGGACGACTTTTTTAAAAAAAATAGATTTTAATGAAACAGATCTGATACATTAATTCTGTTTCTCTCTCTACACCTGCTGTCAGAGGCGTTGGGTATTTCCGGCAGCTTCTACGTTTATTTTACATTGCCAGAATCTGCATATATCTTAGTTTGTTTTTGGATCTAATAAATGTCAGGTTGAATATACAGGCTTTATGTTACGTAATCCCTTGGAGCTGAGGCTGCTGTGCTTGTAATCCAGTTCTGTGCTTTCTGGAGTGACAGATGAAGCTAATGTGGGATCTACAGAGTCTGCTACAGGTGAGGCAGGAAGTGAATGTGTGGTATAGAGGTTGTGTGCTACTTCCCTATTTCATTGGACTTGCATGTGCTTCTAATGAAAGTACTAAAGGTGCTCAGTGCCTTTCCAGGGCTACTCCATTTTGAGCAGTCATAGGCCTGGAATTCCCATGGATTGGTGAGGATGTTACACGTTTTGAGGAGACTTTGAGAACATCCTTGAATTGATTCCTCCGATCTCCTGTTAATCTCTTGCTCTAGTGAAGTTCAGAGCAGAGTCTAGTGTGGGGCTGAAGTGACCCGCCCTGTGGAATCAATCAGTTAGGATATTGGCCTGAGAGAGGATGCAGACTTGTACACTGACTTATCCTGTCAGTGTCAAGAAGGTGAGGAGAATGGTCTCAGGTTACAGAAGGCTATTGATCAGCTAGTAAATTGGACAAGGAGATCAATAACAGATGGAATTTAATCCTGATAAGTGTGAATTGATGCATTTTGGGAGGTCACATAAGGGTAGGAGATGCATAATGAATAATAGGGCCCTAGGGGATATTGAAGAAAAGAGAGACTTTGGTGTACAAGTCCAAAGAGCCCTGAAGGTAGCAGCACAGGTAGATAGGGTGGTAAAGAAGGTATATGGGATGCCAGACTTAATTAGCTGAGGCGTAGAATATAAGAGCAAGGAGGTTATGGTACACCTTTATAAAACATTGGTGAGGCCACACCTGGAATATTGTGTGCAGTTTTAGTTGCTAGAGTTTGGTTGCTAGTTATTGTTCTGGAGAGGATGCAGACCAGATTCACCAGGATGTTGCCTGGGATGGAGTGTCCTAGTTATGAGGAGAGACTACAAAGCTGGGTTTGTTTTGCTTAGAGAAGGCTGATGGGGAACTTGATAGAGGTGTACAAAATTATGAGGGTTATAGAAAGCGCAGATAGTGGTAAAGTTTTTCCCTGAGCAGAGGGATCTACAACCAAAGGGCAAAGGTTTAAGGTAAGGAGTAAAAGGTTTAGAGGGGATATAAGGAATAACTTTTTCATGCAGAGGGTGGTTGGAATTTGGAATGCACTGCCCATGAGAGTGGTGGATGTAGAAACTCTCACAATATTTAAGAAGTATCTAGATGAGCAATTGAATCACCAAGGCTTAGAAGGGTCTAGACCAGGTGCTGTTAAATGGGATTAGTACAGTTGGGCACTTGATGGTCTGCTCAGACCAGCCTGTTTCTGTGTTGTATAACTCCCTGATTCTATGAATTTTGCAGAAACAGCATTGGTGGTATCTGTACACCTTCAAGTGTACAGAAAGAAAGGGATCACTGACACAATAGTGAATTTCATCATCGGGATCTGAGAGGTGGCCCTTAGGTATGAAAAGTGGTCCATGTTTTCCAGGACCTCATCCTCATTGTCAGGGCTGCTGTTGTACAGCATGGCAGCTTTAGAGGATTTTTGTATTGCAGCTGTTTAGTGTAAGGCTGGGAAACCATTGAGTCCAGCCTCACCACTACCCCAGACTGACAAGAAGATGAAAAGGTTAAATACTAACTGGAAAACAACAAGGCCTTGGGAGCAGACTGAATCCCTGCAGAAGATCTAAAACCTGGCAGTTGGTACTTTCAGTCACAAATTCCTAACCTTATTTTCTGCCTCTGGGAAGAGGAGGATGTGCCATGGGATCCTGGAGACAACATAATCACGACCGTCTTCAGGAAAGTTGTAACTACAGAGGGGTCTCCCTGCTTTCTGTCACAGGGAAAGTCAATGTGACAAGAATCACTGTACACGTCTTTGTATTCTTCCAAAAGCCTCTATCTCTGTTGATCAAGAGGGATTGTGGAGGATTCTTCCCAGATTTGGCTGCTCACTAAATTTGTGTTCATTGTATGCTGCACGATGACATGCCAGTCTTACGTGTCAATACTTACATCGGAGTATGTTCAGTGACCAAGCTCCAAGCCCCGACCAACTCATTCACTGAAGCACAGAAGAGAACACACAGTCAAAAATCAAATAGAATACTTGAGAGGAAGGAGAATTAAAAGTGGAGCAAATGGAGTGTATGACAAAAGATCATTGGAAAACTTAAAAGGGAATATTATAGAACACAGAACAATACAGCACAGGAACAGGCCCTTTGGCCCACGATGTGTTGAACTAATTAAGCTAATGACACCTAATTAAACTCATCCCTTCTGCCTGCACATGGTCCTTATCCCATGGACTGGTGAGGATTTTACATGTTTCAGTGGAGTCAGTCAGTGGGGTGGTATGCTCCCCCTGTGAGATGTGGGAGATCAGGGAGAAGTCTAGTGTCCCTAATGACTATGTCTGCAGGAAGTGTGTCCAACTGCAGCTCCTCTCAGTCCACATGGATCAGTTGGAGTGGCAGTTGGACTTACTGAGGGGCATGCAGGAGGCAGAGGGAGGAAGTGTTGTAGGGAGGTGTTCACACCAAAAGTTTAGTCAGATAGATGGGTGACCACCAGGAGGGGAAGGCAGCTAGTGCAGGATTCTTCTGTAGCTGTTTCCCTCTCAAATGAGTATACCTTTATGGATACTGTTGGGGTGGATGGCCTCTCAGGAGCAAATGACAACAGCATCAAGATCAGTGGCACCATGACTGGTTGCGAATGCACAGCAGGGGAGGGTGGAGACGAGGAGAACTGTAGCAATAGGAGAGTCAGTGGGAATTAGAGCAAATGTGTAGAGAGATTGCAGATAACTGTAAAAAATAATGGGGCTATAATAGTCAAAAAGTGCTGGAGGAGCTCAGCAGGTCGGGCAGCATCCTGTTTATTGTGTTTATTTCCTGTTTATATCACGTTTATATCATGTTTATTTCCTTCCATGGATGCTGCCTGACCTGCTGAGTTCCTCCAGCACTTTTTGTGTCTTGCTCCAGATTCCAGCATCTGCAGAACTTTTGTCTCAGGGTTGTAATAGTAGGTGTTTCTAACTAATATTGACTAGGGCTGCCATAGACCTAAGGGCTTGGAATGGGGGTTGGGGGGGGGGCTGGATTTGTTAAGTGTGTCCAGGAAAATTTTCTCAAGCATTATGTAGACGGCCCTACTGGAGGAGGCAACACTCGAACTGCTATTGGGAAATGAGGCAGGGCAAGTGACTGATGTGTCAGTGGGGGAACCCTGTGGGACCAGTGACCATAATTCTATTAGTTTTTAAATAGTTATGGAAAAAGATAGGGCTGGTCCACAAGTTAAAGTCCTAAATTGGGGCAATGCTAACTTTGATGGCATTCGACAGGAACGCGCAAAGGTTGATTGGGACAGGCTGTTTGCTGGTGAAGGGACGTCTAGCAAGTGGGAGGCTTTTAAAAGTGACATAGGGAGAATTCAGGGGCAGCACATTCTTGTTCACTCTAAGTGCAAGACTGGCAGGTTTAGGGAACCCTGGTTCATGAGGGATATTGAGGTTCTGGTCAGAAAAAAGGAGACATATGTCAGGTATAGACAGCTGGGATCAAGTGAGTCCCGTGACAAGAATGAGGGATGTAGGAGTACACTTAAGAGGGAAATCAGGAGGGCAAAAAGAGGGCATGAGATAGCTTTGACAGATAAGGTAAAGGAGAATCCTGAGAATCCATAAGTATATTAAGAGCAAAAGAGTAACTAGGGAGAAAGTAGGGTCCCCTTGGTTTGCTGTCCCAGAACCTTAATACTGTCCAAATCTCGGACAGAACTGAGGGAGTGCTGGACTGTTGGATTGCTTTCTTTTAGATGAGATTTTAAACTGAAGCCATGTCCACTTCCCAAGTAGAAGAGAGAGATTACAAGGCATTATTTCAAAGAGAAGGGGGTTCTGCTGTGTCTTGGCAATTATTTACTGCTCAATCAACATCAGCAAAACATTACAACACAGCTCTTTGTGGAGCTTCTTGTGCAAATTAGCTGCCACATTTACTAAATCACAAGATTCACTATACTTCAAAATGCTCTTCATTGTAAAGCACTTTGAAATGGCCTGTGGTTATGAAAGGTTTGACATAAATATTCTATTTTTTAAAAAAAACTGGTTATCTAGGCTAACCATGCTTCTGAATGTCATGGGCAAACTGTGCAAAGAAAACACTTTTGGCAGCAAAGCTATCGACATTGCTTTGGTGCTTGTCAAAGGTTTTCTCAGCTGTTATGTGGCCCCTCCTTGATCTGTTCTGCCCACACTCTGTGATGCCCTAGTGTCATCCATGTGGGCCTCACCAAATGGAATGGAGATACTCTCAACCAGCAAGTTCATCATTACAGACACAAATAATTGAGAATCATTGGAAGGTTACAAAAGAGGAGACTATTCAGCCCATCATGTCCACACTAGCTCTCTACCAGAGCTACTCAGAGTTCCATGCCCTGGCCCTTTTCTCTACAGCCTAGTCAATTTTACTTCACCGTTATTGAACCAATTCCCTCTTGAAGGCCACAATGGAACTTGTCTCCTCCATATCTGCAAGCAATGCATTCCAGATTCCAGCCATGCACTAAGAGGTTTTTGACACACATCCCCTATATTTTAAACCTGAAACCTTTAGTCTTCAACTCGTCCACCAACAGCCTCCCACTATCCACTCTAGACACCTCATCATTTTATATACCTTTATCAAACACCCCCTCAGTTTTCTTTTCTGAAAAGAAAAGAGTCTCAGCTTTCCTTGTAACTGCAGCCTCACATCCCAGGAGCCATTCTTGTAAATATTTTACGGATTCTCTATAACTCCTTCACATTCTCCCTATAATGTGGCATCCAGATCCAATTGACACCTGGACAGTGTTTTATAAAGGTTTTTTTTTACAGTCAGTTTTGGGATCTGGGTATCACTAGCAAGGCCAACAATTATTGCCCTCCTTGAACCAATGGAGGCCTAGTGAAGGTTGTCCCATAGTTTCTAGACATTCCAAGACACGGACCTAGCAACAAATGAAGGATCAAGCAATACATTTCCAAATCAAGATGATGCACCACTTGCAGGGGAACCAGGAGGTGGAGATGGTAGAAGTCATGGGTTTGAGAGGGCTTAGGTGAGTAACTGCAGTTCATTTTGTAGATGCTGCAGACTATTGCTACTGTTCTGCAGTTTAGCATGACTTCCATGCTTCTGTTGGCTAAGTCCAGAACTATAAACCATTTTCTCAACATATCCTGCCACTTTCAGTGATCTGCTCAGTGATACCTTCAGGTACTTCTGCTCCTGCACTCTAGAACAGTATCCTTTATTCCAATATTGCCTTATCTCATTCTTCCTACCAAAATGCTTTATCTCATATTTCTTCACAGTAGGCTACATCTGTCATGTGTTTGCCCATTCACCAGACTTTTATATCCTGCTGCAATCTTTCACTATCCACTTCACAATTCACAATACTGCAGGCTGTGAGCCATCTGTAAATCTAGGTCATTAATAATAGTCATCAAAAGCAATGGCTCCAATACCTATCTCTGGGGAACACCACTATTCTCCTGAGAACATGGAACAAAATAGCACAGGAACAGGCCCTTTGACCACCACGTTTGTGCCGACCATGATGCGAATCTAAACTTATCCCATCTACCTACACATAGTCTGCATCTCTCTATTCCCTGCCCACTCACATCTGTCTGAATGCCTCTTAAACATTGATATCATATTTGTTTATACAATCTCCCTGGCAGCACGTTCCAGACACCTGCCATTCTCTGCGTTTAAAACAAAACTTGCCTTGCAAATCTTCTTTAAGCTTTCCCCATCTCACCTTAAACCTATGCCCTCTAGCATTTGACATTTCTACCCTGGGAAAAGACTCTATCTACCCTATCTATTCCTCTCATAGTTTTATATACTTCTATCAGGCCACCCCTCAGCCTTCAACACTCCAGAGAAAACAATCCAAGTTTGACCAAACTCTGCTTATAGCTAATACACTCCAATCCAGAAAACATCCTGGTGAATTTCTCCTGCACCCTCTCGAAAGCCTCCACAACCTTCCTATAGTGTGGCAACCAGAACTGTGCACAATACTCCAAATGTGGCGATCCAAAGTTTTATACAGCTGCAACGTGACTTGCCAACTTTTACACTCAATGCCCTGACCAAGCACCTTTCTCCAGTCTGGAAAAAAAAAATTCACCATATAGGTAGACAGGGTGGTGAAAAAGGCATATGGCATTCTTGCCTTCATTGGGTACAAGAGTTGGGACATTATGTTACAGTTGTACAAAATATTGGTTAGACTGCATTTGGAGTATTGTGGGCAGGTATGTAGAACAATTATGGAAAAATGTAAAAGCAACAAAGTTGTCATAATGGGTCACTTTAACTTCCCCAATATTGACTGGGACCTCCTTAGTGCAAGAGGCTTAGGTGGGGCAGAATTTGTTGGGTGCATCCAAGAGGGTTTCTTGAAACAATATGTACATAGTTCAACTGGAGGAGGGGCCATATTGTACCATGTATTGGGAAACAAGACTGGCCAGGTGATTGGGGTTTCAGTGGGAGAGCATTTTGTGAACAGCGATCACAACTCCATAAGTTTTAAGATACAAATGAATAAGGACCTCACGGGGAGAAAGAGCTAAATTGGGGGGAAGGCAAATTACAACATTATTAGGCAAGAACTAGGGAGAGTAAATTGGGAGCAGCTGTTATTGGGCAAGTCTGCACCTGACATGTAGGAGTCATTTAAAGACCACTAAACAGAATTCAAGACTGGCATGTTCCAGTCATGAGCAAGGACAAGGATGGCAAAGATTTGGGAACCTTGGATGACGAGGGATGTTGCAAACTGAGTCTAAAAGGAAAAGGAAGCATATATAATGTTCAGGAACCTGAAATCAGACAGGTTCTTTAAGGAAATATAAAGATAGCAGAAAAGAACCCAAGCAGATAATTAGGAGGGCCAAATTACAGACTTGATTGAGTTTTTTGAGGTGATGAAGATGACTGATGAGGGTAGGGCAATAGATGTTGGTTACTTGGACTTTTGTAAGGTCCCTTGTGGTAAGTTGATTTGGAAGATTAAGATGCATGGGAGTGACTTGGTAGATTGGATTAAAAATTGACTCGGCCACAGGAGATAGAGGGTAGTGGTGGAAGTGTGTTATTCTGACTGGAGGTCTGTGACCAGTGGTGTTCTGCAGGGATCATTGCCAGGACCTCTGGTTGTGATAAATGATTTGGACAAAAATGTAGATGGGCTGATTAGTAAGTTTGCAGATGACACAAAAGTTGGTGGAGTTATGGATAGTGAAGAGGGTTGTCAAAGGATGCAGCAGGATATAGATCAGTTGCAGATATGGGCAAAGAAATGGCAGATGGAGTTTAATCTGGGTAAATGTGAAGTGTTGCACTTTGGGAGGACAAATATAAAAGAAAAATCAAATGAAAAGGGGAAATTAAATGGTAGGACCCTTGGGACCATTGATGTACAAAGGGATCTTGGGGCCCCAGTCCGTAGCTTCCTGAAAGTGCCAATTCAAGTAGGCAGGGTGGTAAAGAAGGCATATGGCATGCTTGCCTTCATCATTCAGGAGTCAGGAAGTCATGTTGTAAGTGTCACAGAAGAAATACTAGGCAATTAGCTTCAAAGTTTTTTAAGCAGAAAGAGGAAGTGCAGAAGATACCAACAGCACCTGTGAAGAGAGAATGGCAGATGGTGTCATTGTCTCAAGGGTCCAGTGACATGGGTTAGATTCTGATCTCCAATGCTGTGTGGAGTTTGTACATTCTCTGTGACTGCGTGGGTTTCCCTAGGTGTTTCAGCTTCCTCCCACATCCCAAAAATATGTGTGATGTGCTAGTTGTTAGGTTAATTGATGACTGTAAATTATCCCTCGTGTATATGGGACGTAGGAGGATTGGGGGAGGTGTCAGGGTAATGGTGTTAATAGTCAGCTACAATGAAATAGAATTGTTAGACTTGCTCCATGAGCCAGCGTAAACATGATGGACCAAATGGCCTCTTATCTTGTTAGGAAATGCAAGAAATAGAAACAAACTTAACATTTCAGATCAATGACATTTTAACAGTACTTGAAAAGTAGGAAAACAGATGTTGACTTGCAGAGAGGGGGAGGGGTGAGGAGAAAAAATGGAATGTCTATGGAATATAAGAAGAGGGAGAGCAGCGAGAGAGACCAATTCTGACACAAATGGAAAAGCTTGGTTATCTGAAATTGTTGAATTCAATATTGAGTCCTGAGGAGTTTCGATGTATCTTCATCAAAAATGAGGTGGAGTTCCTCAAGATTACATTGACCTTTGTTGGAACCATGTTATAGTGTAGGAGGCAAAAGGCAGAGGTCAAAATGTGAATGTAAGGGAGAATTAAAGTAACAGACAACTAGGCTACCCTTGTGGATTGAAGAGAGATGTTCTACAAATGCATTATCCAGTGTTTGGTATCTCCAGTGTACAGAAGACAACTTCTTGGAGCACTGATTGGCTAATATCTACTGAGGTTCAAATGAAGTTTTTGTGTTGCGTAAAATCCACACAAATTTTAAAGATAGTAACAAGGCAGTATAAAATGGAAAATACTGATATTTTTCTATATTTATAATAGTAGCTTAGTCAAGTGGCATTGGGGGGAAAACTGTACTATAAAATAAGGTTTTTTTGGATGGGAAGGGCAAGTCAAAATTACTTACATCTTAAGCTGGATGGGTAAAGTCACTGGTACATTATATTACAAGTAACACAGATGTTCTCAATCTATTTGGTTATATTTCTGTTTTGTGAAATGTCAAATGAAGTACAGTGGACGGGAAGATGCTCCAGAACTGCCCAAGTCACAAAAGAGTTAGAATCAATAATGTTCAAAACAGCAGTAATTTTCTTAACTCAAGTGGCATAAAGGCTATAACCAACCTTTCCAATGTTGGTGATGGAACAACAGTGGAGCAGAAACAAAATTACACAAGGGGAACTGAACACACATAAACTAGGCAAACACTCCAGTGCTGCACACAAAAAGCTGGAAGAACTCAGTGGATCAGGCATCTATGGAAGGAAGTGGGCCAACACTCCTGTGCTGGTCGGTACAGTTGAATGCTGTTTTGTCAGTAACGCCTCCCTTTGGATGAGATGATCAATGGATATTCCATTTCATATAGAAGTACTTTTTACCAAAAGATTATCTGGTAATTCATATCAGTTCTGTTTGTAGGATACCACAGGTGCAGAATGAACACGGTAAAGTAACATGCTGCCTCACTTATTCAAAAGCATAAATTTAATCCTGGGGAATTTGCACGTTCTCATTGTGATCACATGGCTTTCCTGAGGGCTCCAGTTTCCTCCCACATAACAAAGGTTAATTGGCTTACCAGTTGGTGTTGGTTAATGGCAAAAGAATCACAGAGGAGTTGATGAGCATGTGTGAAAGGGAATAAATTGCAAGGGTATGGGGAAATAACAGGGAATGGGACTATTGGGTTTGCTCTATTGCAGTAGGCATGGATCCAATGGGTTGAATGCCTCCTTTTGTGTCAAAGTCACTGCAATACAAGTGACTATCTGATACAGCTGAAAATTACTCAGCATTTACTATATTACAAGCTTAAATTAAAATAAAATCAAATGGCTTGTGTAAGAATAAAGACTTCCAGCAAACAGTTGTCAGCCCATTTCAGAGATGCACTCAAAGCCAAACACTAACTCCAGATGTCTTTTAAAGTATTTAATTATCGAGAAATATCTTGTAACATCAGGCTATTAACATAATTTACATCAGGATACCATTCTAGAAGAATAAAAGAGCAAAACAAACAAATCAAGTAATGACAGGAACATAATGGATTGAGTAAGTCAAAAAGCATGGAAACAGGCCCTTCAGCCCAAATGGTCCATGCTAACCAAGATGCCCCACCTAGGCTAGTCCCATTTGCCAACATTTGGCCCATAACCTTCTAAACCTTTCCAATCCATGTACCTGTTCAACTGTCTTTTAAAATGTTATTTTACCTGCCTCAACCAGCTGATTCCATACAGATACCACCCTTTGTGTAAAAAAAGGTGCCCCTCAGGTTCCTCTTAAATCTTTCCCCTCTCAGCTTAAACCTATGCCCTCTAGTTCTTTATACCCTAACTCAGGGTGAATGCACACAGTCTTTTTCCCAATCTCTGCCCCTCATGATTTTATATACCTCTATAAGATCACCTCTCAGTCTCCTACGCTTGCTGAATAAACTCCCAGTCTGTCCAACCTCTCCCTATAACTCAGTCCTTCAAGTCCTGGTAGCATCTTTGTAAATCTTTTCTGCACTCTTTCCAGGGTAATAAAATCTTTCCTATAACAAGGAAACCAAAATTGAACACAATACTCCAAGTGCGGCCTCACCAGTGTCCTGTACAACGGCACCATGACCTCCTAACTTTTATAGTCAATGCCCTGACTTACAAAGGCCAGCGTGCCAAAAGTCTTCTTCACCACCCTATCTGTGACTCCACTTTCAGTGAACTATGTAATTGTACTCAAAGGTCCCTCTGTTCTACAACCCTCCCTAAGGCCCTGCCGTTCACTGCGTAAGTCCTATCTGGATTTGACTTTCCACAATGCAGCACCACACCCCAAATTAAACTCCATTTGCCATTCCTTGGCCCACTTACTCAGCTGATCAAGATCCCTCTGCAACTTTTGATAACCTTTCTCATTGTCCATTATACCACCTATTTTAGTGTCATCTGTAAATTTACTAACCGTGCCTTGTTCATTTTTAACCAAATCATTGACAACCAGCAACAAAAGAAACACACTGAGCAACAAAAGAAACACACTGAGCATGATTTAGTGTTAAAAACTATTTTATTAATCACTACTTATGATAA
Organism: Pristis pectinata; assembly: GCF_009764475.1. Taxonomy (NCBI): domain Eukaryota; kingdom Metazoa; phylum Chordata; class Chondrichthyes; order Rhinopristiformes; family Pristidae; genus Pristis; species Pristis pectinata. The sequence continues at coordinate 97,743,857 of NC_067406.1, forward strand.
TACGTAAAATAAAAGTAAAAATGTTAGTATGTTAGAATTCAAAAATGTTAAACCTCGAACGTTAACCCCAAAACTAAACTCTTCGTGTGTGTGTGTGACAAAGTCCAAAACTCCCAGTTCCGGAATGGTTCTTAAAGTTCAGTTCCGCAAGCCATAAGGTGAAACATGAGCAAGGGCTTCTTCAACAACCACCGTTGTCTGAAGATAAGATGTAGATGTAGAAAAACATAGAGAGAGTACATACGAAATCCAAATGTTCCACGATGGAACCCAAACGACACTTCAGTGTTTACTCGGTAGTTACTCCCCCACCCCGAAAAGCATCCGAACCGTGGTCGTCCACATACAAATACCTGGTTCCTTCTACAGGTCAGCAACAAAGTGAACTCCACCGGATTACTTCCAACTTCCATACATGGATTTCAGTGGCAAACACAGTTATTGTTTCTCATCCATCGGTAGAGAAAACAAGCAGGCTGGTGTCTCTCTCCCTTCTCTCTCTCTCTCCTTCTTCTGACTTCTTCAACAACGTCATTACCTCCTTTATCTTCTATTGACGTAAGCACGCCCCACACACACATACACACACACTCTCTATCTTAAAGGGACTTTCACTGAGTCCATAACACCTCCCACCTAAAAAAAAAATTTTTCCCAAGAAAATTTTAACCGCGCATACAGTTAGTAATGTTAATAATTATCATGCTACACAACTACAGACTATCAGATTAGTACAGATACATGTTTCCCATTTAACATCGGGAAAGACAATCAGCAATCACATTATCTTTGCCTTTAATGTGAGTTATCATGAGATCAAACTCTTGCAAAATTAAACTCCAGTTTAACAGCCTTCTGTTCTTGTTTTTAACTCGGCTCAGAAACACCAATGGGTTATGATCTGTATACACAGTCAATGGTTTCTGAGCGGTGCAAACATATACACTGAAATGTTGCAAGGCTAAAACAAGCGACAGTAATTCTTTCTCTATGGTGGAATAATTCTTTTGATGCTCATTAAATTTCTTTGAAAAGTAAGCTACAGGATGGTCAATATCATCAAGGTCACCCTTCTGCAACAACACAGCTCCTGCAGCTTCATCACTGGCATCTACTGCTAATGAAAAGGGCTTTTCAAAGTCAGGTGTTTTGAGCACAGGATGGTAGCATAAAATGGCTTTCAGTTTCTCAAATGCTTCTTGACAAGAATCTGTCCAAACAAACTTTACTCCCTTCTTCAGAAGATTAGTTAGGGGAAGAGCAATATCAGCAAAATTTTTACAAAATTTTCGGTAATATCCAACCATTCCCAAAAATCTTCTAACAGTCCTCACACCTGTGGGAATAGGGAACTCAGATATTGCTTGAACTTTTGCCTGAACAGGAGCTTGCTTGCCTTGACCTACAACATAACCAAGATACGTCACAGTGGCATGGCCAAATTCACTTTTAGCCAAGTTAACTGTAAGGTTAGCCTTGGAAAGTCTTTCAAACAACCTTTCTAACACAGAGATGTGATCTTCCCAAGTATCATTCCCAGTCACTAAGTCGTCAATGTAGGCATCTGTATGTTTTAACCCATGAATCACTGAATTAATCATTCTTTGAAATGTTGCCGGAGCATTTTTCATTCCAAATGGCAAAACATTGTATTCATACAATCCAGAAGGGGTTACAAAGGCTGAAATTTCCCTTCCTCTATCTGTTAATGGAACACACCAGTACCCTTTTAATAGGTCAATCTTTGTAAGAAATTTTGCCTTTCCCACTCTGTCTATGCAATCATCCACCCTAGGAATAGGGTAAGCATCTGACTTTGTTACAGCATTCACTTTCCTGTAATCTGTGCAAAATCTAACAGTTCCATCAGGTTTAGGTACAATAACACAGGGCGAACTCCAATTTGAAGTAGAATGTCTAATAATATCATTTTCCAACATGTATTTTATTTCCTGATCAACAGGTTTACTTTTTTCCCACATTCATTCGATATGGGTGTTGTTTGATTGGTTTTGCATCCCCAACATCAACATCATGGGTAATTATCGATGTTCTGTTTGGAACATCTGGGAACAGATTTTTAAATTTTAAAATTAATTCTCTCATCTGTTGTTTTTGTGAAACTTGTAAATGGTCCAACTCCGTTTCAAGGTTCTCCAGGATATTTTGGTTTTTTAGTTTTGATGGAACAATATTTGGTCTAAATTGGCCTTCCTCAACATCAACATCAGGCATTCTAGAAACAACCTTTACACCATCCACCAAGGCCACAACTGAATCCCTCTCATAATAAGGTTTTAGCATGTTTACATGACAGAGTTGTGTTTTCTTGCGTCTATCTGGTGTTTTGATTATATATGTTAGATCAGTCACTCGAGATTCAATAACATAGGGTCCAGAAAAACGAGATTGCAAGGGATTATTTTGGCTAGGGAAAAATACCAACACCTTTTGCCCCACTGCGAATGTCCTAGGCCGAGCACGTCTATCAAAATATGTCTTCATTCTTATCTGGCTTGTTTTCAGATTCTCTCTCGCTAGCTGGCAGACTCTCTCCAACCGAGTTTTAAATTTTTGGACATAGTCCAACAGACTCAAGTGAACTTCCTCATTAACCCATTGCTCTCTCAACAACTCCAAAGGTCCTCTCACCCTATGTCCAAACACAAGCTCAAAAGGACTAAATCCTATTGACTCCTGGATTGATTCTCTAACGGCAAACAAAAGTAAATGGATACCTTCGTCCCAATCCTTGGTGTTTTCAAAGCAATAAGTCTTCAGCATATTTTTGAGAGTAGAATGAAATCTCTCCAGAGCTCCTTGAGATTCTGGGTGATATGCAGATGATACAATCTGCTTTGCTCCCAGCTCATAGACTATTTGTTGAAAAATTTTTGACATAAAATTACTACCTTGATCAGATTGGATTTCTTTTGGCAAACCAAACAAGGTAAAAAATTTTACAAGAGCCTTTGACACCGTCTTGGCCTTAATATTTCTAAGGGGTATTGCCTCTGGAAATCTAGAAGTGGCACACATGATGGTTAACAAATACTGATTTCCAGTCTTAGACTTTGGTAATGGGCCAACACAGTCCACAATCACCTTCGAAAAGGGCTCACCAAAAGCAGGAATTGGTTTCAATGGAGCCACAGGGGGTTTTTGATTTGGTTTACCTACCATCTGACATGTGTGGCAGGTTCGACAAAACATCACCACATCTTTTCTCAAACCAGGCCAATAGAATTGTTTCAAGATCTTCCCTACAGTTTTATTCACACCAAAATGACCACCCAAAGGCATACTGTGGGCCAGGTTTAAAATCTCATCCCTATAAATTTTTGGAACAACAACCTGATGAATAACTTCCCATTCCTCAGTAACAGGAACATGAGGAGGTCTCCATTTCCTCATTAACACTCCATTTTTGACATAGTATCCAGTTGGCACTTTTTCAATCTCCTCACATGAGAGTGCTTTTTCTTTCAATTCTGTCAACTCAGGGTCCTTTGTCTGTTCCACCATAAAATCCTTCCTCGACAAAGACAAATCTTTAAATTCAGGCTCACTACAAGGATGTTGATCCTCCAGTGAAGACAGAAAAGTCTCAGATAAGGCATCATAATTTTCTTCCTGTTTAGGACTGTCACAAGGAACTACATCAGACTGCACCGGACTGTCTGTCTTGGCTAATTCTCTAGCTCTAGCTCGAGTCACTGCACATGATGGGTAAACATCTGGATCATTCTCAGACTCATCAATCCTTGGTTTGGTTGTTAACTGTACCACAGGATCACTTTCTCCATCTGCAAGGTCATTTCCCAATAACAAAGAAACTCCTTCCACTGGCAAACTAGGTCTTATCCCTATCTCGACTGGTCCTTCTACGAACTTTGACTTTAAAATCACCCTGTGAAAAGGGACAGACGTGGTCTCACCTGTAACGCCTCGTACTAGATTTACTTCACCAGTGTCACTTTCTTCACCAAAATTTAAAACACTGTCCAGCAAGAGAGATTGACTAGCCCCAGTATCTCTAAGAATTTTCACTGGCACCTGGGGTGACTCATCATTCAGTGAAACAAAACCCTCTGATACATACGAACGGAATTCTTTTCTCACCTCCTCCAACTTTTCCGCTTTTCCCTCTTGCAAGGACTGATCTTTAACAGCATCTCCTAAACCTTTTTGATTTTTAATTGCCTGAAAGCAAGCATTGGGCCCAGCTTCCTTCTTTTTCTTCAAAAGGGCACAATTAGATATCACGTGGCCAGGTTTCCTACAGTAATAACAAGTACGCTCAACAGGTTTCTCCAGCCCTGGCTTCTTTTCATCCTTTCCTTTTTGATTACCTCCCAATTTAATCTCCGGTTTACCTGGATTGTCTTTGTAACTCTTTTGAAAGGTTTTAGGTTGTCCCCATTTGGATTTATGGGTTAAAGCATAATCATCTGCCAACCTAGCAGTTTCTTGTAAAGTTTCCACTGCCTTTTCATTTAAATATGTTGTTAATTCAGCTGGAACACATCTTTTAAAGTCTTCCACTAGTATCAATTCTGTCAATTTATCATAATCCCCATCTACATTTTTAGCCAGGCACCATCGTTCAAAACATATTCTCTTTCCATTGGCAAATTCCATATAAGTCTGATCTGCAGATTTCCTCAAGTCTCTGAATTTTTGTCTATAAGCCTCAGGGACCAATTCATAGGCCTTCAAAATAGCTTGCTTTACCTTGGTATAATCAGCTGCATCCTCAGCAGACAAAGCAGAATAAGCTTTTTGAGCTTTACCTTTAATCACACTCTGTACCATAAGAGCCCATCCTTTCCTTGGCCAGTTTGAACTCACAGCAACCTTTTCAAAATGTTGGAAATACTGATCTACCTGATCTTCTTCAAACGGAGGGACTAATCGAACCTCCCTGCTGGCTGAAAAACCATCTTCAGAATCAGATTCCAAACTCCTACGCTTCATTTGTAACTCATGCTGCCTCTGTTTTTCCTTCTCCTCTGCCTCAAACTTTAACCGAATTAGTTCCCGTTCCCGTTCAGCCTCTATCTTTAACTGGGTTTGCTCTCGTTCAGCCTCTAATCTCTTTTGTTCTCGTTCAGCTTCTAATTTATTTTGCTCTCGTTCAGCCTCTATCTTTGCCAGCTGCACCTGTGCCTCAGAAATTGCTATTTCACTGCCAGGAAACTGTTTTAACACTTCCTTCTCAAACACCTTCTTTTCCACATAATGGCCAGCTATCAGTCTCTGAATATCTGCCTTTCTTATAGACTGCTTTACTTCTGTAAGGTTTAGCCTTGTAGCAATCTTTATCAAATCATCCTTTTTCACCACCTCCAATCCCTTTTGGGTTGGTGACTCCAAAAATGCCTTAATATCCATTGCTGCTGGTTTCCACACACACAAGCCAATTAAAAAGAATTTATCAGACCTCCCTCAAAAATCTTTGGATTGGATCCCGAACAAATCTCGTCAATCTGGGGAACGATCCCAGACGACACTCGTTAATGTTTGGATTGGATCCCGGACGAATCTCGTTAACCTTGGGAACTATCCCGGATGAGCCCCCAATTTCGTCACGAACCAGCAACAAAAGAAACACACTAAGCATGATTTAGTGTTAAAAACTATTTTATTAATCACTACTTATGATAATACGTAAAATAAAAGTAAAAATGTTAGTATGTTAGAATGCAAAAATGTTAAACCTCTAACGTTAACCCCAAAACTAAACTCTTCGTGTGTGTGTGTGACAAAGTCCAAAATTCCCAGTTCCGGAATGGTTCTTAAAGTTCAGTTCCGCAAGCCATAAGGTGAAACATGAGCAAGGGCTTCTTCAACAACCACCGTTGTCTGAAGATAAGATGTAGATGTAGAAAAACATAGAGAGAGTACATACGAAATCCAAATGTTCCACGATGGAACCCAAACGACACTTCAGTGTTTACTCGGTAGTGACTTCCCCACCCCGAAAAGCATCCGAACCGTGGTCGTCCACATACAAATACCTGGTTCCTTCTACAGGTCAGCAACAAAGTGAACTCCACCGGATTACTTCCAACTTCCATACATGGATTTCAGTGGCAAACACAGTTATTGTTTCTCATCCATCGGTAGAGAAAACAAGCAGGCTGGTGTCTCTCTCCCTTCTCTCTCTCTCTCCTTCTTCTGACTTCTTCAACAACGTCATTACCTCCTTTATCTTCTATTGACGTAAGCACGCCCCCCACACACATACACACACACTCTCTATCTTAAAGGGATTTTCACTGAGTCCGTAACAATGACAAACAACAATGGGCCCAGCACTGACCCCTGAGGCACACCACCAGTCTCGGGCCTCCTATCCGAGAACAACTTTCTACCATCAAGCCAATTGTGTATCCAATTTGCGAGCTCTCCCTGGATTCCATGTGATCTAACCTTCCACAGCAGCTTACCATGTGGAACCTTATCAAAGGTCTTACTGAAGTCCATATAAACCACATCTACTGCCCTGTCCTCATCAGCTTTCTTGGTCGTCTCATCAAAAAACTATCAAGTTTGTAAGACATGATCTCCCCTACACAAAACTATGCTGACTATCCCAAATCAACCTGTCTTTCCAGATGTACATACATGTTATTCCTCAGTATCCTCTCCAGTAACTTACCTACCACAGATGTTAGACTTACTGGCTTATAGTTCCCAGGTTTTTCTTTGCCACCTTTCTTAAATAAAGGCACAACATTTGCCACCCTCCCATCTACTGGCACCTCACCCATGGCTAATGATAATGCAAATATCTCAGCCAGGGCTCCTGCAATTTTCTCTCTAGCCTCCCACAGTATTCTTGGATAAACCTGGTCAGGCCCTGGAAATTTGTTTTCCTTCATACCTTTTAAGACATCCAGCACCTCATCTACTGTAATGCAGACCATCACCAAGACTTCCCCATTTACTTTTCCTAGTTCCTAACTCTTCATGTCTTTCTCCACGGTAAAAACAGAGCAGAAATATTCATTAAGGACCTTGTCCATCTCCTGTGGCTCCACACAAAGGTGTCCCCTTTGGTCTTTTGAGGGGCCCTATTCTCTCTCGAGTTACTCTTTTCCTCTTAATATACTTATAAAATCTCTTCAGATTTTACTTAATCTTCTCTGCCAAAGTTAGGTTAATTGATGCCCCCTTTTTGCCCTCCTAATTTCCTTCTTGAGTACACTTCTGCATCCCTTATACTCCTGCAAGGATTCATTTGATCCCAGCTGCCTGTACCTGACCCATGCCTCCTCCTTTTTCCCAGCTGGGGCCTCAATATCCCTCATCATCTCAGGTTCCCTACTCCTACCACCCTTGCCCTTCATTCTAACAGGAACATACAGACCTTGAGCTCTGACTATCTCACCTTTAAAAGTCCTCCATTTGCCTGCAAACAACCTACTCCAATCAACCTTTGCAAGCTCCTATCTCATACCATCAAAATTCGCCTTGCCGCAATTTAGAACTTGAACCTGTGGACAAGTTCTGTCCCTTTCCATAACTATTTTAAAACGAATAGAATTATGGTCACTGGTCTCAAAGTACTCTCCCACTGTCACCTGAGTCACCTGCCCCACCCTATTACCCAAGAGTAGGTTGAGTTTTGCCCTTTCCCTGGTAGGGCTCTCTATATATTGTCCAAGGAAACTTTCCGGAAGGCACTTAACAAATTCCCCCACATCTATGCCCTTAACAGTATGGCAGTCCCAGTCTATGTTAGGAAAGTTAAAATCCCCTACCATGACAACCTTATTACTCTTACAAATCTGCACAATTCCCCTGCATATTTGTTCTTCTAATTCCCGTTGACTATTTGGGGGCTTATAGTACAATCCCAACAATGTGATCACCCCCTTCTTATTTCTCAGCTCAACCCATAGTCTCACTGGACGATCCTTCAGCAATTTCATCTCTGACTACTGCTGCGATATTCCACTTAATCAAAAATGCAACTCCCCCTCCTCTCTTTCCTCTGCCTCTATCCTGCCTATAGCATCTGTACCGTGGAAAATTAAGCTGCCAATCCTATCCCTCCCTCAGCCATGTTTCTGTAATGGCTATAATATCCCAGTCCCATGTAGCTTTCCAAGTCCTTAGTTCATCTGCCTTTTCCTGTCAGACCTCTTACATTGAAATAAATGCAATTTAATCCTATAGGCTTCCCTCAATCCTGGCCATTCTCTTGCCTGACCTCATCTCTTTCTTTACCTGTGTCATTTGTGCCAACATGCAAAATGACTTCTGATTGCTCACCATCCCCCTTGAGAACATTCTGTAGCTGCTCCGTGACATCCTGGATCCTGGCACCAGGGAGGCAACACACCATTCTGGAATCCCTTTTGCAGCCACAGAATCTCCTGTCTGTCCCCCTAATTATCCAGCTCCCTATCACTATAGTCAGAGCCAGTCCTGGAGCCACAGACGTGGCTACTGCTGCCTTCTCCTGAATGGTCATCCTCCCCAACAGATCCAAAACGGTATACTTGTTTTCGAGGGGAATGGCCACAGGGGAATCTTGCACTATCTTCCTACTCCCTTTTCCTTTCCTGGTGGTCACCCAACTACTTTCTGCCTGTACCTTAGGTGTGACCACCTCGCTAAAACTCACATCTATGAAACTCTCAGCATCTTGGAGGGTCCTGAGTGCATCCAGCTCCAACTCCAGCTCCTTCACGTGGTCAGACAGGAACTGCAGTTGGATCCACTTCCCACAGGGTGTAGTCCTCAGGGACACTGGAAGTCGCCCTGATCTCACACATCCTGCAGGAGGAGCATGCCACTACCTTAACTGCCATCTGAATGCTCTAGGACTAAAAAGGAAATTCAAGGAACCTTACCTGCGCCTCTGCTCGCTGATGCCTTGTGAGCCAAAGCCTCTTAAATTACCATTCAAACACTGGCCCACTCTCCCAATGGACTCTGCTAGAGCCCGCTTTCCTTTTATTGAATGATTGTCTCACAATTAGCCAATAAAAAATGCCATTCTGAAAAGCTCTATTAGCCAATCAGAAGGGCTCTTTTTTAAAGCTTCCACTGCTGCTCTGTCTCCTGCCTCTCAGGACCTTGAACTGAGTACAGTAATGGCTCCTCTTTAAGCTTCCCGCTGTTACTCCGCCACCTGCCTCTCAGGAACTCAATAACGTAACATAGACAAATAACAAAACATTTAGTCAATGTTTATCGATTTTATTTTGACCAATTACAAGCCACAGTTTTAAATGTTTTTCCATCATTATTTGTAGCTATTTAGCTTGACCGTACTGGTGTAATTACTACCCTATACAGTCCATTCCTGGGCATCTCATGTTCCATTAATAGACACCTACTTTGATGTCTATTGACTGAGTACCCATGCCCTTGAATTTTGGTGAGAAGTGACTTTGGAAAGCTTTAAAACTATTGAACTGCAACATTTTCATTCAATAATTTCATAGTTTTCCATAGTTGCTTCTCACCAAGATTTTCTCTATTGAACGACAGACTTAAGTGACATAATTTGACCAGTCAAGTTCAGATGAATTGTCTTTTACTACATTCTTTTTAGACTATTCCTCATCTGAAATCAATATGTTTGCAACGTGTCATTCATAGATGTGGAACAATTGGAAAATTATTTTATTCATGCACTTGTTAGATTTTTCTAATCCAAAAATAGGCATTATACATCACATGGATGCTGCATTTGACATTTTGCTTAATTTATGTAGCAGGAAACACCAGATCTTACAGTTTGAAGTTAAGGAAGTTATTTATTCATATGTTGGTGTTCTAAGCTTCCCTTTACATCCTATACGTTTATTTAGTTACAGAGCTGTTGCACACATTCAATTTTTTTTGTTTCTCGAGACTTCAGCCGACCATAATGTGGAGTGTTGATTGTGTGAGGCAGTAGATTTAAAATGACCCATCCATTAGATTTGCCCTTGCAATACAAGCTTGAAATATAAACAAATAAAGCAAAAAATGAAAACCCAACAGAGCACTTTTAATTCCACACAAAGATGAAAAAACAAAATTACAAAAAATGTTTGTTAAAAAACATGACAGCGCACTTGCTGTTTGAACTGAACGACAACACAGAATACCTGCATTCAGATCCTCAAGTCCTGAATGGTCTGCGTGGGCCAGGAGGAATTTGATCACAAAACGTTCAACACTGTTGCATACAGTTTATTCTTTCCCTTTTAATTCAACCAAAAATTAGGTTGATATTTCTCATACATTACAAAATTATTTTCTATATACACACTGAATTTTATAATGTGCATTTTGAAACCACATTCAACAGCCTTACAAGTGATCTTAATGCAGACTGCATTTGCTAGCCATCCAGGAGAAACTCCTACATTTACAGTCATCACTTCTACACACTGCCAACACCAATGGAAAAAAAAATCAACATATACACTGATACATTACATACAAGAAAATTAATAGGATCAAAATTAACAAAACTGTAAAAAGGGGCTTATACATGGCAATAAATAAATCAAATGTTGTATTAGGTAACAAGGCCTCTATGCTCCTGCTCCATCTAGAATAAAACATTCAAGCCCATTCTTTAATGCCATTATTATGATTCTACAATGACAATGGCATTTTAATCTTTATTGTAGCACAGACGTATGCATTACAGTCTTGTAACTTCAAGAATTTATTCCACAGGTTTGCAAACTTTATTGACCAGCTTTTCATATTCCAACTGTCAATGTAAAACTCTCATCAGGACTGAAACACTGTTTGAAAATATTCGCGTCACTGTAGGTCAATGTAAAATCCTTTTTCCAAGCTAAATGCATTCCTGCTTCAAATGCCCGTACTGCCCCAACCCTCCCCACAACAAAGAAACAAGACGATCACTGATCAGTTCCAGCTCATGAACCGTAAATGTTACTTGCAGATTTGTTGCTGAATGTGAAGAAGAAACTCATAATATGATAATGCAGTTTCTGTTCTGTCCTCCACTAACTTCTGAAAGAAGTTTGTTTTGAAAGGAGCATCATCCCTGTCAATATTTAAACAAACATTCAGAGTATTGAACTCTATAAACACAATCTGAACATCAATCAAAAAAACAGGGCAGATCTTCTTATAACTCCATAAAAGCCTGTATTTGGACCACTCTGTTTCTTCCAGTGTGGTCCTGGGTTTATTACACAGTCTTTTGCAGATTCTTCTGCAGAGTGGCTGACTCTCAGCATTTCACTGTGACCCTGTGCAAAACAAGGCTTCTCCTGGTACATGACTGGTTGTACACAGAATGCCTTTGACAGCTGTGAAACCTTGCCCCAAGCTCACAAAGCTGTCACTGAAATTTAATGTTTCTGAATGTCAGAAACATTCAAAACATGAGAACCATTAAAAATATGCAGAAATTATAAAAACTTTAAACAAATTTAAACAGAATTAGACTCACCTTCACTTAAAGACAATTAAATACATTTAAATTAACTCAACTGAACCACATAATAACTCACTTGGCATGTGCTTAGCAAGCAGGTTTCCTAGTTTGAGAGCTGGGAAACCTGTGGAAAGTTTGGTATTCTTCTGGACCTCAAGTGCAGGGTAGGAGCAAATGACATAGTGGCATAGTGGAAGGTATCACTGCTTGCTTAAGCCTATGCTAGAAGCTGAAGATCTAGACTTTCACCAAGAAACATGGGTAAATCTTACAGAAAAATTAGTGCCTGGATGGAAGATTTACCTTTTGTAAATATACAACAGTTTTGATCCGAATACTGCAGTTGAAAATGGTACAAATTTAAAAAATACTTCCTGAAACAAAAGACCCAAATTTGAAGGACCAATGCTTCACTCATATAAAATTAGATACAAGAAAAATTGAAGAGGGCTATTAGTTTCTGGGGAAATGGGTTGGGGAAGTGGGGTGGGGTGGGGTGGGGAGGTGAGGTATAACTCAGATATTGAATTAATTTCAGACAGTCCAGAAGATGTACTGCTGAAACAGCAATGAAATTCTGGAATGATGGGGTACACTGATTCTAAGAGCTCTCTTCGTCAGAACCTGAGTGTAAGTATTTGTTTTAAAGTTTTATTCAAATATCCTTTAATATCAAGTCAACAAAATGCCTTATACTCACTTCACAACATAAATAATCGATAGAAATGGTCTGCTATCTCGAAGCCAGGAAACAAAACTGTTAACTCTTTGAGATAACACTGTATTCAATTCTGGTAGCTGATACTTTTCCGATGTAGGAAACAAGCAAGAGAGAAGTAGGAGAAACAAGAGAAAAATATTAATATGTGGCACTTTACAGCTAAAATGCTTTTGAAGTGTAGTTTCTTTTAAAATGTAGCCAATAAAACTGCCAATTTCAAGAGAGCAAGATTCCAAAAACAATGATCAGACAACACGAAAAACAAAAAAGTTCTTGACCCAAAACATTAATTTTATCTCTTCAAAGATGCTCCTTGACCTGCAAAGTATTTCTAGTGTTTTTTTTAACGCAAGTGATCAAACATCTCTTCTGTGCTGATCGGGGTAAACGTTAGACTAGAAATGAGAAGACCCAGCTCTTTTGGGACTGCAAATATCGAACACCTGAAATCTACTCGGATGAAGGTTATGGTTCCTGCCAAGTACAGATGAGATTAGAGATCATGAAAGGTGTTTACACTAACGAAATTCATACAATAAACTCAGGAATACGACACATTGCTTCTGCTTATGTTCATCTCTGCAACTTTCAGCTACCTCTTTGTGCTACAGAGTTGTTTTTCCTGGCTCTGACACCTCACTGCACCCAGGAGCATATCCTGTGAAGCATCACTGAAATGGTCATGTCTTTTGCCTATTTGGACTCCATTCTGATACCTCTCATCCTGCCAACTCCCAAATCCTGTCAACTTGCAGGTTTTCCTTCATATATTAGTGTTGCAATCAATTCACAAGGGTCTGTTGCGACTGAATGCACGTGAAATCTGGAAACAAACTAGCCTATTGGGCTGAACTTACTTTTTCAACATGCTATTGGGCAAAAGCCTGGATTTTTTTTTGGAAAATACAGGCAGTTTCTTATGCAGTTCTGAACCAAAGCTGAGACCCGAAAGTTGACACTTAAAAACAATTTTCTTTTACCCTTGATGCCACAAAATCTCCTGTTGACATGCTGGGCCTTGCCATGAGAGATCCAGCCCATTCTCCATTCAACTCTTATCATCTGGATCCAATTAAGTATAAACTTTATTCTGAGGCAAGTAGGGAGAATAGATGGTTCAATGCTGACTGGAAATTCTGGCCCCCTAGTACTTCACACCATGTGATGCCCAGCACAGTAAAAAGTTCACTGGTTTAGGGATTTAGGGAAGGAAGTAAACTAAGGTGCTGATAAAAATATTTTAATCTCACATGCATAGCTGTTTTCAATCCATCACACATTACATTTTAGAACTTAGCAGTTAAGCTAACTCTTATTCACAAGCTTCTTTTCCTCTATTAACTTACCAGATTTTGTGGAACAGAAGCATAGCTAGAAAATCCGAGCACCTCATTTATAAAGCTGCTGCTGCAATTTTTGCCAATCCAGAGGTACATAACCTAAAAAGATATAAAACGCTATTGAATGGTATTGGTGGAGGTGTGCACAAGAAATATGAATTCATATCATTTTTGGAGAAATAGAAGTTGTAGCCTCATGCGTTTAGAATGCTCTTGCACGTAGGAAAAATACTGGAATCAATTCTTCAAGAAGTTGGGACTGGGCAGAGTCAACACAGACCTAAGAAGGGAAATTCATTGTTTGACCAAGTTGCTCTTTTGTAACTAACAGACTAGATAAGGATGAACCACTGATGTGGTGTATTTGACTATCCCAAGTCCTTCAATAAGCTGATCATTAGAGTGTACAGCATATGGAGGGTAACATTCAGTCGTGGAAAGGAATAAATGGGTAATTTTTGTGTTGGGAAGTGTGACTAGTGAGTTACTGGGGTTCCAACTGTTTAGGACCTACAGTGGCATGCAAAAGTTTGGGCACCCCTGGTCAAAATTTCTGTTACTGTGAATAGCTAAGCAAGTAAAAGATGACCTGATTTCCAAAAGGCATAAAGTTAAAGATGACACATTTCTTTAATATTTTAAGCAAGATTACTTTTTTATTTCCATCTTTTACAGTTTCAAAATAACAAAAAAGGAAAAGGGCCCGAAGCAAAAGACTGGGCACCCTGCATGGTCAGTACTTAGTAACACCCCCTTTGGCAAGTATCACAGCTTGTAAACGCTTTCTGTAGCTAGCTAAGAGTCTTTCAATTCTTGTTTAGGGGATTTTCGCCCATTCTTCCTTGCAAAAGGCTTCTAGTTCTGTGAGATTCTTCGGCCGTCTTGCATGCACTGCTCTTTTGAGGTCTATCCACAGATTTTTAATGATGTTTAGGTCGGGGGACTGTGAGGGCCATGGCAAAATCTTCAGCTTGTGCCTCTTGAGATAGTCCATTGTGGATTTTGAGGTGTGTTTTGGATCGTTATCCTGTTGTAGAAGCCATCCTCTTTTCATCTTCAGCTTTCTTAGAGACAGTGTGATGTTTGCTTCCAGATTTTGCTGGTATTTAATTGAATTCATTCTTCCCTCTACCAGTGAAATGTTCCCCATGCCACTGGCTGCAACACAAGCCCAAAGCATGATCGATCCGCCCCCGTGCTTAACAGTTGGAGAGGTGTTCTTTTCATGAAATTCTGCACCCTTTTTTCTCCAAACATACCTCTGCTCATTGCGGCCAAAAAGTTCTATTTTAACTTCATCAGTCTGCAGGACTTGTTTCCAAAATGCATCAGGCTTGTTTAGATGTTCCTTTGCAAACTTCTGTGAACAAGCCATAGCCCTAAAGAGCTAATGAAGGTCTGAGACCTTGGTAAAAGTTATCTGAGAGTTCAAATCTCTTGGGGTGCCCAAACTTTTGCATGCTGCTCCTTTCCTTTTTTCACTCTAAAATTGTACAAAACAAAAATAATACACTAATCTTGCTTAAAATGTTGAAAAGAATGTTTCATCTTTAACTTTATGACTTTTGGAGATCAGTTCATCTCCTACTCACTTAACTATTCACAGTAACAGAAATTTTGACTGGGGTGCCCGAACTTTTGCATGCCACTGTAATATCAATCCTAAGTTTGCTGATGATACACAGCAAGGTGACAGTGTGGCTGTGAGAGGGTGCAGAGAAGCTTCAAATAGATTATATGTAATGTAAATTGAATGAGTAAGGATGTGGCAGATGGAATTGGATTTGTAGAAATCTGAGCACATTAACTTTAGTGGAAGAAATAGAGAGGCCAATATTTTTTTAAAACAATGAGACTGAAGGGTGCCAGTGGTGCTGGGTGCCCTTGAACATCTATCATTGAAAGTTAACATACAGATACAGGGAGCAATTAGGAAGGCAAATGGTATATTAACCTCTATTGAAGGAAAGGTTGAGTACAAGAGTAGAAATATCCTGTTCCAGTTATATAAAGCCCTGGTGAGATTGCTATTGTAGACTTCCTATTGAACGCAAAGTATAATTACAGTAGAAAATGTAAAGTGAGGGTTCACCGGATTGATTAATTCTTCTAAATTCTATAGAGTATAGACTTGGTCTATACTCTATAGAATTTAGAAGAATTAAAGATGATCTCAGTGAAGTGCATAAAATTCTTATGGGGCTTGACAGGACACGTTTGGACTTGAAGATTCCCCTGGCTGAGGTATCCAGACTCAAAATAAGGCATTGGCCTTTCAGGATTGAGCTGAGAAGAAACTTCTTCATCCAGAGGGTAGAAAATCTCGAGAATTCTCTGTCCAACAGGAATTCAAATCCTTTTGCAATAAATTTCAACACACCATTAGATCTTTTTTCGTGCTTGCTTTATCTGTGTATTACCTTCCATTGATTCACGAGGCTGTACTCAGTACATTTAAGAGTGTTAATAGATTTTTACACATTAAGGTTGATTGATTAGTTCAGTAAAGCAGTGCAGAGATAAAAGATGGTGATTAAAAAAACAGACAATGGCCCACATGTGCTTCTATTTCTTATGATCTTGGGTTCTTGTGTCTCATTCAGTACTTTGTCTGAACGTTGTGATTTTTGTCCACAATGACCAAGTTGAAACACGGCTATTTGAAAATAATTGGACAAAGAGAAAATAGTGTTTTGCTTGGAAAGAAAATCAACATGGAACACAAAGAGGTGAAGGAAAATAACTATCATATCAAAGTGAAAAACTACAAGATAGGAGTAGCATACGGACCCCAACGGAGTAGCCACACTATAGAAAAGAATGTAATAAACCCCCAGTATTTTTTGAATTAAGAGAGCAATGGTGTATTTAATCTTGGGTGATCTTAATCTACGTGCAGATTGGGTTAATCAAATTCTAAATGTCGGCTGTGGAATGAGTACATAGAGTGCATTCAGGATAGTTTCCTAGAGCAATCCAATCAGAGGACAGGCTACTTTGGGTCTGGTAATAGGACACATTTCATTTAATGAATCTCACAGTAAAAAGTTCCCTAGGACACAGCAATCACAGCATGATAGAATTTAGCCATCAGTTTAAGAGCAAAAATTTGGGTTTGAAGAAATTGTTTGTTTATTTGTTTCATAATTTGTTAGATTTAATATAAAGGGAATCAGGAAACAATGAGGATAGAGCCGGCTAAAGTAGATTGAATAAATAGACCATCAAGAACGACGCAGACAAGCACTGGCAGACACTAAGGAGATAATTCATGACTGCCGGCAAAAGTACATCCCAATGTGGAAGAAAGATTCCAAAATGAGCCAACCACAATTAACTAAGGAGAGTTGGAGAAAACATAAGACAGCAAAAGTTGGTGGTAAGCCACAGACTGCAATAAATTCAGAATCCAAAAGGATGAAAAAAAAATCAGGAAGGAAAAGATAAACTGTGATCAAATTAGCAAGAAATATAAAAATTGACATTAAGAGTGTTGATAAGTACACAAAAAAAAGTCAAAGTGAATGTAGACCCCTGAGAGAATGAGGCTAGGGAAACAGATACGGTGTAGAAAATGGAAGAAAAATTAGATATTTTCCATCAGTTGTTATGGTAGAAGGTACAGATATCCCATTAATTCTAAATAAAATATATGGGGAGGAATTAAATACCATCATCATATCATCATAGAGAGAATTAGCATTAAGCATACTGATGAGATTAAAGGATGATCATTCCCCTGAATTTGATGGTTTTCATCCAAAGATCCTAAAAGGAGTGGCTACAAAGAAAGTGGATGCATTTGTTGAAAACTTCCAAAAACATTAGATTCTGGAGAGTTACTGAAGAATTGGAAAACTACCAGTATAATATTCTTATTCAAAAAGGATGGGAGCCAAAAAAACTCTAACTACAAGCTGGTTAGCCTAATGTCTACTACTACAGGAAAAATGTTAGAATCTTTGAGGTTGTAGCAGAACATTTGAAAAATCACAATCTGATCAAATACAGTCAGCATGGACTCAAGATAGGGTTGGCAACTTGTAAAGCTGTGGGGATTAATGTTGAGCTCTTAACTGTATACAATATATATCAATGATTTAGAAGAAAGTGAATGCATTGCAATCATATTTGTGGATGGGAAGAAAAGCTGTGAGGATACAGTTTGCATAGAACTATTGCCAGGTTAAGTGAGCGGCATGGTTAGCACGACGCTATTACAACGCCAGCGATTGGGGTTCAATTCCCGTCACTGTCTGTAAGGAGTTTGCACATTCTCCTGCATCTGCGTGGGTTTCCTCCGGGTGCTCCGGTTTCCTCCCACATTGCAAAGACGTACGGGTAGGTTAATTTGGGTTTAAAATGGGCGGCGCGAACTCGCTGGGCCGGAAGGGCCTGTTAGCACGCTGTAAATTAAAAAGTTGGCAAATGGAATATAATGTGTGCAATTGTGAAGTTGTTCCATTTGGAAGGAAGAATGATAAACCAAATTATTCCTTGAATGGAGAAAGTCTGCAAAAAGCCACAGCACAGAGGGATTTGGGGATCCTCATACATGAAACACAGGCAGTTAACATGTAGGTACAGCAGCTAATCAGGGAGACTAATAGAATGTTGGCTTTTATTTGGACGAAGCAGAGGATAAAAGTAGAGAAATGTTATTACAACTGTACAAGGTACCGGCAAGACCACATCTAGAGTACTGTGTACAGTTTTGGTCCACTTATTTAAAGGAAAAATATATCATTGGAGGTAGCTCAGAGAAGATTCATTAAATTGATCCTGGACATTGAGGAAGTGACTTATAAAGGGAGATTGAACAGGTTGGATTTGTAGTCATTGGAGTTTAAAAGAATTGACAGATAATCTTATTAAAACATAAGATTCTTAGGGGGCTAGATAGAATGATTGCCATCACAGCAGTCTTTGACCAGAGCACATATTCTCAGAATTAGGAGGTGTCCATTTAATACTGATATCAGGAAGAATCTCTTCTCTCAAAGGCTTGCAAGTCTTTGAATAACTGGGTGGGCAAGTGGGGAGGATGTTCTTTGTTGGAGAGATGCTGGGTCAATTTCTCACTAGGACAACTTAGCACAGCTCAAAATGGCAGTATAGTTGCTATTGTCCATCTTGCAATGTAAAAACGTCATTTACTCAAACACTGCTAAGTGGTTGGAATTTCTTGTTTGGTGCTAACACGCTACTTTCGGCTTTATGAGATTTCTGCACTATTTTAAAATCAGTTAAGAAAGTTTTGGCAAACCTTTATGGGATAAAAATCGTCAGAGCAAACCTTCAGACACTCAATGAGTCGTAAATTCTTAACTGGAGCAAATTTGGAATTGTTCAGTAAAATACTGAACTTGCAAGTTGAATATACAACAAACGTCTATAAAATGATAACCAGTCTTTCAGGAACAATGTTAGATAGTCATGGGTGAAAGAAAATGAAGTACCCATTGTCCCATGATTGACAGGTGTGATCCTCAATGATTAACAGAAAAGAGAACTAGCCTCATATATTAACAAATATTATAAAATATTCAGACTATATCAATAAAGAGCAAAAGCCTTCTTATGTCTTATATTACTTATCCAAGAATAAACACAGAAGTTTATATAACCTTTTAATAAAAAAAAACAAGCCAAATATCCAATAATTACAATCAGGTTTAGCACTACTTACAGAATAACAATCCATCAAGAAAGCACCCTCTTTTGATAGTCTTTCTGCAGAAAGTTGCATAATAGGTGGCTGAGGAATAATTTTGTCACCAACAGTGATGGAACCCTACCAAGAGCGCAAAAAGAAATTAAAATCAGTTATTAATGAGAAAAAATAAACAAGGGGTAAAAAATTACACTGTTTTGAAATTTCTTAACTGAGTCATGGGGTTCCAGGACTGGATATCCAAACCTATGTGTGGAAAGTGTTAACCCTGCTAGGCTGTTGTTCACATATAAATGCAATAGATTTTTTAAGCTCACATGGTGCTGATACAAAATCTGGACATTTCAAATCTGCAGCATGTTGGACAAATACAGTGGCATGCAAAAGTTTGGGCACCCCTGGTCAATATTTCTGTTACTGTGAATAGCTAAGCGAGTAAAAGATGACCTGATTTCCAAAAGGCATCAAGTTAAAGATGACATATTTCTTTAATATTTTAAGCAAGATTAACTACTTGATGAAAAGAGGATGGCTTCTACAACAGGATAGCTATCCTAAACACACTTCAAAATCCACAATGGACTACCTCAAGGGGCACAAGCTGAAGGTTTTGCCATGGCACTCACAGTCCCCCGAACTAAACATCATTGAAAATCTGTGGATAGACCTCAAAAGAGCAGTGCATGCAAGACAGCCCAATAATCTCTCAGAACTAGAAGCCTTTTGCAAGGAAGAATGGGCGAAAAGCCACCAAACAAGAATTGAAATACTCTTAGCTGGCTACAGAAAGCGCTTACAAGCTGTGATACTTGCCAAAGGGGGTGTTACTAAGTACTGACCATGCAGGGTGCCCAAACCTTTGCTTCAGGCCCTTTTCCTTTTTTGGTTATTTTTGAAACTGTAAAGATGGAAATAAAAAAGTAATCTTGCTTAAAATATTAAAGAAATGTGTCGTCTTTAACTTTATGCCTTTAGGAAATCAGGTCATCTTTTACTCGCTTAGCTATTCACAGTAACAGAAATTTTGACCAGGGGTGCCCAAACTTTTGCATGCCACTGTATATGGTACAAATTGTGCCTCACAAAATGTTTTTTTATAATGGTCAAGTCCTTGACAAGTCAATTCCTCTTTTGGAGGAAGGGCGATAATAATATCTACATATCAAAGATTTAAAGGTGAAATGAAAAAATATAAATTTATTCACAACACAATTGATGAAGATAAATTCTGCACATCCAAAATATACATAACTAAAACTGGTAAGAAAGAACATTAAAAGCATGAATTTTACACTAGCCTAAAATTATGAACTGGTTCCATCAAACCTGTGTTGAAATAAAATATGCATAATTTGTAATGGAAAGCAAAGGATAGAGATTTATTTTTAAAAAAATGAGTCATAGAAAATGTTATTCTTTTCTGCTAATTAAGAATATTAATTAAAAAGTCTCTATAAAGCATGATCTTAATGTAGACTGCACCACTATAATATTTAAAAGTGTTTTCAAGTGATGAGATTCCTCTACAGCTCATTTTTAAATTCACCACATGGGGGAATGCTAAAAAAAAGACTGCAAGAGCCAACAGTCACCCAGCAATGGGTCACTGCATGTTCTGTTTGGTAAAGCAGGATAATCATCGTTCGTCAATCCTCTCCATGACCATATTTAATAGAATTGGTATCTCTTAAATAAGAACATATTCATGGCAGGTACCTAGATGTAGAATCAGAAAGGAAGTAGCTTACCCCATTTAGTACATTAGTGCTATCCTTTGAATACATGCAGGCTCTCTCCCCCGCTCAACAGCAGCATTGTTTGGATGAAGGGGAAGACCTTTTTGTATTCCCAAACCGAAGGATATTTCTGATTTTCATACTATCGATCCCCAATATCTTTTCAAGCAGAACTTTATCTAAGTCTCATCTCCTGAGAACAAGGCTGACTGTGTCAAATGTATTTTCTTTATTTGCAACCCTTATTTGTTGCACATGTGGAATTTTATTTACCAGTCTGACCTATGCACATTACAAAGATGAAAGGATTAATTATGACTAATGCTGACTAATGACTAATCATGCTGTAAGCATAAACAAAACTGTCAGCATGCAGCCATTTAAACTAATGTGAACTCTGAGAATCTGGGACCCGATGACAGATTTTGGAGCTGGGGGGGGGGGGGTTGCGTTGGAACCCATTGTTAGACGCTGTCAATCAGACTCCACCCAGCAGCTAGACTCAGTCTTGCTTGTATTCCCAAACTGGCTGTGGTGGAGAGGGATTCCCTCTTGGACCCTGCAGAGATCAGACCTGGTGCAAGGTTTGACAAGCCATTGATTTCAGTGAATATTCTAAGTCTGCAGATTTGGAGACAAAGTGGAAAGCACATTTTAAAAAAAATCAACCAAAGCAGGAAAAGGATCAGAGTTATGTGGCATGGAAACAGGTCCTTCGGCCCAACTCGTCCCTGCCGACCAGGGTGCCTTCCTGAGCTAGTCTCATTTACCTGCATTTGGCCCATATCCCTCTAATGAACTTGTCCAAATATCTTTTAGAAGTTGTAACTATACTGCCCCACCACTTCCTCTGGCAGCTTGTTCCATATACCCACCACCCTCTGTATGAAAAACTTGCCTCTCAGGTCTCTTTTAAATCTTTCTCCTCTCACCTTAAACCTACACCCACTAGGTTTAGACTCCCCTATCCTGGAAAAAGACTGTGATCATCCACCTTATCTCTGCCCCTCAAGATCTTATAAACTTCTACAACGTCACCAGGAAAAGCAGACCAAGCCTGTCCAATCTCCCCTTTAACTCAAGCCCTCCAGTCCCAGCAAAATCCTTGCAAATATTTTCTGCACCCTCTCTGGCTTAATCACATCTTTCCGAAAATATGGTGACCAGAACTGCACACATTATTCCAGGTGTGGTATCATCAACCTCTGGTACAGTAGTAACATGGTGCCCCAACTCTCATACTCAATACCCCATCAGATGAAGGCAAGCATGTCATATGCCTTTTTCACAACCTTCAAAGAACTATGTACTTGTAACCCTTTGTCTTTCTGTTCTACAACACTCCCCAGGGATGTCATTTACTGTGCAACTCCTGCCCTGATTTAACTTCCCAAAATGCTTCACTTCACACTTGTCTGAGTTAAATTCCATCTGCCATTCTACTGCTCATTTTCCCAGTTGATTGAGATCATGCTGTAACCTTTGAAAACATTCTTCACTGTTCACCACGCAGCCAATTTTGGTGGTATCTGCAAACTTACTAATCATGCTACCTACATTCTAATCTAAATCATTAATATATATGACAAACAGCAAGAGACCAAGCATTGATTCCTGTGGCACACCACTGGTCACAGGCCTCCAATCTAAATAACAATCCTCCACTACCACCCTCTAACTCCTTCCATCAAGCCAATTTTGTATCCCACTGGCTAGCTCACCCTGGATCTCAGTGGTCTTGTCTTCTGGACCAATCTACCATGCGGGACCTTGTCAAAAGCCTTGCTAAAGGCCATGTAGACAATGTCTACTGCCCTGCCCTCATCAGTCTTCTTGGTCACCTCTTCAAAAACTCAAATTTGTGAGACATGATTTCCTACACGCAAAGCCACACTGACTATCCCTAATCAGTCCTTGCCTTTCAAAATGCAAATAGATCCAGTCTCTCAGAACCTCCTCCAGTAACTTGCCCACCACTGATGTTAGATTCACGAGCTTGTAGTACCCTGGCTTGTCGTTGCAGCCCTTCTTAAATAAAGGATGGGTATTTGGAATGCATAAAATATGCCTATTTGGATGGTCATTCTATCTCTCAGGTATGATTGCTTTACCACTGAGATGAGGGGTAATTAAAAAACATCTTCATTCTTTGGTTCACCAGCTGCCATGAATATTAGGTCTTAAAGAATCTGAGATGGTTTTTAAGATTTTTGTTAAAATATCAATCACTTTTTAATACAGTTTCTCTAACCTCATTAGACAGATTGTCTATTCTGTACAAGTGTGGATGAATCATAAGCATCAGATGAACTAAAGGCTGAGTCTTCATCTCGCACATGGCAAACATCCGTTCATCCAATCGAATGCTGGAGCCAGTTCTAAATGCTTGCTGCAAAATCAAAGATTACATAGAATATATCAGTTGCAATCTGCAAATTAATGGTTTTCATATCTTCTGACTTCATAGAATTTATAAGAAGAAGTGTGTGCACAGTTCACAACATCCTTTTTGTTGATACTTAAATTGGTACACTTGAGGGTATGTCACAGCACGTGAACTGAGGGTCCAGAGCTGTTGGTTTTAGTGACTCCCATTACTTTCAACTATTCTTCAGATTCCCCCTACTTAACCCAAACCCACAGATCTCAGCTCTTCCCAAATCTCAATCTCTATCCCTGATCACCAGCCTGTCCTATTACTTCTGTTGACCCCAACTGTCCTTGATCTCTCCCACCAATCACACCCTCGCCTCTTCCCTGAAGTCACACATTGGGAGTACCCAAAAGCCGTGCATGTGGAGATCAGAGTGAGTGGAGATATCCACCCACCCCATCAGCCACCCATGCCCCACATCAGTTTCATTAGCCACCTCAGAACCCCCAAAAAATAGTGGAAGCAAGTTATCTTTGATCCAGAGGGTCTGCCTAAGAAGAAAAGTCTCTCGGCCAAAATTCCAACAAACAACCATGATTTATAATTGTTTCTTCACTATGTGAATCCCTATGTTACAAGAGTAAACTGTGATTCAGGCATACAAGTGCTTGTTAAATATAGCTGATCGGTCTGGAGGAGATGCAAGTAAAGAGAGATGTTCAGTTAGCATGAACAAGCATTCACCAGCCTCAGAGTGCATCATTTGAATTCTCTTGATCTTTTCACAGACATTCCTCATATTTTCTCTGCCCACATCCCCTGCTCTGCAACATAATACAGGCTCGTTTTGTCACTCCTGCAGTTCCGATGTAAGTTCAATGAACTGAAACATAGCTCTTTTTCTCTCTCCACAAATGCTGTCTGACCCAAGTTTCTCCAGCAGTTTCTATTTCAGTTTTCCAACAAATGTAGCGTTTTCCTTTAGATTATAATTCAAGCATGTTATGAATAAAACCTTACAATATAAATACAACATTAATTATTATGCAAGAGGCAATGGTCTGACGTACCTGTTTCAACAGAGCCAGAATATAAAGGGCAAACAGCCTGAGGGAGTTTGGAGCCACCAGAACAGATTGCTGGAGATTAGAAACTGTGGAACGATACGCAGATAAGGAATCTACCACAGCATTTATCAAGGCATCTCTGGCATCAGATAGACTTGAGGAAACAGATCGGTCAACAGCTGAGGAGCAAAAGTAAGTTATAATCAAAGGTACAGATATATCAAAGCTACATGATTGTCAACTATTCTTTGAATGTTTAATGGAGAATGAACAACAGGAATGTCACCATACAGAAGATATCAAAAACAAGTCACAGAACTGACAACTAGATAATGTTTGAAACTGCCAAGGTTTCTTTTTTAACTTGAAAAATAAATTCATTTGCAGTGTTTTCAAGCTGGTGTACTGCATTCGGTATTCACAAAGTGGCCTCCTCTACATTAGAGAAACCAAATGCAGATTGGGTGATCACTTTGCAGTCCACAGAAGTAACCCTGAACTTCTGGATGCCTGCCATTTCTGACCTTTCTGTTGCGTCCTGCATGGTTACAAAAAATGCAAGCTTGAGAAACTACACCCCAACTTCCATTTGAGCACATCACTACCTTCAGAACTCAACATCAAGTTCTCCAACTTTAAATATCTCACTTCTTATTTCTGTCTGCATCAGAACTAACCACTTCTGCCTGTCATCATGTTGGCTCAGTTTTTCTTTTTTTTGTTAAATCTGGCCTGCTGGGCATCTCCCACAGCCTAAGTATTAAGATATCTTTATTAGTCACAAGTACATCGAAATACACAGTGAAAATGCATCTTTGCATACTGTTCTGGGGGCAGCTCACAAGTGTCACCACTCTTCTGGCACCAACATAGCATGCCCACAATTTCCTATCCTGTACGTCTTTGGAAACCAGAGCACCCGGAGGAAACCCATGCAGTCACAGGGAAAATGTACAAACTCCTTACAAACAGCAGTGGGAATTGAACCCGGGTCACTAGCGCTGTAATAGCATTACGCTAACCAAGCAACACGTTATACAGAAAAGAAGGTTAATCTGATCTTAACTGTTACTTAACTGCCACATTACATCGTGAGACATATTCCCTTTGTCCCACCCATCCCTCCTTCACCTTCTCTGCTTTCCCAGTTCGGATGAAGGGTTCCAGCCCTGAAACATTAACTGTTTCTACCTCTGATGCTGCCTGACCTACCGAATGTTTGCTGCATTTTCTGTTTTCAAAGACTTTGGAGCTACTAGATTCTGGTCTAACCTAGGTTATTAAAGTCTTCCTTCCATTCAAAATTGTTGCAAAGCATGTTCTGCAGTCATGCTTAACAAATCTAATATTACAAACTATAGCTCAATTATTACCAAAGACTCAAGTGGTCAATAAATTGACCCAAAGCACTGCATTCACATTTTGCACAGAACCTAGATTTAGTGCTCTCAATTTCTTACCTGTATTTTCCCCATCACATTGTACATTGTTTTATAATATTCACCTACCCATAGTGGCTAGAAGGCAAGTAATAGCTTGCACATCTGCTCCTGTGTAAACTTCGGCCACAGAACTCACAACAGGTAAACACAAAGTATGCACTCGAATCCGACGCTCACCTGAAAATACCAAAAATTAGTCATCCCTAATTTTAAGAATGCACATTTACACATAGTTTAGGACATGAAATTCAGAATTCTGATCTTCATCTTCATTTACTGAATTTATTGAATGATGTAAAATCAAACCGTAGTGATCCCTGGAGATGCTCACTGCTTCTTTGCAATGGATAAAATTATCCAAAAACTAAATTTCATTATGAATTATTGAAAGTGAATTTTCTGCTTTAAGAGAAAAGTCCCATCAAAAACCAGCAGCAGACATGTATCCAGTTAAAACAGATGCCACAAACATTGGAACTTATATCAACCTAATCAGATTTCAGAATCTGCAATTCTGAAGCACTGTTGACAGTGAACTGCTTTACATTCATTGATTCTTATGACTGTTACAAAACTGAACAACAACCATAAATAGTTATTCTTTCTCTTCCTTTTTAGATCTTCATTGGATACTTGCCCTGCTTCAATATTTGCACAAAAAAGGGAACTGACGCCATGACACTCGGTTTAGATTTCATGTCTATTTATCTAATATCTGTTGTGGTGCAGTTGATAGTATTCTTGCCAGGTCAGGAAGGTGAGGATTTGAATTCTACTCCAATTCAGTACAGAACTGAGACTGAAGTACAACAGATAAATTCTGTCTCTTAAAAGAGATATCAAACCAAAGAAACTTAGCTAGGGTGTGACTTTTGCACACAGCACTAACATGGAAAGGGGGGAATTATCTCATGTTCTCAACAACTTTCAGCCCTCAAACAATACCTGAGAACAGGTTATTTGATAATAATAAGGGAATCTTGCAGCATGCAAATTGGTTACGTTTCCAACTCAAAGTGGTATTATTTAAATACAAGCCCTCCTTTCCTTCTATTATTTGGTAGCAAGCTCCAACCCACACACATTTGGAAAGTACTGAGATGTGCACTTGAAGAGCCATAACATTCAAAATTACATATCAAGAGGAGAAAGTATGATTAGGTTGTATGGTTCTCTCTCAGCTGGGACAAGCATCACTAAAGGCAGAAACTTTTAAAAGGAAAGCTGCATATATATTGCATTTTCCACATCATCCGAAGATGCTTTATAACCTATGAAGTACATTCCTTTTGGTTTGCCATGTAGCAGTGATGGCTCACTGCACGTTTCCACAACACCAGATAATCTTGTTTTAGTAATGGCAATAAATATCGTTCAGGATATTGTGAAACAGGATTTATTACAACCATACGAGAGAGCGGACAAGAGCTTGGTTTAACATCGCAGCTGAACAATAGCAATTCCAAGAGTGGAGCAGTTTCTCAGTACGGCACTGGTGTGTCAACCTAGATTTTTTGTGCTGAAACCACAATCTGCAGTTTAGAGACCAGAGTACCTGCCAACCGAACCATACAACAAAAAAAAGTTTTTCTTTAAAATGGTATTACAAGAACGTGCCTAATTAAAGCCCGTAAATAGAACAAAATCACCTGCATATCCCAGACACAATCTCTTGAAGATTGACAGAAATCTTATCAAGCTCTGATAAAAATTCTAACAATACATATGTGAACAAACAGATTAGCATCCCAAAATTCAAAAAAAACACCAAATACTTGAGCAGATCAGCTCCTTCCTTGGGATTGAGAATGACTCTGGTTTTAATTAGAGCAATACAGCATGGATACAGGCCCTTTGGCCCAACCAGTCTTTTGTGGGTTCTCAAGTGGTTTCAATGTGAGAACAATAGAATTATCTACAGATGGAGCAGGAGATGGTTGGCAGGGAAGGCAGCAGGATAATTCTGAGATCGTCTGTTCCTTCTGTCATATATGCAGTGCCACCGCATGTGCTCCATGAAAGAGCAATTCAGCTAGTTCGACTCCCCTGTCCATTCCCCACTGCATTGCAAATTCTCTCTTTTCGGACAATTACCATCTCCCTTTTGTCCGCTATGATAGAATCTGCCTCCATTAATAACTCTGGCAGAACACTCCAGCCTTTAATCCTTGCTGCCAAAAAAATCCTTTTCTCATGTAATTTTTGGTTCTCTTGCAAATCACCTTCATTCAATATCTTCTGGCAATGGGAAGATTTCTGTCTAATCCGTCTAAACTTTCAGGATCTTAAATCTCTTTGTAACCTTCTATGTTAAAAGAAGTAAAATTCTAACTTATCCAATCTATCCATTTAACCGAAGTCTCTTATTCTTGAAAAAATTTTAGTAAATCACTTCTTCACCCCCTCTAAAGCCTTTACATCTTTTCTAAAGTGCAACACGTAGAATTGTACCATAGTTACAGCTGAGCCAGTGATTTAGAAAAGCTCTTCATACTTCCAATTTCTCAGCACTTATTTCATCTGCTGCCTATCAGTCCCTTCCACAAGCACATCTATATTCCTTGAAATATATTACTTCCCTTCTCAGAGTTCACTATGCCTCCAAGTTTTGCACCATAGTTAGAAACTAGCTCTGGGGAGCTTCACTCTATACTTCCCTTCAGTCTGCAAAACCACCTTACACTACTATTGTTTCCTGTTACTTGGCCCATTATCTGTCTGCATTGTTATAGTCTCTTCTGATGACAAATCTATTATGTGACATCTCATCAAATACTTTTCAAAATCCATGCAGTTCACATCAATTACAATTCCCTCAACAAATCTTTGTGATTTCACTCAAAAAAAACATCAGATTATTTAGATATTTATTTACTCAGATTAGTTATTTCATGATTTGCCTTTAACAAATCCATGCTTGCTTTCTCTAAACAATCCACACTTGTCCAAGTGACTGTTAATTCTATCCCCAATCATTATTTCTAGAACTTTACCCCCCACTTAAGTGAAACAGACCCTCGATTACTGAGTTTCTTCCTATGACTTTTTTTTTTGAGTAATGTGACATCTGCAATTTTGTAGTCCTCAGGCACCACCAGTGAACCTATAGATATTTGTAAGATAATGGCCAAGGCCTGTTTCTTACTTCCCTCAGCATCCTCAGATGTATCCCCTCTGAACTACGTTTTAGATTGCAGCATTTTAAGTCTTTCTATAGTGTCTTGCCTGTTGAGAACCTCAACTACATCCTTCTTTGCTGAGGTTCCTGGAGGATTACCTTATTGAAGAGTTACGTAAAATACCCATGCTCTCTACAATCATGTGTAGGTTTCCTTTTTGGTCTCTGATTGGCCCTCTTCCAACCCTTTTCCTGTTCATTTGTCTACAGAATATTTTTGGATTCTTTTTTATTTTTGCTGTCAGTTTCTTCTGATGTTCTGTCTCTTATTTCCATTTCTACTTCCCCTCTGAAGTTTGTGATCAGCCTGGTTCCTACTCATGTTGACAAAGTCGCAAATGTGACACACCTTGTCTAAGAAGGGAGGGAGACAAAAGACAGGAAATTATAGGCCAGTTAGCCTGACCTCAGTGGTTGGTAAGATTTTAGAGTCCATTATTAAGGATTAAATTTTGGAGTACTTGGAAATACATGATAAAATAGGGCAAAGTCACCATGGTTTTGTTAAGAGGAGATCTTGCCTGGTGAATCTGTTAGAATTCCTTGAGGTGGTAACAAGCAGGTTAGACACAGGAAGGTCAGTGGATATTATTTACTTGGATTTTCAAAAGGTCTTTGACAAGATGCTGCACATGAGGCTGCTAAACAAGATAAAAGCCCATGGTGTTAGAGGCAAGGCTCTAGCATGGATAGAAGATTGTCTGACGGGCAGAAGATAGAGAGTGGTCCTTTTCAGGATAGCTGCCAATGACTAGTGGAATTCTGCAGGGGCTGTGGAGGTGGAGGGGATGTTTCCACTCGTAGGAGTGTCTAGGATCCAAAGGCACAGCCTCATAATAAAGGGATATTTCTTTAGAATTGAGATGAGGAGAAATTTCTTCAGCCAGAGGGTGGTGAACCTGTGCAATTCATGGCCACAGCATCATTTTATGCATTTAAGGCAGAGGTTGAGGTTCTTGATTGGTAAGGGAGCTAAGGGTTATGGGGAGAAGGCAGGAGAATGGGGTTGAAAAAAAACATCAGCCGTGATTGAATGGGGGAGCAGTCTCCTATATCGTATGGTTTTATTATCTATCATACAAAAACTGCAGTTGATGGAATCTGTAGAACCAGATGGGGTATGGGGTGGGAGGAATGATGGGGAGGTGGGACCAGGTGGGTGGGGGGAAGGTAATGGGAAAGGTGAACAAAGGGAGAAGAATACGAATTGCTGTACTTCCAATTTGTGTTTAGCCTCTCCCTAGCAATGGAAAAGGCTGAGGACAGACACTCACCTGTTGCAACTTTATTAAATAATCCAAAACATCATTTCAAAAACAGGCTATTCTGGCTCACAAAAAGGTACTTTAGGAACACGATACCAATTCCTTAATGAAGTATGAGAGCCTCAATCTTCCACTACTTTTCATTGTTGAGAAAGTAAAGATAAATAATGTTTTAAAAAAAAGCAAATAGTACAGATAATTTTCATCAGGTTTAGTATAGTTTGCACCATATTATACAAGTATCAACAATGAAAAATCTTTACAAACAGAACAGTAATGTGTGGATACAAAAACTCTGGCTTATCTCTGAACGACATTAACCAATGTGAACATTACTCAAAGATAAATACTAAATCTGTATAAGACACACCTACCTTTGCTTGAAGTGTAAAGCAAAGCAGCCTGAAAACATACAATAGATGAGTCTGCCAGACTTTCATCAATAGACATCTGCACTGCAAATCCTGAATCAGGGTTTATATTAGCAAGAGATAGCAGATCAGTGGAACGCACAAAGAAGTTTCCATGGAAAGTATGAATTGAAAGACCTGTGAAAGAAAGAAATTATTATAATCTGGGCACTCTAATGTATTCACATACATCTGATGTACAATAATGCAAATCAATTCATTTATCTTGTATCTCAAGCTTCCTTCAAGTATAATAGGCTGAATCTTACTAGTAAATGCCAGCAGTTCCACATTGTACTGCCAGTAATTATCCCTATAATGTATAGGAAGTTTCAGGACTTTGGCATGCACAGAAACAGACCCACCACATCCATACCAATCTTTTGCTCATCTACGCTAATCCTATTTGCCTACATTAGGTTTGTATCCTTCTGAGCCTTGACAATTTAAGTATCTGTTTAAATGCCTCTTAAACATAGTAACTGTATCTGATACCACCACCTCCATTGGCAGCACATTCCAGGTATCAACAACTCTGTAAAAAAAAACTTACCCCTCAGATTCCCTTTAAAACTCCTTCCTCTCAACCTGAATTTATCCCCTCTTGTTTTTGATACCCCTCGCATGGGAAAAATATTCTGAATTCCGTCAGGTCACTCTTCAGTCTCATTAGCTCCAGGGTAAGCAAAATCCCAGCCTACCCAATCTTTCCTAATAACTGCAGCTCTCCATTCCAGGTATCATTCTGGCAAATCTCCTCTGCACTCTCTCCACTGCAATCACATCCTTCCAGTAGTATGGCGAACAGAACTGCATGCAATACTGTAAGTGCGGGCTAACCAGTGTTTCTGAAAGTTCCAGCATTTTGTTTTTTGAACTGGATAAATATATGACAAAGATAAATTTGCAAGGCTATGGAGAAGGAGCCAGACGTTAAACTGTATGAAAAGCATGATGATGCTGGAGAAACTCAGCAGGCCAGACAGCATCCGTGGAGAAAAGCAGGCGGTCAACGTTTTGGGTCAGGACCCTTCTTCAGGACGTTCTTCGTGCTTTTCTCCATGGATGCTGCCTGGCCTGCTGAGTTCCCCCAGCATCATCGTGTTTTTCATCTAGATTCCAGCATCTGCAGTCCTTTGTTTCTCCAGATGTGGAACTAATGAGTTGCTCTGGTAGAGAGCCAGCATGGACACACAAGGGCCAAAATGCCCCCTTCGGTGATGTAACTATTTTATAATTCTATAAGTAGCTATAAAAACAATTTCAGCCTATTGATAGAACTGACGATTGATACGTTTGGCTCTTGGAAACAGACCTTCATTAGTTGCAGCAGAAAGTTATCCCTGCAAGTGATTCCCATGTTATGAAAGTTACAATGGACAGAATGAAAAAAAGGGTTTAAGCATAAGGTGAGGAGATCAGAATTCAAAGCATGTGTCCTCAAGTTTCATGATGACCCAGGAAAAAGCAAGATCTATACGGTAAGATGTCAAAGAAGGAATCATTAATGTATCTTCAGAAAGTGGCCAGTATGGCTGGTTTAAACTTTTCACAAAGAGTGGGGTGAAAATTTTCCAAAGGAGTTTCCAAAATTCATTGAGAAAGGAGGCTAAACTTCTAAATAACTGTTTAACATGCATGATTCAGAGCTTATTTGTAAGAGGATGCCCTCACAAACGTTTATTCTGTGGGATGAGAAAACTGTTTCAGGCTTCAAGATAGCCAAAGATTGCCTTACCTTGGAGGCAGTGCTGAGGGTGAATAAGCTTAACTCTGTCTTAATCTACCAGTCTGAATATTTCTTCAGAACCTGAGGTTCTTTAATGCAAATGGTGTGGTGATCTAACCAAAAAGTCTGATAACAGTGCTATTCTTCTAAGCACTATCATTGTTTCTCTCCCTCTTTATCACACCTCCAGGATGGTGTGTTGCCTCCCTGGTCAAGGATGTCTCGCAGTGGATACAGGACATTCTGAGAGGGGAGGGTGAGCAGCCAGAGGTTGTGGTTCATATAGGCCCAGTAAGCCTAACATCTGTGGTAGGTAAGTTACTGGAGAGGATTCTAAGGGATAAGATGTATGTACAACTGGAAAGACAGGGGTTGATTAGGGGTAGTCGGCATGGCTTTGTGCATGGGAGATCATGTTTTACAAACTTGACTGAGTTTTTCGATGAGGTGACCAAGAAAGTTGAGGAGGGCAGGGTGGTAGACGTGGTGTATATGGACTTCAGTAAGGCCTTTGTTAAGGTTCCACATGGTAGGCTGCTCTGGAAGGTTTGATCGCATGGAATCCAGGGAGAGCTGACTAATTGGATACACAGTTGGCATGACGGTAGAAAGCAGAGGGTGATAGTTGAAGGTTGTCTCTCAGACTAGAGGCCCGTGACTAATGGTGTGCCTCAGGGATTGGTGCTGGGCCCATTGTTGTTTGTCAACAATATGGATAAGAACGATTTCAACAATTTGGACAAGAAGTTTGCAAATGACACTAACATAGGTGGTATAGTAGATAATGAAAAAGGTTATCAAAAATTACAGGGGGATTTTGATTAGCTGAGTAAGTGGGCTGAGGAATGGCAAATGGAGTTTAATTTGGATAAGTGCAAGGTGTTGCATTTTGTAAAGTCAAATCCAGGTAGTACTTTCACAGTGAACGGCAAGGCCCTGGGGAGTGTTGTAGAGCAAAGGGACCTTGGAGTACAAGTACATGGTTCATTGAAACAGGAGTCACACGTAGACATGGTAGTGAAGAAGGCTTTTGGCATGCTGGCCTTCATAAGTCAGTGTCATAACCACAGACACCAACTGTCATGATGCTCAGTTGGGAGCACCATGACCTCCCAACTGTATAAAAGTTGGGAGGTCATAGTGTGGTTGTACAGGACGCTACTGAGACTGAACTTGGAGTGTTCAGTTTTGGTTGTCCTGCTATAGGAAAGATGTTATTAAACTTATTTACAAGTATGTTGCCAGGACTTGAGGAACTGAATTATAGGGAGAGTTTGGACAGGCTAGGACGTTATTCCTTGGAGTGTTGGAGAATGAGGGGTGATTTTATAGAGATGTATAAAATCATGAGGGGCACAGATAGGGTGAATGCACTCAGTCTTTTCCCCAGGGTTAGGAATCAAGAACTATAGGGCATAGGTTTAATGTGAGAGTGAAAAGATTTAGTAGGAACTTGAGGGGCAACTTTTTATGTTTTACACAAAGGGTGATATCTATGTGGAATGAGCTGCCAGAGGAAGTGGTTGAGGCAGGTATAAAAAGAGCTTTTAAAAGACAGTTGGACAGGTACATGGATTGGAAAGGTTTAGCAGGTTATGGACCAAACACTGGCAAATGGGACTAGCTTGGATGGGACACCTTAGTTGGCATGGACCAGTTGGGCTGAAGTCCTGTTTCCATGCTGTATAAGTCTATGACTCCTATAACTCAGGCCTGGCAGCATCCTCACGAATCTCTGCACTCTTTCCAATTTAATGATGTCTTTCCTATAACAGCATGACCAAAACTGTACACAGTACTCCAAACATGTGTTAGCAACATCTTGTACAGCTGCAACACAACATCCCAACTTCTATACTCAATGCCCTGACTGATGAAGGCCAGCATGCTAAACACCTCTTTACCACCCTGCCTACCTGTGACGCTGCTCTCAGTGAACTATGTACTTGTACTGCTAGATCCCTCTGTTCCACAACGCTCCCCATGGCCCTACCATTCACTGTACAAGTCTTGCCCTGGTTTGACTTCCCAAAATGCAGCACTTCACACTTATCGGAACTGAAAGCCATTTTCCAATCCTCGGCCCACTTACCCAGCTGATCGAGATCCCCTCCTAATTTTTGATAACCTTCTTCACTATGATACTACCTATTTCAGGATCATCCACTTCCTAACCATGCCTTGATCATTCAACTCCAAATTATCAATATAAATAACAAACAACATAGGTCCCAGCACCAACCCCTGTGGCACACCCTAGTCGCAGGCCAAGAAACAACCTTCGACTTGAGTTATAAGATGATATTGGATAGGCTGGGTCTGTATTCCCTGGAGGAAAGGAAGTTGAGAGGTGACATGACTGAGGTATATAAAATTATGAGAGGCAGAGATAGAATAGATAGTCAGAGTCTGTTTCAGGGGTGTCTAAAACTAGACGGCATAAGTTTAGGGTGAGAGGGAGAAGGATTAAAGGGGATCTGAGGGGTAAATTTTTCAAACAAAGAGTAGTTCGTGTCTGGAATGAGTTGCCAGAGGAGGTGGTGGAGGCAGCAACAGTTATAACATTTAATAGGCAGCTGGATAGGTAATTGAATGAGCAAAGCATAGAGGGATATGGAATTAATGCAGGCAAGTGTATATAGATAAGCAAGATGGTCAGCATAGACACAGTGAACCGAAGTGCCTTCCAGGCTGTACAACTTTATGACTACAACAAAATGATTCTTGGGAAAATAATCCCTTTGTAAATTGTGGAATACCTAGGCACATCACCAACCCCGTTCCTTGCATTGATTCTCTGTTACTTCATCAGAAAATTCTACCACGTTAGTTCAGCACAATTTGTCTTCAACAAGTCCATGTTGGTTTTCCCTCAATCAGTAATTTTTCCTGTGATGGCTAATTCTAATCCTGGCTCTCATTTCTAAGAATTTCTCTGCTACAGAGGAGAAACAAGCTGCCCTGTAGTCACTTGGTTTCCTCTTGGATTCTCATGGACATATTAACCGTGGACCCACCTGTTCTCTTCGGTGTTTATGAAAGATCTATGCAATATTCCAAGCAGCAATTTCATTGCATTTTGGCCATTAATTAACTGACAATCGATATCAGAAATAAATTATTACATTGCAGTTTGCTGTGTGCAAACAGGTTGCTGAATTTCCCAAAGTACCATAACTGCATAAATACATCATTGGCTCTGAAGTGTCATAGTTGTACACTTCTGAAATAGGCCTTTCAGCCCAACTCATCCATGCCGAACACAATGGCTATCCTTGCTATCCCATTTGCCGAAGAACCAAAGGACTGCACATGCTGGAATCTAGATGAAAAACATGATGTTGCTGGAGGAACTCAGCAGGCCAGGCAGAATCCGTGGAGAAAAGCAGGTCAATGTTTCGGGTCGGGACCCTTCTTCAGATCTCTAGTTCTGGACTCTTCTGCCCCAAGAAAAAGATTATGACTATCTAGCCTATCAATGCCCCTCATAATTTTATGAACCTCTATAAGGTCATCCCTCAGCCTCCTATGTTCCAGTGAGAATAAACCCAGCTTATCCAATCTCTCCTTATAACTACAGTCCTCCATTCTAGGCAACATCCTGGTGAATCTCTTCTGGACTCTTTCTAATGCTACCACATTATATTCCAAGTGTGGCCTAAACAATGTTTTGTACAGCTGCAACATGACGTAGAGTCACAAAGTCATACAGCACACATGTAGGCCCTTCGGCCCAACTCATCCACGGTGATCAAGATGCCTTCCTGAGCTGGTCCCACTTGCCTGCATTTGGACCATATCCCTCTAAACCTTTCCTATCCATGTACCTGCCTTTCAAAATCCCAACTGTTATACTCAGTGCCTCGTCCTATGAAGGCAAGCATACTGAATGCCATCTTCACCAGCAAATCTAACCATGTCGCTATTTTCAGGAAGCTATCCTTGCATCCCAAGGTTCCTCTGTAGATTCTGAGGTCACTGCCATTTACTGTACATGTCCTGCTGGTATTTCAAGTCCCAAAATGCAATACCTCACACTTATCTGTATTAAATTCCATTCTGCCCAACTTTCCAATTGATTTATGTCCCTCATTATACTTTCACAATCTTCTTCGCTATCTACTACTCACCAATTTTTGTATTGTTAGCAAACTTACAAATCAGTCCACCTACATTCTCATCAAAGTCACTTATAAATGACAAACAACAGTGGTCCTACTACTAATCCCTGCGGTATATGACTGGTTACAGACTTTCAGTCAGAGAAACACCCCTTAACCATGATCCTCTGCCATCTATCACCGACACACCTTGGATCCCATATGCCCGAACCTTCCAGATCAGCCTACCATGTGGGACTTTGTCAAAAGCCTTGCTAAAGTCCATGTGAACCACATCTATTGCCCGGCCTTCATTGATGATCTTAGTTATCTCTTCAAAAAATCTCAATCAGATTTGTGAGACAGGATTTCCCCGCACTAAACCATAGTGACTCCTCCTAGTTAGGCTCCACCTTTCCAAGGGAACATAAATCCTGTTCCTTAGAATTTTTTCCAATAATTTCCCTTCTATTGATGTAAGGCTCATTGGCCTGTAGTTTTCTGGCATATCCCTATTGCCCATTTGGAAAATGGAACAACATTAGCTCTCCTCCAGTTTGCTGGTACCTCACCCATGGCTCGGGCTTCGGTTCGAAGGACTTCGGAGCAGCTAAGTGTTTTCTCTGTTTATCACTTTTATTAGAGTTTTTGGGAGCAAGGGCTAGTTTTTGTTAGGGTTTTTAGTCTAAGGTTTAGATTTTTTATCGAAGTTTTTTAAGTAGTCGAGTGGGGGCTGGACTGCGCAGGAGCGGCGCCGGCAGCTTAACAAGGAGAGAGAAAAAACCGGAGGATTCTGGCTTCGGTTCGGAGGACTTCGGAGCAGCTAAGTGTTTTCTCTGTTTATCACTTTTATTAGGGTTTTTGGGTGTAAGGTTTAGTTTTTGTTAGGGTTTTTAGTGTAAGGTTTAGATTTTTTAATAAGTTTTTTAAGTAGTCGAGTGGGGGCTGGACTGCGCAGGCGCGGCGTGGGCAGCTTATAAAAGCAACAGCCTCAGAGCGGGCAGCGTCGGAGCGGGCAGCGGAGTGAGTAGGCAGCAGAGTGTTCTGGGCTTTGGCTCAAGGGCTTCGGCGTGAAGGGGCAAGGAGGGTAAGTAGCTGGTAAGTAGGTAAAGGCAAGGTTTAGCTTTGGTCATTATAGATTTGTAGGTGGGACTAACTAGGGAAAAAAAAGGTAGTCAGATGGAGGACATGGTGGTGTGCTGCAGCTGTTTGATGTGGGAACTCGTGGACCTTGCTGAGTCCAAGATGGCCACATCTGCAGTAAGTGCTTGAGGCTGGACGAACTTCGGCTCAGAGTTGATGAGCTGGAGTCGCAGCTACAAACACTGCGCAGCATAAGGGAGGGAGAGAGTTATGTAGACACGGTGCATCAGATAACAGTCACCCCCCCCCCTTATGGTAGGTACATCTGAGGTTCAGGAGGCAGATAGTATGGTGACTGTCAGGGGAGGGAAGAGGAAGAAGAAGTCAGGCAGGCAGACAGACAGGACAGAGAGCCCCGGAGGCTGTTCCCTCAGTAACAAGTTTTCTGCCTTGGAAGCTGTTGAGGAGGATGACCTGCAGGGGCCTAGCTGCAGTTACCAGGTCTCTGGCACTGGGACTGGTACTGCTGCTCAGAAGGGAAGGGTGGGAAAGAGACATGCGGTAGTGATAGGGGACTCGATAGTCAGGGAAACAGACAGGAGGTTCTGTGGCAGTGAGCATGAATCCCGGATGGTATGTTGCCTCCCAGGTGCCAGGGTCCGGGATGTCACTGATCGGGTCCACAGAATTCTTGAGTGGGAGGGAGAGCAGCCAGAAGTTGTGGTCCATATTGGCACCAATGACATAGGTAGGAAGGGGGATGAGGTCCTGAAGAGTGAGTTCAGGGAGCTAGGCAGAAAATTGAGGAACAGGACCTCAAGGGTAGCAACCTCGGGATTGCTGCCAGTGCCACGTGATAGTGAAGGTAGAAATAGGAGGAGGTGGCAGATAAATGTGTGGCTGAGAAGTTGGTGCAGGAGGGAGGGTTTTAGATTTCTGGATCATTGGGATCTCTTCTCGGGAAGGTGGGACCTGTACAGAGAGGACGGGTTACACCCGAACCAGAAGGGGGCCAATATCCTTGCGGCGAGATTTGCTAGGGTGGTACAGGAGGGTTTAAACTAGTTTGTGAGGGGGAAGGGAACCGGAGGAGTAGGTCAGAGGAAGAAGGGAATGGGGAAAAGTTAGATCAAACAGGTAGAGAGGCTTTGGGGAAGGAGAAGCAGAATACAGGCTGTAAAAGTAGTAAGGTAGATGGACTGAAGTGTGTTTACTTAAATGCAAGAAGTGTCAGGAATAAGGGGGATGAACTGAGGGCTTGGATAAGTATGGGGGACTATGATATCGTGGCTATTACTGAGACGTGGCTGACGTCAGGAGAGGAGTGGATATTGAATATTCCTGGTTTTCGGTGTTTTAAGAGGGATAGGGAAGGGGGGTGAAGAGGTGGAGGGGTGGCGATACTGGTCAGGGACACTGTTACGGCTGTGGAAAAGATGGATGTTGTAGAAGGATCATCTCTAGAGTCCGTATGGGTGGAGTTAAGGAACAAGAAAGGAGCAGTTACTCTACTAGGAGTATTCTATAGGCCCCCCGGTAGCAGTAGAGATATAGAGGAGCAGATTGGCAGGCAGTGTTTGGAGAGAAGCAGAAATAACAGGGTTAGTTATAATGGGAGACTTCAACTTCCCAAATATAGACTGGAACCTGCTTAGTGCCAAAGGTTTAGATGGGACAGAATTTGTTAAGTGTGTCCAGGAGGGATTCCTGACGCAGTATGTTGACAGGCCGACTAGAGGGAATGCCATGTTAGATCTAGTTTTAGGAAATGAACTGGGACAGGTGAAGGATCTATTGGTGGGTGAGCATTTGGGGGACAGTGACCATTGCTCCATAACCTTTAAAATTGTCATGGACAGGGAAAGGTGCAGAGAGGACAAGAGGTTTTTCAATTGGGGAAGGGCTAACTACGAGGCTATAAGGAGAGAACTTGGGAGTGTAAATTGGGATGTCCTTTTTGAAGGAAAATGTACCATGGGGATGTGGTCGATATTCAGGGATCTTATGCAGGATGTTAGGGATAAATATGTCCCGGTGAGGCAGAGAAGGAATGGCAGGGTGAAGGAACCGTGGGTGACGAGAGAGGTGGAACGACTTGTTAGGGAGAAGAAGGTAGCATACGTGAGGTATAAGCAGCAAGGTTCAGACAGGGCCCGTGAGGAATATAGGGTAGCGAGGAAGGAACTTAAGAAAGGGCTGAGGAGAGCTAGAAGGGGACATGAAAAGGCTTTGGCTAGTAGGGTTAAGGAAAATCCCAAGGCCTTTTTCAAGTACGTGAAGGGTAGGAGGATGGCTAGGGTGAAGGTAGGTCCGATTAAGGACAAAGGTGGGAGAATTTGCCTGGAGGCGGTGGAAGTGGGAGAAGTTCTGAATGAGTACTTCTCTTCGGTGTTCACCAGGGAGAGGGGTCTTGATGATGCGGAAGGGAGTGCTGGTCGGGGTAATGTTCTCGAGGTTGTTGATATCAAGAGAGAGGATGTGTTGAAGTTGTTAAATAATATTAAGACAGATAAATCTCCGGGGCCTGACGGGATTTTCCCCAGGCTGCTTCGAGAGGCTAGGGAGGAGATTGCTGAACCGCTGGTAAGGATCTTTGAGTCCTCGTTGTCTACGGGGGTGGTGCCGGAGGATTGGAGGATTGCGAATGTGGTCCCCTTGTTCAAAAAAGGTAATAGGGATAGGCCAGGGAATTATAGACCGGTGAGTCTCACGTCTGTGGTGGGTAAGCTGTTAGAAAGGATTCTAAGGGATAGGATTTATGAACACCTAGAGAATCATGGACTGATTAGGGACAGCCAGCATGGCTTTGTGAAGGGAAGATCTTGCCTCACAAGCCTGATAGATTTCTTTGAGGAGGTGACCAGGAAGATTGATGAGGGCAGTGTGGTGGATGTGGTTGACATGGATTTTAGTAAGGCATTTGATAAGGTTCCTCATGGTAGGCTTCTTCAGAAGGTCAGAGGCCAAGGGATCAAAGGAAGCTTGGCTGTGTGGATTAGGAATTGGCTTGCATGTAGAAAGCAGAGGGTTGTGGTGGTAGGAGTGCCCTCGGATTGGAAGGCAGTGACTAGTGGTGTCCCGCAGGGATCGGTTCTGGTACCTATACTTTTTGTAATATTTATAGATGACTTAGATGAGGGGGTGGAGGGCTGTATTAGTAAGTTTGCGGACAACACTAAGATAGGCGGTGTTGTGGATAGTGTGGAGGGCTGTAGGAGCTTACAGAGGGATATTGATAGGATGCAGAGCTGGGCTGACAAGTGGCAGATGGAGTTCAATCCGGAGAAGTGTGAGGTGGTACGCTTTGTAAGGACAAATTCCAGGGCAGAGTACAGGGTAAACGGCAAAGTACTTGGCAGTGTGGAGGAGCAGAGGGATCTGGGGTTCATATTCACAGTTCATTGAAAGTTGCCTCACAGGTGGAAAGAGCAGTTAAGAAGGCCAATGGGATGTTGGCTTTCATAAGTCGCGGGATTGAGTTCAAGAGCCGCGAGGTTATGATGCAGCTTTACAAAACTCTAGTTAGGCCACATTTAGAGTACTGTGTTCAGTTCTGGTCGCCTCATTATAGGAAGGATGTGGAGGCATTGGAGAGGGTGCAGAGGAGATTTACCAGGATGCTGCCTGGATTGGAGGGTATTGAATATGAGGAGAATCTTAAGGTGCTAGGGCTTTATTCACTGGAAAGGAGGAGGATGAGAGGAGACATGATAGAGGTATATAAAATATTGAGAGGAATAGATAGAGTAGACAGTCAGCGCCTCCTTCCCAGGGCACCAATGCTCAAGACGAGAGGTCATGGCTTTAAGGTTATGGGTGGGAGGTTCAGGGGAGATGTCAGAGGGAGGTTTTTCACCCAAAGAGTGGTTGGTGCATGGAATGCACTGTCTGGGGTGGTGGTGGAGGCAGATACATTGAACAGGTTCAAGAGCTTGTTGGATAGGCATATGGAGGAACGTGAGATAGAGGGATATGCGGGAGGAAGGGGTTAGGTAGTGTGAGGGTGGTCTGATGGACGGCACGACACGGTGGGCCGAAGGGCCTGTTTTGTGCTGTATGGTTCTATGGTTCTAATGAAGATGAAAAAATCTTCAATACAGCCCCAGTAATCTCCTGCCATCAGGCCCTGGGAATTTATCCACCTTAATGTGTGCTAATACCTCCAACACTTCTTCATTCCTGACACAGACATGCTCCAGAATATCTGTGTACCCCTCCCCTTACTCTCCACCCTACTCCCCAGTAAATACTGATGAGGAGTATTAATTGAGGATCCCTTTGAGGTGTCCTGCAATCATGACAGGTGTAATAAAAATGCATGCTTGTAATAGTGCACTTTTAAAGAATTCTGTATAATTTTATCAAAAGCATAAGCAGTTCATCCCTATTATAAATGCAGACACAATTGCAAAATATTACCTTTTGTACAGCGTATCCTCATAACCGCTTCAAAGCCAATTTTTCTAATGAGGTAACGTTTGAGGTCTTTCTGAAACTTCTCTACTTGGGCAGGATTGTGAATGTGATGGAATGATGGATAGTAGAACACTGATCCAGCAGAGTATTTTGACATACAAGCTGTAAAAACACATTTATAACAAAATAGTGTCAAATTTATTACTTGTAATGGTGGCTTGCATAGTCTTTTAAGAAAAAAAGATCGGTGAAAAGCTAACACATAATTGATTGCGACCCTTTTAATTACACCAGATTATACATAATAAGGTCTCTCACCATCAATATGATACAGTAACATATCTAAAGAACACGATTTACTAAAGCAGTTACAAATATCCCAACTTATTTATTGGCCTTGTATATTTTTCCTTTCAGCTGTACACATAAGGAATAGGAGTAGGCCATTCGGCCCCTCATGCTTACTCTGCTACTCAATAAGACATGAGTGATTTTTTACCTCTGTACCATTTTACTGTACTCGTCTCATATCACCGATTGCCCTCGTATTAAAAAAATCGAATCCATCTGTCCTGAACAACTGAACCTCCACTTCTTCAGCTGCACCATTAATGATTTTCCTTCCATCACAAGATCAGAAATAGGGCTGTTCATTGATGATT
This sequence comes from Pristis pectinata, assembly GCF_009764475.1. NCBI lineage: Eukaryota > Metazoa > Chordata > Chondrichthyes > Rhinopristiformes > Pristidae > Pristis > Pristis pectinata. Next base: position 97,786,485 of record NC_067406.1, read on the forward strand.
GCACAACTTGCAAATTCATTTGCAACTCCACACTTGCTTGCAGCAAGACCCAGACAACATTCAGACATGTGGCAATAATATTTGCATTATAAAAATGTCAGACACTGACCAGTACTAATATAATCTTGATATTTAATGAAATTACCATTAAAGATCCACTACACTCAACATGCTGAAGGTAACCATTGAACAGAGACTTCACCGGACAGCCACACAAACATTATGGCTATGGGGAAATAAGTAGGGGAATGGGATTGCCCTGAGAGCTGGCACAGATATGATGGAAATTTGAAATAAAGAAGTGAAATGATGGCAGACAATTGCCTTGATGAGTAAAGCTCCAGCAACACTCAACTAATTCGACCCTGTACAGGATGAAGCTAGTATTCCATTTACATCCTACACATCCTTTTCGTTACCACCAGTGCACAGTAATTGCAGTGTGTAACAGTTACAAATGGATGAGAATGTGCAAGGCACGTTTGCAGATGACACTAAAATTGCTGGTGTAGTGGGCAGTGAAGATGGCTACCAAACATCACAGGGGATCTTGATCAGCTGATTAAGTGAGCCAAGGAATGACAAAAGGAGTTTCATTCAGATAAGTGTGAGGTGCTGCATTTTGGAAAGTAAAATCAAGGTAGGACTTTCACAGTGAACGGCAGGGCCCTGGGGAGTATTGTAGAACAGAGGGACCTTGGAGTTCAGGTACATGGTTCCCCGAAAGTGAAATTACAAATAGAGACAGGGTGGTGAGGAAGGCTTTCGGCACGCTGGGTTTCATCAGTCAGGGCATTGAATATAAAAGTTGGGAGGTCATGGTGCGATAGCACAAGACATTGGTGAGGCTGCATTTGAATTATTGTGTTCAGTTTTGGTCATCCTGCTATAGGAAAGATATTATTAAACTGGAAAGAGTGCAGAAAAGATTTACAAGGATGTTGCCAAGACTCGAGAGACTGAGTTATAGGGAGAGGTTGGACAGGCTAGGACCTTGTTCCTTGGAGCATAGGAAACTGAGAGATGATCTTATAGAGGTGTATAAAATCATAAGGGGCATAGATAGGGTGAATGCACTCAGTCTTTTCTCTCGGGTTGGGGAATCAAGAATTAGAGAGCATAAATTTAAGGTGAGGGGGAAAGGTTTAAAAGAAACTTGAGGGGCAACTTTTTTTTACACGAAGGGTGGTATCTATGTGGAATAAGCTGCCAGAGGAAGTGGTCAAGGCAGATACAAAAACAACTTTAAAAAGACAGTTGGACAGGTACATGGATTGGAAAGGTTTAGACGATTATGTGCCAAATGCTGGAACATAGGACTAGCTTGGATGGGCATCTTGGTCAGCATTAACCAGTTGAGCCAAAGGGCCTGTTTCTGTGCTGTATGATTCTATGACTATGATGCTATGAAAATACATAGTAATAACTCACCTAGTCTGTCCAACAGCACCTCCAAAATCTATTTTTATTTTACCTTAAATGGCAAATGTCCATATTACTAAAACCAAAAAAATCAAAACTGGTGACACATCTTACATACTGATATAGTGTCATAGAAGCATACAGTATGGAAAGAGACCCTTCAGCCCAGTGAGTCCATGCTGACCGTCAACTACCTATTTACACTAATCTTACATTATTCTTTTTTAAAAAAATTCTCCCCACATTCTTAGAGAATGTGCAAACTCCACATAAAAAGGTCAGGGTTGTACCCAGGTTTCTAGGGCTGTGAGGCAATGGTTCTACTAGCTGCAGCATTATGCAAATAATGAAGATTTTACATAGTAGTTTGTTGTTCATGTCATGCCTTCCTGTACCTCGTAACATATTCACTGACATTTAGAGAACCCTCTAAACTGAGTGTTTCTTGAAAGTTCTTCGATAGAGTAAATTCTCTTTACAGTCTTAATATTAATTGGTACTTTTAAATCTCAATTTAACTTCTGTATTTGATGAATTCAACACATATACAATCCAAAACAAAATGACTTATTTTAGAAAAAAAACATTGATCAAAATACATAAGAGCTTTTGTGGGGTTATTTCAAGTCAAAAGAAAGTTAATTCTTTACTTATTTGACAGGTATATTACTTAAATTATTTAATGGTACTGAACATTCGCTTACCAAGTGAAGCCAAGTCAGAATATTGTCCACTCAGCAGAAAGAGATCCACTGCCACCTGCTGGCCTGAGCAATCCAAAGCAAACTTTTTATAAAAGTCTGTGGCTGGACCAAGATGCAGCGCCCCCTTAATTGAAAGTAAATAACATCTCAGAAATATTTCAGACTTTGTTTTATATAAAGTACCATTTGAAAATAACATTACTAGCCTGTGAATTATTGCAGAACAAGGAAAATACCTGGAATGCATTTGATAGGGGCAGCCACATGGTAGACAGCTGTGACTCCCCCCCCTCCACCAAGTCTCACAATATGTCTTGATCACAAATTCTAGTGATTATTCAAATCTTCCTAATTTGTTGAATAAAAGCACTTACTGAGCTGCACTGAACTTTAGTAACATAACTGAAAAACAGCTGGACCTGATTCCAAGCCCAAAGTGAGTGCATCAGCACATTGCTGTTGACCCATTCAACTTTGATCAAGGTAGCTAGACAAGGGAAGCATCAATCATCCTGATACAAAATAAATATTGATAAAGATGACCACTTGTCCACCTTGTTATTGACTCAGAAAATCATGCATGCTTCCTGCTCCAAATCTCTGTTTCCTGCACCTATGCTGCAACCCATCTCTGCCCCTACACCTCTCCAAAATTTCCCCCCACCAAAGTCTTTAATTGTTCCATAGGTAATTCCCACCACTTCGGCTCTCTAATTCAAGTAGACAGTTGTTATGAACTAGCAACAAAAGAAACACACTGAGTCATGATTCAGTGTTAAAAACTACTTTATTAATAACTACTTATGATAATAAGAAAAATAAAAGTAACAAATGTTAGAATGTTAGAAGTAAAAATGTTAAACCTTGAACTTTAACCCCAAAACTAAACTCGTCGTGTGTGTGTGGCAAATTCCCAAACTCCAAGTCCAGGAATAATTCTCTTCAAAGTTCAGTTCAGCAAGCCATAAGGTGAAACATGAGCAAAGGCTTCTTCAACAACCACCGTTGTCTGAAGATAAGACGTAGATGTAGAGAACATAGAGAGAGTAATTACGAAATCCAAATGTTCCACGATGGAACCCAAACGACACCTCAGTGTTTACTTGGTAGTGACTTTCTCACCCCAAAAAGCATCCATATCGTGGCTGTCCACACAAATACCTGTTTCCTTCTACAGGTCAGCAACAAAGTGAACTCCACTGGATTACTCCCAATTTCCGTAAGTGGATTGTAGTAACAGACACAGTTATTGTTTCTCATCCATCGATAGAGAAAACTAGCAGACTGGTGTCTCTCTCCCTTTTCTGTCTCTCTCTTCTCTGACTGACTTCTTCAACAACGTCATTACGTCCTTTATCTTCCGTTGACGTAAGCACGCCACACACACACACACACACACACACACACACGGACTGCTAGCTCTATCTTAAGGGGACATTCACCGAGTCCGTAACACAGTCCATTCCATGTGGGAATAGTTCTATCTGAATACAAGGTATACAACTTCAGTTCAAAATCTGTCTTTTACAGGTTGAATTAATCACCAACTCCATCCCTCTCCTGGCAATTGTTTGAAACTGAACCAGATTGCTCAAAATCTTGATGCTATATTCAAACCCAAGATGATCTTGAAACCTATCATCATTAAGACTATGTATTTTTATCTTTCTAACACTGACTGACACTACTCCTCCACCTGCTGCTGAAATCTTCATCTTCCCTCTATCTGCACGGTTAATTTCTCTCTCACTGAGCCAGTCCCAACAACTCCAATCTATACTTGAATTGGCTGGCATCCAGGTCTCAGGTATTGTAGTGCAGACGTCCCACCCCAAGCACCTTAAAACAGAAGGCAAAGCTGCAGACAAGCTGTCAAAGCTGCCAGTAATTTTAATGATTTAAATGTCTCTGACAGTTATAGACATTTGTTTTCAGTAATTCCAAGAGTCTATGATCAACATTTATTTCCAAGCATTGCAGCTGGCTAATACCAAAATAGCAGAATGGTTAGAAGATTTCAACCTGCAATTTTCTCAAAAAAAAAATTCATCAAGAATTCCAGATTCAGATTTCTTGTGGATCATGACTCTTGGAATGTTTGTGTTGTGTTAGATAGTAATCACCTGGGGCGCCATGGTGAAGCTCAGATAATCCCTAAATAAAGTTGTTAACACTTCCAGTTTTCCCAGAGAATTCTGGCATGCTGGCAGACTGAGAGAAAAAGTCCTTCCACATATCTCACCTCGATCTTTCAACTTGGATGAGACAGTTAGCAAAAACATTTGGAAGGGTAAGGCCTGCAGTGCATCAGCAAGATCATGCGCTTTGTGAATCACGTGCTCACCTCATAGCAAACAGAGGTGGACTGCTAGGCAAACAATGCAGATGTCTTCTGTCTAACAGGTCAACCTCTCTAATAGGGATTCAACTCTGAATACTGGAGCAGTGATGGTTCTTCAGTGGAATACTGAGAAAGCAAAGTCCAAGTATGACTCAGCTGTACAAAGTGCACATTGAAGTGACAGGAAAGCAACAGCAAAAAGAGATTCAATAGTTAAAGGTGGTAGAAAAGACTTTCTGTAAACACAGATATGACTTCAGGATCTGCTGCCTCCATGGTGCTGGGGTCCTGGATATAAATGAAGAACATTCTCAAGGAAGCAAATGATGCAGCCATAGTCCCCCTAAGGCCAATGAGGTAGAAAGAAGGAGGTGCTATTGCCAGACAAATTATAGGAAGTTGGTGAGCAAAAACCAAGCTGCTGGAGGAACTCAGCAGGTCAGGCAGCATCTGTGGAGGCAAGGGAATAGTCAACGTTTCAGGTCAAGACTGAGAGCGTAAAAGAGATATAGCCAATATAAAGGGGTGAGAGGGAGGGGGTGAGCAGGAGCTGGCGAGTGATGGATGGATCCAGGTGAGGAGGGATTGATGGCAGATGGAGTCAGGTGGGGGATGGGAAGGATGGAGACAGCAACAAAGGCTGGGAGTTAGGGATAAGATTAAAAGGTGGCTGGCGGGGGAGGAGGGAACAGCAGTTATTATCAGTGTCACACCTAACACGATATGAAAAGATAGTCACTGAAAAGATAATGTAGGAGGGATGAGCTTTAGATTTATGGGGCATTGGACCAGTTTGGGGAAAAATTGAGATCCATACAAGTCATGAGGATACAATCCCAAAAGAGCCAGTAATGACAGCCTTGTGGAGAGGTTCGTTTAGTGCAACTGGGGGGGGGTGGGGGTGGATGGTACGTTGGAAAGACTAATGAGGCCACATGGGTTTAAATGAGAAATGAAAAAAGGGGTATAAGCCCTAATAGAGCCCAAACAGTCAGAGGGAGACAGAAGAGCAAATATGCAGGCAACTTTTCTGACATGTGCAGAAAGAGTAAGGCAATAATAGTAGCAGATTTCAACTACTCTAATCAATTGGGAGAGTACCCAAGGAAAGGGTAGCGAAGGTGCAGAAATCTTGAAATGGCTTTTCTTAATCAGCGCATGGCAAGCTGACAAGAAAGGGAATTCTAAATCTATCCTCCCTTGAATATCAGAGAGCAGGACAGGACAAAAAGGCTAAGGACAAAGTGAGAGGATAACATTGCAGACACCCTAGAGAAATGTATGAGATGCAGGAATGAAATGAAAATAGAAATTAAAAAGGCAAGGAGGATAGATGAAAAATTTTGGAAGGTAAAATCTATGAAAATGAATATATTTTTAAAATATATTTGTATGTAGTATGAATGGAAAGAGGATAACAAAACAGGAACTAGGTCCTTTAAGAGACCAAAATGAAAGCTTATGTGTGGAAGCAAAAGTGGTGTAGTTCCAAGAGAATGCTTTGCATCTGTATTCACGGCAGCGAGGGATGAAATGGACCTCAACTCTGAGGAGGAATTTGCACAGGAAGTGATAGAGAGTAGATATATAAAAATTAGCTAATATCTTTTGAAGTGGATAAATCATCAGGCCAAAATTAATTGTATGTAAGCTGTTAAAAAGGGAGGAAATAGCCCAGGGTCTTACCCTCAGTTGCCTATCCTTCATTGTCCATTCCAGTCATCAGGTAGCTATCTATACTAAACCCATTTTCCAGCACTTGGGTCCATAGCCTTTTATGCCATGGCGTTTTCAGGTACTCATCTAAGTATAACTTAAACATTGTAAGAGTACCTGCCTCCACCACCCCCCTACTACCAAAGCAATGTATCCCAGAATTCAACCACACTCTTCTTCAAATCCCCTATAAATCTCCTACCCTTATACTTATCAATTTTAATGAACATGTGGAATATGGGATCATTTATATGGTAGCATTTTAAGTCAACAAATATTCTGCAGCTTAGCTTTGCTTTTGCTGTCTGAAAGTCTCAACAAATCCTGACCTCTTGATTTCAATTAACTGAATACACAGTGATAAAAATATAACCTATACATTATTCTCTTCTCTTTAGCTGGAAGTCCAATTACCTTTATGGTGGATCGCTGGGTAGGATCTTCTCTTGAAAAAAGCTGACCCACACCAATAGATGGCAGCTGTGTCTGGAACACAGATATGCGTCCTCCTGTTGCAGACATAAGTTTAAATGCAGCCTGCAGAGCTGGCCCCAGTGCACTATGGGTCTCTCTTGTGCTAGTGAACATTGTGGGCAGCACTTTCAGTAAATCTTTAACAAGCTGCAAAAGAAACCAAAAAAATACACTTCAGACTTCTCAAAATAAGGCACATCTTACAGAGGTACTGGCACAAATCTTCAGCAAAAATCTACAATAATTATTTCCCTCAGTAACACAGAAGAAAACATGAATGGTAATTGCCCAATCATGATGCTTAACATTATTGGTATTGGTTTATTATTGTCACTTGTACCGAGGTACAGTGAAAAGCTTGTCTTACAAACGATCGTACAGGTCAATTCATTACACAGTGCAGTTACATTGAGTCAGTACAGAGTGCATTGATGTAGTACAGGTAAAAACTTACACCAGTAACTTCTTTGTATGCTTTCCAGAGAAGGCCATAAGAAGAGATTTTCATCAAAATGCAATGACCAGGATTTCACGCTTAGAATAACGATGAGGTTATTAAGAGGGAAACTGGACCGCAATTTCCATAATCCACTCATGTTTATTATTAAAATTTCCATTTGAAAATTTCTATTTGGTTTGCCTTGCCACAGAGACTTAGCTCACTGAACTCCTTGTACAGAATTCTTGTTACTCAATAAATGTGCCAGAAAAAGTTAGGACAAACACATTCAAGTAGGAATAAAGCCATTGATTTGATAAATCTTAACTTGTCAAGAAAATCCTGACACAGAAATTCAAGAGTCAGACTTCAGACTTTAATTGCTGGAGATGTTTAAAACTATTTTTTGTCACTTAGTCCCAGCTTCTTCCCTTATCTTGCTTTATATGTATGTGACTACAATGAACTAAATGACATGCATTTTCCATTCTGATGAAAGGACATGAACCTGAAATGTTAGAGACTGCAGATGCTGGAATCTAGATGAAAAACACTATGATGCTGGAGGAACTCAGCATGCCAGGCAGCATCCGTGGAGGAAAAGCAGGCAGTCAATGTTTCAGGTCAGGACTGAAGATAGGAAAAGGGGAAGCCGAATATATAGGAGGGAAAAGCAGAGCAGTGATAGGTGGACAAAAGAGGGGAGGCGGGGTGGACACAAGGTGGTGATAGGTAGATGCAGGTAAGAGATTGTGATTGGCTGGTGTGGGGGAGGAGGGGAGAGCAGATCCACCGGGGGATGGGTCAAAGATAAGGAGAGAGAAGGAAAAAAAAGGTAGAAATTAGAGAGGCTAGGAAATGGAAGCAGCAGCATGGTGGTGGTGGGTGGGGGGGGGGCGGGGTGTTGTATCCACCCTGCCTCCCCTCTTTTGTCCACCTATCACTGCTCTGCTTTTCCCTCCTATATATTTGGCTTCCCCTTTTCCTACCTTCAGTCCTGAAGAAGGGTCCTGACCCGAAACATTGACCACCTGCTTTTCTCCTCTGATGCTGTCTGGCCTGCTGAGTTCCTCCAGCATCATTGTGTTTTTTAATCTGAAATGTTAAATTTCTCTCACCACAGATGCTGCCTGATCTGTTGAATGCCTACAACATTTGTTTTTATTTTTGATTTCCCGTAACTGTAGGATTTGATTCTAAATTAGATTTCCTGGTTTCAACTGAGTACTTTTCACCAAGGATCCTAGGATTTGGTTGGTTAAAAAGACACTTTTGTTACTTGGTCTGTTCACACATGCTGCAAATTGCCTCCAGAGGGCAAAGCACAGCATCAGATGACTAATGTCTCAGGTTTTTGCCCAAAAGCCATCCATACAGTTGTGGGCAGCTGCAAGTACAGCTCTTATAAGATGATTATCTTATAAGCTCTGTCATCAAGAAAAAGGGCCCACATTGCTTTACATACCCAAACGTATCAGGAACACTTCGCTTGTTATGCTATTTGAGAGGCACTGAGAGAAAAGCAAAGGGTTTTGGATACACAAAATGATGCTCACAACACAACAAGATGCAAAATAGGGCAACATATTTGTGGAACCAGTAAGACAGCTGTCTCCTGTGATAATTACACACAAGGGAAATAAAGGCTGAATTTTTTTCATACTTGTTGTTTACTTCACTGGAATTTTTTTTTCTATATTTTAAAACCCATAATTGTTAAGCTCCTCCTTTCAGTGTTTTCACAGAATTAACAGCAGGACTTTTATCAGTGAGGAAAATGTCCAATCCAAACATAAAAAGTACATATAAAGGTGGTTTAGCACCTGAAAATCCCATGGGCATTTGTGTGAACCAGGTTTTGTTTATCAGTAATGGGTATATTTTTCTTTCCTATAGACTCAAGATTGTTAAAAATGACTTTAAGGACTCCCTTGATAGGCCAGCTAGTTTATTAGTGAATAACTCAACTGTACAAATCAAGAACGCCAATTTCTGTTACTGATAGTACAGGTTCTATATCTTGGTCTGGAAATGGAAGGAGGAGACACACAGAGCAAACAAAATTTTTCAGCCTCCCAACTACAACACCAGAGTTAGAAATGAATTTGCAAAAGGACAGTATCTGATGAAGGGTCTTCACTCAAAACATTAATTCTGTTTTCCTTTCCACATATGCAGCTTGGTCGTGCTGTTTTGGACTACTTGGGCCAAAGGGCCTGTTTCCATGTGTATAACTCTGATTCTCTTTGACTCTGAACTGCTGAGTATTTCCAGCATTATCTGTTTTCATTTTAGATTTCCAGCATCTGCAGTATTTTTGATTTTCTGTATAGCATCAAACATGGTTTTTGCCACACTTACTACTGAGACTCACATCTAAGTAGATGAATCACATACTGGTCAGAACTCAAAGAAAGCAATGAAAGGTGGGAAGAAACGGAGAGAAAGGGAGCATGAGATAAACATAAAAGTATAAATAATTTGTTAATAAAACAAGCCAAAAGGATTATATTTTGATTTGAATGGCAATTCATATTTGGGTTTTATTTTTGTTAAATATTCTTGTTAAACACCCTAAATTTGCTGTAGTTATTTATATGGTAAGTTAATGTTGCTAGCTTGTTAGTTTTTTGGGATGTGCACTTAACAATCCAATGTCTGTATATGAGTTCAAAGGTGCCAAGGAATGCAACCAAAAATAAATTCACCATCAATTCATGCACATTTAAAAAGATATCAGAGCCAAGTACTACTTTTATACAAATTCCATTTTAGCTGATGATCCCAGCAATTAGTTATATACATAGAGTAATACAGCGCAGAAACAGGCCCTTTGGCCCAACTTGTCCTTGCTGACCAAAATGCCCATCTAATCTAGCGCAATTTGCCCATGTTTACCTATCCAAATGTCTTTTAGAAGGTTGTTTTGTCAATCACTTCCTCTGGCAGCTCATTTCATATAATTCTTGCACTGTAACAGACACTGTGGTTGGGTACAGAATTACAAGCAGTCAACTTAATGTTACCCCTCAATTTGAAGGCTGCACAGATATGCACTCTTGAGCAGGCTGCACATAAATATTAACACCTTAGAAAACAAATTTGACCATCACACATGCATCAATTTACTTAAAAAAATGGTATTGATTTATTTGTATAATTAACATCATTGTGTTCTTAGGCAGGAAAGGAAAAGGTATCAAACAGGCAGTTCTGAAGCATAACATTACACATGAAATTAATAACAGAATGCTGCAATTAGCAACAAATCTGACCAGCAACCTGGTTCAACAAAGGAGTCCCAGAACCCAATCCTGGGCTGCATGCACATGAGACATGTTGGTTTTCAGAGGTGTTAGTATTTATGTGTAGTTTGCTTGTGAGTCATACTCCTCCTGTACCCAGCTCCTTGGCCACAGTGTTCCAGTAGGATAACCCTCGTCATATTCCTCCTGGCCTTCACAGAGGTTTAAGAAGGTGGCTAAGATTTATTGCCTCCCCCCTCCAAACAGTGGCGCAAGCACCTTAAGCTATTTGGTTAATAAGGGTTTTAGAGCAACGGCATCATAAAACTAGTGACTTTTTTTTATCCTGAAAATCAGGTGGATGCTGGTCATGTGAAAATTTAAAGGGATAAAAATTTCAAATCCAAACCTAACTCACCTCCTCTCAGTTTTTACAGAAGTGGAACAAGGACAATTTGGTCTCTGGAAGTATGTTAAAACCTTTCATAAAGTTTGTGCACCACGATTTTCTAAACTATTCAACTGTATTTCCTGGGCAGGAATCTGGAAAGTAGAGACAGTTGAGAATGGTGTTCTCATAATGTGCACCTTTGATGTTGGCCAGGACGAATGAAATGGTTCCCCAAGCCAAACCTGTAACTAGTCTCTTGTCAACTCCCCTTGATCGCCAAAGGAACTTTCCTTCACTGCTGATCAGTACAATATTCACATTCCCTGACACAGAAAGAATTACTGACTCCTGTCTCACCCGAATACTTCTCCTTTACTTCCCAGCAAACACAAATTTAAACATATCCTGTCGGTTTCTTTCATGGTTTTGCCAACTGCAATTCATCTGCAATCCAGATCATATTTTAACAGACAACCATTCATTGTCATTCTTTCATTAAAGGCTTTTACAGTCATAGAGTCAAAGTAATACAACATGGAAACCGGCCCTTGGGTCCAACCCATCCATGCCGATCATAGTGCCCACTGAGGTAGTCACATTTGCCCACGTTTGGCCCATATCCCTCTAAACCCCTCCTATCGATATACTTATCCAAATAGCTTTTGAAATTTGTTATTGTATCTGTCTCAACCAATTTCTCTGGCAGCTCATTCCATGTACACACCACGCTTTAAATGAAGAAGTTGCCCATCAGGCCCCTTTTAAACCTTTCACCTCTCAACTTAAACCTATGCCCTCTTGTTTTTAGTTCCCCTTCCCTGGGAAAAAGACCATGTGTGTTCACCCTGTCTATACCCTTATACAACTGTATAAGGTCACCCCTCAATTTCCTATGTTCCAAAGAATAAAGCCCTAGCCTGCCCAACCTCTCCCTATAACTCAGGCCCTCAAGTACTGGCAGCATCCTCACAAATCTTCTCAGCACTCTTTCCAGTTAAATGGTGTCTTTCTTATAACACCGCAACCAAAACATAAGCAATACTCTAAACATGGTGTCACCAATGTTTTGTACAACTGCTACATAATGTCCCAACTCCTGTACTCAGTGCCCTGACTGATGAAGGCCAGTGTGCCAAACGCCTTCTTCTCCACCTTATCTACCTGTGACGCCACTTTCAGCAAACTATGTACTTGTACTCCTGGGTCCCTCTGTTCCACAATACTCCCCAGGGCTCGACCATTCACTGTACAAGAGCTACCTTGGTATGACTTCCCAAAATGCAACAATTTGCACTTATCCAAATTAAAAGCCATTTGCCGATCCTCAGCCCACCTACCTAGATGACCAAGATCCCCCTGTAATTTTGATAACCTTCTTCACTGTCCCTTCACCACTTATTTTAGTATCATCCCCAAACTAACTATACATGTACATCCAAATCATTTATATAACTCCTGTTATATTTAATTTCCCTAGAATAGAATCATTGTATACAATGTCCAAGAAGAATTAATTTTCGATTTTCTACAGGATGGATATCTTTTGCATATTAATAGAACAATATCCTTATTGCAGAATGCCTGTGCTTAATTATAGCCAAATATATAGTTAGTTATAAAACCAGAAAATGCTGGAAATACTTAGCAGGTCGGCAGCAACTGTGGAAATAGAAATAGTTAAAAGTTTCAAGTCCAGAACCCATCATCAGAATTGTGAAACAGAGAAACTAGTTAATTTCCAGAAGTCATAGAGTCATAGTCATGCTGTTGGAAACTGGCCCTTTGGCCCAACTGGTCCATGCCAACCAAGATTCATATCTAAGTCCTGTTTACCCGCATTTGGCCCATATCCCTCTAAACCTTTCCTATCCCTGAACCTGCCCAAGTACCTTTTAAAGGTTGTTAACGTACCTGCCTCAACCACTTCCTCTGGCAGCTCATCCCATATACTGACCACCCTCTGAGTGAAAAAGTTGCCCTTCAGGTTCCTATTAAATCTCTTCCTTCTCACCTTAAACCTATGGCCTCTAGTTCTTGATTCCCAACCCTGGGAAAAAGACTGGGCGCATTGACCCTATCCATGCCCTTCATGATTTTATACACCTCTATAAGATCACCCCTCATTCTCCTACACTCCAATAAAAACAGTCCCAACCCGCTCAACCTCTATCCACAACTCAGTCCTGCAAGTCCCAGCAACATCCTCATAAATCCTTTCTGCACCCTTTCAAGCTTAATGGCATCTTCCCTATTGCAGAGCAACCAAAACTGAACACAATATTCCAAATGCAGCCTCACCAATGTCTTGCACAACAGCAACATAACATCCCAACTTCTATATTCAATGCCCTGATTGATGAAGGCCAGCGTACCAAAAGCCTTCTTCACTACCCTGTCTTCCTGCGACACCACCTTCAGGGAACCATATATTTGTACTCCTAGATTCCTCTGTTCTACAATACACCCAGGGCCCCTCTGTTCACTGTGAATGCCCTACCCTCATTTGTCTTTCCAAAATGCAACACCTCACACTTAACCAAATTAAACTCCATTTGCCATTCCTCAGCTCACTTACAGATCTGGTCAAGATCCCTCTGTAAATCCTGATAACCATCTTCACTGTCAATGATGCCACCTGTTTTAGTGTCATTTGAAAAATTACTTACCTTGCCTTGTACATTCTCATCCAAATCATTGATATAGAAGACAAATAGCAATGGGCCTAGCACTGACCCGAGCCACACCACTAGTCACAGGCTTATAGTCCAAGAAACAACCTTCCACTATCACCCTCTGCTTCCTACCATCAAGCCAATTGTGTATCCAATTAGCTAGTTCTCCCTGTATCCTATGCGATGTAACTTTCCATGGCAGCCTACCAGAACCTTATCAAAGGCCTTATTGAAGTCCATCTACTGCCCTGTCCTCATCAACCTTCTTGGTTATTTCTTCAAAAAACTCAATCAAATTCATGAGACATGATCTCTCATGCACAAAGCCATGCTGACCATCCCTAATCAGCCTGTCTTTCCAAATGTTTGTATATCTTATCCCTCAGAATCCCCTTGAGTAACTTACCTACCACAGATGTTAGGCTTACTGGTTTATAGTTCCCAGGTTTTTCTTTGCAGCCCTTTGCAGCACAATATTAGCCACCCTCCAGTCTTCCGGCATTTAACCTGCTGCTAACGATAATGCATTTATCTCAACCACAGCTCCCACAATTCCTTCTTTAGCTTCCCACAGTGTTCTTGGATATACCTGATAAGGCCCTGGAAATTTATCTATCTTTATTTGCTTTAAGACACCAAATACCTCCGCTGCTGTAATGCAGACTATCCCCAAGACGTCCCCATTAACCATCTCAAGTTCGAAAATCTTCATGACTTTCTCCACAGTAAAATCAGAGGAGAAATATTCATTGAAGACCTAACCCATCCCTTGCAGCTCCACACAAAGATGTCCACTTTAGTCTTTGAGGGGCCCAATTCTCTCTCTAGTTACTCTTTTTCCCTTAATATACTCATAACTCCTCTTTGGATTCTCCTTAATCTTCTCTGCCAAAGCTATCTCATCCTCCCCTTTGGCCTTCTGATTTCCTTCTTGAGTACACTCCTGCATCCCCTATACTCCTCCAGGAATTCACTTGATCTCAGCTGCCTGTACCTGACCCATGCCTCCTTCCTTTTCCTGACAAGAACATCAATATCCCTCGTCATCCAGGGCTCCCTACTCCTGCCAGCCTTACTCTTCACTCCAAAATGCAGATCTTGAACTCTTGATATCTCACTTTTAAAAGCCTCCCATTTGCCAGATGTCCGGTTGCCTGCAAGTTACCTACAACAATCAACTTTTGCAAGTTCCTGAATAATGCCATCAAAATTTGCCTTGCCCCAATTTAGAACTTTACCTTGTGGACCACATCTGTCCCTTTCCATGACTAATTTAAAACTAGTAAAACTATGGTCGTTGGTCTGAAACTGCTCCCCCACTGACACTTCAGTCACTTGTCCTGCCCTTTTCCCCCCAAGAGTAGAGACGATGGGGAAGAGATGAGTAGAACAAAGGGAATATCTCTGAGGGAATGAGACCAAATGAGTTGATGTAGCAACAGGAATAGCAAATAGGATTAGATTATGCTTCTTTCTCTGTTTAATGTGTTGCTAATAGCAAGGGTGTGGGATATACCCAGTAGGTCAGTCAATACAAATAGGAAGAGAAAAACTAAATCAAGATAATGACGGGTAGAATTGGCCAGTTATGATACAGACAGAAAGAAAGAATGACCTAAAATTGAAGAAATGTTATCGAGCCCAGAAGGCTTCAGCGTGCTCAGATGGAAGACAAGGTGCTGTTCCTCAAGTCTGCATTACATCCCATTGTAAAAGTGCAGGAGGCCACAAACAGAAAGGTCAGAGCAGGCGTGGGATGGTGAATTAAAGTGGCAGGCAACCTGAAGCTCAGGAAAAGACTGGTGATATAGAAGGTAAGGACCAGAGGAACTCATTCATGCCCTGTCCAGGAGGAGGGAGGGCAAGAACAGAGATGCATAGTCAGCTAGGGAAAAAATTATCTCATTAAAGTATATGCAAGTGGGTGTACAGCAACAGTGCTTCATTTACATCTTTAATGCACTCATGATAAATCCTAAAATATCTACAGGTGTCAGGAAGACACCTGGGGAATAAAACTGGAGGAAAGATTACCTCTAATTACAAAATTACAATGTGCTTATCAAACTTTACCATGAGTTATTGCAGACTAGATGGCATGCCACAAAACCAAAGCTTCCTCATTTACCTCTGTGGCATGGTAGTATAGCGGTTAGCGTAATGCTATTACAGTGCCAGCGACCCGGGTTCAATTCCCGCCGCTGTCTGTAAGGAGTTTGTACATTCTCCCCGTGTGTCTGTGTGGGTTTCCTACGGGTGCTCCAGTTTCCACACACATTCCAAAGACGTACGGGTTAAGAGCTGTGGGCATGCTATGTTGGCGCCGGAAGCGTGGCGACACTTGTGGGCTGCCCCCAGAACACTGTACGCAAAGATGCATTTCACTGTGTGTTTCGATGTACATGTGACTAATAAATAAATATCTTATCTTTCTGTAGAGATATTACAGCATATATACCATCTGGGGTAATTCATTTGAATTTGGCAGCACCTGCATGCTCCATGTTTCTGGAAAGCAATATGTAATAACCAAAGATTGCTCAATGTAATGGCCTAGTCCATCAGCACTCTCTTTAAGATTGTTCTTTGCTTCATAAAACAATTAAGTTATGAAAAACTAATTTAATATTGATACAGATCCCAAAGCAAAGCAAATGACAAATAAAAAAAAAAGAAAATGCTGGAAGCACTGATGAGGTCAAGCAACACCCGTGGTATTTTCACGTCAAGGACCCTTCATCAGAACTTCCATAATGCTTCCAGCATTTTCTGGTTTTGTTTTAGGTTTCAAGTATTTGCAGTTTTTTGCTTCAATTATAAATTCCCCTCACATGCCCCTTAAGTGATTAAGCGACCTTAATTAGTAACACTGTGGAATTACAAGATCAGG